>NW_026652280.1:65954666-66629646 GCF_009828535.3 Hylobates moloch
CTCTGTCCCCCAGGCTGGAGTGCAGTGGCACGATCTCGGCTCACCGCAACCTCCACCTCCTGGGTTCACGCCATTCTCCTGCCTCAGCCTCCCGAGTAGCTGGGAATACAGGCGCCCGCCAACACGCCCGGCTAATTTTTTGTGTTTTTAGTAGAGACGGGGTTTCACCGTGTTAGCCAGGATGGTCTCGATCTCCTGACCTCGTGATCCGCCCGCCTCAGCCTCCCAAAGTGCTGGGATTACAGTCTTGAGCCACCGCGCCCGGCTAATTTTTCTGTTTTTAGTAGAGACGGGGTTTCACCATGTTGGCCAGGATGGTCTCGTTCTCCTGACCTTGTGATCTGCCTGCTTTAACCTCTCAAAAGTGCTGGGATTACAGGCGTGAGCCACCACCCCCAGCAGAGAGGTGGGGTTTTAAGCGGTGACTGCCCTACCCCACCTTGGGACTCTGCAGACAGTCTCCACCAGATGTGGGCCCTTGACTTTGGACTTCTCAGCCTCCATAACTGTAAGACATGAATTCATCTTCCTTATAAATTACCCAGTTTCAGGTTTTCTGTTATAAGAAACAGAAACAGATTAAGACACCCCCATAACATTAAATACAAGAATGCAATTGAGCTATCTGCTGGAGTGTAGACTTTATGGTTTCCAGGACAGACAAATAGGAAGTTTGAATTATGTATCACTGACTTTTTAGTGATTGTGTGTCAAGCAAAAAGAACCAACACATTGATGAATACGTTGTTTCTTCTCCCCATTCCCAAGGCTAAGTTTTGGATAAAACGTCAGTCATTTAGTTAGAAAGTTAGGGGGTGTCACATGAAAAAAGGACTTGATTACTTGGTGATGTGAAATGAAACATAAACATACCTGGGAAATGTAAGCATTTCTATTTATTAAGGGGTAAGAGCGACCTTTAATCAAAGTACTATTTAATGTTAGGCAAGGAAAAAAAGAAACGATTAAACTGTAAGCAAGAGAGACAACACTTTAACTACTGTGCTTCCCTGAGTGTTTGGGGCATTTAGTCTTGTGCCAGAAAAGAAGCCATTGAAGAACCCCATCTCCATTACTTCCTAGGACTTAATTAAATTATCTCACATCTGAATACTAAATAGATACTTTGCACGGGAGCATATCATGAAGACAGGTAACAGAACAAGGTAAAGTGAATGGCAGAAGGGTGGTAGATGGCTCAAGGGCACTAACATGGTGGTCTTTCAGGGGCTTCCCAAGTGTTCTAAAGGGGCAAAGAAATAGACCTGGGGATTCCTAGTTCGCTTCACAGAGCCAATTCTGGGCCCAACCTGGGAAAATTTCTCCGTCTTCTGAGACTGTTATTGTAGAGGCTGCTCATTTCTGAGCAGAGGGAGAGAGAAGGAGGAAGAGGAATGTCTTCAGTGGACCTGTCCTCAAATCTGTTCATATGCCTGCTCCCTGATTCTAGCTAAAGGAGGTAGTCAGGGCAAGCAGTTGGCCTGTCCTGAACTTATCAGTGTTAGCAATGGTGATCCCTACAACCTCCACACAAGTCGGCTTGCCTTATCTTTTGATAAAAGCCTTAGCAAAGCAAAGCACACTAACCCAAAGTCTTTCTCTTTCAAGATAACAAGACAAACTTTATCAAGACTACAGCCAGGGGCGTAGTGTGGCTCTGATTTCTGGAGGCGTGGGCTGGTGGGGGAAGGAGGCCCCAGCAGGACTTTGCGGTGCTATTGACTCCTTTTACCATCTTCTCAAAAAACCTCCAGCTCTTGCTTTCATACTGCTTCCTCCAAGTTCTTTGAACTTTGCAAAAAGCAGTCATCACCTGCACATGTTACCTTTAACCCTTTAAAAGGTGACAGTTTTGGAGAACTTGCTCTGGTAGTTCCTGATGTCCTAAGCTTGCTACAGTTCTATCAGAACTGTAAACTCTGGGATGACTTTAGGTAGCAGTGGCGGCTGGAGGGCTTCGTTACAAGGCTGGGTTGGAATGAACATGTTGGGTGTGGCATGGGAGTGAGAGGAAGACCCAAATCAGGAGACTGAGGCACATGAGGGAGCAGGAGTCCCGGGCTGCGCACGGAGGGGGAAGGCAGGCATTCCTCAGAGCTTGACACTGTTTCTAGAGGGGATGTTTGTTGGCTGACTCACACCGAGGCACGAACCACTGTCTAAATCTCCCCTCTTTCTCCTCCTTTCAGATATCAGCCATGGTTTCATAGCTTGCATCCCAGGATAGAACACTAGGAAGCTCTGGTACTCTGGCTTCCCAGGCTGGATTATTTGGGGATATTCTCATAATAGAGGCAATAAAGTGGACCCAGAACAGGCCTTGAATGGCCCAAGCTCAAATCTCCACCGTGCCACTTACTATCAGTTGCACCCAACATCTGCAAGCTGCAGTTTTTTTAATCTGTAAAACGGGATCCCTAATGCCTGTCTAGAAAAGTTGTTACCATTAAGTATAATATCCATAAGTACCTAATATATAGTAGATAATCAGGAAGTTATTTTTGTTATTATCTCTGTTACTTTCTGTATATCTGTATTTGTGTCTATGTCTATATCTATATGTTTTTTTTTTTTGAGACGGAGTCTTGCTCTGTCACCCAGGCTGGAGTGCAGTGGCGCGATCTCGGCTCACTGCAAGCTCCGCCTCCTGGGTTCACGCCATTCTCCTGCCTCAGCCTCTCCAAGTAGCTGGGACTACAGGCGCCCGCCACCACGCTCGGCTAATTTTTTTGTATTTTTAGTAGAGACGGGGTTTCACCGTGGTCTCGATCTCCTGACCTCGTGATCCGCCCACCTCGGCCTCCCAAAGTGCTGGGATTACAAGCGTGAGCCACCGCGCCCGGCCTGAGCTTTTAATCAAGTTTCTTAACAGGTCTGTGCCTCAGTTTCCTTATCTATAAAACACAAATAATAATCATACTTAGCTCAGAGTTGCAGTGAGAATTTGATTGAATAAATGAACCAACACATTTGAATGGTAGTTAAATCACTATTAAGGCAGTGCCTGCCACATAAACCACACTATGTAAGTGTTAGCTTTTATTGTATCATTTCTGTTTGAAGGACTCTTGATTCCTGAATTATCTGTGTAAGTGATTGCACTCTGCATAGTCCCAGCACTGTGCCTTACAGATGAAGCAGCTGTGGTTCAAGGGACAAAAGAGGCAAGAATGAACGGCTCCAGGATTTCCAGCTTGGGGAACCTGATGGGCGTTATGCCTTCAGCCAAGAAAAAGAAAGTAAGAGGGACAGATTTAAGGGGGATACTGAACTGACTTTGGATGTGTTGAGTTTTAGGCGCCTGCAGGCCATCTAGACGGAGATGACTGACAGGCATTTAGGCAGGTGGATTTGGAAGTAAGCCGAGAGATGGGGTGTGGGGGGAGCAGATGTAGATGCATGTGTCATCAGCATGTCCGTGGCAGGTAAAGTCGTGGGATTCAAGGGACAAGGACTGAGGACCGCCCCCATGGGGAGAACCTATAGTCAAGGAGAGGTGGGAGGAACAAAAATGAGCCTGCCACTGGGATGGCAGAGATAACATTTACTATTAACTCAAAATAAAAAGAAAAACATGGACTTTTGACTGTTCCGGGAAATTGCATAAACTAAAAGTTCTCTCCCTATAATCTCTTAGAATACTTGTGTGAAGAGATTCTCTACAACATGGGAGTGTGCACAAGCTGCTCTGACCTTGCCACACCGCATCCCACGAGGGCAGGGTGGTGCCTGTGCTGACCTCAGGCCTGGGAGGCACATCATTCTTGTTTCTGAATGATAAAATGTTGTTCAGAGCTAAAGAACACAGTTTTCTCCCTTCACCCCTCCCAATCGTTTTAAATGAAAAAGCATTATAACCATGCATAATGTCTTTTCTCAATAAAGTTTAATCCTAATCTGCAATAAGTCATACTGAACACATACTAATGCAGTAATTGTGGGTTTGGGCGTGAAAGAGGATTCAGTCTTCATGTGTTCCGGACCACGACAGTTTACTCCGAGCCCCAGTAGATGGCACTGCTGATCCGTGCAGCAGGAGAAACCAAGCATGGCTTCCTGAGTGGAAACAGAGTGATTCTACTACTTCATCTGTCTTTAGTAATGATCTATCACTCCCCAAGAAATGTTATCTCCAGATGCAATTTCTTACTCTGTATTCCATGTGGCACACTTAGAACCTGCTCCCCCACCAAACCCTGTCCCTCACCTTGGATCCTTCTCCTAAGGTTTTGGGCAAAAGAGCTCCTCTTCCTTTTCAGTGGTAGCTGCCTGGAGTTGCCTTCCCCTCCTTCATTTCCTTCTGCTTCCCTCTTCCTCACAACCCTACAGCTGTCCAAAAGCAGACAGAGCCCGTGACCCCCATCACTTCTCCTCCCGGGTGCCTTGCCTGGCAGACGTCACCTGCGGACACCTGGCCTGCACTCTGGAAGCACGCGCCCCCTACCATGTGGGAAGATGATATCTTCTTTCAGATATCAGATTGTTTGGCCAGTCATCAAATGCAACATTTTTACTTCAACCAGATTAGGAGTTCAGTGGTTCTGGGGGGCTAGGGGAACATGGCCACCAATCCTAACAACCCTATCACTCAGTGAGTCCCAAACCCAAAGGGGGTGATTGGCTGAGTTAAAATGGGATCACAGCTAGGTAACTGCATCACACAGTAAATGCTGTGACAAGGCTGTAAGGAAAATGCCGCAGGGGAATTCCTTATTCCTCCAGGTGAAGGCTGAAGCAAGGCACAGCGAAGGAGGTGATATTGAGCATGATCTATGAAGAGCCGCTCAGCAGAAGAAGTGGGGAGTGTGGGGACAGGAGGCAGTGCCCACCAAGACCACAGTGTGCTGCTGGCCTGGGAGGCCAGGAAGCTTGATGTAAAGTGAGTAGACTGACCAATGGGAAGAAGGGAGAGGGGGCTGAGGACAGACTGAGCAACCTTGAGTGCCCCTTGGTCCTTAGACTTGAACACTAAGTTATGAGGAGCCAGCAAAGGTTTTCCAGGTCAAGAGTTGAGTGTGTCCCCCTCAAAAAGATATAAAGTCCTAGCCTCCATACCTTAGAATGCGACGTAATTTGGAAAAAGGGCTGTTGCAGATGTGGTTAGTTAAGGTTAGGTGAGGTCATACTGAAGTATGCGGGCCTTTAATCCCAAACAACTGGTGCTCCTATGACAGGAGAAAAGACCCAGACACACGGGGTGGGAGGGCCACAAGGCAATGCAGGCAGAGGTTGGAATGCCAAAGGTTGCTGGCAACACCAGAAGTTGGGAGAGGCAAGGAAGAAGCACCTATGGGTTTCAGCAGGAGCATGGCCCTGCTGATGCCTTGACCTTGGACTTCTAGCCTCAGACTCTGAGATAATCAGCTTCTGCTGTTTAAGCACCCAGTTGATGGTGCTTTGTTACGGAAGCTCCAGGAAAGTGAGCCACGGCCATCCTCACGCCCTGCTTATGTCCCTGCTAATCACCTGCACCTGAGCTGGGAGACACTGTCCTCACCTCCTTGTGCTCCTCCACGCCCTCCTATCTGTGCTTCCACGATGACCTCAAAGCCTTCTTCCTCCTCAACCCGCCAGGACCCTCAGTCCCAGTGACTTCCCTCTTGCCACTTACAGCCTCCACTGCACACTTGTCCTTGCTGTTCCACAGCCTCCCCTGCTCTCTCACTGTCTCCCAGATGTTAGGCTGCTTCCCCAATGAAGCTCTAAGGGCTTTGAATGCCGTCCCCAAGTTTAGGAGCTGTGTTTAACGTTAGGCCAATCTAAGCCACCATGAACACATTTACTGAGTTGATTGATTTGCTCAGGGCTTTGGAGAAAGAAGCAAGAGACAGAGTTGACAGCAGCCTCAAGCACTAGCATAAGGGATATTTTCATAATAATTATCAAGCCAGAGAGCATATGATAAAACAAGCTTTGAGACAGAATAGCTCTGAGGTCTGACCTCAGCTCTACTACTTAGCAGCTGGTTAACCTTGGGCAAGTCACATGATGTCCCTATGTCTGTTTCTTCACCTGGAAGATAATGTCTGTGACTCCAGATTGTAAACAGAATGCCTATGGAGGATCAGATGTTCATGAAAAGCCTTTGCACAGTGGATGTCCAACACTGTACGTGGCCATGGTGATTCGCACTCCAGCCAGCCCTGACTTCCTGTATCAGTCAATGATACCAGGATGTAAAGAATGTGCATTCTGTGAATTTGCACTATGAAGAATTTCCCTCAGATCATAATAAAGTATAATTTCATAAATAATGGGCTTTCTATGTTGTCTAAGAATTTCAATTGAGGCCCTGAAGCTGAGAACAATACGTCACCATGGCCTCTGTGTTCTAGAAAGTGGTGTGAGGCCATCCGGGCAGAACTTGCTGAGGGTGGGCCCAAAGCCAATTCTGCAGCCCCTGCATGTCACTCACTTTTCATCCACTTTTAATCTAAAAGAGATGAGAATGGGCCAGGCACACTGGCTCACGCCTGTAATCCTAGCACTTTGGGAGGCTGAGGTAGGAGGATCACCTGAGGTCACGGGTTCGAGACCATCCTCGCCAACATGGTGAAATCCCATCTTTACTAAAAATACAAAAATTAGCCGGGTGTGTTGGCACACATTTATAATCCCAGCTACTCCGGAGGCTGAGGCAGGGGAATCACTTGAACCCGGGAGGCGGAGGTTGCAGTGAGCCGAGATTGCGCCACTGCACTCCAGCCTGGGTGACAGAGCGAGACTCTGTCTCGATAAATAAATAAATAAATAAATAAATAAATAAATAAATAAATAAATGAGAATGGTAGGAGGAAAAGATAATTTCTTTGAAAACAGCAGTCAGTGTAAGAGAATAGACTGCAGTCCCGGCTCCCACTGCCCAAGGATGTGTTCTGCTGCTGGGATGTTTGCTGAGGAGGTGGTCCCTAGGCCCTGGGGCAGAAGAACAAGGCAGGATGAAGGGCTTTGTGGGAGCTGCAGGTGAGCCCCCGGGTTGGGTGCCCCTCACGCCGGGACCACCCCCTGGTTCTCACCTGGAGAAGTCTGAAGGCAAGAGATGGCGGACGCTGTCCCCAGCAACAGAGAGGTGGTGCTGCAGGGGGTGGCACCTGAACTGCTGGAGGGGAGGGGAAATTGTGAGCCAAGGTGGAGCTGATTTCAAAGATGCCTCTGCCCAAGAAGATCTTCTTCCAGAGAGGGGACCCCAACAGACAGGGGCTCTGTGGCGTGGAAGCAGGGCCTGAGGGCCAGCCTTAGGAAGTCAGCCAGAGGCTGTTTTGCTCCCTCCAGGGAGGGGCCACATCTAATGTCCCCAGCTGTGTGCGTGCCTGAAGAACCCACAAGAGCAGCCCTCCAGACCGTCATCATGACACCACTGCCACAGCACCAGATGGCCACAGCATCACGCAAGAAGCCCCTTTTCCCTATCTGCCCCACCCTTCACCCTACCCTGGAGAAGCCAGAAATGAACTTAGAGCTGCCAAACCCAGCTCAGGCCTGTGCCGTGGAAGCTTTCGATCGAATGAGATGTTTGCATTTTGAGTCAAAGGGTCTGGACTTTTTTTTTTAAATTATACTTTAAGTTCTAGGGTACATGTGCACAATGTGCAGGTTTGTTACATATGTATACATGTGCCATGTTGGTGTGCTGCACCCATTAACTCGTCATTAGGAGATATACCTAATGTAAATGATGAGTTAATGGGTCTGGACTTTTTAACGTCCGAGAAGGAGATTGCTCTAATCCCTGAAAATCACAGGGAAAGCTTAAGTACATCTTCCAGGCCTTAGGAATGGAGATCAGGGAGTGCAGGTGTGAAGACAGTGGTGGGAAGAACAAAAGTTCCCTTTTCCTTGTTCCTAGCAAGTTCAGTTCATCCAATAAACCCTTTGAATGCATAGTATGTGTTCTCCCGCTGACTTTATTGTCTTTGTTTTTTGAAGCGTTGGCATTTTAAATGATTCTAATGACACTGAATCTATCTTAATTATAACCTTTCCTCTCAGGGCACAGAGTTGTCTGTGAAAGAATCTTCTAAATTTCTTAATTAACCTGCAGTGGCTTTATTTTGCCAAAGATTGTGTTTGCAGCCATTATGAGATATTCTCTATGTGCTACCCCAGCATAGTTAAAAATTTAAAAACTACCCTATAAAGCAGAAAGCCTATAACAATAAACTGCTCGGCAATGAAAGGTCAGGAAGCCTAAGCGAATAGGCAACAATTAGATTAAGAATTTAAAGTCCAAGGTCTCAGAGATTAACGTTCACATCCTGCACAATCATTTCCAAGGGAACATTTAAGGATAAATTGTATTTTATGAACCTGCCTCAAATCCCATTTTTGATGACGAGGTTTTTGTAAGCAAGCTTTAATTCATTAATATGCAGCTCTTTACTACCCAATCTACTTTATCTTTCAAAGCAAGTGGTTAAGCCTTCCTGTAAATGGAGATCAGACCTTAGGTTCGGCAAATAGAATTGGGCAGAGATATAATTGGGAGGAAAATTCTTCATATCCCCAGTTTCCTTTGAGAGTTCAGCTCTTTCCAGTAGGCAAGGACTTACGGGGATACCAAGGAATCTTTAGGCTCCCCACTCACTTGAGTCTCTTGTAAGGCCTGGGAGAGACCCCGGTAATATTGTCAGAAGGTCATCTGTTTCTATCAAGTTGGCAAAATTAAGATAATTGAACTGCAGTTTGTCCAGAGCATCCTGTCTTTCCACGCTAACTTGCCCTTTCTAAAATTTTTTTCAGATCTGGTGGCATTGGGGTGTCTATGGGCATTTTGGGGACTTGGCTAGAGCAAAGTTGAACTAACTGGGTTCAAGAATGCAGTTCTGAGGTGTGGATGGGGGCCCCTACCTCAGGGGGTCCTTGGAGGGTGCTGCCCCCAGGTGCTGTCCCTGCCTCTTCTGAGACACCCCCACCCCCAAAATCCCTGCCACCACGGGCCTGAGCCTCTCTTCGCCTGCCGGACTCCTAGGCGCCTTCTCCTCTGGAGCCTTGTGGGGATCTCTGCGCAGCTCCAGGCCCTGGCAGCCCATTCTGTACTCTCCGCCAGAGCCTCCAGGGCGCAACTGCCCTGGATTCCTGTCTGGAGCAGCCCCCACGGTCACACCACTCCGGAATCACTGTGAATGCTTTCCTGTGTGTGCTTTTCTGGAACTGCTCCCCAGGGCGCAGGGATGGCTGGTGGCTGGACAGCGATCGCTCCTCCCTTCGCTTTCAGAGCATCCCTGAGAGAAGAACTAGGAGTCCTACTTCTGTTTGCCTTTTTCGCGATGTCTCTCCCATTCTCTCCCCTATGGTAAAGCGTAGCCCCCCCACCCCATACCATGATGGCTCATGTATATGAAGCACTTAGCAGGTGCCCAGGTGGGAAGGTGCTCATATTGGCCGATTTAGCCTTCACACATATTTTATCTAATATCCTCTCTTCCCTATGGATGAAGAAACCAAGGCACGGGAGCCCAAGTGACCCAAGTGCCCCCCCCCTCCCCAGGCTGCCCTCAGCCCAGCCCCGACACCCAGCCCCACCTGGAGGCTAGCCAAGCCCAGGGATTTGCTCTGAGCAGCACAGCCTTCCTTGCTGGTTGCTGTACTAAGACAGGGCTGGGGAATCTGGAAACTTTTCTCTCAAGACAACAGCCAGGCTGGCCTTCAAGCCTATAGTTTTGCTGGAGGGAAGAAGACATGCCCCTTGTCAGTGGGAAGGGGAGGGGCCACTATGCCTTCGGGGGCAGGAACTTGCATCAGCTGAATATTTCCTTGGTTCCAAAAGCACTGGGGAGAAGATAACTTCACCTCGCACTTTGGAATGTTGCATTGTTTTAAGTTGCTGGATCTTTTGGAGCCCTGGTTGGTTTTCTGTGAAAATTGCGGCTCACAGCCAGGTGCAGTGGCTCACACCTGTAATCTCAGCACTTTGGGAGGCCAAGGCAGGAGGATCGCTTGAGGTCAGGAGTTTGAAACCAGCCTGAGCAACACAGTGAGGCCCCGTCCCTACCAAAATTACAAAACTTAGCTGGGCGTGGTGGTGCATGCCTGGCGCAGTTACTTGGGAGGCTGAGGTGGGAGGATCACTTGAACCTGGGAAGTGGAGGTTGCAGTGAGCCAGGATCACACCACTGAGCGCCAATCTGGGCAGCAGAGGGACACCTGTCTCAAGAAAAAAAAAAAAAGAAGTGGCTCAGCAGCTAATGTAGAATTGTAGGTTATGAGGGCCTGACTTTGCTGATACTGTGATTAGGCTCAGGGAGAGTCTTTATAAGCCCTATTAGCTAAGGAGAGGATATGTGTGGTGGGAGTGGCGGGGGAGCCTGTTTATCTCAACCGCATGCAATCTGAGCAATCTCATTGCATCTTGCTAAAGTCTCTTTTTTGAGACAGAGTCTCACTCTGTCACCCAGGCTGGAGTGCAATGGCGTGATCTCTGCTCACTGCAGCCTCTGCCTACCAGGCTCAAGCAATTCTCCTGCCTCAGCTTCCCAAGTAGCTGGGATTACAGGGCACACTGCCATACCCAGCTAATTTTTTGTATTTTTAGTAGAGATGGGGTTTCACCATGTTGGCCAGGCTGGTCTCGAACTCCTGACCTCAGGTGATCCACCCGCCTTGGCCTCCCAAAATACTGGGATTACAGGTGTGAGCCACCGTGCCCAACCCTAAAGTCTTTTTTAATCTAGAATATTGAGGAGCCCTGCAGGGGCTCCTGTGTCTGGGGCCACTCCATGGAGGTACTTCTTGATTTTCCCACTCTAGTGTCTGCAGCAACTGAGAATTAGTTCTTTTTTTTTTTTCTTTTTTTTTGAGATGGGAGTCTTGCTCTGTCACCCAGGCTGGAGTGCAGTGGCACGATCTCGGCTCACTGCAAGCTCTGCCTCCCGGGTTCATGCCATTCTCCTGCCTTAGCCTCCCAAGTAGCTGGGACTACAGGCGCCCGCCACCACACCTAGCTCATTTTTTGCATTTTTAGTAGAGACAGGGTTTCACCGCGTTGGCCAGCATAGTCTCAATCTCTTGACCTCCTGATCCGCCCGCCTCAGCCTCCCAAAGTGCTGGGATTACAGGCGTGAGCCACCGTACCTGGCCTAGTCACTGCATTCTTTGTCTTTTCCTGATGGTGCTGTATTTGGCCTGTTTATCTAGACTCACCCAAAATAAGAAAAGTCCTGGATCAATTGAACACTAGGGAGGAGGCCAAAACGCCTCTCCTATGGAAAGTTCCTTGAAGCAGTGGGAGCCTGCAAGTTCACTGCCAGGCAAGCTGTCACAGATACCAAGGAACAGAGAGGCTCACAGGTTACAGTGTTTGAAACACACTGCTTATTAAATGAATTGGAAATATGGGACAAAAAGCAAGGAGAAAGAGATAGGTAAGAACCTGGGAGACACAGGGCTACCAGGGCGGAAGAGCCACACTTCTCAGCCTTGTCCTCTCCCTTCACTCCCAGCCCCCACTGCCAGCCTTCTCCATGTTGCTGTGCTTCTGGGAGCGAGTAGAGGATGATCCAGTGCCTATGGCAAACGCTTCTTGGGCAGAGGGGCCACGGAGGCAGAATGGGTCTCCCCAGCAGGTGCAGACTTCAGCCTCATTAATACCGGGTATCTGCCGAATATATGAGCTTCCCGAATCTCAGCTCTGAAATGAAACATGACTTATAAAACAGGAGGCCAGCCTGTGAGCTGTAGTTTGCCAATAAGGTCTTTAGAAGGACTGCATTAAGATATTATCCAGCTTGATTACAGAGTTTTTCGGTGGCCCCTTAAGTTTTGTGCCAAGTGGGCTCCTCAGCGCCTCACCAACCTGGCCCTGAGGGGTGGAGCCACGACTGGGACGCAGACAGCCTGGCCCACTAGTCCAACAGACCCCAAAGCCACCGACAAAGTAGTTCCCGTGGTCTACTTGGGAGACCTTGGGAGGTGAGTCAAGAATTCCTTCATCTGCCTGTGCCGGCCAACGTGAATACACCTCTATACGCAGCAGGCACTGTGTCATTGTTAAGATGTGGAAACAGATGGCGCAGCCTTAAGTACCTTACCTCCGTCTGCACAGCTAGCTAGCCTGGGTCTGACCCTAGGACTCTGTTGCCAAACCCAAGCTATGGTAAACGTATGTGGTGTCTTCAGCTGAAACTAGACAAACATAGGCCTAGAATAAGGGTTTTACCCTGAAAAGAAACCAAACATACACAGAAAGGGTAAACAGAGGCACAGGCAGGCACGGGAGGAACGGAAGAGGCGTGCGAGGGGAGCAACTGGCAGAGGAATGGAGACGGGGTGGGGAAGGGGAAGTAAGAGAGATGGGGGGAGTGAAGGGGAGGCCCCTTAGGGATGCCGTTCATAGCAGAGGGCTCCAGAATTGAGCATGTGTGATTTTCCATGCGCTCTCCATGACAGCCCTGTGAAGCACACGGAAGAGACTGCAGGCGGGGAGCCGTAGGGCTGGATGTGCGGCAACCTGATTGCCCAAGGATATGCCGGGAGGTGAGCCCGGGTCTCTCAGGCCCCGCCTGCGGAACATCTGATTTCTCCATGAATGCTCAAGTCCTTTGAAGGCTGAGAATAGATTCTGATAAGATTAACAGCAAGAACTTGCTATCTTCCAGGCATTGAGGTGAGGCAACTATCCCCAAATCTCACAAACCATAAGCGACAGAGCCCTGGCGAGCCCAGGCAGACCAGCTCTGCTTGGCCACGCTGCCTCATCCGCCTCTGGACCAGGGCTTTCTTGTACCAGATTGAGAACCGGGACTGTCTACACCACACAGCTCACTGTCTACATTAACGCGACTTCACTGGCCTATTTGTCCTCGTCAACATGAGTTTACTATTCCAGAAAACTCTTGCCAGAGAGCTGTAGATAACTTTATCTTTTCGGCATCTTCTGCAAAGACCTATCAGCTTTTCAATACAAAACATCAAACCCTCTCAAGTCTCTTTTAACCCTGCCTCAAATTCACCGGTTTGCTGTGTCATCCCGCAGTCCTCACCTATTACAACATGGTCTTCACCCAAGCCTAATATAGGCCCCATTCAATGGGAAAACCCACCTGGAATCAGACTTCAGCATCTCAATAAAGATACCAGCTTTGTCCTCCTCCCTCTGCCTCTTCTTCCTTAGAGTCAGAATCTACAGGGCTTTGTGTGCTTATCAACAGATTGTTTTGGTGACACCTTGGGGAGTTAGCATTTGATAACACAGAAAGAAAAGAGAAAAGGGAGATTAAAAAAGGGGGGGGCCGGGTACAGTGGCTCACGCCTGTAATCCTAGCACTTTGGGAGGCCGAGGCGGGTGGATTGCCTGAGGTCAGGAGTTCCAGACCAGTGTGGCCTACATGGTGAAACCCCGTCTCTACTAAACATACAAAAAAATTAGCCAGGTATGGTGGCGTGCACCTGTAGTCCCAGCTACTCGGGAGGCTGAGGCAGGGGAATTGCTTGAACCACGGAGGTGGAGGTTGCAGTGAGCCGAGATCACGCCACTGCAATCCAGCCTGGGAGACAGAGCAAGACTGTGTCAAAAAAAAAAAAAAAAAGAAGAAGAAGAAGAGGAAGAAGGACCATAGGGACATTTCACAAAGGACAAGTGATTATGCCATCTCCCAGTAGTGAAATTCCACCATTTGGGCATGGTGCCCAGATGACACCTGGGACTTTTTTGCAGTTTAGCAGAAGTGGTGGCTGGCCCTGGAATCCAGGGCTGAGTTTGCCACCCTTGGGCTCCTTGCATGGGAAGTTGCAGATTCCTAGGAAAGCTATAGTTTCCCTCCTGTGCCCCGAAGGGAATGATGCATCTGCTGCAGTTTGCCTTTGACAGGAAAACGCTCCCTCCTTCAGCACCCCACACCCACACCCACACCCTCTCCCTTGTCTTCCAACAGTGCCTCGGCAAGGAAGCCTGGGCTCTGGAGCTGGGGACTGTGCTGCTCTAGGGATCCTTGGCCTCTAAGCCACAGTCTCTGGTCATTGATCACTGCTGCCATCTACTGCCACCACCCTCTTAGGTCAGCTGGCCCGGCCTCTTCCTGCTGGCCTGGCCCCACCTCCCTCTCCAAAGAGCAGAAGCCAACTGTGACTCCATGAGCTCCCCAGCTGGGGCAGTCGCTCTGCTGTGTTGGCCTACGGGGCCCAGGTTTTTCGCTCATAGCAACCATTGTCCCCCTCAGCTCATCATCCCGCAAGTGAGTGGCCTTCTGGACCCTGCATGTGGCCCACACCAGGATTAGGGACCTGCCGGGCATCCCAGGAGCTGAGGGAGAACTGGGCAGCTGAAGATGTGTCCTTCCATGCCCAGCGATGCTACGGATTGCACACTAACAGGAACCTCATGTTGGATCAAGAATGCTAAGAGGTTTTCTGCCCAGAATCCCAATGGGAAGCAAGACAAGGGAGCTTCTGCCCTCAGCGCCCATCAGCCTGTTCATAGTCAGGCCACAACCCGGTGGCCAGGAGGGACAGTCAGGCAGGCCTGTCTCAGTCTGCTGCAGGTGTCATAGCAAAGAATCATGGGGTAGGAGCCTGAAGCAACAGAAACTTATTTCCTCTGAGTTCTGGAGGCTAAAGTCCAAGACCAAGGTGTTGGCAGGGTTGGGTTCTGGTGAGGCCTCTCCTTGGCTTGGATGGCTGTCTTCGCCCTGTGTCCTCAATGGTCATCCCTCTGTGTGGGTCTCTGTGTCCAAATTTCCTCTTCTTATGACACCAGTCAGATTGGATCTGGGCCCTCCCTAATGACTTCATTTTACCTCAATCCCCTCCTGAAAGAGCCCTCTGCAAACACAGCCATATTCTGAGGTACTGGGGTTTGGACTGCAGCAAATGAGTTGGGGAACACAGTTTAGCCCTTAACAGACCCCTTTTCTACCATCTCCCCCGTGCTCAAGCCTGTTCCCTGCACGAGCCAGAAGCTCCCATTGTCACTTCCTTTCTCTTTCTAGATGGAAATTTTCTTATCGTTTCTCTTTTTCTTTTTTCTTTTCTTTGAGCTAACATCTCACTCTGTCACCCAGGCTGGAGTGCAGTGGTGCCATCACGGCTCACTGCAGCCTCAACCTCCCGGGCTCAAGCAATCCTCCCGCCTCAGCCTCCCAATTAGCTGGGACTACAGGCTTGTGCCAGGTTCCTTTTTGTACTTTTGGTAGAGACAGAGTTTCACCATGTTGCCCAGGCTGGTCTCAAATGCCTAGGCTCAAGCCATCCGCCGGCCTTGGTCTTCCAAAGTGCTGGGATTACAGGTGTGAACCACCACGCCCGGACACATCTCTCTTTCCTTCTTTTTCTTTTTCTTTTCTTTTTTTTTTTTTTTTTTTTGAGACAGAGTTTTGCTCTTGTTGCCCAGGCTGGAGTGCAATGGCGTGATCTCAACTCACTGCAATCTCCACCTCCTGGGCCACCACACCCAGCTAATTTTGTATTTTTAGTAGAGACTGGGTTTCTCCATGTTGGTCAGGCTGGTCTTGAATTCTCGACCTCAGGTGATCCGCCTACCTCAGCCTCCCGAAGTGCTGGGATTACAGGCGTGAGCCACCATGCCCGGCCCACATTTCTCTTTCTGATCTACCTTCTCCACTTCCAAAATGGTCTAGTGACTGCTGTGGGATGTGACTTCCAGGGGAAAGAAGTGAGAAATCCATTAGTTTAACGTTTTCGAAGAACCATCCTCCTTACCTTCAAGTGAGACTGAGGATACCCACAGATAGGCCTGGAAACTGAGTTGAGGAAAAAGGAGGTTGATAAAAAATGGGGCGTGCAGGAGCAAACATGGGGCCCCCGAGAGCAGATGTGCTCCAAGAAGATTCTAGAATTGGGGGAAGACATCCAAATGCAGCTGAGATTCTGCAGTTACAAAACGGGTTTATCAAGCCAACAAAAATTCATCTGTCAGTATTCATATAACGTCTCTTACACCCCCTGGTTGGTGAGGGCCGGGTATAACCAGGTTTTTTGAATTGGATTGAAAAAGAAAAAAGTAAAAAGTAGGCCTGGTTGATTGACAACATTTTCATGGCCGTTTATTCTTTAATAAGCAGTTTTGGGGCCATTCATCATGTAACTCTTAACCTACTATCCCTTTCAACTTTAATGAAATGTGTTCCTTGTATGGAATTTTCATAATTTTACTTTCTCTGTTAGAGAAGTTGTTAGGATTTGATGATGAGCTCTAAGCCAGCTGAATATTCTTCAGAAGTTTTCAAGATATCTGATTGAGTTTATCAGCTTCTTTTTCCTAGCTGCTTTGCTGTCTCTCTGAATGATTACAGAGTTCTTTCATAATTGTGCCAAGCATGAAATGATAATGAACCACTCCTAATCAGAAAGTAGCTTCACAGACCAGGCAGAGGCCAGCACTGGTTTACTGAGTAATGAAGGACCAACAGCTCCCCTTAGCGACATAATGGGGGTACTACCTGCTCACACTAGCTAACAGGAACCCTGTGAAGTGAGCACGAATTCAGATTTAAACCTCATTTTATTGCAGATTTTCACAGACAGAATAAAAAACTGTAGGTGAAAATATTAATTATCAATTAGGAAGAAGTTACATAATATATCGGTTATTCTTTTTGTAATTGAAATACTTTATACTATCATGCATACATTTAAATAATGAAATCTGAATAAACACAGATAACAGTGAATTTAATTATCTTGAAACACTCACTCATCTTAACATCAAAATATAATCCCCAGGGTTTATTAAAGGAATAGCTTATTTTGCTAGACTACTGGTAAGAACAAAATATTGTAACTTAATTTTCATGAGAAATTAATAAATATGGCTCAATAACTGCCACTAATACATTTGGGGAAAATGATGAAATGCCAAGAAAAGAAAAACATATACAATTTTCCTTTTCAAAACTTTCTTTGAGTCTGAACCAGGCTTAGAAGATATTTGTGACATCAATTACTGCCTTTCCTAGTTGCTTCACTCATCTAAATGGAAAATTATTCTGCATAATTCTGAGTTAATATGAGACAAGAGAAAAAAGATACCCAGAAGACTTTGAAAGTTAAACTGAAAGAGACCCAAAGGCCAAATTACTCAGAGACACAAGTTGTATGGAGAAATCAAATCAATCAAGATTTGGTGGCCTGGCACGGTGGCTCACGCTTTTAGTCTCAGCACTTTGGGAGGCCGGGGTGGGCGGATCACAAGGTCAAGAGATCGAGACCATCCTGGCCAACATGGTGGAACCCCGTCTCTACTAAAAATGCAAAAATTAGCAGGGCGTGGTGGCGCGTGCCTGTGGTCCCAGCTATTCGAGAGGCTGAGACAGGAGAATCACTTTAACCTGGGAGGCGGAGGTTGCAGTGAGCTGAGATTGCACCACTGTACTCCAGCCTGGTGACCGAGTGAGGCTTTGTCTAAAAAAAGATTGTGGAGAAGGTTTGACAGAGGAGAAATCACGTCTTCAAACTCTACCAGTACTGAATATGCACGTGTGTTAATATTATTCATCCACAGTCTAACTGCATTCACTTACCGTATTAGATGCAAGCTACCACCAAAGCAAATTGAGAAATGTAAGCCATCGAGAGTTGGTTAACATTCAATATTAACCTACCATTTTTCACATCCAACAAAATGATCAAAGAGAAGATCAAGCATTGAACCAGACACTGTAACATTCACAGTTGTTTGAATTTGCAGGCAGAAATACAAATCCAGTAATTCAGGGTTAGCTACGAAGTTTCTGATACAAACATGTAGAAAATGAGTTTCAAGGCAATTAGTTTTCATTAGCAGAATCTGATGGATGAAAAACAAATTAAGTCTTAACGTGTGTAATTTCTGGAACAGGATCCAAATTTGGAGTCCTGGCTACCTCCAGCAGTGATTATTTGGGACTGTCTATCCTGCCCAAGCCTTTTAAATGCACCTGTGCTGGCCACAGAAATGTGTGGCCATGTGAGACACTCGCCATCTCTGGCTGGACAGTTAATTAATCCCATCTCCAACTTAACCCTCTGTGCCTCATGGAAGACCTTAGTTCTTTTATTTTGTTCTTTTGCCCTCCCTACATATGTCTTTAAAAACATATCTGTGGTGGGCCGGGCACGGTGGCTCACACCTGTAATCCCAGCACTTTGGGAGGCTGAGGCAGGAGGATTATGAGGTCAGGAGATCGAGACCATCCTGGCTAACATAGTGAAACCCTGTCTCTACTAAAAATACAAAAAAATCAGCTGGGCATGGTGGCGGGTGCCACCAGGTACTTGGGAGGCTGAGGCAGGAGAATGGCATGAACCTGGGAGGAGGAGCTTGCAGTGAGCCGAGATAGCGCCACTGCACTCGAGCCTGGGCGATAGAGTGAGACTCCATCTCAAAAAAAGCAAAAACAAAGAAACAAAAGCAGAAACTCACTCAAAACCGCAGAACTACATGGAAACTGAACAACTTGCTGCTGAATGACTACTGGGTAAATAACGAAATGAAGGCAGAAATAAAGATGTTCTTTGAAACCAATGAGAACAAAGACACAACATACCAGTATCTCTGGGACACATTTAAAGCAATGTGTAGAGGGAAATTTATAGCACTAAATGCCCACAAGAGAAAGCAAGAAAGATCTAAAATCGACACCCTAACATCACAATTAAAAGTACTACAGAAGGCCGGGCGCCGTGGCTCACAACTGTAATCCCAGCACTTTGGGAGGCTGAGATGGGCGGATCACGAGGTCAGGAGATCGAGACCATCCTAACTAACATGGTGAAACCCCGTCTCTACTAAAAATACAAAAAAATTAGCCGGGCATGCTGGCGGGCGCCTGTAGTCCCAGCTACTGGGGAGGCTGAGACAGGAGAATGGCGTGAACCCGGGAGGCGGAGCTTGCAGTGAGCCGAGATCACGCCACTGCACTCCAGCCTGGGCGAGAGAGCGGGACTCTGTCTCAAAAAAAAAAAAAAAAAAAAAAAGGACTACAGAAACAAGAGCAAACAAATTCAAAAGCTAGCAGAAGGCAAGAAATAACTAAGATCAGAGCAGAAATGAAGGAGATAGAGACACAAAAAAAATCCTTCAAAAAAATCAATGAAAATGAGCTAGTTTTTTGAAAAGATCAACAAAATAGATAGATTGCTAGCAAGACTAATAAAGAAGAAAAGAGAGAAGAATCAAATAGACGCAATAAAAAATGATAAGGGGGATATCACCACCAATCCCACAGAAATACAAACTACCATCAGAGAATACTATAAAGACCTCTCCGCAAATAAACTAGAAAATCTAGAAGAAATGGATAAATTCCTCTACACATACACCCTCCCAAGACTACACAAGGAAGAAGTTGAATCTCTGAATAGACCAATAACAGGCTCTGAAATTGAGGCAATAATTAATAGCCTACCAACCAAAAAAAGTCCAGGATGGATTCACAGTCGAATTCTACCAGAGGTACAAACAGGAGCTGTTACCATTCCTTCTGAAACTATTCCAATCAATAGAAAAAGAGGGAATCCTCCCTCACTCATTTTATGAGGCCAGCATCATTCCTGATACCAAAGCCTGGCAGAGACACAACAAAAAGAGACAATTTTAGACCAATATCCCTGATGAACATTGATGCAAAAATCCTCAATAAAATACTGGCAAACCGAATCCAGCAGCACATCAAAAAGCTTATCCACCACAATCAAGTCAGCTTCATCCCTGGGTTGCAGGACTGGTTCAACAAACACAAATCAATAAACATAATCCATCACACAAACAGAACCAATGATAAAAACCACATGATTATCTCAATAGATGCAGAAAAGGCATTTGACAAAATTCAACAGCCCTTCATGCTAAAAACTCTCAATAAACGAGGTACTGATGGAACGTATCTCAAAATAATAAGAGCTATTTATAACAAACCTACAGCCAGTATCATGCTGAATGGGCAAAAACTGGAAGCATTCCCTTTGAAAACCGGTGCAAGACAAGGATGCCCTCTCTCACCACTCCTATTCAACATAGTGTTGGAAGTTCTGGCCAGGGCAATCAGGCAAGAGAAAGAAATAAAGGGTATTCAATTAGGAAAAGAGGAAGTCAAATTGTCCCTGTTTGCAGATGACATGATTGTATATTTAGAAAACTCCATCGTCTCAGCCGAAAATATCCTTAAGCTGATAAGCAATTTGAGCAAAGTCTCAGGATGCAAAATCGATGTGCAAAAATCACAAGCATTCCTATACACCAATAACAGACAAACAGAGAGCCAAATCATGAGTGAACTTCCATTCACAATTGCTACAAAGAGAATAAAATTCCTAGGACTCAAACTTACAAGGGATGTGAAGGACCTCTTCAAGGAGAACTACAAACCACTGCTCAACAAAATCAAAGAGGACACAAACAAATGGAAGAACATTCCATACTCATGGATAGGAAGAATCAATATTGTGAAAATGGCCATACTGCCCAAGGTAATTTACAGATTCAATGCCATCCCCATCAAGCTACCAATGACCTTCTTCACAGAATTGAAAAAGACTACTCTAAATTTCATATGGAACCAAAAAATAGCCCACATAGCCAAGACAATCCTGAGCAAAAAGAACAAAGCTGGAGGCATCACACTACCTGACTTCAAACTATACTACAATGCTACAGAAACCAAAACAGCATGGTACTGGAACCAAAACAAATATATAGACCAATGGAACAGAACAGAGGCCTTAGAAATAACACCACACATCTACAACCATCTGATCTTTGACAAACCTGACAAAAACAAGAAATGAGGAAAGGATTCCCTATTTAATAAACAGTGCTGGGAAAACTGGCTAGCCATATGTAGAAAGCTGAAACTGGATCCCTTTCTTACACCTTACACAAAAATTAACTCAAGATGGATTAAAGACTTAAATGTAAGACCTCAAACCATAAAACCCTAGAAGAAAACCTAGGCAATACCATTCAGGACATAGGCATGGGCAAAGACTTCATGTCTAAAACACCAAAAACAATGGCAACAAAAGTCAAAATTGACAAATGAGAGCTAATTAAACTAAAGAGCTTCTGCACAGTGGAAGAAACTACCATCAGAGTGAACGAGCAACCTACAGAATGGGAGAAAATTTCTGCAATCTACCCATCTGACAAAGGGCTAATATTCAGAATCTACAAAGAACTTAAATTTACAAGAAAAAAACAACCCCATCAAAAAGTGGGCAAAGGATATGAACAGACACTTCTCAAAAGAAGACATTTATGCAGCCAACAGACACATGAAAAAATGCTCATCATCACTGGTCATCAGAGAAATGCAAATCAAAACCACAATGAGATACCATCTCACGCCAGTTAAAATGGCGATCATTAAAAAGCCGGGAAACAACAGGTGCTGGAGAGGATGTGGAGAAATAGGAATACTTTTACACTGTTGGTGGGATTGTAAATTAGTTCAACTATTGCAGAAGACAGTGCAGTGATTCCTCAAGGATCTAGAACTAGACATAACATTTGACCCAGCCATCCCATTACTGGGTATGTACCCAAAGGACTATAAATCATGCTACTATAAAGACACATGTACATGTATGTTTATTGTGGTACTATTCACAATAGCAAAGACTTGGAACCAACCCAAATGTCCTTCAATGATAGACTGGAGTAAGAAAATGTGGCACATATACACCATGGAATACTATGCAGCCATAAGAAAGGATGAGTTCATGTCCTTTGCAGGGACATGGATGAAGCTGGAGACCATCATTCTTGGCAAACTATCACAAGGACAGAAAACCAAACACCGCATGTTCTCACTCATAGGTGGGAATTTAACAACGAGAACACATGGACACAGGGTGGGGAACATCACACACCGGGGCCTGTCAGGGGGTGGGGGGCTGGGGGAGGGATAGTGAGAGGCGACGGTGTGCTGGCAGTCCTCACAGCCCTCGCTTGCTCTCGGCGCCTCCTCTGCCTGGGCTCCCACTTTGGCGGCACTTGAGGAGCCCTTCAGCCCACCGCTGCACTATGGGAGTCCCTTTCTGGGCTGGCCAAGGCGGGAGCTGGCTCCCTCAGCTTGCAGGGAGGTGTGGAGGGAGAGGCGCGAGCGGGAACCAGGGCTGTGCTCGGTGCTTGCGGGACGGCTGGAGTTCCAGGTGGGCGTGGGCTTGGCGGGCCCCTCACTCGGAGCGGCCAGCCGGCCCTGCCAGCCCTGGGCAATGAGGGGCTTGGCGCCTAGGCCAGCGGCTGCGGAGGGTGTACTGGGTCCCCCAGCAGTGCCAGCCCACCGGTGCTGCGCTCGATTTCTCACTTGGCCTTAGCTGCCTTCCCACCGGGCAGGGCTCGGGACCTGCAGCCTGCCATGCCTGTGCCTCCCACCCCCTCCCACCCCCTCCATGGGCTCCTGCGCGGCCTGAGCCTCCCCAACGAGCGCCACCCCCTGCTCCACGGCGCCCAGTCCCATTGAACACCCAAGGGCTGAGGAGTGCGAGCGCACGGCGTGGGACTGGCAGGCAGCTCCACCTGCAGCCCTGGTGCAGGATCCACTGGGTGAAGCCAGCTGGGCTTCTGAGTCTGGTGGAGATGTGGAGAACCTTTATGTCTAGCTCAGGGATTGTGAATACACCAATCAGCACCCTGTGTCTAGCTCAGGGTCTGTGAATGCACCAATCGACACTCTGTATCTAGCTACTCTGGTGGGGCCTTAGAGAACCTTTATGTCTAGCTCAAGGATTGTAAATACACCAATCGGCACTCTGTATCTAGCTGAAGGTTTGCAGACACACCAATCAGCACCCTGTGTCTAGCTCAGGGTTTGTGAGTGCACCAATCGACACTCTGTGTCTGGCTGCTCTGGTGGGGCCTTGGAAAACCTTTGTGTAGATACTCTGTATCTAACTGATCTGATGGGGACGTGGAGAACCTTTATGTCTAGCTCAGGGATGGTAAACGCACCAATCAGCGCCCTGTCAGAACAGACCACTCAGCTCTACCAATCAGCAGGATGTGAGTGGGGCCAGATAAGAGAATAAAAGCAGGCTGCCTGAGCCAGCAGCGGCAACCCGTTCGGGTCTCCTTCCACACTGTGGAAGCTTTGTTCTTTCACTCTTTACAATAAATCTTTTTTTTTTCTTTTTTTTTTTCTTTTTTTTTTTTTGAGATGGAGTCTTGCTCTGTCGCCCAGGCTGGAGTGCAGTGGTGCAATCTCGGCTCACTGCAAGCTCTGCCTCCCGGGTTCACGCCATTCTCGTGCCTCAGCCTCTCTGCGTAGCTGGGACTACAGGCGCCCACCACCATGCCCAGCTAATTTTTTTGTATTTTTAGTAGAGACGGGGTTTCACCGTGGTCTCGATCTCCTGACCTCGTGATCCGCCCGCCTCGGCCTCCCAAAGTGCTGGGATTACAAGTGTGAGCCACCGCGCCTGGCCTCACTCTTTGCAATAACTCTTGCTACTGCTCACGCTTTGGGTCCATACTGATTTTATGAGCTGTAATACTCACCACGAAGGTCTGCAGCTTCACTCCTGAAGCCAGCGAGACCAGGAGCCCACCAGGAGGAATGAACAACTCCAGATGCGCCGCCTTAAGAGCTGTAACACTCACCGCGAAGGTCTGCAGCTTCACTCCTGAGCCAGCGAGACCACGAACCCACCAGAAGGAAGAAACTCCGAACACATCCGAACATCAGAAGGAACAAACTCCGGACACGCCGCCTTTAGAACTGTAACACTCAGCTCGAGGGTCCACGGCTTCATTCTTGAAGTCAGTGAGACCAAGAACCCACCAATTCCGGACACAATAGCATTAGGAGAAATACCTAATGTAAACGACGAGTTGATGGGTGCAGCAAACCACCATGGCACATGTATACATATGTAACAAACCTGCACGTTCTGCACATATACCCTAGAACTTAAAGTATAATAATAATTTTTAAAAAGTCCGGAGTGACAGCTATACACTTCCTCTATGCCAGAGGCTCCAGAATGTCTATCATCAATCCACACCTCTGCCCTAAACACCAAACTCATATATCAAACTACTTACTTGGCATCACCACTTGGATATCTGTTGGACAATTCAAATTTACACACATTCTAAACCTGTCTTTCCCCTTCAAAAGACAAGCAACAACAAACAAAACAAAACAAAAATAAACCTTGCTGCACTTGAACGCCTTTTCATCTCATTTGATGGCAATGTCATCAAAGCCCCAGTTGCTCAATCCAAACACCGCTTTCTCAATCCATCAGGAAGTGCGAGTGACTCTAAAAACTCTCTCCAGGACTCACTTCCCACTGCCAAGGTGCAGCTCTGAGCCAGTGTCACTTCTCACCTGGATCACTGGCTTCTGTCCCCCCATTTCTATCATTGGCCCTCAAGATTGTTTTTCTTACAGCATCCAGGGTGATCCTTTTAAAATGTTAAGTCAGACCATAACAGTTCTCTACTAAAAATATTCTGAGATGCCTTCCCATTTCACCCGGAGTAAAAGCTGGAGTCTTTACAACGGTCCTTAAGGACCGCCCCCCCCGCCGCCCCGCCCACCCCTCCCGTCTCCTGCCCTGCTCTCCTTCTGCCCTTGCACTTGTCACCAGTCTGACTTCATCTCCTGTGCTTTCCACTGGCTTCCTGACCATTCCTGCTGCTTTAGAGCACTGTACTGGAAGTTTCTGCCACCCTACATGCTCTTCTCTCAGACATCTACTTGGCTAAATCCCTGCTGCCCCCCATATTCACTATGTGGCTTTCTCTATGAGACCCACCCTAGTGAATACTGCAGCTCCCTCCGTAACCCTGCAGTCCTGCGCTCCCAGCTGCATTACTCTGCTCTATTTTTCTCTTTTCCCTAGCATTTATCGCTTTCTAGAATGCTACTTAATTTGCTTATTGTATCTATTGTTTATTGTTTATCTCTCTCTCTCACACACACACACACACACACACACACACACACATATGAGGTTCACAGGAATAGGAACATTTTCTTTTCTTTTTCTTTCTTTTTTTTTTTTTGAAATGGAGTTTTGCTCTTCACCCAGGCTGGAGTGCAATGGCACGATTTCGGCTCACTACAACCTCCTCTTCCCAGGTTCAAGTGACTCTCCTGCCTCAGCCTCCTGAGTAGCTGGGATTACAGGTGCCCGCCACCATGCCTGGCTAATTTTTTATTTATTTTTTGTATTTTTAGTAGAGATGGGGTTTCACCATATTGGCCAGACTGGTCTCAAACTCCTGACCTCAGATGATCGGCCTCAGCCTCCCAAAGTCCTGGGATTACAGGCCTGAGCCACCACGCCCGGCTGACAGGGTGCTTTTTTATGTTTTCTTTTTAAGAATTTTATTTTATTGTAAATTGGCAAATTATAATTGTATATATTTGTGGTGCACAAAGTGATGTTATGATTTATGAATATAATATATTCATAACAATTAAATCAAACTAACTGACATATCCATTTCTTCAAATGCTTTCCTTTTTTGGAGTTAGAGGATCTGAAATGTACTACCCGAGCAACTTTGAAATATACAATACACTATTATTAACTGCATTCACCATGCCATGTACTAGATCTCCAAGCAAAACATTTCTCCTAAGACTTGATACTCTTTGACCAATATCTCCTCAAGGCCCCCAACCCTAGCCTTTAGTAACCACCATCCTATTCTATGCTGCTTCTAGGAGTCCAAGTGATTTAGATTCCACCTATAAGTGAAGACATGCATTATTTGTCTTTCTGTCCCTGCCTTTCTGGAAGTTTTTCAAAAAACTAAAAATAGACTAAATAAGAGCCAGAGATCCCACTTCTGGGTATTTATCCAAAATATTGAACTAGGTATGTCGAAGAGATGTCTCCCCTGCCATGTTCATTGCAGCATTATTCACAACAGCCAACTTATGGAATCAACCTAAATGTCCATTAACAGATGAATGGATAAAGATGATATGGTATATAGTGGTATACACGCACAATAGAATACCATACAGCCTTAAAAAAGAAGGAAATTCTGTCATTTGCTCCAACATGGATGAACGTGGAGGGGGCTTCGTATTGATTTAAGTTCCAGTTAACTAGGAAGATATAATAATTTAAAACTTTTATGCATCTTTTGCAACTTCTACACTATAGCTGTGAATGTATTTTTAAAAGTTGACATAACTAAGAATATATACCTCTCTCAGGAGATGATAAGCATGAAGAAATTGATAATGATAGAGAAGACTTGAATATGAAACATTTAATAATTTGACCAAATATATACACATGTAACACCAGACCCAACAGTGCTGGAAGACAAATTATTTTCAGGTACACAAGGACATTTACAGATGTAAATGTTTCATATACATATACACACATTATGTTAAATCTTACCAAATTGTATAGTTTAAACACATACAGTTTATTTTATGTTGGTTATATCTTATTAAAGCTTTTTTTTTTTTTTTTTTTTTTTTTTGAGACAGAGTCTCGCTCTGTCGCCCAGGCTGGAATGCAGTGGTACGATCTTAGCTCACTGCAAGCTCCGCCTCCCAGGTTCACGCCATTCTCCTGACTCAGTCTCCTGAGTAGCTGGGAATACAGGCGCCCGCCACCACGCCCGGCTAATTTTTTGTATTTTTAGTAGAGATGGGCTTTCACCATGTTAGCATGAACTCGGGAGGCGGAGCTTGAAGTGAGCCGAGATTGGCCACTGCACTCCATGGGTGACAGAGCGAGACTCCATCTCAAAAAAAAAGCTGGTCACTACGAAATACATGCAGCATGGCCCCATTTTTACATAAAGTTCAAAAGCAGGCAGAATTTAATGGTATAATAGTTTTTCCCTCACACCTCTTTGTATCTGCTCCATATTACTGAATTGCCCAGATGAGAGGTTTTATATAATCTATAAACTTGAGTAAAATCTAATACTGCTTCAAGTGCTGATTGTCAAATGAAGGAAATAGACATGTCCTTAAATGATAGTAATGGCTGGGCGCAGTGGCTCATGCCTGTAATCCGAACACTCTGGGAGGGTGAGCTCAGGAGTTCGAGACCAGCCTGACCAATATGGTGAAACCCCATCTCTATTAAAAATACAAAACTTAGCCAGGCGTGGTGGCAGTTTCCTGTAGTCCCAGCTCCTCGGGAGGCTGAGGCAGGAAAATCGCTTGAAACCAGGAGGCAGAGGTTGCAGTGAGCCAAGATCATGCCATTGTATTCCAGCCTGGGCAACAGAGCGAGACTCCATCTCAAAAAAAAAAAAAAAAAAATGATGATAGTAAAAGTTGGAATTGATAAGCAAATAGGAAACTTGCACTTCCAATAATGTGAGAAGGTAGAGGACAGAGAACTAAATGGGCTCATTAAGTAGTCAGAAAAGATTTGTAAAAGATTTAAAATGGAGCTTGAAGGAAGAGTTCATGAAATGGGACCTGTGATTCTGGGTAAATCCCAGTGAGGAAAGTGCTTGGATGGATCAGGGCTGAGGCCAGAGTCAGGCGGGGTGACCAGAGAGGGGTGAGGAGTAACCCGGTTTGCCTGGAGATGAGGTGATATTATTGCAGACAGGATTCCAGCTGAAAACACAAACAAGGAATGAAAATTTTTTCTAGCTTGGAAATTTTGAGAATAACAGTATAGGGTAGGAAATTGAAAATAAAAGCAACAATTAAAAAAACGTCTATACACGTTTATTAGAAAAACTTGGATTGGAAGACTAACACTGTTCCATACATAAACATTATCTGCCCTTAAACAGAATGTGAAAATTGGTGCTCAGGTGAAACTCTTGCCCAAGGCACCTGGCTGGTGAGGCATAAAGCAAGGAAATATAATTTTATGTTTTTTTTTCATGTATTCAAATCTTACTGCACAGAGCTTGGAACTGTAGGAGCAATCTATGTCCTTCTCTGGTTGCTGGACTTATTTGAGATAAAGGAAAAACTCACAGATATATTTGGAGAGAAAACATAGCTGTATGTTTTGATCTAGTAACAAGATATTGACTAGGAATTTGAGATTTTCAAAGGAGAGTGTGTTACAAGGAAAACTTCCTTTCATGGGCTTCTGCTTTTATTGAGAATTACATGTGCTCCATTACACAGGTCTCACTCTGAGCACTCTAGGGATTACAGTGATTACCCAACATGATCAATAAACTGGCCAATAATTCATCCGGGGTGGCCAGAGTACAACACACTTTGCATTTTGTGATTCAAAGTTCCTTCAAACTGTCACTTGTAACTTTGGTTTTATTCCAAATCTAGTAACCCACGAAAGTACAATGATCTTGGAGATTTATTGGCTGCATTGAGGCTGATGAAAACAGAATCTCTGACAGCCCAATTGCAATGTTCCCCATGAGACTTGTAACTAAGCAGAGGAGCCACTGTGATTACTCCAGGAGTCAGAAAACCTGAACTGTGGCTGTGATTCTGTGTCCGGAATTGGTGGGTTCTTGGTCTCACTGACTTCAAGAATGAAGCCATGGACCCTCGTGGTGAGTGTTACAGTTCTAAAGGCGGCGTGTCCGGAGTTTGTTCCTTCTGATGTTCGGATGTGTTCGGAGTTTCTTCCTTCTGGTGGGTTCGTGGTCTCGCTGGCTCAGGAGTGAAGCTGCAGACCTTCGCAGTGAGTGTTACAGCTCATAAAAGCAGTGTGGACCCAAAGAGTGAGCAGTGGCAAGATTTATTGCAAACAGTGAAAGAACAAAGCTTCCACAGTGTGGAAGGGGACCCGAGCGGGTTGCCACTGCTGGCTCGGGCAGCCTGCTTTTATTCTCTTATCTGGCCCCACCCACGTCCTGCTGATTGGTAGAGCCGAGTGGTCTGTTTTGACAGGGTGCTGATTGGTGCGTTTACAATCCCTAAGCTAGACATAAAGGTTCTCCACGTCCCCATCAGATCAGTTAGATACAGAGTATGGAGACAAAGGTTCTCCAAGGCCCCACCAGAGCAGCTAGATACAGAGTGTCGATTGGTGCACTCACAAACCCTGAGCTAGACACAGGGTGCTGGTTGGTGTGTTTGCAAACCTTGAGCTAGATACAGAGAGTGCAGATTGGTGTATTTACAATCCTTGAGCTAGACATAAAGGTTTTCCAAGGCCCCACCAGAGTAGCTAGATACAGAGTGTTGACTGGTGCACTCACAGACCCTGAGCTAGACATAAAGGTTGCTGATTCGTGTATTTACAATCCCTGAGCTAGACATAAAGGTTCTCCACATCTCCACCAGACTCAGGAGCCCAGCTGGCTTCACCCAGTGGATCCTGCACCAGGGCTGCAGGTGGAGCTGCCCGCCAGTCCCGCGCCGTGCGCTCGCACTCCTCAGCCCTTGGGTGTTCAATGGGACTGGGCGCCGTGGAGCAGGGGGTGGCACTCATCAGGGAGGCTTGGGCCGCACAGGAGCCCATGGAGGGGGTGGGAGGCTCAGGCATGGCGGGCTGCAGGTCCCGAGCCCTGCCCGTGGGAAGGCAGCTAAGGCCCAGTGTGAAATCGAACGCAGCGCGGGTGGGCTGGCACTGCTGGGGGACCCAGTACACCCTCCACAGCCGCTGGCCCGGGTGCTAAGTCCCTCATTGCCCCGGGCCGGCAGGGCCGGCCGGCTGCCCCGAGTGCAGGGCCCGCCAAGCCCCCGCCCACCTGGAACTCCAGCTGGCCTGCAAGCGCTGCACGCAGCCCCAGTTCCCGCTCGCACCTCTCCCTCCACACCTCCCTGCAAGCTGAGGGAGCCAGCTCCCGCCTTGGCCAGCCCAGAAACGGGCTCCCACAGTGCAGTGGTGGGCTGAAGGGCTCCTCAAGTGCCACCAAAGTGGGAGCCCAGGCAGAGGAGGTGCCGAGAGCAAGTGAGGGCTGTGAGGACTGCCAGCACGCTGTCACCTTTCAATTCTACCTCCATCCCCAAGCCGTGTGAACTTGAATAAAACAGCTCACCTCTGGGAGATTAGCCCCATTCTCTAAACAGGGAAACAGCAACATTTAATCTCCTGAATTCACAGCATCTGTGTGAAAATCAGAAAATGAAAGCAATATTTGTCTAAAAATTAAGCATTTCCATTAAAAAAGGAAATACTCTTTTTTTCCTACTTAAACAACTGAGGAGATAAACTTACTTTAAAAAAAAAGCTTTGCCGGGCGCAGTGGCTCACGCCTGTAATACCAGCACTTTGGGAGGCCAAGGTGGGCGGATCATGAAGTCAGGAAAGAGACCATCCTGGCTAACAAGGTGAAACTCCGTCTCTACTAAAAAATACAAAAATCAGCTGGGCGTGGTGGCAGGCGCCTGTAGTCCCAGCTACTCGGGAGGCTGAGGCAGGAGAACGGCGTGAACCTGGGAGGCAGAGCTTGCAGTGAGCCAAGATCTCGCCACTGCACTCTAGCCTGGGTGACAGAGCAAGACTCCGTCTCAAAAAAAAAAAAAAAAAGCTTTAAGGGCCGGGCACGGTGGCTCACACTTGTAATCCCAGCACTTTGGGAGGTCGAGGTGGGTGGATCACAAGGTCAGGAGATCAAGGCCATCCTGGCTAACATGGTGAAAGCCCATCTCTACTAAAAATACAAAAAATTAGCTGGGTGTGGTGGCGGGTGCCTGTAGTCCTAGCTATTCAGTAGAATGAGGCAGGAGAATGGCATGAACCTGGGAGGCGGAGTTGCAGTGAGCTGAGATCGTGCCACTGCACTCCAGCCTGGACGACAGAGCAAGACTCTGTCTCAAAAAAAAAAAAAAAAAAAAGGAAAAGCTTTAATAAGATATAACCAACATAAAATAAACTGTATGTGTTTAAACTATACAATTTGGTAAGATTTAATATAATGTGTGTGTATGTATATGACACTGTCCCCAGGATCCAATCATGAACATATTCAAAATCCTCAAATTTTCCTGATAGCCTTGGTAATTCCCCTCCAGGCCACAGAATCCTAAGGCAACCAATGATCCGCTTATTAGCTTGAATATTCAATACTTTTGTATAAATGGGAAAATAAAGTATGTACTCTTATTTGTTTTTTTTTCTAGCCTGACCTTTTTCCTTCAGTGTAATTATTTTGAGAGTCATCAATTTTGTTGCATATATCAGTAGTTTGTTCCTTTTTATCACTGTCTACTATTCCATTGTGTGGATTATACTACAATTTGTTTACCCTTTCACCTGTTGATGGACATTTGGCTTGTTTCCATTTTTTGGCTATTACAAATACATTTGCTATGAATTTTAATTTGTTAGATGCTGGATATTTTCTCTCACAATGGATGTTTTTGAGCTTTGTTCTGGAATGCCGTTTAGTTACTTGAAGAAAGTTCAATCCTTTTGTAGCATACCTTGAAGCTTTGTTGGCTGGGTCAAAGTAGACCTTGTTACAAAGTTTCCCCACTGCAGAGACAATACCATGTAAGTATTCTGCCTGATATGGTGTGAAGTATGAGATTTTCTACTTGGGATCACAAACTGTGGCTGGGCCTGTGTGAGTTGAAGCGATTGGCCTCTGTAATCCTTTTGGGATTTTTTGGCTCTTTTCTGGGCCTTGGGTAGTCTCATCACATGCATACACCCATCAGTGCTCACCTACTGGCTGGAGGGCCCCTTAGCAGGTCTCTGGTGCTCTCTCTCTCTGTGTAACTCTCATCTCTGCGGTTCCCTCCCCTGCAAACTCCAGCCACTTTGGCCTCCCCATACTCCCAGCACTGTCTCCTGAACCATCTGTTTCTGGTTCTCTCCTTTCCAGGAAGTGAGCTGGGCGAGCAGGGCTCACCTTGTTGGTGTCCTCTAGCTCAGGGGTCAGTGTCCTGCACTGCTTGATGTCCAATGTCTGAAAACCATTGTTTTGTGTATTTTGTCCTGTTTTTTAGGCATCCCTTCTTGACTAGAAGTGAGAGTCTAGAATTTACTATTTATACTGATTCTGCTTTACATAATCCTGTCTTTTTTCTGCTTGCCTGTCCACTTCTAATCAGGTGTTAGGATTTTGTTAAGCCAAAGCCATATTCAGTGGGAACCAAGGATTGGGAAGAAAGAAAGAACAGAAAATTAATGAAGTTAAAACAGTGTGACATGCCTTTGCTGGGTAACTTCCACAGGTGAGGCACTGTGCTAGGTATCAAGCAGGTGTTCCACACGTGCATAAGCTACAGTCCCTGATAAGGATTCTGAGTCAAATGCTGTGATGGAAAACTTTTTTTTTTTTTTTTTTGGTGCGATCTCAGCTCACTGCAACCTCTGCCTCCTGGGTTCAAACAATTCTCCTGCCTCAGCCTCCCAAGTAGCTGGGATTACAGGTGCCTGCCCCCACGCCCAGCTAATTTTTTTTTTTTTTTTTTTTTAGTAGAGACAGAATTTCACCATGTTGGCCAGGTTGCTCTGGAACTCCCGACCTCGTGATCTGCCCACCTCGGCCTTCCGAAGTGCTGAGATTACAGGCGTTGAGCCACCGTGCCTGGCCGGAAAACTGTTTTTCCACAGCTTTAGGATTTCTCTGTGAGACAGAAGGTACCTCCATCCTGTTTCTTTTTTTTCTTGCTTGTCTCTCCATTCATTTCCCAAGCCTTTAAAAAAATGTCTCCAACAAGAGCATCTGTGATTGCTGCTTGGCAGTTCTGTGTGTCTGTGATCTTTCCCTCACGCTACCGGCTTCCCAAGGCTGCCTACTCAACCATTCAGCCTTTATCTGAGAAGAAATGATAAAGCCATTAGCTGCATCCACTTTGGGATGGTCTTACAAAACCTGACTCTTGTCCTCATCTCAGTTCAATTATGCTTTCTGTTTTCCTGAATCTGCTGATGCTTTATTTATGTTGGACGCACACGGACTGCTGCACTGGCCTTGTTAGAGCAGTTTGTGCCCTTGCAGGAGCATTTCGTTCTGCTACATTTGTGTCACACATTTGCTACACAATGCAAGGCTGAAGTTAGGCGGTTCAAGGAAATGTCAGCCTGTGATGAGTGTGAAACCCAGCTGCGCTTCTCCATCCACCAGAAGAAACATTACTCTAAATTGATTTGTCATTTGCAAAACCACAATCCTAATAAATGTTTCATTACAAGGTGCTACCAGATTTTACTGGGACCCTGGCTGTCTCTGCAGACTTCAAATCTGATCTGAGTGGATTTGTAGACTTCTGCTTATTTTTTAAACTGCCAGCCGAATCAAATAGCAACGTTGGAATAGAAGCCTAGCAACAGAGGGCTAGACTTCCCTGTAGGGGTAGGCTAGGATGCCCGCTCATGCACTCCCTAGTGAGAGGGAAACCTGGGAAGTTGTGTAGACAGACTAGTGACAACTACTATCAGTCTGTAGTTCACGAGAACCTACTAAGTGCAAAGACGAAAATGCTTCCCTTCTCCAACTATTCACACCGGGCTCCAGTTAGGACCTGGCTCTTTAACCATGTTCCTTGTATTTATGCATCTTGTCTGTCTCCTCCTCTTTTCTTTCCTTTTTTTTTTTTTTTTTTTTTTTTTTTTTTTTTTGAGACAGAGTCTCGGTCTGTCATAAGCCTGGAGTGCAGTGGTGTGATCTCGGCTCACTGCAACCTCCACCTCCCAAGTTCAAGTGATCCTCCTACGTCAGCCTCCTGAGTAGCTGGGATTACAGGCGTGCGCCACCACACCCAGCTAATTTTTGTATTTTTAGTAGAGATGGGGTTTCACCATGTTGGCCAGGATGGTCTCGATCTCGACCTTGTGATCCGCCCACCTCGGCCTCCCAAAGTGCAGGGATTACAGGTGTGAGCCACCGCACCCAGCCATTTTTCTTCTTTTTTTTGAGATGAAGTTTTGCTCTTGTTGCCCAGGCTGGAGTGCAATGGTGAGATCTTGGCTCACTGCAGCCTCTGCCTCCCGGGTTCAAGCAATTCTCCTGCCTCAACCTCCTGAGTAGTTGGGATTACAGGTGCCTGCCACTCACCATGCCTGGCTAATTTTTTGTATCTTTAGTAGAGACGGGGTTTCATCATGTTAGCCAGGCTGTCTGGAACTCCTGACCTCAGGTGATCTGCCCACCTCCGCCTCCCAAAGTGCTGGGATTACAGGCTGCACCCGGCCATCTGTGTTCTTCTTGAGTGAAGCTGAGTATGTGTGTGTGTTTGTGTGTGTGTATGTGTGTGTGCAGGTGAATGCTGCTCCTCTGGTAAAGCTCCAAATTCTAAGTATAAGACCTGGTCTTAGAAATAGAGTTCAAGACCAGCCTGGCCAACATGGTGCAACCCCGTCTCTACAAAAATACAAAAATTAGCCACACATGATGGCGGCCGGCTGTAATCCCAGCTACTGGGGAGGCTGAGGCAGGAGAATTGCTTGAACCCAGGAGGCAGAGAGAGGTTGCAGTGAGCCAAGATAGCGCAACTGCACTTCAAACTGGGCGACAGAGCAAGACTCCATCTCAAAAAAAAAAAAAAAAAAAAGAGGAATGCAGATGACATTCCCCCTCATCTTCCAGATGTCTGTACACATGCTGTCTCTATCTCCTGAGGCAGCACAAATGTCTTCCTAGAGTTGAGGCCACAGCACTAGCAGCACTAGTGAGTAAGGGAAGCTCTGCGAGCATCAGGTTGGGGAGATGTCCGAGGGGGCTGTGCCACATGTTCATCTGCAAACAACTGGAACATCTCACCCAGACCTTCTTGTTCTCCAGTCACTTCTCAGCCATACAACTGCCGGCATGCTGTCTCTCATCTTTCCAGTAACTCGTATCAGCCTTTCTGGCTTCCCACCTCACTATGAGATTTCTTCTCAGAGGGAGCTTCAAATGCCTCTCCCTTCTATTATGAAAAAAACCTCAGCATTGTAGTAGCGACTGTACCCCAAACCCGCATTCCCAAACCCTGTACTATGCAAAACCGTGGGCTCGCCAGGTAACAGGTTCCAACCTCCCTAGAAGGCAGTGTGATGGCCATCTTTGTGACTTATTTATTCACTTTGAGTCTCATTTTCTTTTTTTTTTTTATTTTTGAGACGGAGTCTCGCTCTCTTGGCCAGGCTGGAGCGCAGTGGCACCATCTCAGCTCACTGCAAGCTCCGCCTCCTGGGTTCACACCATTCTCCTGCCTCAGCCTCCCGAGTAGCTGGGACTACAGGCGCCCACCACCACACCCGGCTAATTTTTTGTGTTTTAGTAGAGACCAGGTTTCACCGTGTTAGCCAGGATGGTCTTGATCTCCTGACCTCGTGATCCACCCATCTTGGCCTCCCAAAGTGTTGGGATTACAGGTGTGAGCCACCGTGCCCGGCCTTGAGTCTCATTTTCAATCTAAGATTCTCAAAGTATTCTTTTCAGCAATTTTCCAAATGGGAAATCTGGTGGAATAAATTTTCTCCATCACTTCTGCATCAGAGTTCAGACATGCAAAAGCAGATCACCATGAGATGGAATGACTAAAGAAGGCTTTAAGGAGAAGGTGACAGTGGAGCTGGACCTTGACATGAGTAGGCTTAATAGGTGGGGGCTGGGGGTGGGAAACAGCTGTTTTCTGAACTTCCAAGCTATTCATATGTTAACACTTCCTAAATAGACTCACCAGAGAAAGAACTAGATCATCTTGTCATATTCCCCATAGAACTTGGCTGCAACAGTTTCCAAGTTGTTCAGGAAGATGTCAAATCCTGCCCTCCAGAGGGCACCTGGAGTAGAACACAGGTGAGAGAATGGGAGGCAGGGATGTGTATTGTGTAATTGTGGTCACTGCAGTAAATACAGTTACACTAAACAAAGTACATGCAACATAGGAAAAGCGAATTAATGTCTCCTGCGGTTGTAAGGCATAGAGTCCCATGTTTATATACACACACGCACACACACACGTATATACTTAGGAATAAATCAGGCGTACATTTCATAAAATTCACGAATTGTTAATGAATTTTGTTTGACAAATGTTCATGATCGTGTAATCACCACTACAATCATGATATAAAACATTTTGCTCACCTAAAATGTTCCTTTGTGCCCCTTTAGAGTCAGTCTTCTTCCCCCACACCTGGGTAATAGCAATCACTAACCTTCTCTCCATCACGGTAGCCTTTCCTTTCCTAGGATAAATGGAACTATACAGTATGTAGCCTCTTGTGTCTGTGTTCTTTCACTTAACACAATGCTTTCAAGATTTATTCATGTTAATTTGGCAGCTCTCTGAATAATTAATTGAATAGCCCAAGTACTAGTGGGAAGGCAATCAGACAGGAGACAACAGCAAAGGCCCAGCAAGAGATAACAAGGATGTCTGAACCAGTTTGCCGAGGGAATGACAGGAAAGACACAGAGAGCAAAACAAAGAAAGAGGAAGGGAGGGAGGGAGGGAGGGAGGGAGGGAGAGGAGAGAGAGAGAGAGAGAGACAGAAAGAAAGAAAGAAAAAGAAAGAAAGGAAGGAAGGAGGGAAGGAAGGAAGAAAGAGAAGAAAGAAAGAAAGAGAGACCAGATGCAGTGGCTCATGCCTGTAACCCCAGCACTTTGGGAGGCCAAGGCAGGAGGATCACGAGGTCAAGATATTGAGACCATCCTTGCCAACATGGTGAAACCCCATCTGTACTAAAAATACAAAAATTATCTGGGCGTGGTGGTTCGCTCCTGCAGTCCCAGCTACTCTGGAGGCTGAGGCAGGAGAATCACTTGAACCCAGGAGGTGGAGGTTGCAGTGAGCCAAAATCATGCCACTGCACTGTGGCCTGGGGACAGAGCGAGACTCTGTCTCAAAAATAAAAATAAAAACAAAATAAAAAAAAGAAAGAGTGGAAGGGAGGAAAAGAAGGAGAGAAGAAGAGAGGGAGGGAGAAATAATTTAGAAAAAGAACGTTCTGGTGATGGATTGGATGGAGGAAGAGGGAGGGAAAAGCGTTAAGAATGGTTCGTAGTTAGCCAGGGTTCCTTCCTAGTAGAGTGATAATCTTTTTAAAAAAGGAAACCTGGGCTTAAAGAGAAGAGGAAAAAAGTTCAATATTAACTATATTCACTTTGAAATGCTTCTGTAAAGTCCAAGTGGATGTCCAAAACTGAGAGCTGAAAATGTGGTCTCGAAGCTTTAGACAGCAGGCAGGAGGGGGTGGCCTTTTCAGAGTCATGCGTGCAGTGCTGACGGTGGAATTGGAAGTGAGAGACATGGTGAGAAGGGCACTTATGTGAGGAATGAGAGTTTCAAAGGCCACTCTGCAGGGGCAGGAGGAAATGGGGAAATGCAAGGAAAATGAGTTTCCAGGCAGTGAAGACAATCAATGTAGTTTTGGAAGCCTAAGGAAGCTAAGTGTTGAGGAGAAGGAGAACCTATAGTGGCAATTACCAAAGAGAATGGATCCCAACACGCAGACATGGAACTGGGCAGGAAGAGGGGCAGGACAGCCTGGCCACAGCTGCTGGCTCGGTGGTATGGGCAGGAAAAGTGAGTTAGAGCGAGGGGTACACATTTGAGCCAGTCTTATAGTCCTAATGGTCCAGTGGTTTAGTAGGAAAATAAAGTGAAAGAAGGATGGTGTCTATGTCACAGGAAGCCAAGCCAAGAAATAAGAAACGTGCCCAGGGGAGATTGAAGTATGAGAGGGCAAGAGGCAGCATTCTTGGAGGAGCAGGCAGAGCTCTCTGCTCGCACGATCAGGGCCTCTGTTGGCATCAAGTTTACACTCACAGAATCTGACCTTTATCCAAACATTTGCTCTGCATGCAAGAAAAGAGACATGTAGAGAAGTCAGTCCACTTGCCCACAGTTACAAAAAAAAATCTGTGACAAAGCCAGAATAACTGTAACTGTGTCACAATTTCTTTAAGAATTTGACAGAAGGATTCTTAATTTCACCATTAGAAAGAAAATACTCTGTAGCAAATACCTATGTCGTCTAAGACAAATTATTTGTTTCCTTAAGTCTTGGTCTCCGTTTTGGCAAAACAGAAATAACTATATTTAAACAAAAGGCATGTGAAAAGAGACAAAGTACCCAAAGGCCCTGGGTGGGAATAAATGCAGACATAGCTGTTGTTCTGTTAATGATCATCCTTATTATTTATTTGCTCCAGCCATGTTGGGTTTTTCCATCTTCTTGCACACAATGTATTCCCTCGTTTCAATTTTGCCTTCACTCCTCACCTGGCTAAATCTCTCACGTCAGCCTAACTGCCACTTCCAATAGAAGCCACCCTTAATGCGCCAGACCACGTCAAACATACTCACTGCTTCTTTTTTTTTTTTTGAGATCTCTCTCTGTCACCAAACTGGAGTGCAGTGGCGTGATCTTGGCTCACTGCAACCTCTGCCTCCTGGATTCAAGCGATTCTCCTGCCTCAGCCTCCCGAGTAGCTGGGACTACAGGTGCACGTCACCACACCCAGCTAATTTTTGTATTTTTAGTAAAGACAGGGTTTCACCATGTTGGTCAGGCTGGTCTCGATCTCTTGACCTCGTGATCTGCTCACCTCAGCCTCCCAAAGTGGTGGTATTACAGGCGTAAGCCACCAAGCCCGGCTTCACTCCTTCTATTATATTGTACGTCTTAGTCCATTCATGCTGCTATAACAAAATACTTTAGACTGGGTACCTTATAAACAACAGAAATTTATTTCTCACAGTTCTGGAGGCTGGAAAGTCCGAGAGCAAGGTGCTAACAGATTGGGTGTCTGGGGAGGGCCCTCCTCATAGATGGTAACATCTAGGGGACCTCACATGGTGGAAGGGGCCAATCAGCTCCCTTGGGCCTCTTTTATAAGGGCATGAATCCATTCCTGAGGACTCCACCTTCATGACCTAAACACCCCCCCAAGGACCCCACCTCCTAATACCTTGGGGGTTAGGATTTCAACATAAGAATTTTGGTGGGACACAACTAGTCAGACCATAACATTGTTGAATCACATTTTAAATGGGAATCAAAGTCTAAAGTTAGCCTATAAGGCAAAAATTACATGTGGATAATCAAATAATATATAAAAATCTCACACATGTATATATATATACACACACTTTTTTTTTTGAGATGGAGTTTCACTCTTGTCACTCAGGCTGGAGTGCAATGGCACAATCTCAGCTCACTGCAACCTCCACCTCCTGGGTTCAAGTGATTCTCCTGCCTCAGCCTCCCGAGTAGCTGGGATTATAGGCATGCACCACCACACCCAACTAATACTGTATTTTTAGTAGAGACGAGGTTTCTCCATGTTGGTCAGGCTGGTCTCGAACTCATGGCCTCAGGTGATCTGCCCACCTCAGCCTCCCAAAGTGCTGGGATTAAAGGCATGAGCCACTGCGCCCGGCCAGTATACAGTTTTTAATAAAGTACTATTAAAACTGACTGAATAATCCCAGAGACAGTTCTTCTGGATAAACATAAAAATTGACCCTTCTGCTAGTCAAGCTTGAAACTTGTAGTTGTTTTATCTGAGTTCTTTCCTCAGCACAGGACCTTCAGGCCTCTCAAAAGAGTATCAAAGAACTGAAGCCTCACAAAGAAATGAAACTTACCAGGTCACAGCCCAATGCGGGACTTCTCATTCATCGTGATTGCTTCATTGCACCTCCCTAGTTCCTGTTTTCGTACACATTTGTTACAATTCTTCCCTGCTAAATAAACCCCTAGTTTTAGTCAGGGAGATGGATTTGAGACTGAACTCCCATCTCTTTGCTTGCAGCACCTGCTGAAAGCCGTCTTCCTTGGCAGTACTTAGAGTCTCAGTGATTGGCTTTCTGTGTGGCAAGCAGCAGGACCTAGACCGAACCCCTGGTGTCTCAGCAACATTATCAGTATGTGCAATGCAGCCAAGTTTTCTTCCATTATTGGAACAGCAATGCAAAAATGGAAAATAATCAGACACATGTTGAATTCAAAGCAGGGGTGGCTGGGCACAATGGCTCATGCCTGTAATTCCAGCACTTTGGGAGGCCGAGGCAGGAGGATTGCTTGAGACCAGGAATTCAAAATTAGCCTGGTCAACATAGCAAGACCCCATCTCTATTAAAAAAAATCATTCAAAAAATAGCTGAGTATGGTGGTACATGCCTGTAGTCCCAGCTACTCAAGGGGCTGAGGTGGGAGGATTGCTTAAGATCTGGAGATCAAGGCTGCAGAAAGCTGTGATCATATCACTGCCCTCCAGCCTAGGTGACAGAGTGAGACCCTATTAAACTTGTATTTCAACACAGAGTGCTGATTGGTGCATTTTTACAGAGTGCTGATTGGTGCGTTTACAAACCTTTAGCTAGACACAGAGTGCTGATTGGTATGTTTACAATCCTTTAGCTAGACAGAAAAGTTCTCCAAGTCCCCACCGGACCCAAAAGCTCAGCTGGCGTCACCTCGCAGTCTCTCACTAATTTGTGAAAAGTGTTTGCTTCTCAGGAATTCTGAGGGCACAAGAGGTCAAAAATGAGGAGCACCTTCGTGACCTAAGGCCACACAGGTCTCAAGCCAACCGCTGATCTTGTACAGAATCTAACAGAACAGGTCAGACCACTGTTCAAAGGAATTGTTTAGCATATGGAGTAGCCAGTGTTTCATAGATAGCCTATACTCCAGTGAAATCTGTCCAGCAAAGTATAGTAACTGTGCACAGAGACTTCTTTTCCTCTTCTAGTTCTCCTGTACCTCCTCTCTATCATTCTAATCTCTAGCTTTACATCATCTGCTGCTATATATTTATGCATTTTATTTCTCATTTCCATTTCATACATTTAAAGAATCATGGCTTTGGATTTCTAACCTCTGTTTCCCATCCCAACGCTCTTTTTTTTTTGACAGAGTTTCACTCCTGTTGCCCAGGCTGGAGTGCAGTGGCGCGATCTCGGCTCACTGCAACCTCTGCCTCCGAGGTTCAAGCGACTCTCCTGCCTCAGCCTCCTGAGTAGCTGGGATTACAGGCGCCTGCCATCACTCTGGCTAATTTTTAAATTAATTTTAATTTTAGCCAGGCTAATCTCGAACTCTTGACCTCAGGTGATCCACCCACCTCGGCCTCCCAAAGTGCTGGTATCACAGGCATGAGCCACTGCGCCCGGCCAAAAGCTCTTAACTGGTTAAAAAATAGCCCATGAAGAACACTAAAAAATGACATTACTAAATAATGATTAAAACAAAAGTCAAATACCCAAAGTACTCAGGTAAACTACTCAAAATATTACAACTTTTCATTGAAACCTAAATAGCTCATGGTAGGTAATCTCTAAAATATATTTAGCCTTTACTTGGCACTTGAGACTCTAGAAAGATCACAAAGTCAGAGAAATCCAACTGAGAACGCAAACATCCATGTCTAAGGGGAGATCTATGTACGAGGTTCATGAGCATTACCAGGGCAGAGGGGAGGTTGGAGGTAAAGGCTTTCCAGGTGGCTGGGGTTAAGGGGGGCAAGCTCACTGGGAGGACTGGCCACAGCTAGCAGAGAGTGGAAGAGCAGAGACCTCGGGGGAATGCAGGGACCAGCTGGCATGGGGCCTGGTGAAGCACTTTCCTCTTTATTCTGGAGGCTGGAGCGGCTTTCTGATGAGCAGCTGCACATTCACATTTGATTCCAGCTGTCACAGAACACCGTTACCATTGCTCCCTGGCTCCTGAGGCAAAATAGCAGCATCTTTTTTATATGAAGCACAAGTATGTGCATGCAAAAACACACCCGCGTGCACGCGCGCACACACACACACACACACACCCCCTGGAATGATACAAGGTGCCAATCTGTTAGCATTTCTCAAAAATTCCATTCCAACGCTGGTACAGAATATTCAGATTATAAGCAAGGATTGAACACTTCACATTGGCATTCTCATTTTCCCCCTAAGGGTTGCACTAATTTACATTAAATCATTGATTAATAATTAATAATAATACTGCTTAAAATACTACAATGATAATCTATTTAAGAAATAAGTATGTCCTTCTATTTAAATTAAAATCACCCAATAATAAATCTCCAAGTGAAATAATATATCCAATTAAATAATATGAATACAACTTAATTTATATTCTTGACTTTATTGTATGAATTCCCCAATTACACTGTATGGGGGCCACTAAACTCTGCTCTGTGCTGAGTAGAGAGAATGGGGGGATTCTAGAGTGGGCACTAGACTCAGGGGAGTTTGGGTCTCCAATTTCACAACTTTCACCACATGGGCAGTGACCGTATCCTCTGCTAAATGCCATGGAAATAGCGCAGTCCATGGCACGTGAGCCTCTCCAGTCACATCCGCTTTGATTTTGCCTTAGTTTTAGTCTTCAGGGCCAAATTCTGTCTGTTAGTCCCATGGAGAAGAAGATTTTTCATTTCTTTTACTAATAAAATTAGCTAACATTTTTAGGGCAGTTAGGAACGTCCAGCCTTGAATAGAGCGTTGCACATGTGCTGACTCACTGAATCCCTACACTAGCCCGAGAGATACAGAGCTGGTTTTGCCATCTCCACTTCACACATGAGGAAACCTAGGCTTCGGAAGAGTAAAGAACGTGTCCAATGCACCATAGGGGAAAATGGTCGAATGAGGATTAAAACCCGGATTTGTCAAACACCAAAGTCCCTTCTCTTAATGATTATACTAACTTGGTCACACTGAATAGTCCCATCTAGGCGTTTGCTAACTTGCTAGGGGTGCCAAGAGCCAGAGGAGGGGTCAGTGTTTGAAAAAGTGCCCCGATTAATAATAATAAACGTGTATGGTGAATTTTGGCTTGCAATGGGCGATCGTGTGTGTTATCCCACTGAATTGTTTCCATTAGCTCTACTGTAGATGGCCTCTCTAGTTTATAAAGAGGAACTGGAGGCTCAGAGTGAGAGGCAAGTTGCTCAGACAGTCACTGGGAGAGCCGGCCTCAAAGCCAAGTCTCCCCACTGCAGAGGGAGTTCTCCATCCAGCACCCAATGTCATGATGGTGCCCTTCCTCCAGGGCCTCCTTCCCTTTCCTGTGAGGAGGAAGAGGGCTAAGGCTCCACATAAACGCCAGCATTCTGCACACCACCCCACTTCTCCCTTTTCTCCCCCAAGGTTAGTTTGACTTGTAGGGAGAGCAGGCAAACACTTTTCTTCATGGGGTGATCTCAGAGGCACATGGGAGGCCACACTGATGTCTGGACTCTTTCTCCCCTATGACTAAAGCCTGCAGTCAGCCACCTACAGCATCATCCCTTTCATTCTGAAGGTTTGTTTCTGCTTGAAATAAAATATCCCTGAGAAGGGGGTTACTTTAAAGTGTTTTCAGGAAAGGGCCGTGGAGTGGAGTGAAATGTTGCTGAGGCAGGAGTCTGACGTGGGGGTTCAGTTCAGCCCTGGCTTGCCCACGGCTGTGTGTGTCTGGGGGCAGCGCCCAACAGCTTGGGGTCTCAGTTCAATTATCTATGAATTCAGAGGCAGTAAACCAGAGATTGGAGATTCCTTCTGGCTTCATATGCTAGATTTTTGCAAAGCTTCATTGTATGTTCTTTGTGGATGTTTAGACATTTCAACTGTTCTGAATTATTAGATTAGAATCAACAGCGGAAAAACACAGACTTCTGTTTGATGACTTACTTCAGAGAGTCTTTAGAATCTACTAGTTAAAAATAATTTACTTGGCTCCAAAATGTTGGCTGTGAAACATTTTGGCAGGACTTTATATGTAAGGACTTGACTGTGGTTAGCCCATTTCAAATGATATTTGTTAAGTTGCTGAAAACAAAATCTTTCCTGAATACTCTTCTAAAAAAAGATGATGCTATGTCAGCTTGATTCTAAATGTTGTCATACTCTACAAGGGCTTTCAAAGATCATAACCTTCTCCAGTCCCTCCCAGATCCTACTCTCAGTCAGTCAGCAAACCCTATGTTCTTTCCATCTTTCTTTCTTTTCTTTCTTTCTTTCTTTCTTTCTTTCTTCCTTCCTTCCTTCCTTCCTTCCTTCCTTCTTTCCTTCCTTTCTGCCTCCCTCCCTCCCTTCCTTCCTCCTTCCCTCCCTCCCTCCCCTTTCCTTTCCTTCTCTCTCTCTCTGTCTCTCTCTCCATCTTTGTCTCTATCGTTCTCTCTCCCTCCATCTATTTTTCTATTCCATTCACTTTCACTGCCTTTTCTAGTCTTTGGAAGAATGCCCAGGGCTCAATGTCTTATAAACTTTCAGTAAACATAAGAGTTTTATTGTGTCATTGGGGGTAATCTAGCTAGTTGCTAAAACTGCTGAATGCATTAAACCTGCAAAATGTCATTCCTGGGATTATGCTAAGCCTTGCAATCAGTTAATAAAAATCACTACACTGCAGAAAGTCCACTCCGCCCTCCTAAATTCGAATTGCATCCTCAATTTTCCACCTACCCTGCAGCATCTCCCATCTTCCTCCTGGCTGCTGCTTCAGGGCAGAGCTCAGAACTTGGCACCTCCCCCCATAGCAATTGTGACAGACCGAATAAGAGAGAAATAGAAACACCAGGCATTTAGCTCACAAACAGATCAGAAGGGGAGAGTAAGAGAAGGCAAAGCAGATTCAACTCCTGTGACACCGACTCTCTAATTTTTTTAATGGGCTTCTTGATTTCCATAGTGCTTGACCTGATTTCATTTAATTAGATAAAAAAGAAGTCATATGTACCTGTATATTTTCGTATGGAAAGGGGGAAGAAAGACAATGAACATGATGGCAGCTTTCGTGTTTTGAGTGCGTCTTATGTGCCAGACTCAACGCTAAAGGCACACAGAACCCTTACCATCCTCCCATTTGCAGAGAGCAAACCAAGGCTCCAGGAATGAAGGACCAGCTCCTTCCTGGCTAAGCCTCTTCTCTCCCATTGTGCTTGAAAAAGGCAGTTTCCTTGAATTAGGAATCAATTTATACAGAAATAATTCTCAAAGGGGAGGCCAGGACATATAAGCACTTGTATGCATTTTTTTTTAAAGAGGAGTAAAAGAAACAGAAATGTGATGTCTAAGATATTCTTTTGTTTTATTTTTGTTTGTTTGTTTTTGTTTTTGTTTTTTTTTTAAGACAGAGTCTTGCTCTGTCGCCCAGGCTGGAGTGTAGTGGCGCGATCTTGGCTCACTGCAACCTCCACCTCTTGGGTGCAAGTGATTCCCCTGCCTCAGCCTCCTGAGTAGCTGGGATTACAGGCGCCTACCACCAGGCCCAGCTAATTTTTCTTATTTTTAGTAGAGATGGGGTTTCACCGTATTAGCCAGGATGGTCTCGATCTCCTGACCTTGTGATCCATCTGCCTTGGCCTCCCAAAGTCCTGGGATTACAGGCATAAGTCACTGCACCTGGCCTCCCCCCCGCCACCTTTTTATTTTTTTTGAGATGGAGTGTCACTCTGTCACCCAGGCTGGAGGGCAATGGCATGATCTCGGCTCACTGCAACCTCCACCTCCCGGGCTCAAGTAATTCTCCTGCCTCAGCCTCCTTAGTAGCTAGGACTGCAAGCACGTACCACCACACCCGGCTAATTTTTGAATATTTTATAGTAGAGATGGGGTTTCACCATATTAGCCAGACTCATCTCGAACTCTTGACCTCATGATCCGCCTGCCTCAGCCTCCCAAAGTGCTGGGATTGCAGGCATGATGAGCCACCATGTCCGGCCGATAATCTTCTTTTAAAAGAAAACTTTCCCCATTTATATGTAAAATACATTCTCCCGCATCTCAACCTTAACTCTCCCATTTCCACCTCTCCTGCAGCCTTTTTACTAAAAGTCAGTACAAGTCCTTTGGGGACAAACATCGTGAGAGGGAGATGGTAGATGAGGAAGGAGAAGCTCACACTGCCCTGAGCCAATAATGGTGACAGAGGCCTCTGCCTCCACATTGTTTCACGTGAGCACATGTGGGAATGCATCTGCGACATGAGTGATAAGGCAATGCCAGTTATCCCAGGAAACAAAACCCCTGCGGCCTCTAACAGGCAGCCCTCCCATGAGGCCAATTGTGGGCTCTGGCTCTGCTGCTAAACTTGCCAGCCTTTCTGAGATTTTACCAGTAAACTTTTCTGCTTAACAATACAATTCCCCTACTAAGCAAATTAGCCACTCCAAGTTACAGAGGAAAAATGTGGCCCAGATTTTGATGCCAACATGAAACAGCCTCCTCTTCTCCTCTCCTCCTCCTCTTCTTTTCTCTGGGCTCTGCTGAGTCACTTTCAAATATTTTTTTCTAGGTTTTCTTATATTTCCTCCCCTTCCCCACTTTTTCTAACACTACATTTTAAAGCAACAGCGTTGTGCTGTTTAAAGAGAATGATAAAAAACAGAGGAAACAAATTCATAGTTTCTTTTTACCCTGAGTGCTTGACTTGAATTCACCTTTGGTGACAGGTTCTGCCCCATGGGCCTCCCCTCGTCTCCATACACTGCCTTCAAGCCTCCCCCAGTCCCACACGCAGGGACAGACAGGTAGCACTTCTGAGAGCATGAATATCAGGTGCGCAGAGCACACTGGATGAGGAGCCAGAGACTTGACCCGGCTTTGCCTGTCATGGCCTGTTTGACCTTGAGTGATTCACTTAATTCCTGGAATCTCCAGGCCCCTCAGCTATAAAACGGAGGGCTTAGCTGAGATGGCCCTCAGAGTCCTTCTGCCAACACTAAAATTCTCCTCTCCTGGGGCCTCTGGTTCAAGACTGGTGAGTAAAGGCAAACCCAGCATGTTCTAGCAGAGGCCGAGAGGTTTCATTCTCTCTGACTGCTCTGTTCAACTACTCTCTTCCCTCCCTGCTGTCGCAACACACAGCGCTTTTATTCATTTTAAGAATTAAAAAATGTCTATTTCAATTTAAAACTTCAGTGTCTTATCCTCTTGCCTCCCCATCTCTGAGTCTTACAATCTGCTTCTTATTGACAGAATAATTTCAACTTATTTAATTGTTAGTTTTTATCACTTTTGTTTCACATTTCACTGTTTCAAAAAGATTTTTTTTTTATTATACTTTAGGTTTTAGGGTACATGTGCACAACGTGCAGGTTTGTTACATATGTATCCATGTGCCACATTGATTTCCTGCACCCATTAACTCGTCATCCAGCATTAGGTATATCTCCTAATGCTGTCCCTCCCCCCTCCCCCAACCCCACAACAGTCCCCAGAGTGTGATGTTCCCCTTCCTGTGTCCATGAGTTCTCATTGTTCAATTCCCACCTATGAGTGAGAACATGCGGTGTTTGGTTTTTTGTCCTTTTTTTTTTTTTTTTTGAGACAGAGTCTCACACTGTCACCTGGGCTGGAGTGCAGTGGTGCGATCTTGGCTCACTGCAACCTCTGCCTCCCAGGTTCAAGTGATTTTCCTGCCTCAGCCTCCTGAGTAGCTGTGATTACAATTGCTGGCCACCACGCCCAGCTAATTTTTTGTATTTTTAGTAGAGATGGGGTTTCACTATATTGGCCAGGCTGGTCTCGAACTCCTGACCTTGTGATCTGCCCACCTCGGCCTCCCAAAGTGCTGGGATTACAGGCATGAGCCACCGCGCCTGGCCTCAAAAATATTTTTTAAATTAATACTTTATTTGAAATAATTTTAGACTTTGAGAAAAGTTGCAAAAGGGGCGAGTTCCATATATTCTTGACTTAGTGTTTCCAAATGGTAACATTTTCCCTCATTCCTCATTTGCTTTACTATTCTGTTATACATATGATATTTAGCAAATATGTGGCTGGGCACAATGGCTCATGCCTGTAATCCCTGCACTTTGGGAGGCTGAGGAGGTCGGATCACCTGAGGTCAGGAGTTCGAGAGCAGCCGGGCCAATATGGTGAAACCCCATCTCTACTAAAAATACAAAAATTAGCCAGGGATGGTGGCGCATGCCTGTAATCCCGGCTACTTGGGAGGCTGAGGTAGGAGAATCACTTGAACCCGGGAGGTGGAGGTTTCAGTGAGCTGAGATAGCACCACTGCACTCCAGCCTGGGTGACAGAGTGAGACTCTGTCTCAAAAAAAACAACAACAACAACAAAAAACCAACAATGACAACAAAAAGCAAATATGTATTTATACACTTGAGACTAAGATATAATGCCCCTTTGGCCCTAAATGATTCAATGTCTATTTCCTCTTTTTAAAAAAATGATTTTTCTCTTGTATAACCATAGTACAATCTTCAAAGTATAAAATTAACATTGATGCAATACTATTACTAATCCATACATATTATATAAATTTCAGAATTATCTCACTAATGTCCTTATAGTAAAATAAAAATAATAACTTTTTTTCTGGTCTAAGATTCAATCAGGGATCACACATTGCATTTAATTGTAATTTCTTTTTAGACTCCTTTTCTCTAGAAAATCCTTCAGTCATTTTTTTTTAGTTAAATGAACTTGAGCAAATAAAGTCAAGGATGGCAAAAGAAGGTACTCCTATGAATTCAAATCAGGAATGTCCAAGTTCTTACTTGTATTGAAACTTGTAACTTTCACTGATACTGAAACTTTTCAAAGCATCTTTCCAAATCGCATTTTAAAAGGCTTATTTAAGGTGGGACGCTGTGGCTCACGCCTGTAATCCTTCAGGAGGCCGAGGCGGGCAGATCACGAGTTCAAGATCAGCCTGGCCAACATGGTGAAACCCCGTTTCTACTAAAAATACAAAAATTAGCCAGGTGTGGTAGTGCATGCCTGTAGTCCCAGCTACTCAGGAGGCTGAGGCAGGAGAATCGCTTGAACCTGGGAGGCGGAGGTTGCAGTGAGCCAATATTGTGCCACTGCACTCCAGCCTGGGCAACAAGAATGAAACGCTGTCTCAAAAAAAAAAAAGGCTTATTTGAGTTTTAGCAAAAATATGTCATTGCCTGGGGAGAAAAAAGAGACAAAGCAAGCCAGGCAATAAAGGAAAATGTAGGATTCGTTTACAATTGGATACACTGCATTATTGCATCCCTGACAGAAGAGAACTTCTATCTGACTAGGTGTGGTGAGAACCAAATCCACTGCTTTCAACTTTTCATGTTTGTTATATCAGTTATCTATTACTGTGTAACAAAGACTCCCAAATTTAGTGGCTTTAAACAACAGCAATTTTATTTTGTCATGATTCTATGGATCAGCAAGTTGGGCTGATCTCCGCTGGGTGGTTCTGCTGGTCTCATGTGCGATTACTCATGAAGCTGCAGCCATCTGGTGGCTCAGCTGGGGCTGAATGAGCTCACATGGGCTCATTTACATATCTGGTGTTTGGTGTGGGCTGTCGGCTGGGCATCCCTTTCCTTGTGGCCTCTCATCCTTGAGGAAGCTAGCCTGGGCTGCTTCATATGGCAGAAATAGGGTGGGTGTAAAAGCTACCTGTTGATGGTCAGGCACAGTGGCGCATACCTATAGTCTCATCTTTTTGGGAGGCTGAGGTGAGAGGATAACTTGAGGCCAGGCAACATAGCAATATCCCATCTCAGCCTGGTGCAGTGGCTCACACCTGTAATCCCAGCACTTTGGGAGGCCAAGGCAGACAGATCACAAGGTCAAGAGATTGAGACCATCCTAGTCAACATGGTGAAACCCCATCTCTACTAAAAATACAAAAATTACCTGGGGGTGGTGGTGTGCGCTTGTAGTCCCAGCTACTTGGGAGGCTGAGGCAGGAGAATCACCTGAACCTGGGAGGAGGAGATTGCAGTGAACGGAGATTGTGCCACTGCACTCCAGCCTGGCGACAGAGCAAGACTCCGTCTCAAAAAAAAAAAAAAGCCAGGCAGGGTGGCTCATGACCGTAATCCCGTAATCCCAGCACTTTGGGAGGCCGAGGCAGGTGGATCACGAGGTCAGGGGATGGAGACCATCCTGGCTAGTGCGGTAAAACCCTATCTCTACTAAAAGTACAAAAAAAAAATTAACCAGGCGTGATGGCACCTGCCTGTAATTCCAGCTACTCGGGAGGCTGAGGCAGGGGAATCGCTTGAACCCGGGAGGTGGAGGTTGCCGTGAGCCGAGATTGCACCACTGTGCCCCTGCACTCCAGCCTGGGCGACAGGGAGACTCCATTAAAAAACAAACAAACAAACAAAAAAACAAAAGATCCCATCTCTACAAATAAAAAATAAAAAGTTCCCGGGGCATGGTGGCACACATTTTAGTCCCAGCTACTTGGGAGGCTGAGGCAGGAGGATTGTTTCAGCCCTCGAATTCGAGGTTACAGTGAGCCTGATGACGCCACTGCATTCCAGCCTGGGTGACAGAGCAAGATCCTATTTCCATAAGGAACAAAAAAAAGCTACCTGGCCCCTTATGCCCTAGGCAAATTACTCACCTGGAGAAAATTGAATCTACCACTTCCGCCAGGTTCTATTGGTCAAGTCAAGCCCGAATTCTAGCCTAGATTTGAGGTGTGGTGAAATAGAGGGGGCTCTTTGTGGAAGACACCACAAAGACTTTGCAAACGCAGGACAGTGCAGTATGGAAGCAGTTTCTGCAGCCAACTTTGCAAACAATGCACCACAGCATCTGCCAAGCGGAAGAATTTTTCACAAGTTAGCTTCCGGTGCTAGGAGCCATAGGACTCAGTTGTATCTCACCATGTCCTCTGGTTTTGAACCTTCATGTTATGACACCAACTGAGATACAGGGTGGGTGGTAATAATTGCCCTGGAATTTTTTTTTTTTGAGAAGGAGTCTCGCTCTTTCGCCCAGGCCGGTGTGCAGCGGCGCTATCTTGGCTCACTGCAAGCTCCGCCTTCTGGGTTCACGCCATTCTCCTGCCTCAGCCTCCCGCGTAGCTGGGACTACAGGCGCCTGCAACCACGCCCGGCCAATTTTTTGTATTTTTACTAGAGACGGGGTTTCACCGTGTTAGCCAGGATGGTCTCAATCTCCTGACCTCGTGATCCGCCCGCCTCGGCCTCCCAAAGTGTTGGGATTACAGGCGTGAGCCACCGCACCCGGCCTGCCCTGGAATATATTCTGACACCAGAATGGCCAAGAATAACTTCATTATCCATGAAGGTGACCACAAATCAAATAAATACATCCTACCTAACCCAAAAAAGATGCATTCCTTATCCGAGTTCCCTTCAGCTAGACCCCAAAAATGCTTGGACACTCTCAGGCCGCCTAAACTGAGGGGAAGTGTGACAGAGAGAATTCCAAGTGGATTGTAGCTAAAATGCCTAACTTTTACACAGTTTATTTTCAATGTGAACATAGACTGTGGCCTCACCTAGTGCCTTGGGGGTGTCCCAGGCATGTGAGGGATGCTGAAGTTTAAGCTGTGTTAGCTTCACAGTAAATCCACCTCTGCCTGGAATGGAAATTCATCAGAACGCCTCAGGGTGAAAATGAAATTTGGGTTCTTCTATGTCCATGTACACAGAAAACAGAAGCCTCTAAAATAAAAATAACTATGCCTTGTTATTCCAGATGCCTATAAACAGAGAGAAGAGATTTTGTGGGGCAAAAGGTACCTTTCTAAACTTCCTCTTGTGGTGGCATATTTGCTTCTTGAAGGGCAAATATACTTACAGGGATGTGAATGGAACCAAAGCCCACATGAACTGTTCCAAGTTACTGAACCCAGGACAAACTGAATCCAAATATACAAATTTTTGTGGCGCCAGGAACCATGGCAAAGGTTGATTTTCTTTCCCTTTCAAAAAAGTATGTTTTGCTTTCTTTCCCATAATGTTTTCATCAACTAGGTTTTTGAATTTTGAAAATCTCTGTAGATATAGCATGCATGATTTTCAGTCAAAAAATTGTTATTTATATGAGTTATGCAAAAAGTGTCTTGTTTTCTTACAACTAAACCTAAATCTATCTCAAGCACTCATAGCTGCCTGATAACTAAACAAGTACACAAAAACAGACATAAAAGTGTAGTTAAATTCAGTGATTTTGCAATAATTTTTGGTTTCAACTCAATTGAATTCAAAATTTTTTCTCTCCCCACTCCTTGGTTAGCTCTGAGCTCTCTGTTCTCTCTGTTGGGCTTACAGTTTATGGCGTATCCAGATAGGACGTTGGGCAAAGCATTCCTGTGCTTTCAGCCTCCAAACTGGGTGGTTGAGGTTCCATCAATTCTCAACTCCCCACGCAAGTCCCACTCTCAGGAACTTAGCCAGGCCAGCACGCAGGAGTGCACAGACTCCTTTCTCTGGGACCTCCTTTATTTGTTATTTATTATTATTATTTGAGACAGGGTATCCTTCTGTGTCCTGGGCTAGAGTGCAATGGCATGATCATAGCTCACTGAGCTTCAAACTCATGGGCTCAAGTGATCTTCCTGCCTCAACTTCCTGAATTGCTGGGACTACAGGCACGTGTCACCACACCTAGAAAATCTTTCAAAAAAATTTTGTAGAGAAAGGATCTTGCTATGTTGCCGAGGCTGGTCTCAAACTCCTGGCCTCAAATGATCCTCCCACTTCATCCTCTCTAAGTGCTAGGATTACAGCTGTGAGCCACCACACCTGGCCATCTCTCTGGGACTTTCAAAAATGAATGATCCAAGCAGCAGAATATGGCTCTGATACAGTGGCCAGTCTGATGTGCCTGAGAATAACACCAGCATGCTACAAACAATGTGTTAATGTGGAAATAGAGTTTATTTAATTAGACATAATACCTAACTGCAAAATTTTAAAGCATTTTCAGCACTTAATCATGACTTCTTTTTATCCCCTTTTAATTATTTTTAGGAGATATTAAAATCTATTACAGTATTAAACCATTAAATCTTGCAAACGCCTAAATGCATAGTCGTTAAACCCCAGGGGCCTGTAAGCAAAGCCATGTATTTTCTAAAAGTATTAAACCAGAACAATAAAATCCTCTTGAAACTTAAATTGAGCAGAATCACCATTACACGACGCCAAGTCATTAACTAACTCAAGTCGAAGAACCCTTTCAAGATTATTCCTAGAACAGCGACATGGATGGAGTGCATGTTTCATTTCTCTTCTGTGATATTCAGCCTCTCCACTCTTCCTGCCTGCTCTGCTGCCTCTCCTCTCACCTGTTTGCATCCTGCCCTTCAGGCTTCCCCAGGCGCTTGCGGTCTCCAGTGCTCTCTCCATCATCTCCGCCCTTCCTGGCCACTCGGCTTGCCAGGCTCAACCCTCTGCTTCTCCTTGGCCTTCTAACCCCAACTTATGCCGCCTCTGAATCTTATTTATTTATTTATTTATTTATTTTGAGACAGAGTTTCGCTCTTGTTGCCCAGGCTGGCGCAAACTCGGCTCACTGCAACCTCTGCCTCCTGGGTTCAAGCAATTCTCCTGCCTCAGCCTCCCAAGTAGCTGAGATTACAGGCACCTGCTGCCATGCCTGGCTAATTTTTGTATTTTTAGTAAAGACGGGGTTTAACCATGTTGGCCGGGCTGGTCTCAAACTCCTGACCTCAGATGATCCATCTGCCTCGGCCTCCCAAAGTGCTGGGACAGGCATGAGCCACCATGCGCAGCTGCCTCCTCTGAATCTTGTGCTGTTCCCATCTCCAGCAGAGCGTCTGCCTTCTTTGGTCTGTTCCCATCACAACTTGGACATGCTTCTGTTTCAGCATGTATTTGGTATAACCCTACACTAAAATACTTTACTTAGATTTAGAGTAGGAAATCATTGAGAACACGATCTTGGTCTTCATTTTCCTTTATTTCCCCAGTAGCTTTCTTGTTTTGCACAGGACCTCATGCCTGGCCTCGTGCACAACAAGGGCTTTATAAATGCTTGTTGAATGGATAGACGGAATGATGTGGCATGAACACACTGGGTTTGTTTGTGATTACTTTGAGCTAGCTGGACATTTCCAGTTGAGCCAATCCTTTAATTCTTTTTATTTCCTGTTTCCTATTCCTCACCTGCTTATTCTAGGTCATTTTTATTGCCTCATTTATTCATGAAAGTTATTATATTTGGCCACAGTGCTGACTTGAATTTTCCATCATGAGTATAAAATAAATTGTTCATAGGGAAGGTAGATGATAGGTGTATGATGATTCATTATACTTTGTCTATAATCAACCTATTTAAAGCACTATTAGTACATACAGTTATAATATTTGTAGAAATCAAAGAAAAGTTTAAAACGTCATCCACGTGCTGAACACCCAAACAAATCAATTTCTATTCTTCCCTGTTTTCTTTCAGTCCTTGCCTGTATACATATATAATTTGTATATACATTTACATGGATGCTTTTAAGCATAGAAGCATCTTAACTCCCTTTCTTTCAGCTAAAATGCAATCACTTAAAAGTCCAGAAACCACCAACATGCTGATGTCCATGGTAATGAAGATGAGGATGATGATAACTATTACTTATGGAGTTCCCCCTCCACGTCCCCCAGAACAAACTGAGGCTCAGCAAGGCTGAAAACTTGCCTAGAGTCTCAAAACTAGTAGGATAACAATAGTAATATTAATAGTAATCACATCATTAATACTTACCTAATACTTTACTGTGTGCCAGGATCCATGCTGAGCAGTTGACCTGCTTCATCTCATTTAAACTTCAAAAGCATCTCCCAGAGGAGAAAACTGAGGTGTAGAGAGGATAAGTAATTGGCCCAAGATTGCACTGCTTGGCAGAGCTAGGATCGATAAGCCCAACTTTTTTTTTAAGTTTGTTTTGTTTTTAATTGACAAATCATAATTGTACATATTTATGATGTGATGTTTTGATACATGTATATATTGTGTAATGATCAAACCAGGAAATTGGCACATCCGTCACCTCAAACACTTATCATCTCTTTGTGATGAGGATTTTTTTATTTTTTAGATGGAATCTCCCTCTGTCGCGCAGGCTGGAGTGCAGTGGCTCGATCTCTGCTCACTGCAACCTCTACCTCCCAGGTTAAAGCGATTCTCCTGCCTCAGCCTCCTGAGTAGCTGGGATTACGGGTGCACGTCACCACTCCAGGCAAATTTTTTTTGTATTTTTAGTAGAGACGGGGTTTCAGAATGTTGGTTAGGCTGGTCTCGAACTCCTGACCTCGTGATCCACCTGCCTCGGCCTCCCAAAGTGCTGGGATTACAGGCGTGAGCCACCATGCCCAGCTGTGATGAGGATATTAGAGACTCTTATCTAGCTATTTTGAAATATACAATACATCATGTTAACTATAGTGACCCTACTGTGCAATAAACACCAGAACTTATTTCTCCTGCCCAACTGGAAATTTGAAGATGTTCACCAACCTGTCCCCATTCCTCCTAACTACCTTCTACAGCCTCTGTTAACCACTATTCTACTCTCTACTTCTATGAAATCAGCTTTTTTAGATTCCATATATCAGTCAGATCATGTGGTATTTGTCCTTCTGTGCTTGGTTTGTTTCACTTAACAATGGTCCTCTAGGTTCATCCACATTGTCACAAATGACACAATTTCATTTTTTTTTTTTATGGCTGGATAGTATTCCCTTGTGTATATACACCACACTTTTTTTGTCCATTCATTTCTTGAAAGATGCCTAAGTCAATTCCATATCTTGGCTATTGTGAATTATACTGCAATATACTTGGGGGTGCAGATAATCTCTTTAACATACTGATTTCATTTCCTTTGGATATATATCCAGAAGTGGGATTGCTGGATCATACGGTAGTTCTATTTTTAATTTTTTCAGGAACCTCCATACTATTTTCCTTAATGGTTGTACTAATCAACAGTATATGAGTTCCCCTTTCTCCATATTCTCTCTAGAAATTGTTACTTTTTGTCTTTTTTATAATAGTAATTCCAATTGGAGTGAGGTAACATCTTATCGCAGTTTTTTCTTCTTTTTTTGAGACGGAGTCTTGCTCTGGGTACAAGCAATTCTCCTGCCTCAGCCTCCTGAGTAGCTGTAATTACAATTGCTGGCCACCACGCCCGGCTAATTTTTTGTATTTTTAGTAGAGATCGGGTTTCGCCGTGTTGGCCAGGCTGGTCTCGAACTCCTGACCTCTGGTGATGAGCCTGCCTCGGCCTCCCAAACGTATTGCAGTTCTGATTTGCATTCTCTGATGATAAGTAATATTGCACATTTTTAAATATGCATGTTGGCCATTTGTGTGTCTTTTGAGAAATGTCTATCCAGGTCTTTTGCACATTTTAAATCACAATTTTTTTATATTAATTTGTCTGAGTTCCATGTATATTCTGGATATTAACCCTTTGTCAGAAGCATAGTTTGCAGATATTTTCTTCCATTCTGTAGGTTGTCTGTTTGCTCTGTTGAGTGTTTCCTTTGCAATGCAGGAGCTTTTTAGTTAGATGTAAACTTTTTAGTTTGCTTTTGTTGCCTGTGCTTTTGAGGTCCTAGCTAAAAAATCCTTGCCTAGACCAAGGTCATGAAACATTTCCCTTATGTTTTCTTCTAGTGGTTAATAGTTTTGGGTCTTACATTTAAGTCTCTATCCATTTTAAATTAATTTTTTATATGGTGAGAGATGGGGGTCTAGTTTTGTTCTTCTGCATGTGGATATTAAATTTTACCATTTATTGAGGAGAATATTCTTTCCCCATTAGTGTTCTTGGCACTTTTGTCAGAAATCAGTTGGCTATAGATGTGTGAGATTTAGTTCTGATTTTTCTATTTTGTTCCATTGGTAGACGTGTCTGTTTTTATGCCAGTACCTGCTATTTTGACCACTATAACTGTGTAGTACATTTTGAAGTCAGGCAATATGATGCCTCCAGCTTTGTTGTTTGCTCAAGATTGCTTTGGCTACTTGGGGTCTTTTGTGATTACATATCAATTTTAGAATTGCCTTTTAAACAATTACTGTGAGAGGCCGGGCATGGTGGCTTACACCTGTAATCCCAGCACTTTGGGAGGCCGAGGCCTGCGGATCATGAGGTCAGGAGTTCGAGACCAGCCTGACCAACATGGTGAAACCTCATCTCTCCTAAAAAATATAAAAATTAGCTGGGCGTGGTGGCACATGCCTGTAATCGGCAGGAGAAATGCTTGAACCCAGGAGGTGGAAGTTGCAGTGAGCCGAGATTGCACCACTGCACTCCAGCCTGAGAGACAGAGCAAGACTCCATCTCAAAAAAAAAAAAAAAAAATTACTCTGAAGAATGTCATTGGTGTTTTGATAGGGATTACATTGAGTTTGTAAATTTCTTTGGGTAGTATGAATGTTTTAACGGTATTCATTTTTCTAATCCATAAACACAGGCTGTCATTCAATTTATTTGTACTCTCTTCAATTTCTTTAACTAACGTTTTATAGTTTTCATTATAAAGCTCTTTCACATCTTTGGTCAAATTTATTGCTAGGAATTTTATTTATTTATTTTTGTAGCTATTGTAAATGGGATTGTTTTCTTGATTTCTTTTTCAGACAGTTTGCTGTTGATACATAGAAACACTACTGATTTTTGGGTATGGATTTTGTTTCTCGCAACTTTACTGAATTTGTTCATTAGTCCTATTAGTTTTTTTGGTGGAGTCTCTAGGGGGTTTTCTACACTTGATCTTAGCCAAAAGGCCGAGAAGCGATCTCTAGGGGGTTTTCTATTTATAAGATCATGTCATCTGCAAACAGGGATTTGACTTTTTCGTTTCCAATTTGAATGCCTTTTATTTCTTTCTCTTGTCTGCTTGTTCTGGCTAAGAATTCCCGCATAATATTGAATAGAAATGGTGACAGTGAGCATTCTTGTGGAGTTCCAGATCTTAGAAGAAAGGCTTTCAACTTTTTCAGGTTCAGTACAATGTTAGCTGTGGGTTTATCATGTATGGCATTTGTTGTGTGGAGGTACATTCCTTCCATACCTAATTTGTTGAAGGTTTTATCATGAAGACATGTTGAATGTTTTCAAAAGAATTTTTTTGTGATTGTTGAGAGAATCATATGGCTTTCTTCTTCATTTGGTTAATGTGATGTATCATATTTGTCCACTTGCGTCTGTAGAATCATCCTTGCATCCCTGAGATAAATCCCACTTCTTTGCATCCCTGAGAAAATCCCACTAGATCATAACAAAGAATATTTTTAATGTGTTGTTGATTTTTGTTTCCTAGTACTTTGTTGAGGATGTTTGCATCTATGTTCTTCAAGGATGTTGGCTTGCAGTTTCTTTTTTGTATGTATCCTTGTCATTTCATTTCATTTCATTTCATTTCATCGTTTCTTCTTCTCACTGTCTTCCTTTGTGGTTAAATAATTTTCTCTAGCAGTGTGTTTTGATTCTTGCTTTTAATTTTTAGCGTATCTATTATAGGTTTTTCCTTTGTGGTTATCATGAGCTTTACAATAAACATCCTATAGTTATAAACATTATTTTAAACTGATAAAAACTTAACTGTGATCTCAAAGAAAATAAATAAAAAATAAACCATGTATGGCAACTTCATTTCCTTCTGCACTTTGAATTTTGCTGTCACAATTTATATCTTTTTGTTTTGTCTATCTTTTAACAATTTATTTTAGTTATTATAATTTTTAACCATTTTGTCTTTTAGTCCTCATACTAAAGAGATAGGTGATTTACACACCATGATTACAATATTGGAGTATTCTGAATTTGTCTGCATATTTACTTCTAACAGCGAGTTTTATATGTTCAGATTTATTCTTGTTACACATTAGCAACCTTTTTTTCCAGTTTGAAGAACTTCCTATAGCATTTCTTGCAAGACAGGTCTGGTGCTGATGAATTTCCTCAGCTTTTTGTTTGTCTGAACAGGCCTTTATTTCTCCTTCAATTCTAAAGGATAGCCTTGGTGGGTACAGTATTCTTGGTTAAATGTTTTTGTTTTTGTTTTTGTTTTCCCTTCAGCACTCTATATTTTCCTGCTCCCTTCTGGCCTGCAAGGTGTCTGCGGGGAAGTCTGCTGCCAGGCATATTGGAATTACCTTATATACTATTTTATTATTTTCTCTTGCTGCTTTCAGAATCCTCTCTTTATCTTTGACCTTTGAGTGTTTGATGCTATGTCTTGGGTTGAATTCGATTGGTGATTTTTTCTTTTTTTTTCTTTTTCTTTTCTTTTTTTTTTTGAGATGGAGTTTCGCTCTGTTGCCCAGGCTGGAGTGAAATGGTGCAATCTTGGCTCACTGCAACCTCCTCCTCCTGGGTTCAAGTGATTCTCCTGCCTCAGCCTCCTGAGTAGTGGGGATTACAAGCACCCATCACCACACCCAGCTAATATTTTGTATTTTTAGTAGAGACAGGGTTTCACCATGTTGGCCAGGCTGGTCTCAAACTCCTGACCTCAGGTGATCCACATGCCTTGGCATCCCAAATTGCTGGGATCACAGGCATGGGCCACCACGCCCAGCCTGATTGGTGACTCTTCTACATGGATATTTATATCTTTCTTCAGGTTTGAAAAGATTTTCTTTCTTTTTTTTTTTTTCTTTTTTGGTTGTTTGTTTTTTACAGAGTCTCCCTCTGTCACCAGGCTGGAGTGCAATGGCGCAATCTTGGCTCACTGCAACCTCCACCTCCCCGGTTCAAGTGATTTTCCTGTCTTAGCCTCCCGAGTAGCTGAGACTCCAGGCGTGTGCCACCATGCCCAGCTAATTTTTGTATTTTTAGTAGAGACGGAGTTTCACCATGTTGGCCAGGAAGGTCTCAATCTCTTGACCTTGTGATCTACCTATCTGGGCCTCCCAAAGTGCTAGGATTACAGATGTGAGCCACTGAGCCCAGCCTTTTTTTTTTTCTTTCTTTTTTTTTTCGAAGGAGTCTCGCTCTGTCACCCAGGCTGGAGTGCAGTGGTGAAATCTCAGCTCACTGCAAGCTCCGCCTCCTGGGTTCACGCCATTCTCCTGCCTCAACCTCCCAAGTAGCTGGGACTATAGGCGCCTACTACCATGCCTGGCTAATTTTTTTGTATTTTTAGTAGAGACGGGGTTTCACCGTGTTAGCCAGGATGGTCTTGATCTCCTGACCTCATGATCTGCCTGACTTGGCCTCCCAAAGTGCTAGGATTACAGGCATAAGCCACCGCACCCAGCCCTTTTTTTTTTTTTAATTATTTCTTTGAATAAGCTTCCTACCCTTTTGTCTTTCTCTCCTTCTGCCTGAACTCCAATAACCTAAATATTGGCTTTTTTGATGCAATTCCACAGACTATATAAGCTTGAGTTTTTCTTTTTCATTTATTTTTCTTCTTCCTCTTATGACTGTATATTTTTAAATAGCCTGTCTTCAAGCTCATTAATTTTTTCTTCTACTTTATCACTTCTGCTTTTGTTGCTCTCAGTTGGCTCTTTTCCCTTCATTCGTTGTAGTTTTTCAGCTCCAGAGTTTTTTTTTTATTATTTAATTTATCTGTTAAATTTATCTGATGAATTTCTGAATTTTTTTGTGTGTGTTTTCTTGAAGTTAGTGAGTTCCTTAACATGGCAATTTTGAGTTTCTTGTCTGTCAGATTAAACATCTCCATCTCTTTACATTCTATCACTGTGCCTTGCTTTGTCCATTAGTTAAGGTCATAATTCCCTGACTGTTTTTGATAATTGTAGATGTACGTTGATGTCTGTGCATTCAAGAGTTAGGTATTTATTCAGGTCTTTGCAGTCTGCCTTTATTTGTGCCCATCCTTCTTCAGTGAGCCTGTCTAGAAACCCAAGTGGATTGACTGTTGTCAGAGCCTGTGACGCCTGCAGCCATTTAAGCACTAGAGGGAGCCATAAGCCCAGGCTTACTGCAGGTCTCACAAAGACTCCAAGGTTGGTTGTTGCAGTGTCCCAGCTTGGATGGACCTGGGGAAGACTTAAGGAGGGTAACCGGCCTGTGTGGGAAGACTGGCCACGGAACAAGTATAGAAGCCTGTCCCATTGGCCCAGACAGGAGCGAACTTCCTGGCACTTCCCTGGATAGATGGGACCATTTCCTGACTGCCATGACAGGGGCTAGAGTTGAGAATGGGCCCCCTCAGAGTTTGCTGTTGGACACTGGTGGGCAAGCCTGCCCCAGTGGCACAGATATGTATGCTACCAACATTTTTCCGCATGCACAGGGGAGTTCCCAGTGAAAGGGGCTGTAGCCAAGACTGGGCTCCCTCAGAATCCACTGTGAGAAAGAAGCTGGAAAACATGCCCCAGTGGCTCAGATGTATGTGGACAAAGTCCAACTCTTAACCAAGGATTTTAAACTGAATTTGGAGTTCCTCTTACTCTAGGGCTCAACTCTTTTTAAATTTTCCTCACCAATTCAATGAAGAGGGAAAATTTATTTTTGTTAACATAGTCTAGACCAAATCTGGAATTAAAACAGTAGTAAGTAGTTTGGGGAGTTTTAAGTAAGATTCAAACTTATAATTTATTAAACGGATAAGTTATATACACACTATGCATATTTTAAACTTTTTATCAGAGAGGGCTAGATCTCAGATATTTCACTTGACTGAACTTAGTGTCTCTTCTTGCCTTTTTTTTTTTTTTTTTTTTTTCTGAGACGGAGTCTTGCTCTGTCACCCAGGCTGGAGTGCAGTGGCGCGATCTCGGCTCACTGCGAGCTCCGCCTCCTGGGTTCACGCCATTCTTCTGTCTCAGCCTCGCCGAGTAGCTGGGACTACAGGCGCCCGCCACCATGCCCAGCTAATTTTTTGTATTTTTTAGTAGAGACGGGGTTTCACCATATTAGCCAGGATGGCCTCGATCTACTGACCTCGTGATCCGCCCACCTCGGCCTCCCAAAGTGCTGGGATTACAAGCGTGAGCCACCGCGCCCGGCCTTCTTGCCTTTTTTTTTTTAGCCGTTTATCAATTTATTATCCTGAAATGTCACAATAATTTAAAACTTCTTAAAAAGAGACTTGATCTTTAATAAAGCTCTGCTACTTTGGTATGCGGATATTATATAGAATCTCATTGCTCTTAAATTCATGACCTTGCTTTCTGATATAAACTTAATATGCAGAAGGCTGAATTGGTATTTAATTACTCTCTCGACTTTTAATCAAAGCATCTTTTTATTTCGCCTTTCCTTCAGTGCTGTAAAGCATGAAGTGTACTTCGATGGATTAAGACTGAATGAACAGGACTATAAAAGCCTTCACTGGTTACCCAGCTCCATTGAAGACAGACAGGAAGATGCAAGGAAAACTGGTACCTGAAGGCTAGGGTTAGCCCAGTAAATGGATTTCCTGAGAGGAAAATATGAAAAATAACAAAATGACTGTCTTTCTAGAAGCAGCCTTTTAAAAAGCTAAAGTTGAATTTGCTGAGATGATTTAATAAAATGCAGCTGGCCAGCAAAAGTGGACTCAGTGCTTTCTTAGAGTTGCACCAGTCCTGTAATTTCTGTATCTTCTTCGGTGACAGGCAAGAGCTATTGACATTCGGATTTCAAAGAGATGAAATGGCCTCGCTTGTATGTTCTCTTTCCCCGAATGAATAACGTCAGCAGTGTAATTCTGGATAAATAGAAGTCTGATACCAGTTGACAAGCAAGGCAATTTTATTTATGTTTCTGGTCATATGGGTCACATAGTAGGATAGAGAGTCAGTAAGCCTCTCAAAATAGAGTAGGTTTGATTCATAAATAAGAGGATACAGTGGGGAGAAACCAAGGCTCATTGAATAGGTACCACATATGAGGCAACATCCTAGGCTCAAGGAGAACAAACGATGATGAATAAGATTTAGCTCCAGCCTTAAGAAATGTATTTATACTCTAAGGGAGGAGACTGTCACAAAAGCTGATGATTTCTATATGTTTTTTTTTTTTCTTCCTTGAGACGGAGTTTCGCTTTGTTACCCAGGCTAGAGTGCAATGGCTCGATCTTGGCTCACTGCAACCTCTGCCTTCTGGGTTCAAGGGATTCTCTTGCCTCAGCCTCCAGAGTAGCTGGCATTATAGGCATGCACCACCATGCCCGGCTAATTTTGTATTTTTAGTAGGGACAGGGTTTCACCATGTTGGTCAGGCTGGTCTCGAACTCCTGACCTTAGGTGATCTGCCCGCCTTGTCTCCCAAAGCGCTGGGATTACAGGCGTGAGCCACCACTCCTGGCATATGGTAGTGTTTATTAAACCCTGCACTATTGAGATTGTAGGCTGGATAATTCTTTGCTGTGGAGGCTGTCCTGATCTGTAAGATGTTTGCAGCATCACTGGCCTCTACTCACTAGACATCGGTAGTACCACCCGCACAGTTGAAGACCAAACATATCTCCAGATATTGTCAAACATCCCATGAGGGGCAAAATTGGCCCAGTTGAGATCTGGGGTGGTAGTGTTGTGACAAAGGTAAGACTAGGATGTTGTGGGAAGTAAGGAAGGATGCCCAGATGGCCCTGGAGGAAGGTGGGTGGTCAGGGAAAGCTTCCTTGAGGAGGGGGCACTGTTCTTATGTGGGAACATGAAGGGTGTGAGCCATGTGGAGCAAAAGATCAGCATGAACAAAGGAGTGGCATTATGAAATACCAAGGAGTGTGTAGGGGAGCCAGCTGCTACCTCATTACTTCTGGGATATCAAGTAGGTGTGTTAGAGGTGAATGGTGAGGCATGAGGTTGTGATGCAAACATGCATGTAACTATGATCTGCATGGACAGTCTGTGGGCACAGGTGTGTCAATGGATGGTCCATAACAGTGGATTGATGGGAACAGTCTTCTAGAACATTCTGGCCATAATGGGAAGGATGAATTACTGTGGCTGGTAGCACGGCAGCAGGACCCTTTTGTGCTGAGCTACTTGCTTTACCTGTGTCATTCCATTTAATCCTGATAATAGGCCTATACAAAGGAGGCACAATTATCCCCATTTACAGAGGAAGACGTAGCAGGGCCGAGCAGGTTCCCTGAGAAGGTGCAGGTGCTGAGCTCTCCTTTTTTTTTTTTTTGCCTTGAGATGGAGTCTTGCTCTGTCGCCAGGCTAGAGTGCAGTGGCGCGATCTCAGCTCACTGCAACCGCTGGAGAAGGTGCTGAGGTCTCCTCTTAAAGATAAAAGAGCCTTGGCTTGTCTGACAAAACTTTTTTCAGTGAGCTGCTATGATGGAGGTCAAATCAGGCATCCTGTGGTCAGCCATGAACAGGATGTAGGCAGAGTCCTCTGGAGGGACTTGTAAGCAGATAAATATCCAAATAGAGTAACAGAGAATCAATTAAAAACAAGCAGGATATTCAATGCCCTCTTCATTGTTCTTTTCTCTCGAAACTTCCATCAGGGCCCAAATGTTTGTTCATTTCAATGAACATTGATTTGAGTGCCTACTGTGTCCTCGGGATTATTCCAGGGCTCTGAGGGAGACAAGTGGTTTGAAATAGAATTGGCCTGACAGCAAATGTGAGCTGAATGAACAGAGTGAGATAGTAAACAAACTGAGGACAAATGATTTCCGAAGAAGATCTTGACTTTCAGAGAGAAGCATTTCAATTCGGATCTCTGTCTAAGAACCTGCCTCTAAGTGTCTTGCACTCTAAAGAAGTGTGTTTGCCCCTTGGAATAGCTGACTGAGGTGTAGTGTGGTCAAGAGGAAGGTTATAGGAGAGGAAAGGGACCAGGCTTGCCCTGCTGGTGAAGGTGCTCAGCCCTTGAGCACCCAGAGGTGGCCGTGGAATTGACATTTCCTTGGAATCTTCAGGTATCCTTGCTATGTATGAAACCGTGCTCTATGTGTTCTCTGTACAGAGTCATTTAATTCCCACAGCAACCTTATATGATGGGTATTATTATTACTATTTTGAGATGGAGTCTTACTCTTGTTGCAAGGCTGGAGTGCAGTGGCACGATCTCGGCTCACTGCAACCTCCGCCTCTTGGGTTTAAGCAATTCTTCTGCCTCAGCCTCCCGAGTAGCTGGGACTAGAGGCACATGACACTATGCCTGGCTAATTTTTGTATTTTTAGTAGAGAGGGGGTTTCACCATGTTGACCAGGATGGTCTTGATCTCTTGACCTTGTGATCCACCTGCCTCGGCCTCCCAAAGTGCTGGGATTACAAGTGTAGCCACCATGCCTGTCCTATGAATGGGTAGTATTATTATCTCCACTTTATATATGAGGAAATAGCACAGCTAAGCTAAGTAGCTTGCCCAAGGTTACACAGACTTTGACTAAAATTTCCAGGATTGAAACCCAAGATGGTCAGGCAACCAGAGCTTATGATATTAACCACTAGATTATGCTGCCTCTTGCTGCAGTGTCTGTGTGCTAGAAGGCTGTGGGATGCTCTAATTGAAAAAAATAATCGGCCACCTTACTAAGAAAAAATTGTGCAGAGGAAGACAGGTTTCCATGTAGTAGAAAGAGAACCAGAGTCAGAATCAGAAGACCTGAGTGTTGATTCTGATCCTGGTAGTAATTGGCTTTGCAACCTGGAGAGTCATTTAACTTCAGGGAGGCTCAACTTCCTCCTAATTAATATGAGGTTAATAATATCAATCTCCCAAGTATTATTTGTGTCAGATAGAGTGTATGAAAGTGTCTCAAACAGCTCCTAGCACTAACTAAGGTTTTGCACGGAAGAAGAATGGGAGATAAATGAGGGGTGGGGTGCTTCAGAGTTAAAGGTTTGATTGGGCCTAAAGAAAGTGTAAAGTTCATAAAGAAGGACAAAATCAAAATCGAACACATGGAGAATGTTCTCTGAACGACTCCAGGGGCATGTGTGTGTGTATGTGTGTAATGGCTACCATTTTTAGAATAACTATCATTGATTGAATTCTTACTCTGTCCTAGTACTATACCGTGGGCCATATGTCATCAATAACCATGATTTAGGGACTTTTTAAAATGTGCTTTGGGTTTTACTATTGCATGCATTTCATAGATGCTTAACCATGGACCATTCTGAGCTACAATGGTTTAATATAGCTTCTCTGCAGATCTCTGCAAAACCTAGCAACAGGCTGTGTTTGATGTAAAGATGTGGCAGCTCAGAACACATCACTTGTATTTACTCCCCCTCCTGATGCTCCCACCCATGTCTCCCTCATTCTTGCTTACCCACAGTTGTGCTGCTTAATAAAATATTAGCCCCATAAGCTTTTGCCTCAAGATCTGCTTTTGAGGAAACCTAGGCTAAGGCAGATTTTGAAAAAATATATATATCTTTTTTGGTAAAGGAAAACAGATAGAAGCCAATATGCATAGGTAAAAATCTAGCTTTATATATGCAAAATGTTAACTGGATTGTCTCTTTTCATACTTTTCTGTATTTTCTATTATTATTATTATTATTGTTGAGATAGTGTCTCGCTCTGTTGCCTGGGCTGGTGCAGTGTGCTATGATGGCTCACTGCAGCCTCGCCCTCCAGGGCTCAAATGTTCCCCCCCACCTCAGCCTCCCTAGTAGCTGGGACTACAGGCATGCACCACCAAGCTCAGCTAATTTGTGTATTTCTTATAGAAATGGGGTTTCACCACGTTGCCCAGGCTGGTCTTGAACTCCTGGGTTCACGTGATCTGTCTGCCTCAGCCTCCCAAAGTGATTACAGGTGTGAGCCACTGCAACTGGCCTATCTTAAAATTTTTAAACAGTAGAAAGTTTACTTTAATAAACTATTTAGAGGTACACATTTCTTTCTTCTGAAATTAACAGATGTGATGTACAGACATAAGCTGAAAAGTCATAGTGAGAATAAAAAGTATTCTTTCCTGTAGATATTCCATTAGTGTGAATTCAGGAGTAGCTTCAGTTGTTTTCATAACCTACTATCTTACACTCTCATTATTTCAGTTTTATATTACTTAGGTTTAAAGAAATAATCCATATTGATTTTCATATGTTGAAGCAATCAGTTGGAACATACAGCAATGCAGTAAACACGTCAGGCATATTAAATGCATTTCAATTATTCTGCAGGCTCCTTAGGCTTTAAAGATAATCACATTACTTACAATGCCCTGGAATTTCAAAAAATTGTCCAACAATGTTCTGAGAGTTATTTCAAGCTGCATTCCATTCAGAGAGCCCTGAAAAGTCTCTTTTGGTAAAGGTCAAATGTGTGGTCTATACAGTATACAGAACCCTAAAGCCAGCATTTCCTTGTTACTGTTTATTCCCCAGGATGAACATTAAAGTTACACAAATGAAGGCTGTCTTGGATTTTGCATACTTTCACCAGAAAGGGGGTTGAATGTGACTTTCACTTTCTCACAAGTGGCCTCATCTGTAGTGAGAATCAGACTGGGAGAGTGGGAAGGGGCTCTCGGCCATTATCCCCTCCAAATGGCCCATTTCACAGAGGAGAAGACTGAGACCAGAGACGAGGAATGTCCTCTCAGAAAACCATGTGCTGACTGGATAACTGACAGTCACTGAGTGGGCAGCATTTACGTTTCAAAAAATTAGAAGAAACCAAGTCAGCTAGTGACTCAGCTCATCCATTTGATATATGAGAAACTCTCTGGAGAAGACCTGAACTGTTTTTGGAGGCGATAAATCCATCACTCTGAAGTTTTCTGGAATGATAGTTTAACTTTTGCTCTTCCTGGTTATGCTGGCATAGAGTAAGCAGGGTTGGTATCCAGCTGTGTAGTTATTTCTATCTTTCTTTTTTTTTTTTTTAGGCAGAGTCTCTCTCTGTTGTCCAGGCTGGAGTGCAGTGGGACGATCTTGGCTCACTGCAACCTCCACCTCCTGGGTTCAAGCGATTCTCCTGCCTCAGCCTCCCTTGTAGCTGAGATTACAGCTGTCTGTGACCACGTCCAGCTAATTTTTTGTATTTTTAGTAGAGACAAGGTTTCACCATGTTGGCCAGGCTGGTCTCGAACTCCTGACCTCAGGCGATCTACCCGCCTCAGCCTCCCAGTGCTGGTATTACAGGCGTGAGTCACCGCCCCCGGCCCTGTGTAGTTATTTCTATGCGTGGAGTAATGTAGTCATTTTTTGACCTGTGCTCCCTCAGTCCTACACCCTGGCACTTGAAAGCAAGGGGCCATGTCCTAGCCAGAGTTGCTTTGCTTCTCTACAGAGGTAAGACCAGCGTCTTCTGGTAGTTCCCAGCCTGGGCTCTGTGCGGACCAACTGGAATTGAATCCTGGTTCTACCATTGACCAGTTACTTGATTTTGGGGAAGTGAGTTGATTTTACATAAGTAACTTTACCTTTGTCTATCTTCCTTTCCTCATCTGTAACATAGAGATAATTTTAATACCCATTCTGCATAGAAAGTGAGGAGTACAGTGACTTTTACATAAGTAAACATCTGATGAATATTGGCTATTGATAAGTGCTCAAGAAATATTTATTAGAAAAAATGTATTAAGGGGGAAGAGAGAGAATTGCCACAAGAAGAAAGTTGTCGATATTTTTCTCAAACCATCCCAGGTCTTGCAATTCCCCACATTTCAAGTACTCTAGCATAATTTCTCAGGCTCATGGAAGGAAGGAGGAAGCACAGCTAGCTTTTTTTTTTTTTTTTTTTCTGCAGAACCGTATGAAATTTACATATATATGGCATGGTCTGCTCCAAAAACTTAGAGTCTAAATTTAGCCACGTTGCTCCCACGCCGGCCACCACAACTGATAACCTGAACACTCAAGTGCCCCATAAAAAGCATGTGCAAAGTCTCCACCTTTGTCTAGAATCCCTGGGGCTGACTCAGTCAAAGGGGTCAGATCTCTTTCCAATGGCGTGTGAAGAGAGAAGTGGCCTCCCCTTGTTTTTAACTCCGCTGCTCCTCCTGCCCAGATCCTGCGCCCTGGGTGTGGACGGACTTCCAGGCTCTCCAGGCAGCACCAAGCTAGGACCCAGTGACAACTCTTGGGTTGGTGGCAACAGCCCTGTGAGGTCAGGGTCCCAGGAGCAGCAGGGGTCTCCAGGATACATAGCAGCAAAAATCCCACCCTTCCAGGCCAAACCAGCCCTTGCCATGGGCCACAAGCCCTTTGCTCAGAACCTAGGTCAGCTCCTTGATATCCCTTGTCCAATTAATCACTACCTATTTTTAGGATTTTTTGCCTATGCAGATGTGTGTCCACCTCTTCCCCAACTATATTAGTTTGCCAGGCCTGCTCTAAGAAACTGGATGGCTTAACCAACAGAAATGTATTTTTCTCACAGTTCTGGAGACTGGAAGCCTGACATCAAGGTGTTGGTTTCTTCTGAGGCCTCTCTCCTTGGCTCGCAGGTGGCTGCCTTCTCCCTGTGTCTTCACTTGTCCCGATTGCCAAACTCAGCGCCTTCTGAGATACTGGGGATTACAGTTTCAGCATACAAAATTTGAGGGCAGGGTGAGGGAACAGCCCATAACACCAACAATTAACTCTGCAAACTTAAGGTATAAGTTAACATTTTTAATTTAAGAAAAAGACAGAGAGGCCAAGGCAGGTCCACCCGCCTCGATCAGGAGGTCGAGACCATCCTGGCCAACATGGTGAAACCCCGTCTCTACTAAAAATACAAAAATTAGCCAGGTGTGGTGGTGGGCACCTGTAATCCCAGCTACTTGGGAGGTTGAGGCAGGAGAATCACTTGAACCCAGGAGGCAGAGGTTCCAGTGAGCCGAGATCGTGCCACTGCACTCCAGCTTGGGTGACAAGAGCAAAAACTCCATCCAAAAAAAAAAAAAGAAAAAGAAATAAATAAAAAAATAAAAATAAATAAAAAGACAGGGAGGAGAAAAGAGAGAGAAAGAGAACGGTGCATAGCGAGGGGGGCCTCATTATATCCTTCCAGGACAATAGGTGGCCCGTGCTTACCATACTAAGGTGGCCACTCAAGTGGCTGTTCAAACATTTAAAGTGCATCCTACTAAATACAGAAGGTCTCTGTAAGACACATGAGCCCAGAGCTTCTCTGGCTGAAATGGGAGTGAGGGGTTGAGATCCCCCCACAACTCCCTTCTCACTAAATCACCTCTGACAAGCACAGGATAAAAACCTTCGACCTGGAAGATTCCAGGTATCGGGGCTGCTTTTGTTATCTTTTCACAAACACACAGTTCATCAAGGTTTGGAACAGGGACCTATGATATCATCTGATGATCTTTAGCTTTGGAGACATAACTGTCGCTAGCACCGAGCCCAGTTTCACTGTAAAGTTGTCTGGCTGAGCTCCCGCAATCCTGCCAACAGCCGGTGCTTGTGTGGCCTGCTCTGTTTTTCCATTTTACTTCTTTTTAGAGATGGGCTTGTTAATCACCCTGCTCAACTGTGATACCGAAGAAAAGCTGAGAGAGTAAAGTTATATGCAGCCTTCCTGTGACCTGTTTGCATGTACCCTGTCAATAAAACTCAGGCAGAGTGACAGTGACAGCTGCCTTGTGGCATTCAGAGGGAATTGAGCAGTTTAGCAGCCTCCTGGACAAGTATATCATTACAGCCTAGCTGCTAAGAAAGAAAACACCTAAACCCTGGGGAACAGGCATAGCTCCTGCAGCCACCCAGGGACCTGTCTCGGATACCTGCAAGGCCTGATCAAGACTCTCCTGGCAGCTTTCTCCACACTAGGACCTCCTAGTCACAAGCTGGTTCTCACCCCCACGCACGCTCCCTGCCTGCAACAGCCTGGCTTTTAGCAGCTGAGAGGACACGGTCCCTGCCTGGGAGGTGGCAGAGGAGAGTGACTAGAAGGGAAGATACAATGGGGGCCAGGCAGTCGAGGGCCAGCTCCAAGGATAAGGGCCCCAAGAGGATGCTGTTCACGGGGAGGAGACAGAAGTTTTCTCCGTGGGACGATGTCCTGCTCTCCGGAAGGGACCCGCGGTCTCTGCTGAAGCGGGGCATGCACCACGTCAGCTTCAGCCTGGTCACCAGAGGAATGACAGACATCCCCGACTTTCTGTGGGGCTTGTCCGAGGTCCAGAAACTCAATCTGTCTCACAACCAGCTCCGGGTTCTCCCTCCCGAGGTGGGGAAACTGACCCGGATCGTGGTCCTGAACTTGTGCGGGAACCGCCTGAAGAGCCTGCCCAGAGAAGTGAGCCTCCTACAGTGCCTCAAGGTCCTGTTTGTCAACATGAACTGCCTGACCGAGGTGCCGGCCGAGCTGAGCTTGTGCCGAAAGCTGGAGGTCCTGAGCTTGTCGCACAACTGCCTGTCCCAGCTCCCTGCATGCTTCGCTGACCTCTCCAGACTGAGGAAGCTGAACCTCAGCAACAACTTCTTCGCGCACATCCCCATGTGTGTGTTCTCCCTGAAGGAACTGATTTTCTTGCACGTGGGCTCGAATCGCCTGGAAAACATCGCTGAGAGCATCCAGCACCTGGCCAGCCTGCAGATCTTCATCGCAGAGGGCAACAACATCCACTCCTTCCCGAGGTCGCTTTGCCTAGTCACCAGCCTGGAGCTGCTGAACCTCAACAACAACGACATCCAGACTCTCCCGAGCGAACTCCACCTGCTGTGTAAACTGGTGAGGATCGCCTGGAATCCCATGGACAAAGGGCTCCACATTTCCCACAACCCTTTATCCAAGCCTCTGCCGGAGCTGGTGGAGGGGGGCCTGGAGATGCTCTTCGGCTACCTGAAGGACAAAAAACACACCTGACATGGGTCCCGGAGGCCTGGATGGGAGGCAGCTCATCTGGACTCTGTCAACCGGGGTACTTTTCTCGTCTCAGCTTTCTACTCTCACTCTAGTGTCTGACAATACTTTTGTTAATATTTACTAAGTCACTGTTGAACATCCATGTTAAGGAGGTGTTTGTTTTTAACTCTGTATGTTCTTAATAACCTCTGGAATATCATGTTCATCTCATCCTAAACATAAATTGAAACAGGGGGTTGGTTTTCCCCAAAGAGAACTAACAGTTCTGATTCTTCTGAGGAGCAGTGAGATTCAGCCCTTGGGAGAGTGGACACCTAACAGGTCTGAATTCAATGTAATTCAAAAGGCAAATATTTGCTAAGTACTGTGTGCCAAGTACAGTATGAGGTGCTGAAACCTGGTTTCAGATAGTTTCTACTCTTGAATCAGCAAACTGTGGCGAGGTGGCAACGGCAAGACACGTTCCTCCATCAGCCTCCGTGAAGCATTACTTGGGACCAAAAGGCAAACCACAGTGGGCTCTGTCCCCAATGACCAAAAGAGGCAGAGCTTTCCCCTTGAGTTCTGGGGGACAATCATAGGAAATTTTTCTTTCATGCGGCTACAGAGGAATAACAAAGCCACTCATGCTTATGTCTGGTGGTGAGTAATGGGTAGAAGGATGGCTTTCAGATAATAAATATGAACTGATTTAATGTGTATTTCAACCTTCCTTCCCAGTCCTCTCCCACACATTGTCATGTCCTTGAACTTCTTTGCTAGACACTAGGCAATCATCAAATGATCCCATTTTAATTTCATTTCTCCATGACTACATATGCCCTCTCAGAGATAAACTACTAAATGGGATAATTTGGCCAACAATGACCAAAAGGCAGAAAAGAGGGGGAAAAACATAGTCAGGTCATGCAAAAAAGCAATTAGCCTTTTACAATTTGGAGGAGGGTAATATTGACTTTCCCATGTTAACGTTAAAAAAATGAATTTAGTGACATTTAGAAGCTCCTTGGAAAAAAGGCTCTATAAAAACACGAAGCTTGTTTTTTATTTTAAGAGTATACAGCTGTTAGTGAAATACAGACACCAGGGCAAGCAGTGACAGAGTTCCTGCACCAAAGGTCACCGGACCTTACTGCTCTGGCAGCAGCCAAGAGCCACACGGCATTAATATTGGTTTAGAGCTAAAGAATCAGAATGAAAAGATGACACTGAAGAAAATCAAGTACCTTCAGGTTTACAAAGAGCCAATTGTTCTGATTTCTTGGCACATTTGTCTGTGCCCAGATTATAGCAAATGATACCAAGACTTAGCATTTGAGGTTACTGCCAAGACTTGTATAACTTCTCAGTATTCTTAGTTTATTTCAATTTAACTTATATTTATTAGCACCTTTTCCAGTCTGGACACTGGGCGGGAAACCTGAGAAGAACAACACCTGCTCCTCCCACCACAGAGCTCCCAGGTTGGAGAAGGAGACAGACTCACGTGGTTTCTACAATGTGCAGCAAGATGTGATCCCTGCTCAAGAAGGATACAAACAATGGGCTGAGGCGAGGATAACACACTGTAGGGTGTAGACTAGACTGAGCTCCAAAGTCTCAGTAACCAGAGAACAGTAAGCAAATAACATAGCTGGGATAAATCAGTCAACCCCTTCATTCCCTGCAGCCATCAAACCCTAATTCCTCCCCACCTCTGCACTCGCCTGATTTGGAAAGAGCAGCAAAGGGTTGAGGCAGTGGCTAGCTCATTCTCAGGTTCTGAGCTTAGGCAATTTTACTGTGAAAAATACTTGCTTTTTCTAAAAGCTATTCAAAGGGGGTCCGTATAGCTTATTCATAGAGCAAGTGATTTTTTCCCAACAGACCCCAATCCAATTTTCCCACCCGTAAAAGAAGGAAGCCAATTTCTGCTGTTATCACCAGATACCATAGTTCCATTAGCACATTTGTGCATGAAGTCTTCTGTTGAACCATTGCACACAGACCTTACCAGTGTCACTTGGAGGTAGCTAAGGAAGTCTCCTCCGAATTCCCCCTCCAGCAGCAACTGGAGACCTGCCTATCGCTGCCAGGCACATCCAGGCACACTCCAGAATCCTCCCCCACATTAGCTTGTTGCAGGCAAGACTATTTAAAGACATCAGTGGAATTCTCACTTGACCTCCTGACTCAATGGGGAATGGTAGGGCCAGGCTCCCTCCGCAGAACCCGGTAGGTCACTTACTGCAGGCTTGGCTGAAGCACACGCAGCTGTCAGACAAACACCAGCAAGTGCCAGGATCATGCCCGTGAGTGTCTGCTGCTGAAGAACCACTTGGGCTCACGCTGAATTTCCATGACCTTGCTGTGGGCAGAGACGCAGGCGAGGACAGCAGCACCGCACTTGTCCTGCTGAGCAATCATTTTATTTCCTCTCCTAGCCTTTTCAGTCACTTGATCCCACAGTAACTCCACTCCAGGGAAAGAATGTGACCATAATTTGAAGGTGACCCAAGAGCTCATTATACTTTTTATAAGAAAAAAAATGATATCAATTTGGTTGTCAGCTTCCATTGGTGTCTTTCAAAAGTATAGTAGCAAGGTTTTCTTTGTTAACACTCAGCATTGAGGAACTCTAAAAGTGTAGTAGTTGCCCGATGTGCTTTAGATATTGATTCTTTGTGAATAGTCCTTTTTATTGATAAAGGGAAGTGCTGAGCACAAAACTGGTTAATGTGCTTAGTTATTCAAAATGTGAACGTGGAAAGAATTTGATATAACCTTCAGTGTCTTTGCTGTCAAATCCTATAGTTTGCTGACTGATTGTGAAATGCTTCTCCCTTATCTGTTGTATTTTGAATATTGCCACATTCAAGTAACTCCAGGTATTTCTAAAGCTCCTGAAATCAAAGCACTGAGGTGACTGGATTGGCTGCGGAGTATATTTAGCCAAAGAATACGAGCTAATTGGGTGCTTGATGTGGGGAGCTGGCTGCTCCCATTCTTGATGATGTTGTGGTTTTCATGTCACTTGGCTCTCAGTATGGAGGGATCGCAGTGTGTGTTCAGAAGCACCTTTCGAAACAGTTGCAGCTTACAAGCATACAATTAAGAAGAAATCCTATGTTCATAGGAAAGGAAGACGACTGTGAAAAGACGCATCTGTTCAAGGAATAATATTGCTAAATGCATAATACTGCAGGCACATTAGAAAGAAAAATGTAGTCATTACTTAGCTTGTTGACTTAATAAATGGTTAACAGAGAAATGCACTCCATTCTTGGGCTTTAGTTAATAGACTGCCTTTCTGGAGTAAGGAAAGATAGAATGACTTCATGACTGCACCTGGATTTCACAATGAAGTCATGCTTGTGCTGGAAAGAGATAAAAGAGGGAATGCTGTCACTATTTGTACAGACGCATTAAACTAAACCTTTTCTTTTGGCAATCAATATTACATTTTGAAAGTGTATTTCATATGGCTCAAAGCATATACTGAATATGCATTTTGAGAGCCATTCATTAAAAACAGAGGAAGATTAAAGGAATGTGGGCTCAGCTACTGGAACGCACGCACATTCAGGTATCAACACTTGAGATTATTGGGGAAATGGAGGCCCAGAGGCTGGACTGGGGTGTATTTCTCATATGCTAGGGGGAGTCCCCTGTCTAGATGGAGTCACTGAGATTCTGGTACGAATGGTGAAAAAGAGAAGATGCATTCAGGAAATGGTCTAAAAAAATTAAAGCCGCTAAATTAAGCCACTATGAAGATTCTAAATACTAAATTATGGCATTATTACCTACTAATGAAGTATCCAAATGCTCTTGATTTTCTCATTCCACAAAAGAATTATTTTCAGTACTCTGTAAGATATACTTGAGAAACACAAAATACCCAGCTAGTGTGCAATGAAGTACCAGTACCCTTGAGGTAATGTCTTAGTTGTAACTAATCCAAGAATACCAAAATACAACCCCTTCCTACATTTCAAGAAAACAAAATAAAATTAAGAGGAACATGAAAGTTATTGTAAACAATAATGGGAACGATCTTGACTTTGTTGAGAAGAGAACTTTCTACAAGTGTTTCTTTTAAGTTTCCTGTCTAGTTACATGTTGAATCCAAAGCATTACTGATTTTTTTAAAAGAACAGCACAGTAATAAAAAAGAGGATGCAGGGAGGGCTCATAATGAATTTGTAAGAGCTGGAGCATCATTAGGCAAGCATAACCGAAAGCCATTAGCATGAACCTTGCTATGCAGATTTTTTTAGTAGTGCCATAGGAATCTACTTGCAAGGAGAGAGCTGATTTCCTATATGCCTCTAGACTCACTCCTTATTTCAGCACAGGACAGAAAATAAAAGGCAAACTGGAGTACCATCAGGGTATTTCTTGAAACTCTTTTTTATTTTTTATTTTTTTATTTTGGAGATAGAGTCTTGCTCTGTCACCCAGGCTGGAGTGCGGTGGCATGATCTCAGCTCAACGCAATCTCCACCTCCCAGGTTCAAGCGATTCTCCTGCCCCAGCCTTCTGAGTAGCTAGGATTACAGGCGCCCACCACCATGCCTGGCTAATTTTTGTATTTTTAGTATAGACGAGGTTTTGCTATGTTGGCCAGACTGGTCTTGAACTCCTGACCTCAGGTGATCCGTCTGCCTCAGCCTCCCAAAGTGCTGGGATTATAGGCATGAACCACCGTGACCGGTGAAACTCTTAAGAGAAACGTAGATTATGAAACGTGTAAGGCGATACAGGCTTTAAGGGTGTGAGCTGCAGCTGCTGATGGGACATCACTTACTCACCCATGTTCTTTGGTCTTGAGTGACTTGGGTTCCTCAGAAGTCAATGTGCCCGGACACGGCACTGTGGGGAAGTCTCTGTTACCTTCCCATCTCCTAAAGGTCATGCCCACCACCCTATGTATGCCCGGAGGTGGTGGCTCAAATGATATTTGTTGTGGCAGATTAATCAAGAAGATTAAGAAGAGGCTCTGCGGGGTGGTGGGAAAGCTCTGAGCTGAGAGCAGGCACGTGGATCACATGGCACTTACTGTGCATGTGTGTCCTGAGCCTGAGCAGGTGACATCGGGACAAGATGATGGGACGGGGGCAAAGGAGTGAGGCTCAGCTAAACACGATGCAATCCTGTGACAGCACTGCCTGAAGAGATGCGTAGACAAGTGCAAAGGCATTTAGGTGAAATTATGGGATGGCAGAGATGTGGCATTACTGCAATGGTGTGGGGAATGCACAGTCCAGCACGACAGTTACAGACATGATGGTTCCTTTGTTTTGCTTTGTCTCGAAGGGAAATTTGTGAATCCCACAGTCTCAGGGCAGGCTGCTTTATAACACCTTTGTGATATCTGCCCTTTTCATTTTTCTTTACCAAAATCTAAGAGGATAGGCAGGCACATGGAAGGAGTCATGATACCTGGAGACACCGTGTGTCCTGCCCACATTATGGGCCAGGATCCTTGCTGAGGTTTCAGAAAGGATCCTGGGCTGGCAGTGGTTCTCGATGTTGGCTGTTCATCAGAATACCTCCTGGTATTTCAAAGAAAAGATTTGAAAGATTTTAATATAGTTGGTCTGGGGTAGATCTGGCCTTCTTACTTTGTTTAAAGCAAAATAGGTAATTCTGTGGCTCACTCTGGGTTGTGAAATGCTGATGCCGTCTATTACCTAAACAGTCAGATATAGGACCATGAAGCCAATGGGGCTGTGAGCTTGGCCATTGAAAGAGGCCAGTGAAAGAAGTGGGGCTCTGGCCCTGGTCAGCAGACAGGGGCCCTGCTGGTGTCTGGTGATTAGACTCATCTGTGCATTTGTTAGAAGGGTAGAGCCCCAGCTCCTTTGGCATGCTTTCAGATTCACTGAGCCAGGGTAGGGCCTGGCATGTGTGGGCCTAACAAACACTTTGGGTGTCTCCTATCATAACACAAACAGGAGAATACTTGGTCTTGCAGAACGTGTGCCCACTGCAAAATGAAAGCTCTGGTCTCCAGATTCAGCTGTTCCCGGCTCTCTCTGCCACTGGAGACTGCACACCTTGATGGCTGTTATCTTTGCACCCAGCATAGGGGAGATAAGAATAATGTATCAAATGGACAAATGAAAAAGTGAAAGAGCATGCAAGATCACCCCACCTCTCTGGGCTTCAGAGAAGTGAGGTGATCTTGCTTTGTGCTCCTTTCAGCTTTGAAATTTTATGACTGCATTTTTTTGTTGTTGTTTTACTTTGTCTCTCTCTGATTTAATGCCTTGGTAAATAGATATTGGGCTTATGATTACTGTGATTACTCAAGAAAAGCAAAAATCATTGTGGAGCATTGTGGAGATGGGTGGAGATCAGTATGAGTGCTTTCATATCCCTTCTAGCACACCAGTAAAGATAATTTTAATTTTGGTTGATGTTCAAAAATATAAAAAGAGCGAGCAGTATTGTGGGTGAATCTAGGGATTTATAGACCTCCAAACTGCCTGGATTCCATCTCTAATTTTTTATTGGATTGGAAACTCAGAGGGAAAAGCCTCTGTTTGGCTTTTTTAATTGACTGATTAACAACTTCTCTGATTCATTTATCTGGAAGAGATGAAATTCCTAGTTATGCTTTCCCTTAAAAACAAACAAACAAACAAAAAACACTTCTGGATTTGATTTAATTAAATGATTTGGGCACTTAGAGCTGAAATCTTTCCTCTTTTTTGAAAAAGCGTAGTGTATTCCAAAGTGTGAGTTTAGGAAATATAATAATAAAATTCATACCTCTTACATAACCCTTCCTTGTCTGCCTGCACGTGTGAATCAAATTTGATTTTTGTTATAAATTTTCAAAAGTAACTTCTGCAAATGAACACACATGAACCTGCAAAATAACTCTTTGGTATCTTTGATTCTTAATAATGTTGTTCCTCTCTCCACCTCCACTGTTTAAGCTACAAATTGATGTTATCTACACTGTGGAAATCAGAAATTAAGGACTTAATTTGGTTTTGATTAACCTTAGTTACGAAAGGGTAGGTTACAATTGCGCGTGATAAAAATTCTTAAATAATATTGCTGTCATATTGTTGCCATATACTTTGAGAATTTAAAGTCTAGTTCTGGTATTATCCTCTTCAGCCACGATCTATGAGAAAGTTAAAGATTTTCCTTCTGGAAGTCACAGGAATACTATAAACAAAGATCTATCCAAGAAGGATAAAAGTCTTCTGTATGTTTACTTTTTATGCTGTCTTGCTTTCATAATTAAACTTCTATTATAAATGATTTAAAGAATTTGTTTAATTTCCCAGAAATATATATGACATGTCTTCTACAGAAATTTTTTACTGTTCATTTGACTATATAATATGTCGATTATAGAAAATTAAGTTTACTCAGTTTGTGAGTGAACCTATTATGCTCTTGTTGAATAATTTGCCACAACAAATATCACTTGAGCCAGCTTTCTTCTACAGCTGGAGAAGGAAAGTAGCTCCATTTCTGATAGTCAGAATGGGCCTGGCCAACATGGTGAAACCCCACCTCTGCAAAAAACACAAAAATTAGCTGGGCATGGTGGCAGGCACCTGTAATCTCAGCTACTTGGGAGGCTGATGCACGAGAATTGCTTTAGCCTGGGAGGCAGCGGTTGCAGTGAGCTGAGATCGTGCCACTACACTCCAGTCTGGGTGACAGGGTGAGACCCTGTCTTAAAAAAAAAAAAAAGAATAAGCAGATTTATCTTTATGTCATGTGAGCTTGGTTCCTTAACAGTCATCACCTACTGTGCAAAGGCTGAGGGTGAATTTGACAAAATCACACAGTATGTGTGCATCAAAACGTTGGCCCAGCAGGTCTGAATGCTCAGTGGGTGCTCAGACCCTGCACATTCTAAAGAAAGGCTTGGGTTTTGAATGGTTCCTGGGAGATAACCTCTAAGCCCTTGGAACATCCTGCCTGATAAAAGGGTGTGCTTTCCTGGGGCCTTGAGCCACATCAGATAGTCTATCCTGTCAGTGTCATTTATGGTGTGGGCCTTGGGCAACATGTTAACCATCTGACCTCTGGAGAAGCTGGAGTCTGAAGTACTAAGGTCAGCCACATGGGCACTCCATGATGAATGACTCCCAATAAAACCCCTGGACAGCAAGGCTCAGGGGGGCTTCCCTGGTGGGTGGCACTTTATATGTGCTGTCATACATCCTTGCTGGGAGAATTCAGCACCATCTCTACAACTCCATTAGAAGAGGACGGCTGAAACTTGTGCCTGGGCTTTCCTTGATTCTGCCATATGCTCCTTTTATTTTGCTGATTTTGATTTATATCGTTTTGTAGTAATAAACCATACCCCCCACACCCCTGAATAGACAGATTTCTTGAGATCTGTGAGTCCTTCTAGCAAATTGTCATACCGGATGATGGTCTTGGGAACTCCCCAAAACCATGAATTAAAGAATAAAATTTATTAAGAAAGCAGAAACTTACAAGCCAAGAGTCATCAAGGAGGAGAAGCCACAGGTTCGCAGATTTCCTCTTGATGCAGAGAGGGTCAAAGGAGGCCAAGGACAAGGTATTTGGCTGGCCATGCATGGGAGGTGTGTCTGTTTAGAGAAGAACTCACTTCTCTGGTAGTTCTCCCTTTTTATATGGAAATCATGAGCACACTAATTAGATCCCTGTATTAGTCCGTTTTCACGCTGCTGATAAAAATGTACCTGAGACTGGGCAATTTACAAAAGGAAGAGGTTTATTGGACTTACTGTTCCCCGTGGCCTTGCAATCATGGTGGAAGGTGAAAGGCATATCTCACATAGCAGCAGACAAGAGAAGGGCTTGTGCAGGGAAACTCTCATTTTTATATAACCATCAGATCTTGTGAGACTTATTCACTATCATGAGAACAGCATAGGAAATACCTGCCCCAATGATTCAATTACCTCCCACCGTATCCCTCCCACAATATGTGGGAATTCAAGATGATATTTGGAAGGGGACAAGGCCAAACCGTATCAATCCCTTTTGGTGGCTTCTTGGCTGGTTTTTGTGTTAGGAATTGTCAAAGAAAGCCAGCTACTCAGCACTGAGAGATCTTGGGCATCATTAGTCCCAGAGAAGACAATCTGGAGTTACATTCACTCTTCTGGAAAAAATAGTGAAACTCTGGTCCCACAAGCTCATTATATAGGCAGCCCAGAGTGAACTCCCACTTTATTTTTGTGTACGCTAAACAACGCTTTGACTACATGTTAGACATATCACAGTTTCCTTCTGAATGATACAATGCTACTCTATTAGGAGGTCATTTATAAGTCAATCTCAGTTATTCTAAGTCTGCCTGAGATCCCAGAGTTAATGTCAAATATTTTATTCATGTATTCATAGGTGAGACCTTCAAGTCATGATAATGAATGAATGAATACATACATACATACATATTATGCCAATTAATAAGAATGAATACATACATACATACATACATATTATGCCAATTAATAATAAGCATATGGAGAAAAATAAGACAGGGAGGGAGAATAGGGCTGAGGGGGGATTTGCTATAGGATGGTCAGGAAGGTTGCTGAGAATATCATGTTTAAGCAGAGACTTGGTCGGGCGCAGTGGCTCACGCCTGTAATCCCAGGATTTTAGGAGGCTGAGGCGGGTGGATCATCTGAGATTGGGAGTTTGAGACCAGCCTGACCAACATGGAGAAACCCGTCTCTACTAAAAATACAAAATTAGCCAGGCATGGTGGTGCGAGCCTAAATCCCAGCCACTCAGGAAGGTTGAGGCAGGAGAATTGCTTGAACCTGGGAGGCAGATGTTGCGGTGAGCCAAGATGGCGCCACTGCACTCCAACCTGGGCAACAAGAGAGAAACTCGGTCTCAAGAAAAAAAAAGAATGCACAGACTTGCAGGCAGTGAAGGAGACAGTCATGCAGATATTTCAGGGAAAGATATTTCAGACAGAAAAGAAAGCTGTGGAAAGTTAAAGTGTGCCTGACATGTTCATGGAAAAACAAGAAGGCCAGCCTGGCTGAATGGAGTGAGTGCAAGGAGAGTAATGAAGTCACCTGGATGGTGGGATTGGCTAATGGAAGGCTTTAGGCCATTGGAAGAGCTTTGGCTTTTGCTCTGAGTGAAGTGAGAAAGCCATCTAGGGTTCAAGGAAGAGATCTGGACTGGAGATGAAATTTGGGAATCACTAACAAAACAAACAGGAAGAAGTTAGGAAAAAATCAACTCTACTGTGAAGGGTTTCAGTCAAAACTCATGATCCTTTTTCTTGAAGTTGTGATACTCAAAGTGCTATGCTCAGCCATCTCAAAAATTCCCACATGCAGTAATGCTTACTTTTTCCAGATGCTAGATAAAGGGGCTATTACTATTCTATATCTCACACCTGTATTTGTGAAAACCCTTGAAATTATTGGTTGATGAAAATAAGTTTTCTCTAATCACACAAAAATTCCAGCTAGCAGGGCCAAGTGTTCCAAGTGGACACTTATGCACTTCTGCCTTTGGCTGCCAGCCTACCGTCTGCCTGCTCTCCTAACTGGCAGCAATTTTAATCAGTCATCAAGTACAGATCCATATCAGTATGGGACAAGACTCACCGAAATATAGTAGGACAAGTCTCAATTCATCTCCTTTCCCCTCTTTTTCCTTCTCCACGTGTTTTAATTTGTTTCTATCTTACGGCACATCATTACGTTTTCAAGCTACATGTTTAAAACTAGAGCAAAGGATAGCAAAACTAACATTCATGTTAGATTACCTCTTAGCACTGTGGAAAGGAAAATTTTCCTTGAGTCTGTCATTTAATGAATACATTTTAGAATGTGAAATTTGATCAACAGAATTTCAGAGTTAGCCCTGCACATTCTCCTACCTACTCACTACTGATACTTGCTCCAACCCAGGGTGTCTTGCTGGCAAGCGGCCTAAAAAGCTTCTCTATATGTTGTGTGTGTATTCTATTGGACTTCTTGTCTGAATTACTAAGATCTCTCTAAGTTAAGCAGAGGGCAATAGCCTTCTTTTGGAACTCTAGCTAAAAATCATCTTTTATTTTGGCCTCATCTTGCATTCTTTCCACAGGCATGGAAACGCCATAAAGTGACGCATACCGAGGATGATGGCCCTGTAGATTCTTACTCTTGGTAAGGGACAGAGAAACCATCCTATAACCTGTGACCTATTTTCTCACAAATCACCAGGAGATGGGGAATTCCTTCCTGAGATCAATGGTAGGGTGTGATTCATTGTTCCCATTACACAAAATGATAAATAATTTTGAAAACCAAAGAAAAATTTCCACTGGCATGTATGTGTGCTTACTTTTTTCACATATTGATCAAATAATCTAATTGCTGTTTACGTCTTGCTAATGCATACGAGGTCTTTTGAACAAATCTTGCACTCGTAGTTTAAACTGCAGAGACAGCCACAGAATTTTATCTTCTCACTGGGAAACTATTTTCTCCATGTGTGTTTTGATGATGACAGGCCTTTTTCCATCTTGCAGTTCCTCTTCCTTGGGGGAATAGAAATGTAAGGAATAATTTCTGATTTGATATTTGCTGTTCTACTCACGTATCACTGCAGTTTAAAAACTACCTACAAACTTGCCAACAATTTACTTTTAAAACTACACTTTGGGAAAACAAGAGGCAAAAAGGAAGAGAAGGAAGACTCTTAAAATAATACTTTTGAGAATATATGTGAAATATTTGGAAGGATGTGATTCACTAATTCTCCTGAGTGCATAACATTGCATAAAGCTACATATATGGGGCTTGGTTAAGGCCATTTCTAAGCTAAAATTTTATAATTCTGCTGGATAGGAAGTACCGTTGTAAGCAAAAATGTATTCTTCTATATCTCACATAATTCAAAATTATCATAGTTCATCACTATTCTAGAAAACAATGATGGGTGTTTCTGTTTACTAGTTAAAATGACAGCCATAAGAAAGTAGCATAAACACAATTCAGAATTCACAGGGTTTATCAGCTTTGAAACTATAATTTTTAATATTTTTAAACTTAGAGGATTGACATTATTCTGAACTTTTTGCAAAATCCAGACTTAGTTAATATCACACTACTTCAAATCTTTAAAACTCAAAATTGTATATAATGTAATGGTACTGTATAATGCAGAGAAGTGTCAGTTTGATACCAAAGGAAATAAAAAATTGCACATTGGGGCTGGGCGCAGTGGCTCATTCCTGTAATCCCAGCACTTTCGGAGGCTGAGGCTGGCGGATAACGAGCTCAGGAGTTCGAGACCATCGTGGCCAACGTGGTGAAACCCTGTGATTACTAAAAATACAAAAATTAGGCGGGCGTGGTGGCGTGTGTCTGTAGTCCCAGCTACTCGGGAGGCTGAGGCAGGAGAATTGCTTGAACCTGGGAGGCAGAGGTTGCAGTGAGCCAAGATCATGCCACTGCACTTCAGCCTGGGTGACAGAGCGAGACTCTATCTCAAAAGAAAAAAAAAAAAATTGCACATTGTGCACAATTCCATAGGTCAAAGGATGGCCAAACATTTATATTTCTTTCTCCTCTTAATGTTACCAGGCTAATACCCATCCAATAGTTGCAGACTCTAGACCTAAAACAAAGAAATCTTAAAATTTGTCTTTTTTGTCACACGTATTTTTTTAAAACATTTGTGCTCACTTTCAGAAATGAGAGGCTCACCTGGTGCCAATAACCAGCCCATTGATTTCTTCATCTTTCTCCCTCAAACATGATCCTTCTGCCTTGTTCTCCATCTCGGTGAAAAGCACTTACATCTACCCTGAAACCTGAGACTCATTCCAGCCATCTGCCTCACTCAATCTGCTCAGCTCACCTATCACCCAGTCCTGAGGCTCTACCCCCAAAATCCTCTTCTCCGTCTCTTCTGCTGCTCCTTGGCCAAGCCACTACCATGCCTCCTCAATCTGGTCTCCCTACTTTCTTCCCTGGGCCTCCCTTTTAAATCTATCCCCCACACAGGAGCTGAGAGGTATTTAAAAATGCACATTGGATCATGTTCCACCAGTGCTTAAAGTCCTTTAATATGTGCTTGCAATACAAGAAAAATCCTTACATTTGATCTACCAGCCCTTGCAGACCCTGGCTCCATCCAACCACTTCTTCATTTGCTGCCCAACATTTTGTTCTCTCAGGAATGTCCATGCACACTGGCCTTCTAGCTCCTGAAGCCATGGGCCACTGGCCTACCTCAGGACCTTCAAACACATGATTCCCTCTCCGTGCACTGATCTGCCTGGCCAAAGCCCACCTTCAGGTTTTAGCTGAAATAGACCTTCTCAGAAAACCTTTTACTTTTCCTTCATAGTACTTACCACAATTGAAATGACACATATGTGTGTCTATATGTATGTGTGTATCATCAAATGTAATTAAATTCATTATATAAACGTGTGTACAAACACACACACAGATAGATGTGTACCTTGTGTAATGTGTATCTCTCATGACAAAAGGCAACATCTCACTGCTGCATTACCCAGCATATAACCTTCCTAGCATACATTAAGCACTTAATACATTCTATTGAATATATTCATATCTAATTATTAAGAATAATTAATTTCTAATTTGTTCCTTAGTTGAAATTCATTTTATCAATCGAATGCCAGGTGTGTACACCTGATTAAGGAGTGACTTTAGTGCGAAGTTATGTTACATTAAAAAGTACTGTACTGAGAACCAAAGAATAAACATATGAAGCACTCATCACCTAACTTTAACACTAAGAGTGCATGCATAAACCTCCAGTCATGAGTTCAATAAATAAATGATTAGCTTGAGGGCAGCACGGCCACCATTGGCAGTATCATCTCATTACTGTTTGGTAGAGGACATCATCTAGCCACAGTTTAGCTACATATATGTCTCTGAGTTAGTGGTTTGTGGAAGAAATAATAACAATAATGATTAAATAATGACAATTATGTAAGTATAAGTAACATTTGTTGAATACTTACCATGAGTCAGGTCCATTTAAATCTTACTAGATTTCCATTACACACTCTTTTTTTTTTTTTTTTTTTTTTGAGACTGAGTCTCGCTCTGTTACCCAGGCTGGAGGGCAGTAGCATGATCTTGGCTCACTGCAAGCTCCGCCTCCCGGGTTCACACCATTCTCCTGCCTCAGCCTCCCAAGCAGCTGGGACTACAGGCGCCCACCACCATGCCTGGCAATTTTTTTTTTTTTTTGGATTTTTAGTAGAGATAGGGTTTCACCATGTTAGCCAGGATGGTCTCAATCTCCTGACTTCATGATCCGCCCACCTCAGCCTCCCAAAGTGCTGGGATTACAGGCGTGAGCCACCAAGCCCAGCCTACATAGTTATTCTTACACATTGGTCATCCCTAATCCAAAAAATGAAATCTGAAATCCTCCAAAATTGGAAATTCTTTGCTTACCAACATGACGCCATAAACGGGAAATTCTGCACCCGACCTCACATGATGAGCTGCAGACAAAATGCAGTCAAAACTTTGTTTCTTGCACAAAACTATTAAGAATATTGTATAAAAATTGGCCAGGTGCGGTGGCTCACACCTGTAATCCTAGCACTTTGGGAGGCCAAGGCAGGCGGATCATGAGGTCAGGAGATCAAGAGCATCCTGGCTAACACGGTGAAACCCCGTCTCTACTAAAAATACAAAACTTAGCAGGGCGTGGTGGCGGGCGCCTGTAGTCCCAGCTACTCGGAAGGCTGAGGCAGGAGAATGGCGTGAACCCGGGAGGCAGAGCTTGCAGTGAGCGGATATGGAGCCACTGCACTCCAGCCTGGGCCACAGAGCAAGACTCTGTCTCAAAAAAAAAAAAAGAATATTGTATAAAATTACTTTCTGGCTATGTGTATAAGGTGTACATGACACATAAATGGTTTCATGTTTAGATTTGGGTCCCATGCCCAAAATATCTCATTATGAATATGCAAATATTCCAAAATCCAAAAAAATCTGAAACCTGAAATACTTCTGGTCTCCTGCATTTCAGATATGGAATACTCAACCTGTCCTGAGGAACTATATAGTGATCTGTATCTTTTAATTCATCTTCATGACAACCCTGTTAATTGGTCATCATTTTCATCCATGAGGGAAGTGGCACCAAGAGTGTGCCCACTGTCACCTGTCCGGGAAAGGGCGTCCAGCAGGCAGCATGGGGCACACCTCTCCGTGTGGCTCAGGTGAATGCTGCCAATGCTGCCAAAGGGAAATGACCCGTGTGTGGAGAGTCACAAATCAGTGTGAAATCACAGCTGGAGAAAATGGGAGACGGGGGCTGAGCAGGAATGGGTGGGACCAGAGCTGGCTGAATCCCACAAGCTTCCAGCACAGGCTTCCATGAGTGGCCAAATCCCTCTGAAGGAGGGGGTTAGGCAGGCAGATCCCTGCCCAGCTGTCCTGTCTCCCTGCTGCCTGGCCAGGAGTCATGGGAGCATTATCTCCGTCCTGGTTCTGGGAAGGCCTCTTCCATTGATACTCTGCTTTGCTTCCTCCCTTTTCCTCTGCACCATCCCTGCTGTTACGGTGAGAATCATCCTTTCCTGGAACAAAACCAACATACTCTTCTAGGAGAGCATTAGTCTTTTGTGCCCAGACAGGCTGAAGTTAAGTCCTCTAAGCACAGACTTTTCACTGCAGCTGCACAGAGCACAGCCCCGCGGTCCTATGTCTCCTGAGTTTGGGTTCCTGGTGGCTAGTGCCCAAACTCACCACACTGGCATCAGGTGGACTCTGATGTGCACCTCACACCTCAGGCCTGCAGGCACCCTTGGCTCCTGCTCTAGGCTGCAAGTGTTGGCGCCCTCCCAGACTTCCTTGGTGTGTTTGCTGGGAAAGAAATTCTCCCTCAGGTGCCTGCTGGCAGAAAGATGTCTACCGTTGTCCAGATGGCCTGTCATCTCCTTGTTTCCCTCTCCCCCTTGGGCATCTTTTGGCTGACTCTGGGCTGAGGCTGGAAGCCATCTCCTTGTGCAGGCCTGCTGTGACCTGCTTCAGGACCGCAGTCCCCACAGCAGCGTGGCCCAGGCTCCACAGCATCTCCGTTGCTCAGCGCTTAGACATGCCAACCCGTTCTGGTACAGTGTCTGTAATCTGATTCAAACAGGTCTTTAAACACTGTAGTCATATTTTACCGATTATTTTCTCCAATAAACAAATATAAATGTTTTTACACCCTGGTTTCAGTTGCAGCAACTCTATTCAAATATCTGGCTGTGAAAATCGAAGACAGTTTAAGGACTGTTGCAGGCATCCACTCAGCCCTTCAATAATGTGTTCAATACCCCTAAAAGTGACAGCAAATCAAGGATGAAATGAAACAGTAAACAGAGCGAAGGCAGATTTCACATATGGTGGCAGCTCTGTCATTTCAAGCTTTAGCCAGAACACTGGATCAAAACGCTAAGCGTGGTGGCTGGCGCTTGCAAGTCCCAGATGAGTTGTTTTGGCTGCTGACATGGAGAATGCTTTTTGTACCATGTATTCTAAGTCAAAAGGAAAAAGAAATTAATGTAGGGCAAAGGTTATCTCATCCCATAGAGACTTGCATGCCCCAGGAAACCCTGTTAAGAGGTGTGACTGCATGCACTCTATTCCTGTTCGCCCTTCACTGGAAATAGCAGGGACACAGGAGAAGTCCAAGAGCTCTACCAGCTCTGAACAGTCTCATTCATCAGCAGCATCCTCTCAAGCCCAAGGCCCTTTTCCTCCAGGCCTGGTATTCATCGCTTCTCCTAAAAGTCCCCTGTGTTTGTTAGGGTTTCTTCATCCCACCACAGCATCTCCCTGTTTCTATTTCTCGCTCTGGCTGCCATTCAGATTCCCCTGAAGTTATTTCACTCCTCTGCGTGACACCTTTCCTAGAGAGGTCCATGTCAACCCCTTCCCTCTCGGACTCTAGGACTCTCCGTGGGGTCCCCTCAGCCCTTTCTGAGATGAGGTTCTGGGAACAGGCATCTCTGCAAGCTGCACATTCTGGCGTTCCTCGTTAACTGGCTACTGGGGCTTAATGTCACTCGCCTCTTCTGCTCTTTCTGTGCCTCCAATTTAAAGAGTCATGAGGTAGAGCCACCTGTCTGCTCTCTACTGTGTTTATTAATATATTTAGACAAGGCTAATCCCTCTACTGTACTAGGACATTACCCAGTGGGCTTTCTATGGTCTTGGGGACTGACCTTCCAGCATCTCCCAAGCCCAGTTGTAGGGATGTGACTGTAAGGAATGCTTGTCAAAAGATGGCGCCTAATTGAGTGGCCAGATCCTTTCATGCCTTTCGGTGACAGTGGCTTTGTAGTGTCCTGGGTGTCATGTGGTGATGTGTGAATTGCCTGGCTCAGCTCCACTGCCGCCTGAAATAGCTCCTCACACATGGTCCGCAGGGTCAGTTGCCACAGAGACCACATTGCAAGAGGGATTTTCCACGTCTATTTAAAAGCTGGAATTAATATTGTTAGGTGAGAGGTGAAGCATCTCCTCTTATTGCGCCTTTTAAACTCTTATCAGGGCCAGAAAACAATGGCCTGCAGATTCAATCCAGCTCACTGCCCAGTGTAAATAAAGTTTTATTGGAACACAGCCACTCACCCACTCATTCAGTTTGTCTGTGGCTGCTTTCACACCACAACAAAGCTGAGAGGTTGCAACAGAGACCTCAGCGGCCTGCAGCACCTAAAATATTCACCTTCTGACTCTTCTCAGAAAAAGTGTGTCAACTCTTGGACTCTATCACTGAATCTGAGATGTGTTCTTTTTTTTTTTTTTTTGAGATGGAGTCTCGCTCTGTCACCCAAGCTGGAGTGCAGTGGCACAATCTCGGCTCACTGCAAGCTTCGCCTCCCGGGTACACGCAATTCTCCTGCCTCAGCCTCCCAAGTAGCTGGGACTACAGGCGCCCGCCACCACACCCAGCTAATTTTTTGTATTTTTAGTAGAGACGGAGTTTCACCATGTTAGCCAGGATGGTCTCATCTACTGACCTCGTGATCTGCCCACCTCAGCCTCCCAAAGTGCTGGGATTACAGGCATGAGCCACTGTGCCCGGCCAAGATGTGTTCTTTTATGAGCACAGGGAATCCTTTAGGATCTGTGAATGAGCTCGGAGGATGTGACCTCTGCTTCAGTACAGTTTTGATGGTAGGGTGGCAGCGAAGAAGATTAGTCTGTCCCAAAGAGACACACATCCCAATTATCACAGCAGTGGCTCAAAGAAGGAAGCTGATACTTCTGTTTTTTCCTTTCCCTTTTGTACACATATCTAATGTTAATAATCACAATGTTCCAGAACTGTAGCTGCCCCAAAGGGTTCATTTTGCCCACTGCCCAGATAGCACCCACTTACCAAAACAGAGGAACTGCAACAGAGAAAGAGTTTAATTCATGCAGAGCTAGCTGAACAGGAGACAGGAACTTTATTATTACTCAAATTGGTCTCCCTGAAAATTCAGGAACTGGAGTTTTTTAATGATAATTTGGCAGGTAGTGGGCCAGGGAGCAGGGAGTGCTGAGCCAGTTCCTGGGTGGGGGCTAGGAGCCAGTTTATTGATTTGTGTAGCACCAGGTAGCCACTGAGTGCAGGGTCTGAAAAATATCTTGAGCACCAATTTTAGATTTTGCAATAGTGATGTTATCCATAGGAGCAGTTGGGGAGATTTAGAATATTGTGACCTCCACCTGCATGACTCTTAAACCATAATTTCTTTTTTTTTTTTTTTTTTGAGATGGAGTCTCACTGTGTCGCCCAGGCTGGAGTGCAGTGGCGCAATCTTGGCTCACTGCAAGCTTCGCCTCCTAGGTTCACGACATTCTCCTGTCTTAGTCTCCTGAGTAGCTGGGACTACAGGTGCCCGCCACTACGCCCGGCTAATTTTTTATATTTTTAGTAGAGATGGGGTTTCACCGTGTTAGCCAGGATGGTCTCGGTCTCCTGACTTCGTGATCCACCTGCCTCGGCCTCCCAAAGTGCTGGGATTACAGGCGTGAGCCACCACGCCCGGCCTTAAACTATAATTTCTAATCTTGTGGCTAATTTGTTAATCCTACAAAGGCAATCTGGTCCCCAGGCAACAAGGGGATTTGCTACGAGAAAGGGCTGTTATCATTTTTGTTTCAAAGCTCAGCTCTAAACTAAGGTCCTCCCAAAGTTAGTCCAGGCTACTCCCAGGAATGAACAAGAACAGCTTGGAGGTTAGAAGCAAGATGGAGTTGGTTCCGTCAGATGTCTTTCACTGTCATTTTCTCACAATTTTTGCAAAGGTGGTTTCAGAACTGTGTTTAAATTGTTATTATTATTTATTTATTTTTTTTGGAGGCAGAATCTCTCTCTGTCGCCCAGTCTGGAGTGCAGTGGCGCTATCTCGGCTCACTGCAAGCTCCGTCTCCCGGGTTCAAGCGATTCTTCTGCCTCAGCCTCCTGAGTAGCTGAAACTACAGGCATGGGCCACCACACCTGGCTAATTTTTGTATTTTTAATAGAGACGGGGTTTCACCATGTTGGCCAGGATGGTCTCAATCTCCTGACCTTGTGATCCACCTGCCTCGGCCTCCCAAAGTGCTGGGATTATAAGAATGAGCCACTGCGCCCAGCCCTGGTGTTTAAATTCTATATGGATTTGAGATTGTTTTTTTCCTACTGCCTATTTGGTCCTATTTGTCCTACTGTGTACAGGTTTCTTCTTCCCTTTCATTATTTCTTTTGGATTTAACTCTTTTTTCTCACTTTAATTTTTCTTCTATTAGTTGGGGAATTATGTCATACCGTTTTCTAATGAATACTTGTTAAAGTCTAAAATTAATCCATCTCTCTTCAGTCCTCCCATACAAGTTCCTCAAAATAATTCTAACAGCCTTTCTCTACTTCTTACACATTTATGTCACATTTCGTATTTTGGTACATATAAACATTTTGCATTTTAGTTCCCTATTTTTTAATAAATCGCACAAAACATTTTTATATTGCTTAATGCAGTCTATTTTTAATTTTACGCATGTGTTTTTTTTTTTTGCCTTATCATTGCCTTTTTCACCTTCACCCTCCTGTGTAGGAATCGTATTTCTTCTTCTTTTTTTTTTTTCTTTTTTTGAGAATGAGTCTCGTTCTGTCACCCACGCTGGATGGAGTGCAGTGGCACGATCTCGGCTCACTGCAAGCTCCACCTCCCAGGTTCACGCCATTCTCCTGCCTCAGCCTCTGGAGTAGCTGGGACTACAGGCGCCCACCACCACGCCCAGCTAATTTTTTGTATTTTTAGTAGAGACTGGGTTTCACCATGTTAGCCAGAATGATCTCCATCTCCTGACGTCGTGATCCGCCCGCCTCGGCCTCCCAAAGTGTTGGGATTACAGGCGTGAGCCACCGCGCCCGGCCCGTATTTCTTCTTTAACTGCTGTGCTTCCATTTGAATTTTGTTGGTTTGAAGTATGTTAGTGGTTATTGGAAAATACTATTAGTTTTGATTTATCTAAAGATATCTTTGTTTTGTTCTTATTGAATGATATTTTAATCAGGTATAGGCTGATTATTATTTTCATTCAGCACATTAAAATCTGTGCCCACTGTATGATGTTTGCCATTGCTGTTTTTGAAAGCTCCCCTGCCAGTTAATTGCAGTTCTTTTAGGTATCATTTACCTGTGACTGACTTCATGACTTTTTCCCTTCGTCCATGTTGTTCTTCACTTTCTTTCTTTTCTTTTCTTTCTTTTCTTTTGAGACAGAGTCTCATTCTGTCTCCCAGGCTGGAGTGCAATGGCACGATCTCAGTTCACTGCAGCCTCCGCCTCCTGGGTTCAAGCAATTCTCATACCTCTCAGCTTTCTGAATAGTTGAGATTACAGGCACACACCACCACACTCGGCTAATTTTTTTTTTTTTTTTTTTGAGACGGAGTCTTGCTCTGTCGCCTAGGCTGGAGTGCAATGGCTGAATCTCGGCTCATGGCAACCTCCACCTCCCGGGTTTAAGTGATTCTCCTGCCTCAGCCTCCCAAGTAGCTGGGATTACAGGCATGCGCCAACACGCCCGGCTAATTTTGGTATTTTTAGTAGAGACAGGGTTTCACCATGTTGGCCAGGATGGTCTTGATCTCCTGACCTTGTGATCCGCCCACCTCGGCCTCCCAAAGTGCAGGGATTACAGGCGTGAACCACCTCGCCTGGCCCACACCGGGCTAATTTTTTGTATTTTTAGTAGAGACGGGCTTTTGCCACGTTGCCCAGGCTGTGTTCTTCACTTTCATTATGATGTTTGTTAGTGTTTTATTTATCAGGCTTGGTTGAGAGTCACTCACTTCTTGAATCTGTGGATTGATTTTTTTGTCAGTTCTGGAAATTTCAGAATAGGGAAATTGCAGAATAGGGAGAGGCATGGTGACATGAGCGCCTCTCCCTATTCTGCACTCTCTGCAATTCCATTCAGTGTTTATTAGATTTTTCTCACTGTATCTTAGGTCTTAACCTCTTTTTCTTATTTTTCATCACTTTCTTTGCTGTAGGCTAAATTCTGGAAAATCTCATCAGGTCTACCTTCCAGTTCACTAATTTCTCTTCAGCTAAGTCTTGATCAGTTGAACAACATTCATTCAATTTTTTATTTTCATTGTTATATTTTTAATTTTTAGAAATTCTTCTTGGCTCTTATTCAAATCTGCTACATCTCTTTCTAATATTTTCCTCATTACTATTTTCAATCCTTTATCTTTCTACTTTATTTAAAATATTTAAATACCTATTTATTGTTTGATAACTTCAATATATAATATCTTATTCCAGTTCTGCTAATTTTTGGTTCAGTTGAGTCTTGCTCGAAGGCCTTGTTTCCTTGTAAATTTTGTGAATTTTGACGGTGGAGCTTTTATCTGAAGGAATCGCTTGAAACCCAGGTTGGAGTGGGGACGGAATTCCTCCTTCCAGAAAGGACTTTCATTTTCCTCGTTGGCTCTTGGGGGCCTCACCTATGTGTGACTTCTTTAAGCTAGTTTATAAGATTACAGCTTTGGAGGACCCTTGTGATGTGAATTTGGGCTCATACCTGCTTAAGGCCTAGTATGGTATTATGAATTCTAGGTGGAGTTTTTTTTCTTTGCTTATACCCAATCTTGAAAACAGGATGTTTCTCTAGCTATCTTGGGGATAGGAATGTGGATTTGTTTCCAGTTCCCCCTTACTCTGATGATTAGCCATTTGGATGGAGTTGAACTTTCTTTGCAAGGCATCGGGGCAGACTTCTCACCTGGGGTCGATTCAGGCTCTGTCTCTTTTCCCTCACGCTCTAAAAAGCTATGGAAACCAAGTTCATGTTCATCTAAGTTAGCAAATGCTTTGCTTTGGAAAATGCCTGCTTCCTTCCCCCTCTGAATTGCCACTTGCCAGGTCACTGCTGCATCTAAAACAATTTTTAAAAATATTTGGCCGGACACAGTGGCTCATGCCTGGAATCCCAGCGCTTTGGGAGGCTGAGGCAGATGGATCATCTGAGGTGAGGAGTTTGAGGCCAGCTTGGCCAACATGGTGAAACTCTGTCTCTACTAAAAATACAAAAATTAGCTGGGCATGTAATCACAGTTACTCAGGAGGCTGAGGCAGGAGAATCGCTTGAACCCAGGAAGCAGAGGTTGTGGTGAGCCAAGATCACGCCACTGCACTCTAGCCTGGGTGACAGAGCAAGACCGTCTCAACAAAATGATACCCAGGGCTGGGTGCGGTGGCTCATGCCTGTAATTTCAGCACTTTGAAAGTCCAAGAAGGGCAGATCACTTGAGGTCATGAGTTTGAGACCATCCTGGACAACATGATGAAACTCTGTCTCTACTAAAAATATGAAAAAATTATCCAGGCGTGGTAGTGGGTGCCTGTAACCCAGCTACTCAGGAGGTGGAGGCAGGAGAATCACTTGAACCGGAGTGATTCACGACCCACCTGGGATAATAATCTCTCAATAAAATAAAAAAAAAAATGAAAATACCTAGATTTTAGGGGAGTCTTGCTCTGTCGCCCAGGCTAGAGTGCAGTGGCGTGATCTTGGCTCACTACAAGCTCTGCCTCCTGGGTTCATGCCATTCTCCAGCCTCAGCCTCCCGAGTAGCTGGGACTACAGGCTCCCACCACCATGCCCGGCTAATTTTGTTTTTGTATTTTTAGTAGAGACGGGGTTTCACCGTGTTAGCCAGGATGGCCTCTATCTCCTGACGTCGTGATCCACCTGCCTCAGCATCCCAAAGTGCTGGGATTACAGGTGTGAGCCACTGCGCCCAGCCCAGAATTTGTAGTTTTAAGTAGGATCATCACTCAGGTTTTGCCATGGTGTTAGAGACAAAAGCCTAAAATTGAGACTTTCTTGAAAAGTCAACTTAAATCTCTAGCTTCAAGTGACTTAATGTGTGCATAACATGAATACAGTTTAAATATGCCTTTTTTGGATAACACTTTATAAACTAACAGTTAACAAAATGTTTACTGTGTTTGTTGTGACTGTGATAATATTACATGCTTATTACAGACACTGAGTGAAATGGAAAAGTATCAAGAATAAGGTTAATATCACCACTAATTTCTACTATCCAGAAGCAGCCACCAATCATATTTCGTTATGCCAACTTTTGCCCAGATTTTGATATGCTTCCTATTTTTAAATAGTTGAGAAAGCATTGCTCCAGATAGATTTATTTAATTAGAAGGTTATGATTCTTTTTTTGAGATGTGAGTCACAGAATAGCGTTATTTCTCTCTCTTTCTATTCTGAGGTCATTGAAGATCAGTTAACTACTTGGAAGGTACACTACATTTCTCAGCATAATCTATCCTGGTGGATCTAATTAAAAAGAATCCACTCTGAAAACTGTCAGGGAGTAGTAATTGAAGAAACAGTGCCGCTCAGTGAGGGGTGCTAAAGTGTTTAGGTTTAATGGACTAGTGCCACGCAGAAGCGATGTGGCCATCACTCAAATGCTGCTGTAGGCTGTATGAGCTTCATGCAACAGAAAGGGGAGTATGATGAAATCAGGACCGGGATTGAAAGGATCATTGTATTTTACAAATAAAAATGATTCAGTACGGCTGGGCGCGTTGGCTCACACCTGTAATCCCAGCACTTTGGGAGGCCGAGGCAGGCGGATCACAAGGTCAGGAGATCGAGACCATCCTGGCTAACACCATGAAACCCCGTCTCTACTAAAAACACAAAAACAAAATTAGTCAGGCATGATGGCAGGCGCCTGTAGTCCCAGCTGCTCGGGAGGCGAGGCAGGAGAATGGCGTGAACCCGGGAGATGGAGCTTGTAGTGAGCCGAGATTGCGTCACTGCACTCCAGCCTGGGCGACAGAGCAAGACCCCGTCTCAAAAAAAAAAAAATGCACTTCAGTAAGTTTCACGTGAGCTCAGATCTCTGCAGGCCTATCTCAGACAGTGCACACAGCTCAGGTCCCATGCAAATGCCTGGGCATGCCTGTCTTAACTCTCACAGATGGGGGCTTTCATCCAAGTTACTAAAATTGCCAATTCATCTGAAATATTTTGGTCCATAACCATGCTTATCTCTCCATTAAAGCCTGGAAGAGAGCCTCCCAGAACAAATATAGACCCAGTTTCCAGGTGGGCGGAGAAGTAGTGGGTGTTGAACATTGTGGAAGAGGATTCCAGTGAAATAACTCAAGGTCAGAGATATCAGTTAATCCTGGAGAAAAGCTGAGCACTTCCCCTTACACCTCAATGAGCAAAAAGATGAAGTGTCATTTTTAAACTCCTTCAGTGAGAAGTCCTAGATGGCTGTACACTACTCTTCAGTTTTGCAGAGCCCAGTGAAAGATAACAGTCACTGAGCTTTATTTAGGGTGAGCAGGATTTTTTTTTTTTTTTTTTTGAGACGGAGTCTTGTTCTGTTGCCAGGCTGGAGTGCAGTGGCAAGATCTTGGCTCACCACAACCTCCAACTCCCTAGTTCCAGTGATTCTCCTGCCTCAGCCTCCTGAGTAACTGGGATTACAGGCATGTGCCACCAAGCCCAGCTAATTTTTGTATTTTCAGTAGAGATGGGGTTTCACCATGTTGGCCAAGAAGGTCTCGATCTCCTGACCTCTTGATCCGCCTGCCTCAGCCTCCCAAAGTACTGGGATTACAGGCGTGAGCCACCACGCCCGGCCAAGGATCTCTTTCTATAACAAAAAGCACAGGCTCTGGTGTCACAAAGATCTAAATCCAAATGCTAGGCCAGTCACTTCCTGGCAGTGCAAACTCACAAAAGGTACTTAACATCTCCTCTATAACATGATGATTATAATACTTATCATGGCAGAGTTGCAGGAAGGATTGAAAATGATCTCTCTAATGCACCCAGCCCAAGGTAAATGGCAGTTACTCCACTTGACTGTGTAAGTCCCTGATATCTGGGACCAACTTTGGTCTCAATGCCTCTGAAATATCTGGCACACAGTAGTTGCTCTATAAATACTCATCAAATGAAAGGATAAGGTAATTAGTTATAGAACGGATCAATGCATGGGAAGACCGAGGCAAAGGTGTGTTGCTGTCCCACCAGGATGCTTTTAATGTAACATTTGTTGATGACTTCTTTCCTTTTCTTTCTTTTCCCTCTCCTCTCCTCTCCTCTTCTTTCTTTATTTTTTAGAGACAGGGTCTCTCTCTGTCACCTGGGCTGGAGTACAGTGGTGCACTCACAGCTCACTGCAGCCTCAAACTGCTGGGCTCAAGCAATGCTCCTGCCTCATCCTCTTGCCTCAGCCTCAAGAGTAGCTGGGACTCTAGGTGCACACCAACATGCCTGGCTAATTTTTTTTAATAACTTTTTTGTAGAGATGAGATCTTGCTTTGTTTCTCAGCCTGAGCTGACTTCTGATGGGAGCATTCCAACTAGTCCAAGGTTGGAAGCTGTCCATTCTCTGCCTGCTCCAGCCTTAGGCATCTAGACGTGCGGGTGGCCCCTTACCTCCATGCTGATCGCCTGAGCCCTGATGACCACCAGACTGACCAGAAGCCCATGGACACCAGCTGTGCTGAACCCCACCTGCCTTTGCCTCTCTTCCCCAATTACCTCTCACCCTGTCCACCTACACCACTCACGTGGCCTGGGACCCACCACCTCCCCATGCCACTTACGGGAAATGGAACCAGACAGAAGCAGAAAGGGAAGGAGCACATTTACAGGTGTAGGGGAAGAGGACCTGAAAGTCGAGCCTCACTGTGCAAAACTATCCAATAGTTTTACCTGGAGGCTGATTTAATAAATTATAGCAGTGAGTCAGTAGGGTGATGTCAGATAAATGAAATATTTAACACGATGTAGTAATCCCTCCAGTAATGTTAGAATGTTCACATTTGTTAATCTAAAGCACTCCCTGATGAGATGGCTGAATGGTTGAACACGCTGGAAGGCTGCTGTCTAAACCATGGGACTTAGAGAGTCAGGGAATGGGGTCCCTCTATCCTGCCCCTTCTGAGTGGTGGGATTTACCTCTCAACAAGGCATGTTTACCTCTAATTAATGAATAATGGATTTAAGGATACCTAGGAAAATACAAATTCTCTCTCTCTGTCTGTTTCTCTCCCCCCACAACCCCATTCCACGGACAGAATCTGCCCAAGCCTCCTACGTGCTCGCTTCTTGGGTTGAGGATCTGGGAAAGGTATCTCTGCTTATCTCTCACCTTGTAATTTGGGTTCTGCTGTGAATTGAGGAGCCATACAATAGGTGCTTCCCAGCTGGTTGTTGGTTTGCTTGTTCACAAAGCTGACTGGTATCAGCTGAGGTTTTGTTAACTTTCAGGTTTCTATTTAACGGCATAAAAGAAAAAGAGAAATAGAAAGCCTTTCTTCAGAATTCTCAGGCTTACACAAAATAGAGCTGTTATTTCAAGACCAAACTGCTCACATTATCCACTCATGGCACGGTTACTAATTTATGTATTAAGCAGTTGGTATCTATTTCTGGATTATTTTCATTCTATAATTAAACAGCACCACCTTCAACGGGGACAAAGACAATTGTCACAGTGTCCCAGTGGTCTCCTTCTCTGGCTGTACAATTGCACACTCACTTTCACAGAACTGCAAATTCACCCACAGACCAGGCTGTGTGACATGGACCAACGTTGCTGCTGTCACTGCCAATCTCTATGGGATTCTTCCGTCCTGCCCTCCCCAACCCCTGCTCTGAATGGCCCCCATAGGTCTCTCAGTTACCAAGAAAAACCTGGAAGAATCTACCTAGGAAACTAGTCATATATATTTATGTATGGCTGCTTTCTTCATCTTTTAAATGGAAATTTGTCTTATTCGATTTTTTTTTTTTTTGAGACAGTGTCTCACTTTTTTTTGTAGTTGCCCAGGCTGGAGTGCAGTGGCACAATCTCGGCTCACTGCAACCTCCACTTCCTGGGTTCAAGCGATTTTCCTGCCTCAGCCTCCTGAATAGCTGGGATTACAGGCATGAGCCACCACGCCCGGGCAATTTTTGTGTTTTTAGTAGAGGCAGGGTTTCGCCATGTTGGCCAGGCTGGTCTTGAACTCCTGACCTCAGGTGATCCGCCCACATAGGCCTCCCAATTGCTGGGATTACAGGCGTGAGCCACTGTGCCAGGCCGATTTTTTTATCCAAAGTTAACAAGTCTATGTAACACATTTTCCTTGAAAATTATTTATTTTATCAAAGTTACAAATTTATTTATGTAGAGTTGACCAAGCTAGTCTCATGGTTCTTTAAAGTTTCTTTGTATCTGAAGCTTTCTCATTAAAATTTTTTTATATGTACGTGTGCTTTTTTAATATTCTTGACTAGTTGGCTACAATTTTGGAAAATTATTTTTTCTAAAAACCAGCTCTCAGATTTATTTCTACCACTTTCTGTCTCCCAAATCATTTATTTCTGCTCTTAACCTTAAAATGATAACATCAACATTATTTAAATTGTTAAAAGATCATGGAAAAAAGAAGCAGAGCTTTCACATTCTTTTTATGAAGTCAGCATAACATTGATATAAAATCTAACAAAAATAAAACACCCCAACTGTGCAGAAAAATCTCACCCATAAATATCAATGCAAAAACCCTAAGTCAAATGTTAGCAAATAGAACTTAGTAGCAATTTTTAAAAATATACTATGTCGGCCGGGCATGGTGGCTCACGCCTGTAATCCCAACACTTTGGGAGGCCAAGGCTGGTGGATCACGAGGACAGGAGTTCAAGACCAGCCTGGCCAAGATGATGAAACTCTGTCTCTACTAAAAATACAAAAAAAAAAAAAAAAAATTTAGCCAGGCATGGTGGCGGGCACATGTAATCCCATCTACTCGGGAGGCTGAGGCAGAGAATTGCTTGAACCCAGGAGGTGGAGGTTTCAATGAGCCAAGATTGTGTCACTGCACTCCAGCCTGGGCAACAGATTGAGACTCTGTCTCAAAAAAAAAAAAAAAATACACTATGTCTAAGTTTTCGTATAAGTATTACAAAGATGGTACATTCATTGGATATGTATTAAAACATTTATTATTACTACATAACAAAAAAATCACAGACATCTCTTTAAATGCTGTAAGGGTTTTGATATAATATTCAACATCAATTTTATAATTTTTTAATTAAAAAAGAAATTGATGTTTACTTCTTAGGTGTGGTCTTATATTGCTGTGGTCTGAATGTCTTCCCAAAATTCACATGTTGGAAGCTAATACCCAATGTGACAGTATTAAGAGATAAGGCCTTCGAGCAGTGATGAAGTCAGGGGGCTCCATTCTCCAGAATGGCCTTAGCGCCCTCCTAAAAGAGGCTCCAAGGAGTTCCCTTCTCCTCTCTGCCATGTGCTGGCCCAGCAACAAGGTGCCATCTATGAGTCCCACACCAGACACTAAATCTGCCAGCACCTTGACCATGAACTTCCTAGCCTCCAGTACTGTGAGCAACAAATAAATTTCTGTCTAGTTTTTAAAAAGAAAGAAAAGAAAAATCTGGAGGCCAAAAGAGAATCCACAGAGTTTGCTCTTGCACAAACAGTTCATCGCCCAATTCTTTCAAGCTTGAAGTAAATTTTCAAGTTACCCATCAATGCATTTAGTATGAAAATTATCTAATTAGCCAGATCTGATAGCATACTTCTCCCTGTGTAGTAGATCCAGAGCTCCGTCTGTGGCGTTTCTGGTTGATAGAAGTAGAGGATGCTAATTATACAAGTTTGGGCAGTGGCCAAATCTCTATCAAAGGCTGGAAAATAATCAGCTCTGTTATTTGCAAGGAAAGCAGGGTTTTGTCACAGCCTCCAAGGTCAAAGGCTACCAATTTTACTGGCTGTATCACAGGAATGTCTCTGTTTGGACAAGGAGCTGCCAAGAACTCGATTCCCTTGCTTCGCAGAAGTGCCTGAAACAGCTGTTTTTTTTTTTTTTTTTTTTTTTTGAGACGGAGTCTTGCTCTGCCGCCCAGGCTGGAGTGCAGTGGCGCGATCTCGGCTCACTGCAACCTCCGCCTCCCGGGTTCACGCCATTCTCCTGCCCGAAACAGCTGTTTTAAAGAGCTCCTCTGGAATGGCAGGTGCCGGTGAACTAGCCACATTCCTCGCGGCTGCTGGGAGCCTCCAGGCACCCTGGAATTGAGAAAGCTGTAAAAATGAGTAAATATGTACGTAGTTATTCCCTTGGACATCTGGTTTTCTGTTTGTGTATCTGTGTTTTGTTTTGTTTCAAGGTCCCCAGACAAAATAAAGCTTATTTGGTAATATGTATTTATTGTGAGAGAATTCTGATATGTTATACATAGACTGCCCATTTTCCCCCTGGTTCAACCACCCAGAACCACACATGCTCCTCTGGAAGTGGAGGACAGGGCTCCTGGGCACAGGGAATAGCTGTTTCCCTGCCTGCTGTGCTTCAATTTCTCTCAGATGGGGTCTCGCTCTGTCACCCAGACTCATTGCAGCCTCGAACTCTTGTTTTCAAGCGATCCTCCTGCCTCAGCTTCCCAAAGTGCTGGGGTTAAAGGCGTTCACCACAGTGCAGACCCTTCTCTGCTGTTTCTCCTCATCTCCTGCTGTTTCTCCTCATCTCCTGCTGTGCCCCCAACCGCTTGCCTCTGGCTGCAGCCCTGCACCCCACCTTGTGATCCCCAGAGACCTTACTCTCTATTCTTCATCCTTCTAACGGCTTCCCCTTGATATCACCTCTGGTATTTACCCTCTCTTAACTACATCTCAAAAATAAATAGAAAACCATCAAGAAAAAATTCTCATAGGAAAAATGAGAAATTTGATATATTTCTATATAGCTACATAGTACTATTATCTAGCAGAAGAAAAACAGTAAATAAATATAAATATTTATACTATCAGTAAATATAGTCATCTCTGGATTCAAGGGGATGATTTCCTAGAGGACCAGAGGAAATGGTTCTGATGGTGGTTCAGAGGAGCCGTGTCTCCCTGCAGGCACAGGGCCAGCAGCTGTTCTTCCCTGGTGGCTGTTCTGTCCTGGTCTGTGCAGGGGAGGCTGAGAGGCAGGAAGGGGGGAAGCACACTTGCTTTGCTCTAACAGGTTGATCAGAAAGAACTCGTACCAGATTCATAGCCCATGACACCTCAAAAGCTCTTTATTGCCCAGAGTTACTCACAGATGCCAACGGGAACCTGCTTTCCAAGCTATTTGGGAATGATTTCTGTTGAAGGCCCGCGAACAGCTCATTAACTCCCACCCCTCCCTAATCATAAAAGACATGGAAAGAAGTATTGGGGACTGGTGTTGGAAGTCATGTTTGATAGTTTTTTTTCCTGCCAGAAAATTTTCAGGGCAGGGGAAAGAATATGGGTGATCACAGTTCTACCCAGTTGGCCATTTGGCTAGACTTGTAGTCCTAGTTCTTATGTCAACAGCCAGGCGGAGAGGGAAAAGTAGCAAAGCTAGCATTTCTGCTCTGTCCAAGGCAATTCCACACTTTGCATCTGTTTCTTCACTAAATTGTCACATTCCCCCAATTTTTTTTTTTTTTTTTTTTTAGACGGAGTCTCGCTCTGTCGCCCAGGCTGGAGTGCAGTGGCGCGATCTCGGCTCACTGCAAGCTCTGCCTCCCGGGTTCACGCCATTCTCCTGCCTCAGCCTCTCCAAGTAGCTGGGACTACAGGCGCCCGCCACCACGCCCGGCTAATTTTTTGTATTTTTAGTAGAGACGGGGTTTCACCGTGGTCTCGATCTCCTGACCTCGTGATCTGCCCGCCTCGGCCTCCCAAAGTGCTGGGATTACAAGCATGAGCCACCGCGCCCGGCCTACATTCCCCCAATTTATACATGAGGAATCGGAGGCTGAGAATGACCATGTAACTTGGTAGCTGTGAGTAACTGTCAGAGCTAGGATTTTTAACCTAGGATTTATTGCTTCCAAAGGCCATGTTCTTCCCAGAAACTGTCTGAGGCCCAACATGTCAAGAATCCAAGTCCTTGACCCCAGGGCACAATGCTGAGAGCTGGGCTGCCCTAAGGGTTTCAGGTCAGTCCAGTAGAAGGGTTTGCAGGAGCCCGTCCTGACAGTGACTCAGAGGAGCCGTCTTACACCTGGCAGACAGAAATGAAAGGGCCGGGGTGACCGTCCTCTACTCTCCAACAGTGCAGACATGAGGGACCACAGGGAAGCCCCAGCCTCACGCTGGGGAGCAGTGGCCAGGCAGCAGTGAAGGCCCAGGCCAGCCAGACCTCATCATTTTGTTTTAAGTATCCAGGATGTCTGATAAGAGCTGCTGAAACGGACAATAAAACCTTGCAGATTTTTAAGTAGTAGCTCATTGTCACAACTGGTCCTCTCAGCAATTGAGAAGTTTTGGTGTTATTGTTGCTGAAATAGTGCATTTAACTCAAATAAAAAATACAATGAGGAGTTCTGCTACTTCCTACAACCTCACTCCCCACCCAATACACAGATATCTTGAATGAACCCAGTTACACTGGGGGATATAGGGCATCTTCAGGTCCCTGTTCCCGCTAGACTTAATGTGGTCCTCAGAGGGGGGCTTGGTGTGGTCTCTGGAACAGTGCCTGATTTTAGTGCTGTAGTGCCAGGATGAGGGTCTTCTTGTTAAGCAGAGGTTTCTGAGTTTTGAATGGGTTGTCCTGGACTCTTGAGAAGGGCCAGGAACAAGAGAAGCACAACATTAGGTTGTCCCTGGATCTGCTTTACAAAGTGGGTGTCCCAGCTATGGATAGGCTAGGACTGAATAGTCACACAGTGCAGTAGGCACATTGAGGACATCATTATCATTCTGTTTTATCCATTTATTGATTAGATACTTAAAACTTTCAATGTTATCTTGAAGTTATCCAGTGATTCAGTGATATTTTATGTTGGAGGAAGGAAAATGTTGAGAGTTTCTAATTTATTTTTTATTTTATTTTGTTATTATTGTTATTTTTTAAATTTAGAGACAGAGTCTCACTCTGTCACTCAGGATGGAACGTGGTGGCATGATCATAGCTCACTGTAATGTCTAACTCCTGGGCTCAAGCAATCCTCCTGCCTCAGCCTCCCAAGTAGCTTGGAATAAAGGTGCGTGCCACCACACCCAGGTAATTTTTAAGTCCTTTGTAGAGATGGGGTCTCACCAGATTGCCCAAGCTGGTCTTGAACTTCTGGGGTCAAGCAATCCTCCCATCTCTGCCAACAAAAGTGCTGGGATTACAGGCATGAGCAACCACACCTGGCCTAAGGTTTCTAATTTTGTTTTGTTTTGTTTTTGAAACGGAGTCTTGCCCTGTCACCCAGGCTGGAGTGCAATGGTGCAATCTTGGCTCACTGCAACCTCCGCCTCCCAGATTCAAGTGATTCTCCTGCCTCAGCCTCCTGAATAGCTGGGAATACAGGCGTGTGCCTTCATGCCTGGCTAATTTTTTATATCTTTAGTAGAGATGAGGTTTCACCATGTTGGCCAGGCTGGTCTCGAACTCCTGACCTCGTGATCTGCCCACCCCGGCCTCCCAAAGTGCTGGGACTACAGGCATGAGCCATGGCACCCAGCCTTTTTTTTTTCTTTTTTTTGAGATGGAGTCTCGCTCTGTTGCCCAGGCTAGAGTGCAGTGGCATAATCTTGGCTTGCTGCAACCTCTGCCTTTGGGTTTAAGAGATTCTCCTGCCTCATCCTCCCAAGTAGCTGGGACTACAGGCATGTGCCACCACACTGTGCTATTTTTTTTTTTTTTGTAGTTTTAGTAGAGATGGAGTTTTACCATGTTGGCCAGGCTGGTCTCAAACTCCTGACCTCCAGTGATCCGCCCACCTTGGCCTCCCAAAGTGTTGTGATTACAAGCATGAGCCAGTGCATCTGGCCTAAGATTTCTAATTTAAAAGGTCACCTGGCTAGCAACTCCTGATTCAGTCTCCTCAATGCCCATTTATAAGAAAAGAACATATTCGCAACTCTCAAAACTAGGACTGACAGCCAATCTCTTACCAGAGTTTGGGAAGACTTTCCACAAGCTGTAGAGCTAACGTCACTCGGTGGACAACGCAGGTCTGGCCTCAGGAATGGGTCAACTGGCTTCCATCCCTCTCCATGCTCCGCACCGGGTCAGAGCCTCATCATCTGTAAAACCAGAACATGTCATGCCTCGACTCTGTAGGTGCTACTTTTTGACACAGTCAGATTCATCCTCCCCAGATAACTACTTCTGCTGTTAGACTGAGCTAGATAATTCTGGAGCCTCCGGAGGAGACTCATTCTGGGGAGTGTAGTGGCCCAAATAAAGCACCATGAATGGGGACAAACTCCGGAAGAGCCTTGGCATCTAGGCATCTGCAAGGCTGTTATTTCCGAGATCCTCAAATTTTACAAAGGGTCAGAAGGTCAGACAGCGAAGACAGGAAAAACTCCCTTCATAGTTTAGCAAAGACATTCCAGCAGCAGGCTTCCTAGTGACAGAAAAGCTGTGTGTGTCCCCCAGCTCTTCCTGGGACAGCCACTGGGGAAGGGTGGGAGTGGGTCACACAGCGTGCTTGTTCTTTTGTGCTGGGTAGAGCTCTGCCTTCTTGGACAAGGAAACAAGAAAAAGGAGAAGTCTTTGAAAAAATCGTATGGGCCTGATAAAGTCAGCCTCGTGCTAAAATTTCACTGGAAACAATGTCTTTCTACAAAAAAAAAAAAACCTAAAACATTTTAGGAAAAAATGATCATCCTTAGATAAAAAATCAAATTGCCTTTTTGAAATGGAACAAAATGTCAAAGGGAGAATAGACTGATATGGAAGCAGCCCAGATAAAGAAAAGCGAGATAAGTAAAATAAGAAAGTATTAAAGGAAACGAGAAATTCAATGCTGAATTAATCTATGTGGGGACGGTAAATCAGAAATGACACCTTGGAAAATCTGATCCTTAGTGAGGGAGGCAAACCTGAGACTCTCTGAGAATGGAGAGGAAAGGAAATCACATGGAAATGGTGGGATGGACAGAAAAAAAGAAAATACAGCATTGGGGTGAAAGGGCATGAGATTCGGGGTCTCACGCAGACTTGAAGCTCAACCCCAGCACTTACAACATGTGTGGACCTGGTCAAGTCTTCCATCTGCAGTACAGGGATAACGATATCTACTTAGAGTACCACAGTTGGGACAGCAACAAATATATATGGGAATTCAGCACGACATATGGCATCTGGTGAACACTCAACATGCATAAAAGGAGGAACAGAGACAGAAAGAAGTTAGGGCTGTTCCCCAGGAAGAAAGTCAAGTAGAACAGATGGATGGAATGGTCACCAAAGACATCATGGTGGGAGGGTGAGGGTGAGGTGGATATGGGGGTGGTTGGGCCTTTCCTGGGCCTGGGCTGAAAAAACGACCTGAGTGCAACTAGAAGTAGGTTACCAGGATGAGACACCAATGACACGAGAAGTGGTTATATTTTTTAATTCCGAGGATCAAGAAAACAAGACCCAGGACAGGCGTGGTGGCTCACGCCTGTAATCCCAGCACTTTGGGAGGCCAAGGCAGGCGGATCACGAGGTCAGGAGATCAAGACCATCTTGGCTAACATGGTGAAACCCCGTCTCTACCAAAAACACAAAAAATTAGCCAGGCATAGTGGCGGGCGCCTGTAGTCCCATCTACTCGGGAGGCTGAGGCAGGAGAATTGCTTGAACCCGGGAGGCAGAACTTGCAGTGAGCCGAGATTGCGCCACTGCACTCCAGCCTGGGCGACAGAGATAGACTCCGTCTCAAAAAAAAAGAAAAAAAAGAAAACAAAAAGAAAACAAAACCCAACAAGCATTCAGACAGCAAAAATAGGTTACCTACAGAAGTTCAGAAATTAGGACAGCCTCAGGGAATCATTAAATACCAGAATCTGATGAAGGAACATTTGCTGTTTTGAAGGAAAATAGTTGCAAGCCCAAAATATATGCCCAGTTGAGTTATTTTTCATGTGAAGGCTACAGAAAGATATTTTTGAATATGCAAGGTTCAAGAAATAGGCACGAATGTGCTATTCTGGTAAAAATTGTTTTAGATGACCTAGAGCCAACCAAGCAATTAACCACTGTTAACAAATGGATAATTTTGATATAAAAGGACTAAAAGTGAATAATGAAATCTACTAAATATATCATAAAACCTATTCTGTTATAAATTTAGTTTTAAAATGTACTGACAATCTCAAATTTAATATGGAATTATATTTAATAGAAAAATGGTAATTTAGTAAGAACAAACTGGTCTCAAACTCCACATTTTATTAATAAAGTCTGGGATATGGGAGGTGATGTTGAATTAAAGCAATGCTAAATACCCCATCTTATGTGAGATGCACGGTGGTTACCATGTCATGATTTTATTCTGGTACTTAGAGAAACATACGTCTAGTAATGTTCTTATAGCTTAAAAGTAACTTAATGGCCAGGTGTGGTGGTTCATGCCTGTAATCCCAGCACTTTGGGAAGCCGATGGGGGCAGATCATGAGGTCAGGAGATCAAGACCATCCTGGCCAACATGGTGAAACCCTGTCTCTACTAAAAATACAAAAATTAACTGGGCATGGCCCCGTGCGCCTGTGGTCCCAGTTACTCGGGAGGCTGAGGAGGGAGAATTTCTTGAACTCGGGAGCCGGAGGCTGCAGTGAGCCACAATCGTGCCACTGCACTCCAGCCTGGATGACGAGCGAGACTCTGTCTCAAAAAAAAAAAAAAAAAAAAAAAAAAAGAAAGTAACTTATTGGCCAAGTGAGGTGGCTCACGCCTGTATTCCCAGCACTTTGTGAGGCAGAGGCGGGTGGATCACCTGAGGAGTTCAAGGCCAGCCTGGCCAACATGGCAAAACTCCATCTCTACTAAAAATACAAAAATTAGCCAGGCATGGTGGTGCATGCCTGTAATCCCAGCTACTAGGGAGGCTGAGACAGGAGAACCACTTGAACCCGGGAGGCAGAGGTTACAGTGAGCCAAGATTGTGCCACTGCACTCCAGCCTGGGCAACAGAGCAAGACTCCATCTCAAATAAAAAAAAGTAACTTATTGTTAGACTTAAAATAGGATATGACTTCCAAGTCTTTGGAAAATATTTAAGCAGGTAAAATCTAGTGTGTTAACAAAAAACTGAAAACACAGACTTAGGGAAGAGCCATAAAAGCAGTACATTTTAAGGACAAGGGGAAATGTGCATAACTTAACCCATATGCACAGCACGGTTCTGATGTTAATACGTGCGCATGTGCACGCATGTGTGCATAGATGATAGGAAAAAGAATGAAGAGAAGTGGGCCAAAATATGCTGTTTTTTAATACGAACGTATGTTGTTATATGTAGAGAAAACAGACAATATAACGACCACAGAAGATGGCGGAAGGGCCAGATGTGTAGACAGATAATGCAGGATATCACTGAGGCAAGCCCTAGGTACCACTGTAGGAAGGGGAGGGGTCTGCAGTGTCTCCCCAAAGAGCTGGACCAGCAGGACCTTCCCCAAGGTCGGCCTCTGTTACCCAGCATCCCTGACTTCATCAGAGAACACAGACACGGGTCTCTGCTCTTGTCAATTTAAGTGGCATATAAAATACTAACCTAAGGTCAATTCTTCTAATGCTATTTTACCTTAATGGGCATATGATTTGAATGATTAACTTTCTAGCAGTTGAAATTGAGAAAGTGGAGCACATACACATGTGTCGGGCACACTGCCTAGCCCCAGGCATCGGGGCCGACAGCAGGCACAGGGCCCAGGTCCCACAATACTTTTAAAGGCCCATGAAAATGTTTAAATTATAATCTATTTTAATATCAGAAGAGAAATGAATAGGATAATAATGAATATATAATAGTGAATCTAGCTTGTTTTTTGTTAATCTTTATACCAACACAGTTGTGCAATACCATTTTTAATACTTGCTATGGAGAAAGTCACACAAAGGCAAAAATACCTAGGGTTCATACAAGCTATAATGTGGCCCTGACATGAGCTCATAACACCTTGAACTCATTGTGTCCCTGAACTCACAGTATCCCTAAGTTCATAACATCACGGAGCTCATAGATGTCCGAAATCATAGCACCCCTAGACTCATAGCACCCTTTAACCGGTACTTCTAAACTCATTGTACCCCTAAACTCATAGCACTCCTGAATTCATAGCACCCCTGAGCTCAAGGTACCCCTGAATTCAGCATTCCATCTCTTTGTACCGCTGATGTCATAGCACCTCTGTACTCATAACACTTCTGAGTTCATAGCACCCCTGAACTCATAGTGATCTACTCTGTCCTGTCCTGCCTGAATTACCAATTAAAGAAGGCCTCAGTCGTGAATTATTTAAATATCTAATCAATGGCAGAAAATGTCATTTTTATGAGTAAGCTGATGTTAATGGTCTATACAAACAACAGTATTCTATTTTTATGTGAGAAAAGACGTCAACACTTTTTATTGTTATTGTTTTATATAATAAAAAGTGTCCATGTGAATGATCATATTCATAGAAAAGCTTAGATATGGGACTCAGAAGAGTTTGACCCAGGATCTAACATTGATTCAAGGTCAAATTTTAGGTTTATTACTAAGCTGGTCTAAGTCTCCGTTTTCTGATCTGCAAAATGCAGATATTATTTATTTTTAGAGTTTTCATGTAGTTAAAATTGAACATATGCAAAGTGCTGGCCCTTGCCTGGCTTACAGTATTCACTCGGTAAATGGTTGCACAGTAGATCACTTACCATAAATGTCCAGGACCTGACCTGTTTCGAATTGATGATATTTCTGCAGTTTATATATCTTAATGTGAAATGACCGCAATGACTACAAAGGGAATAGACGGTTGCCCAAGGGATGTGTTTAATAATGTGAGACACATAATTTGGTAGGAAATGAATGAATTAGGAAGATATATATGGCTTACAAAATGTTTCATTTTTATAAATGTGTTATTCATAACAATTAAAGTACATACCAAATTTTAATAATCGTTTTGTATAAATCAGAAACATCTGGGTTTATACAAAATAAAAAAGTAACCCAGTATAAAAAAACTAAAATATGTATTGACATAGATTTGTTCAATCATCATTCCTGAATCAATGAATAATTATTGAACACTTACCTTATTTCCCATCACTGAGGACTCAGCACAAAATGACACAAAGTCTCTTCTCTCACGGACCTTGTGTTCTCCCAGGAGAGAAAGAAAACTAATAAGGAAGAAATGCATAATAGTGGTGTGTTCGTTACATTATTTTGCTTTATAAACATCATATATTACTTCAGATAGTATTGACTGCTATGGGGAGAAATAAATCTGGGTGAATGGTACAGTTAGTAATATGGGATGGAGAGATGGCAGAAGGAGGCAGTTTTTGACAATGTACTCAGAGGAGGCAAGACCACATCTTAGCCACTCCTTCTCCCCCATGTTGCTGATGAGGAGCACAAAGTCAGGTACTGTAGGCTCTCCATATAATTTTGCTAAGTCAAAATGTTATCATTGTTACAAAAATATCTATTATGACTGACATGCTTTGATATTCTTAAATATTTTTTGAGATTTCACCTTAAGATATATTTCTCTTGCCCAGAAAGCCTTCAAATTATTATTGAAATGAAAATGTTATATCTGCAGAGGAACTAATCTGATTTGATTTGCCCCTCTTGCAATGAGCTGTAAGCACACTTGAAGAGGAATTCTGGTCAATTGATATCCTTGCTGACAGTGAGTCACCAAATGTCACATTTAGCAATGTGGATGTTCAATTTTAGGATATTAGAACACAAGAAAATAGACTTGACACTAAAATTTCACTGAATGTAATCCAATCATTGATGATTCAGAAGCACCTTAAGCTCTTGTGGTGTCTTGCTGTGAATATCACTTGATTCTGCTTATGTGTCCATCAATAGAGACTCATGAATTTTATGATGGATAGAGAGAGATGGCATGAATACATGGGGGCTATATGTATACATGTGTGTGTGTGTGTATATATATATATATATATATATATATATATATGGAATTTAATTGGTGGTAGGACAGCAGGTAAATCATATATCTACCACAAAGTTGTTGCATTCATCCATTCTGTGTTGCTATAAAGGAATACCCAAGGATGGGTAATTTATAAAGAAAAGAGGTTTATTTGGCTCATAGTTCTTTCTGCAGACTGTACAAGAAACGTGGTACCAGCTTCTGCTTCTGGTGAGGCCTCAGGAAGCTTTTACTCGTGGCAGAAGACAAAGAGGGGAGTGGGCGTGTCACATAGTGAGAAAGGGAGCAAGACAGAGAGAGGGGAGGGAGGTTCCAGACTCCCTTTAACAACCAGATCTCACGCGAGCTAATAGAGTGAGAACTCACTCATCACCACAGGGATGGCAGCCAGCCATTCGCTGGGGATCTGCCCCCCATGACCCAAACACCTCCCACCAGACCCACCTCCAACATTAGAGATAACATTTCAACATGAGATCTGGAGAAGAAAAATGTCCAAACAATGTCAATACTGAATAAGTTCCACATGAAATAAATATAAAGCAGTAAAAAGTTGAAAAGAAAACTTCACAGAGAATGATCCTATACTTTGGAGACCATGGTATTATGTTATCCTGGAGATTCTATGTATTATTGGTTTGTAAGCAGGACTGTGGCTTGCATGGACCCCTCCTCACACTCTCCCAGGCCAGGCAGCAGAAGAGCTGAGTTGGCAGGAAAGCGAAGTCATGTTCCAGCATCCCATGGCATGTATCTGAGATCAGCCATGGTGATCTCATGGCCAGGAGGACTCTGTCAAGTGCCGCTCCAGCCTTTTGTGTTTCCTTTGGCCTTTGGAATTAATCCCCACCCCCGATTCCTTTTCAGGTTTTCATCTCTAGCTCACCCAGGCCAGACAGTCCTCACACACATGCACCACTCCAAAACTTGTTTCAGGAAGTCATTTAATTGGAAACCCTTTGCTCTTTGGAGTTACACAAATGAGTCTATGTTTTTTTCTTTTCTGTGGTATATTTGCATTTTAATCTTCATTTAATTTTGTCTAGAAGTACTATGTTTTTTATTGGGGGTTTTGGAAACTGACGGGGAAATGTGTCTCACCTCCCCTCAGGGAGGGGGCTAACAAGTACTATTTATTATCACCATCACCATCATCCTCATCATCGCCAATAGTTTCAAAGCTCTTACATGGGAACATCCTCTCCAATACCCTAAAATGGCAACTACAAACTGTGAACCACTGCCCTCATTCATAAGATTCATGGTCACTATCCACAATATCAAGGACACGGAATCAAGCCAGATGGTCATTCACAATGGATAGGATAAAAAAAAGTGGAATGTGTACATATACACTGTGGAATACTACATAGCCATAAAAAGAACAAAATCATGTCCTTTGCAGCAACATGGATGCAGCTGGAGGCCATTATCCTAAGCAAATTAATGCAGAAACAGGAAAGCAAATACCACACGTTTTCACTTATAAGTGGGCGCCAAGGCCAGGCGTGGTGGCTCACACCTGCAATTCCAGCACTTTGGGAGGCCGAGGCAGGTGGATCACTTGAGGTCAGTGACCAGCCTGGCCAACACAGTGAAACCCCGTCTCTACTAAAAATACAGACATTAAGCGGGCGTGGTGGTGGGCGCCTGTAGTCTCAGCTACTCGGGAGGCTAAGGCAAGATAATCGCTTAAAATCCGGAGGTAGAGGTTGCAGTGAGCTATCGGTCCACTGCACTCCAGCTTGGGTGACAGAGTGACACTCAGTCTCAAAAATAATAATAATAATAATAAGTGGGAGCCAAACATTGAGTACTCATGGACATAAAGAAGGGAACAGTCAACACAGGGGACTGCAAGAGTGGGGAGGGACAGAAGGGGGTAACGGCTGAAAAACTACCTAATGGGCACTGTGCTCAGTACCCGGGTAACGGGATCATTCATACTCCAAACCTCAGCATCACGCAATATACCCAGGTAACAAACCTGCACTTGTACCCCTTGCATATAAAATAAAGGTTGAAATTATTTTGAAAAATAAGACTCACTATGGCTTTCTCGCAAAGAATATTCGAAGGCCTCCTTCTGGCTCTATGACCCTATGGTTCCCTGGCACAGGTTCTTGTAATCTACTTATTGTATCTAATCTGAAGCCATAATCACTTATTTCCACAGATGAACTGTGCCGTTTCAGTTTCATCTGCCAAAAGTTTTGTCAGAAAGCAGGGATACTCCAGATGTTCCATGGAGGCACTTTTTATTTTTTTGAGGGACTCTTGCTCTGTCGCCCCAGCTGGCGTGCAGTGGTGCGATCTCGGCTCACTGCAGCCTCTGCCTCCTGGGTTCCAGCGATTCTCCTGCCTCAGCCTTCTGGGTAGCTGGGATTACAGGCGCACTCCACAACGCCAGCTAATTTTTGTATTTTTAGTAGAGTCGGTTTTCACCATGTTGGCCAGGCTGGTCTCGAACTCCTGATCTCAGGTGATCCGCCCGCCTCGGCTTCCCAAAGTGCTGGGATTACAGGCATGAGCCACTGCACCCGGCCTCACAGAGGCACTTTTACAGAGGAGTGCCTGGTGCTGGACAGGTAGCAAGTCCACATACTCTGGGCAGGGCCAAACACCTTGTGGAAACTACATGGCTATGGCAGTCACGCCTAGAATCCTTTGTGCGGTGTTCACATAGAATGCTTTGGCCTGGATTGCCACTCAGGGCACCTGCCTTGAAACACCCGCGACGTTCGGGTCCGAGTCTGACGATGGCCAGCAGGTGGCACTCTCGTTTTAGGATTCCAGCTCCTAAGTAAGTAACAAGGGAAAATTTCAGGCCCATATAAAAATTTATTTATATATTTTTTTCTCTGCCAAGCCAGAAATGTACTCCATTTTCTTTAATCAGGTTCATTTGCTTCCTACTATGGGACTTCAATTGGGTAATAGTCAACCAGACTTCTTCCCCTGGCTACTTTCTTTCCTAGAGCAGGGTATTTAGGTTTGAGATTTGCCGGAGTTTGGGAGCTGTATGTGAAGGCCTGGCAGAGACAACAGAAAAGCTGTGTTATACACGCAGAGCTGGACTGGCCTTCCCCGTTAGCTCCAAGTGGCCTCGTGCAGACACAAGGGCCCATCTGGCCGGGGCCATGTTTACCCTGGGGTGCCCAGACTGTGTCTGCTGCCCTGTCTGAGACCAGCAGAGCCCACAGGAGGGAGCCCCAAAGCTGTATGAAAGTCCCGGCAACAAGGCGAGGGAGGCTGAGTCTGAGGCTGAGGGCTCTGAGCTGCGCCTTGGTTTCCTCCTGCGAGGTGCAAAGGGCATGGACAGCTACAGACAGCAGTGGGAGCACTGGCTCACTCCTTCACTCACTCATTCATTCAGCAAATACTCATGCAAAGCCTCCAGTATTCCAAAAACTCCATTTTGTTTATGGTATCAGCCAGCGTTCAGCCAGGGAACAGAAGCCACACCAGTTATCTGAAGAGAGACAATGTAATAATAAAGAATTGTAAACCATGCATTGGGTTGAAGCTGGGGAACTAAAAAAACAAAAGGAGAATGGTGGATGCCAGGGAGGAGGTAACAGCAGGGAGCAGCCGCCACCCCTGAGGCTGGGGACACCAAGACCTAAAAGCTCAGGGGCCCGCAGAGCTGCTCAGCTGCTGCTGGTCTCCGGGTGTGTGTGATGAGGTGGTTATGTGAGTGTTAGAAACACTGCAAACTGGATTCAGCTGCTGCTGTGGTGAGGGACTGACATGGCTGGGAGGGAGTGTGGACACTCAAGAATAGGGAATGGAGAGGAAAATCAAGTCCCTCCTTGCTCTTCCCTCCTTACCAGTTCCTTCTAGCACCTTCCACTGGCACAGCCTGACAGGAAGCTGGAGGCACAGCAAGGATGTGGCTCACAGTTCAACCCCACCCTCACAGGGCAGAGCGCGGACGGGATGTGGAGCTCTGAGACAATAGTTGAGTCCCTGGCACACTCACAGAACCGCATTCTCACCCCCCTAGGCTGCGACCCAGCCTGGCAGGCAGTGGTGGGAGAGGGAGCGAGTGGGACTGGAGTATTGGTCCTCAGCACATGGCTCCCAGCCTGGACAGGAGAAGGGAGTCAGTTGACTCATTTCCTTTTATTGCTCAAATGTGACATAAAATTTCACTAAAGGTCACACCATAGCACAGCTTATTTCCTTTCTTTTGCCAGAAGTTCCTTATAAAATTTTCTCACTCTATCTTGTCACAGCCACCGCACCCATGGCATCCTCATGGTCTCTTAGTATGGTTTTACTTTTCATACAAATCAGATCCAAGGGGACGGAAGCATATCAAAATGCCATTGTGGGTCTTTTGTTGCATGAAAATGTACATGTTGAGTTGAATTAATGCACTTTTAAACTAGACCTAGCTATTATGCTTTTCAACAGCTTTCATCGTGATGGTAACGTCTTTGTTGCTAAATCTAATCAATTTCATAGGTATTGGCGTTTCCATTCTTTGATAGGATGCTTACTTATGCATTTTTTCTTTTCTTTTCTTTTTTTTTTTTTGAGACAGTCTTGTTCTGTCACCCAGGCTGGAGTGCAGTGGCATGATCTTGGCTCACTGCAACCTCCGCCTCCTGGATGCCTCAGCCTCCCAAGTAGCTGGGATTACAGTCCTGTGCCACCACCCCCAGTTAATTTTTGCATTTTTAGTAGAGACGGAGTTTCGCCATGTTGGCCAGGCTGGTCTTGAACTCCTGACCTCAGGTGATTCACCCACCTCAGCCTCCCAAAGTGCTAGGATTACAGGCATGAGCCACCGAGGCTGGCCTGCATTTTTTTCTTTGTTTTTTTTTTGAGATGGAATCTCACTCTGTTGCCCAGGCTGGAGTGCAATGGCACCATCTTGGCTCACTGCAACCTCTGCCTCCTGGGTTCAAGCGATTCTCCTGCCTCAGCCTGGGATTACAGGTGCCCATCACCATGCCCAGCTAATTTTTGTATTTTTAGTAGAGACGGGGTTTCCCAGCTAATTTTTGTATATTTAGTAGAGACAGGGTTTCACCATGTTGGCCAGGCTGGTCTCAAACTCCTGACCTCAGGTGATCCAACTGCCTCGACCTCCCAAGTTGCTAGGATTACAAGCGTAAGCCACCGCACCTGGCCTGCATTTTTTTTAAATTTGGGAAAAGTAGAGATAGAAGGGATTGGGAAAGTTGAGGTCCAAAGGAGAGAAAACGGACGTGAATGGGAAATTATTTTGAAGACTACGTGGCCACTGCCTTTTATCTAGGAAATGCATTGGACAATAAGCAACAGTGGGCAAGACCAACCTGAAGCCTACAGTGGCTGAGACAGGAAGGTGGATGGTTGGTGAAGGAAAGATATCGGACCAGAATTTTTTTTTTTTTTGAGACGGAGTATCGCTCTGTCGCCCAGGCTGGAGTGCAGTGGCACCATCTCGGCTCACTGCAAGCTCCGCCTCCCGGGTTCACGCCATTTTCCTGCCTCAGCCTCCTGAGTAGCTGGGACTACAAGCGTCCGTCACTGCGCCCAGCTAATTTTGTGTATTTTTAGTAGAGATGGGGTTTCACTGTGGTCTCGATCTCCTGACCTTGTGATCCTCCTGCCTCGGCCTCCCAAAGTGCTGGGATTACAGGCATGAGCCACCACGCCCAGCCACCAGACCAGAAATATTTAAGATGAAGGTTATGTCTGGTTTATCTTTGGCAATATATTGCCTTCTGTTTTTTTCTTATGCTACACAGCCCAGAAGCTTGAAAATGACATTTCCCCTTCTCCCTTGCTACAGGTGCTTTGCATACACCTTTAATTCTATCAATGAGATAAACTCACTTGATATTTGGAAGGTGGAAGGGTGACAGAAGCCTTGTTTTGTCTCTTTCTCTGGAAGTTATGGTCATGCTCTCGCCAGACAGGAGCTATTCAGTAGCCTCAGCCTCGACATCTTGTTTATGTCATGTCTACAGAGGGTCTGTGAACTCTGTAGCAATTGTCTGTAGCTTCATCCACTCTAGGCAACATCAACTCTTAACTCTAACAGCAAACCTGAATGTCATGGTGGCCCCTAGATTGTTGCTCCTTTAGACTTCCAATAGTGTGATAAGTACCCAGGCCCCTCCATGAAATCCCTTCCTGCTTGACCTAACTAGAATGGTCTTTGTTTTCCTAAGCAAACCCATATTCATTCTGAGGATGGGAGGAAATATAGACAAAAAGGCATACCCCACCATAAAGTCACTTTATTCAGCAGAGTTAGTCTTATTTTACCACATTTACAAGCTAGACAAGCTTTAAGAAGCTTGGAAGACCATATTCTATACATTTCTTGATGACCAAAGTTACATTTAGGTAAATATTGAGAGATGCAGAGAGCTCTTTGCCCTGCCAGAGTTTAAAATATCCTCATAATGTCTTTAATATACAAGGGACAGCTGAGGTGAAAATGAGGAGAAAATGGCTTTTTTTGCCAATATGATCCAGGCAGTGCAAATAAGAAACAAGTGGAGGGTCCCCTCTTTCATTACAGATGACAATAACTGAGAGTCACTTTTCATGTAGTAGATCTGGCTCAAGACTTTTATGAAATGTGAAATTTAATATTCATTCCTGAAATGAGGATTCATCTCTTTAAAAGCTGTTCACTATTTCACTCCAGATGTAAGTACCCACATGGGATGGATTGAGGTGGCCACATTAATTCTGTCTTCCCAGGGGTTCCTGATAATGTAGGGAAAGAATTTAGTCCCTGAGACTTTAAATTGTTTTGAAGAGTGCTTGCCAGAGTGCTCTGTTTCCCCCTCTTTATCTTTTTAAAAAAGTTTTAATCTGTTTTAAAGATGCATTATCTTGTGAGTTTGTAAATATAAAAGTTTTATACATTGGAGAGAGTTAAGCAAATGCTTTATTATAGTGTCTCATTTATGACTTCTTGCATAAGTTCTTTCAGAGTAAATACTGAAAAGTCACAGGACCTGTCAGGATCATCGGCCATGACAGTGGCTGGATGGAGGCCACCTCATCCATCTGGTCCTGGCATTTCTGAGAAAGGACCATGCTGAACCATGAAGAGCAAATTTGCAAGGTTATAATTCTTTGATTTGGGTAACATGTCTGGTGTTAGAGTTGAGAGGCATCAATGGATAATACTTTTTATGCTATTTGCTCTTCTTTAGTGCTATCTCATGGACTGCCTTATTGGTTATCACAATAATACTGTGAGGTAGGTAGAACAAGTAGCAGCATCCCCTGTTTGACCTCATGGGAAGCAGACACAATTTTTTTTTTTTTTTGAGATGGAGTCTCACTCTGTCACCCAGGCTGGAGTACAGTGGCACGATCTCGGCTCACTGCAACCTCCACATCCCTGGTTCAAGCAATTCCCCTGCCTCAGTCCCCCGAGTAGCTGGGATTACAGGCGCCTGCCACCACACCTGGCTACTTTTTTTTTGCATTTTTTGTAGAGATGGGGTTTCACCATGTTGGTCAGGCTAGTCTCGAACTCCTGACCTCGTCATCCACCCACCTTGGCCTCCTAAAGTGCTGGGATTACAGGCGTGACCCACTGCTCCCGGCCGCCGACACACTTTTCTCTGCAGTGTGAGAGAGAGCTGCCCTGTTTGGCCAAAACCAGGATAGCATAGAGTCTGCCCTGCACTTTTGGTGTTGCCCTAATAATCCTTGGGAAAAGTACAGAGTTAGACAAAAAGAAGAAACTTCAAGAAAAGTAGGAATCAAACACTACGAGCTATTCTAATTCTAAATGGTGAAGAGAATAATAGCTTTATCCTGTCACCTAAACAATTGGGATTCCATTTGAGAACCAACTCTAGCCAGCCTTCAGGCTGGTCCCTGATCAAGGACCTACAAGATGAAGTGACGGCTCAGTGACTCTACAAGTTCACCTGTCCCTCATCTCCACAGCCCTGCAGCATCAATGGGCGTGCTGCGAATGCTGGAGGACTGATCAGCATGCCCCGATTGTTCTCTGTTACTTGGAGTGTTAAGTCTTATCTCCTTGGCTAGATTGAAAGAATTGGGAATAGAAGCTATATGCTAGAAAGCCATGCACAGCCAGCCACTGTGGCTGTCCTACCTGGTAGCCCAGCTCACATGAGACTGACCCAGGACACCACGGGACCACTCCAGACCCCCTGTTAACCTTTCCTGGCACATCCAAGCAAAGGACTGATACTGCAAGGCGGTGCCCCACCTTTCCACAGCCCATCACCACCACCACCCTCTTCTCCAGAATCTAGCTCTTTAGCCTAATATGGAAATGAAGAAATTAGGATTTGTCCATGCATGTGACGGGGGAGACAGTTGGAGAGATGGTCTTAGGGAAAGGTGGGTACAGTGATGCAAATAATATCACCATTCTCTCTCTCTCTCCCAGTCTATCTTTGCTTATCTTTGTAAATTGGCTTCTTTCCCTCACTCTAATCCAAACAGATTCGATCTATTTGTCATGGGGTGCTGCTACAACCAGGCTTATGTCCTGTTAAGAGTAGCAACCCCAGAGGAAAGAGCCACTCACTCCTGCTTCAGTATAGAGAATTCCCAGGGACAGTCTCTCATTGGCCCAGCTTGGGTGACATTTCCCTACTTTGGCCCGTCATCAGGTGTGAGGCTAGTGTTAGGGTTTTCCAGGGTGGTTAGTCGGGTGTTCAGGAAAGTGATTGGAATCCCCACCACAAACCCAGAATCAACAGGAGCTAGGGCAAATCACCAGGAGCTGGGGCAAATCAACAGGAGCTGGGGCAAATCAACAGGAGCTGGGGCAAATCAACAGGAGCTGGGGCAAATCAACAGGAGCTGGAGCAAATCAACAGGAGCTGGGGCAAGGCAGTCCTCCAAAGGAAGGGACTGTTGTTGATGCAGGCACCAACTGTTTACCATGATGGTTTGTTCTGAAGAGTAACATAAGATTTGTGCAGCAAAATTCCTCATAATAATAAAGAAAACAATGAGAGATCATGAATGTTTGACCCCATATATACACACACGTCTGTACAACTACCTACTGGCAAATTCTCCTGGGGTGAGCAGTGAAATTCAGTTCAGAAGTGATCTTCTTTGGCAGAAACAAGCCAGGAGGAATTCTATGTGACCACCGTTGGCCCTTGGTGTTATGCCTGGCTCAAGCCAGCATTATCTGTCATTCAGTTTCAGGAGCATCTGACACACCTTTTCATGCTGAGAGCTAATTGCCCTATTTTCAAACCTGGACCTGTCCCTCCAGTGATATTTTTCCAATTGCAGTGACATATTCGTGTAGCCAGCAAGCACTGCCAAAGCTATAGCTATTGTGGAGTGTCGTTGGGGTAGGGAGCAGGGGATTATGCAGCAATACAGTAAACAAAAGTAAAGTCTCTCTGAATAAAAAGTTACAAAGCAATGGTATGCTTTCCTTAATAACTCATATAATAAAAATAGTTTGCTATCCATTTTTCTAATCTTCATGATATGAGTACACTCTGTCATGGAAGTTATACAGGAACTGCTTACTTCAAATAATGCAATGAATATATTACAAAAGTAATTAAGTGAGAACTCAAGCAGAGAAGAGCAGTATTTTAACACTTCTTCACAACCAATACAAACCAAAACAATCCATAGGTAAGATACAGGAGATAGATAAATAAAGAACCAAGAAAATAGGTAGATAAAAATAAATAAGAACCATCGTAGAATATAGAGCTGGATCCCACATTTCAGTATCTTCCAAAATATCAATTGTGTTGTCTTGGAAGGAGGGAATAATATATACTCATTTTAACCTGTACTTTGGTTTTATTAATTTGTTACCAGTAGTTACTGATCCCTTGCAATGTATAAAACATTCTGGCAAGAAGTAGAGAGAATACAAAAAGAAAAAACGTATAAAATATTCATTTCTGTCCTCCAGGTGATTACAGTCTAGTTGATGAATTATTCCTAGAATGCTCATAACAATAAAATTAGGCAAAGTGGATTATATGTCCTGTGAGTGAAATACGTATTATTGTCCTCTGTAATTTAGAAGAAAAATAAATTATGGCAAGGCTTTTTGGAGGTGTCATTTTGGTCTTGGCCTTGAAATGTGGACAGGATTCCATCAATGGGGATGTGGAGGGGTGGCGGGGATGGGATGTGCGCAGAAGAAGCAGAGATGAATATGAAAGAAGCAGAAAGTTGCCGGGCGCAGTGGCTCACGCCTGTAATCCCAGCATTTTGGGAGGCTGAGGCGGGCGGATCACGAGGTCAGGAGATTGAGACCATCCTGGCTAACACAGTGAAACCCCATCTCTACTAAAAATACAAAAAATTAGCCGGGTGTGATGGTGGGCACCTGTAGTCCCAGCTACTGGGGAGGCTGAGGCAGGAGAATGGCGTGAACCCGGGAGGCAGAGCTTACAGTGAGCCGAGATCGTGCCACTGCACTCCAGCCTGGACGACAGAGCGACACTCCGTCTCAAAAAATAAAAAAACAAACAAAATAAAATAAAATAAAAAAGAAGCAGAAGTTCAGGTAGGAAGTTAAAGAATCTGATTCTGGAAAGGACAATGGTAGCAAAATTGTGGACACCTTAAATGTCAGGATGAAGCACTTCAAACTTATGCAGGTAAGAAGGGTGCCATTGGAACTTTTTGAGAAGGGGAATCACATGGTTAACATGGTAACTTGGGAAAATTAGTCTTGTCCTTGGTCATGCAGAAGGACATTGTCATTGGAAGGGAAGGAACTGGGAGCATAGCAAATGGCTAGTCAGCTAATTAGATGTAGTAGAGAGCTAGGGCAGCCCTAACAAAGTACCACAGACTGAGTGGCTTAAATGACAGAAATTTACTATTGCACAGTTTTAGAGGCTAGAAGTCTGAGATCAAGGCGTTGGCAGGATTGGTGTCTTCTGAGGCCTCTCTGCTTAGCTTGTAGATGGCCGCCTTCTTACTGTGTCCTCACATGGTCTTCTCTCTGGGCATGTCTGTGTCCTAATATCCTCTTTTTATAAGGACATCAGTTATACCAGTTGGGGGCCGCCGGCCTGTATGACCTCATTTTACCTTAATTATCTCTTTAAAGACCTGTCTCCAAATATAGTCACATTCTGAAATACTGGGGTTAGGATTTCAACATATGAATTTGGAGGAGACACAATTCAGCCCATAACAGAGGCAATAAAGGCTTGTATTAGGATGGTTTTCTGGGGCATGAAGAAGAAATCAATCTAAAGGAACAAAAGTGGGCTGACAAGTCTTGGGGAGAGACTGGATGTATGGGGAAGGGAGAAGGATGCTTGGTGAGGCTGCATGTAGAGATTGCTTTTTTCTAAACAGCAAGGAAAGAAAAGGAAGGAAGCAAAAGTGTAAGGCTAGTGGCCACAGATAAAAGCTTTGTTTGTTAGTATAGAGCAGAGGTCAACACATTGTAGACAAAGAGGAAGGAGGCAGGAGACAAGACAAAAAGATGACCTAAGGAAGGATACAGGAGGGATTAACACTGACAAACTTATTAGCTTTAGGTGGGAGTAGGGGGTGATCTTTCCTTTCAGTTAAGATGAGAGAAAATGGACAGAGTGCAGATGATTGTGAGGATACATCAAAATGTAGAAGATGGAGAATAAGGGAACTCACACATGGTGGTCCCAATTTTTTTGGTAAAGCACAAGGCAAGATATGGTGGAAGCATCTGGATTCATTCATAAGATTGAGTTTTATGTTTGTGAGTCAGGAAAGCCCGTTAGATCCCTTTTCTGCTGTGAGACCCCTAGTACTACATGTGAGCGTCCATGACCTGCTTGCTGCTCTCTGGAACGGGGACCTACTTATCTTGAGCACAAATGAGATAATGCATGTAAAAGCACTTTACAAACTGGGAAGAACCCTAAAACCATTGGCTATTATTATTATTTTATTGCTTTATCATGTGAGTGTGAAGATTACCCACAGCTAAAGCAGACCCTTCAGATCATTCTGGATCCAAATGGATCTCAACCTTCAGAGGTTCTAGGGCCCCTTCCTGGGACCAGATTGGACTGAAAAAGACCTAATCTCTATATATGTCAAGACCAGGCTGTGCAGATCTCTTCCCAAGAGCTGGACCAGCGCTTGCTTCCTGCTGTGGGAGCCCGAACCTGGTACTTTCATAACACAATGCACTAAAGCTTCTCACCAAAGCCTCCAAAGTAATTTTAAGCCCACGCAGTGAGAGGGGATGTGAAGCTAGCTGCCAGCACTTCATAAATTACTTCAGTTTCTTGCATTTTTAAATCACAGTGTCATATTCCCTTCAATTCTAATATATCACTTCAGGACACAATGTCATTTTAAATTTTTGAAATATTGTAAAAAATATTCTTCACTTCTTTGGTACATATCAATGACTCTTATTACTCAAAAATTACCACTGTTACTCTCCAATTGATGAACAGGTTGGTTTCCAAAAGTTTGTTTGAAGTCAACTGTTTTTCCCAAGAGGAAAATTTTCTACTGTAAAAATGATATACATGGCTGGGTGCGGTGGCTCACGCCTGTAATCCCAGCACTTTGGGAGGCCGAGGGCAGGCGGATCATGAGGTCAGGAGATCGAGACCATCCTGGCTACTACGGTGAAACTCAGCCTCTACTAAAAATACAAAAAATTAGCCAGGTGTGGTGGCAGGTGCCTGTAATCCCAGCTACTCGGGAGGCTGAGGCAGGGGAATCGCTTGAACCCAGGAGGCAGAGGTTGCAGTGAGCCAAGATCGCACCACTGTGCCACTGCACTCCAGCCTGGGCGACAGAGCAAGACTCAAAAAAAAAAAAATAGCTATACACGTTGATTAGGCTTCCAGATCAACCTGCATCTGGAAGTATAGGGTAAGGACATCACAGCCTTACCCTATACTGTCCAAAGCTAATTTTCCTTCCACTGGGTTTCTCAGAAGCAGAGAGAAGATTCTTTCTCAGACATACCAATCGCATTGTCCCCACGTTGGGTCATATGTCCATGTTTAAACACTTTCTCTGGGATGGGATATGTTCATTGACTTAAGCCAGTCAGGAAATGGGGAAGGTATACACTCTCCCTGAAACTCCTGGACTGTATGGGAAATGGTCAACGCCTGAATGAAAAAGAAAAAGCAAGAGAGGATAAATGCTGGACAACCAATGCAGCAATCTCATTTGCCACACCTGTACTAGAGAAAGGAGCAAGAGGGAGATGTGTTTTCTCTCCTTTTTCTTGCTTAAAGCCAGCTTGAAAACCTCCAATTTCCCCATCCTTCCTCTTTGCAGCACATCCATGCTTTTACTGAGGCCAAAGTTGTCCACATCAAAACTCCTATTTTGAAGACTTAGTCCCAAATAACCCATCCAATTCCCCAGAGTATTTCATGCCATCTGTTCCTCTCTTCCACTCTCCCTGCCTTAGTCCATTTTGCGTTGCTATAAAAGAATACCTGAGACTGGGTAATTTATAACAGAAAGAGGTTTATTTAGCTCTTGGTTCTGCAGGCTGAAAAATTCAAGGGTACAGCCCTGGCTTTTTGTGAGAACTTTTATGCTGTGTCACAACATGGCAGAGAAGATAAAAGGAGAAGCAGACACATGAAAGATAGGAAAAACTGAGGGGCATCCAGACTTTATAACAACCCACTCTCGCAGGAAATAATCTGTTTCTCTGAGAACTAATTCAGTCTCTCAAGGGCAAGAACTCACTACCATGAGGACAGCATCAAGCCGTTCACAAGGGATTCATGTCCAACACCTCCCATGAGGCCCTACCTCCCAACACCACCACACTGGGGATCAAATTTGGTCAAACAAGCTAGATCCCAAACCATAGTACTACCCCATTGATGTTGCTGATTTCAGTTGATGTAAGAAGAATAGAGTAAGACACATTAAGATTGAGAAGTCACTAACTCTGATATTTGTGTTTTTAAAGGAGATCATTATTTCAATCTCAAAATTTCAATAAATCACAGGTTGGTGAAATTTCAGGCAGTATAAACACAAAGAAATAATAAAGGGAGGGTAAAATGGAAGCAGAAATGACAAGCAAACCAGCTATGCCTGAATTCAACTGTGCCTGGACATCTCCCTCTGAATGCTTTCCTCATTGTTCCTTCCATTTATGCAATTTCTTTTTCCCCACTTTTGAGTCCACTGATGTCCTACAACCTCTCAGGGGACACCTAAAAACATGCATGGCAGTAGCACCAGGAGGAAGGAATGGCATAAAGGATTGTCCCTTTTTTTTTTTTCTTGAGACAAAGTTTCACTCTTGCTGCCCAGGCTGGAGCGCCATGGTGTGATCTTGGCTCACCACAACCTCCACCTCCCAGGTTCAAGCGATTCTCCTGCCTCAACCTCCCAAGTAGCTGGGATTACAGGCATGAGCCACCACGTCTGGCTAATTTTGTATTTTTTAGTAGAGACGGGGTTTTTCCATGTTGGTCAGGCTGGTCTCAAACTCCCAACCTCAGGTGATCCGCCCCCCTCAGCCTCCCAAAGTGCTGGGATTACAGGTGTGAGCCACCACACCCGACCAGGACTGTCCCATTTTAATGAAAGTTATGGCCACCTTCCACTTTCATTCATCATGCAAAGGCCACTGCATAGATTAATTTCTAGATAAGCCTATCATAAATGATAGATGTAAACACACCATATTTCATCAGCTTTAAGTCACCATTGATTATAAGATGCACCATTATTTTATATAACATTAAGATAGGGAAACTGTGCTGCCAATTATAAGGGCCATCAGTTGAAAATGCATCCCAATTTTAGGGTTAAAAATGAAAGAAAAAAAACATGTATTTTGAATTGATGGACTTTCTATCCAAAAAATAGATCATTTCCTAACTAATTTACTGAAGTTTGAGATAAGTAGGTGGGAGTGATAATGTGCCAGGAAGACTTCAAAGGAAGCACTCACTGCATTTCAGGACTAGCCTTGCAGATGAAGATTTGAGCAATTGGTTTTCCTTTTTTTAAAACCAGAAATCCAAGCAGATTTTTTCAATCCCAGGCTTTTTAGACTCTTCATTTAAAAATCCATTAATGGTATATGAGCACATGTTATATTCAAGGCACTGTGCTAAACTCTGTGTAAGAAACAGAAATATAAACTATGGTAGCAACACTTAATGTGTTTATAAGTTAGTTGAGAAGAGGAATCATATTGGATAAAAATAAGCACTTAAGAAACAGCACGAGCAGTCACATCATGGTCTGAATGGCGCGGAAGGATTGCTATGGCCTGGCACATAGCGGAGGTTTTGAAATTGAACTGGATCTTGAGGAATGAGGAGGATTTGGATACTAGTGATGGGTGCCCTATGCTTTGCACTTTGGGGGTCTCATTTTAGAGCATACCTAGCAGGAGGAAGGGCAAAGCATGCTGGTAACAATTCATCAGACACCTCCACGGTGACAGCCAATTGTTTAACCCCTCCTATCTCATCTTTGTAGAGAATTCAGCTAGACATTCCAAGGGACAGTGAGTGGTAGATGGGATTAGTTTCCTCTGTGTCAACCATATTACTTCTCTTTGGCTGGTGAATTTAAGTGAGATTCCTCTAATTTAATTTTTTAGCCATGCATCCTGGTTGATCAAATTCTCTTCCCACCTCCCTCCCACGATCTATTTCTTCATGGAATCTGTTGGTAGAGCTATTAGATAATGAGATAGAAAGTACTAGGAAGTATTTTGAGAGAGTTTGATCAAGGAGCCAGGAGCGTCCATACTAAACCCTCGATCACAGCTCCCTCCTGTGTCTCTGAGGGACAATGATTAGCAAAATCAAAGGCTAAGGAATATTTGAATTGCCTATGGCTTTATCCCAAATCTCAAAGCAGAACTCCACAATGCGGGGCTGGGGCTGGGGCTGGATCTGGCAAACACTTATTTGTCCAGGCCTGGGATCTAAGTAGCTGCTTTTCTCTCCCTGCAAGAAACTAAATTTCAGATTATTCTGCTCCACCAAGAAAGACAAAATATATATATTCCAGAATACATAAGAACTAGACCAGAGAGTTCTCATTTCCTAGGAAAAACGTATGTGTAGCTCCAAGCTCAACCCACGTGAAAACGTGGCTTTTTCTGGTGCTCTAGCATGTGGGCCAATGTGGGCAGTGATGGTGGAGTCAAGGGGACAGAGACAACTCCTCTTTCCTAGGGAGTCACGGGAGTGACTCTCATTTCTGACCCCACAATTAGAATACATTGACTGGCAAGGAATACAATCTGCCAATCTAAAAGAAAGAAATTGAGGCAAAATTAATATAAGTAGAGAGTTTATATGGGCCAGACTTGAGAATTACAACCCTGGAGCCTAGATTCAAGTTGCCCTAAATATACGCTCTGATTAGTGGTAGTTACAAGTGGATTTTCAAAGGAGAAGAAGAGGAAATTATTGAGTTGTTTTCCAGAAATTTCACTAAAATAGCATAAGCTATTGATTGGCAATACATTGTTCTTTCTATCACAAATTCCAGGAACACGAAGATAATGGGCTAGGCAGCTAGTTGGGAACAAAATGACTTTAAACAATTGCCCCTGGACATGGGTGTAGGGGGCATGACTGAAGCCCCATACTCATTTCTCTCTGGGCCTGCAAACGTTACAGAACTCAGACTGCTCAGAGCTGTTTTTCTTTTCTCAAACTTAAATCACGTATGATTCTCTTTCTAATGAATATCATTTATTGAAAAGAATAAAGTATGTGAAAATCTAGACCACAAAGCCAAGGAAAGTGTGTTAGTGTTCTCCAAAAAGCAGAACCAGTAGGATAGATGGATAGGTAGGTAGATAGATAGATAGATAGATAGATAGATAGATAGATAGATAGATAGATAGATAAAAGGAGATTTATTGTGGAAATTTGCTCACATGATTATGAAGGCTGAGAAGTCCCAGTATGAGAATATGAGAAGTGACAATATGTAATCTGCAAAGCTGGTGAGCCAGGAAGGCTGATGGTGTGATTCAGTCAAGCCAAAGGCCCAAGAACAGGGGTTGGGGTCAGGCACCGGTATAAGTCCCAGAGTCTGAAGGCCCTGAGAATCAGGATCCCCGATATCTGAGGACAGGAGAAGAGGGCTGACTCTGCTCAAGAAGAGACAGCACAAATCGCTCTTCATCTTTTTATTTGATCTGGGCCCTGCATAGATTGGATGAGGCCCATTCACACTGGTGAGGGCGGATCTGCTTTACTCAGTCCACTGATTCAAATGCTCATCTCTTCCTGAAAAACCCTCACAGACACACCCTGAAACAATGTGTTACCAGCTATCTGAGCATCCCTTGGCCCAGTCAAGTTGACACAAAAAATTAACCATTACAGAAAGGGATGAAATATTCTGTGAATTTTTATAATCAGGTTTCAAACTAAAACAAAAGAAAAAATATTCTCTTCAAAGGCAAGCTGGGGAGGAGAACAATGAAGATCTCCTGAAATATCAGAATTGCTGTGACAGCTCTGTACTTGCTTCATTCTTTGGGCTATGCAGACATGAACAACTAGGTCAGTTCCTAGCTCGAAATATCTGGTCTCTTCCCTTCCTACCCTTGCTTTCACTTACAGCCATCAGGGAGCACCATCATGACCCGGCAACTCTGGCTTCATCTAAAATGTTAAATAGTCAAAGGTCCTAGTGGATTCTTTACTTACCCATTGTTTTAAATCTATCAGCCAATTGTGGAACATAAGGCTGCAAGTCACGTCATTCCATTGGGGCAAAAAATTATGGATCCTTAGTCTTAAAAAAAGATTCTAGTCAAAGATTCACCTTCCCGTTACGTTAAAAATAATGTGGCCAGTGAGAGACTCCCGTTTCTCAGCATAAGCTTGCGTAGAGCTCCAAGCTCCATCCCCTGGAAAATGAGGCCAGCTCTCCCACTTAGCATGTGGTTATCTGGTCAGCACCCTGACTTCTTGAGGGTGAGAGAAAGTAGGGGCATGGCTTCTTTTCCTGAAAGGCAGAAGTCACACCATCTGGGAACCTTCTAGATCCCCACCACTGTTCATGCCCTGCCTCCTCCAGACCCTTAAGCCTGATCCTGATGATTCTTGCCTCAGCTGGCTGCTCCCTGGAATACTTATGTCCACCATGGTCAGGTCACAGGAGTCATGAAAAAATTACATATGATTACACACACCTAAATGCGTATACATGCATACACATACATATACACGGACACATACACTTTTGCACACCAAAGTGCACACACATGTGCATGCACATGCACATATATGAACACACCCCCCAAAAAATGGTCCCATGCACACACTTACACATATGTGCACACACGTACATGCTTGCACATACATATACACACATACCATTTAAAAATGCATTAGAATGCTTCCTTTCAGAAACAAAATCCTGGCTTTTCCTCCTAGCATTTCCTGTGTGAGTTTACAGTTACAGACGGTGTTGCAGTCAGTCCAATGCTGTAAATAATACTCTCCAACCAAATGACACCTGCTAGAAAGTTACTTCTTTATGGGTTTCAGAATACAGGGTTGGAGTAGGGAGAAGAATGAAAGACAGATTTGAGCTCTTCAAACACCACTCTATTGATTTATGTAGGAAAAAGTCTGGAATCTGTCAAAGCAAACAGCACTATGTTAAATGTAAAATGTAATACCAGCTGTGGTAGCCCCTGCTGCCAATACATATATTTCAGGAACTCAATTTACTTTTAAATGGAATTTTAACTTCAGTGAAAGGAGTCACAGTGAATCCCTTATTTATATGAAAACTGTCTTCAGCAGAGAACAATGCATGTGCTCTCCCAGTCTCTAGAAATAGGAAATTAGACAAACTTCAGGAGAAAATGCGTTTTCTCAATTATTTATTTACACCCCAGGATGGGGTCAGGGAGAGGTGGGGAGGTTGGATTACGTGGGGTGGGGCTGTCAGCTTTCCAATTTCTGGTTCCATCCTGGGTGCTTTGTGCTGGAGCTTCTTTCTTCAGTGGAATGTGGGTGGCCCCCTCCTCAGGACTTGGGGCTGCCTGTAGGTGACCTGGATGGGGAGAGACCCATTACTGATTCTCAGACACTTCTCCCATCTACGTAAGCAGGAGCCTCAGAGGTCCTGAGCTGGTGCGTACTAACGACTCTGGTGAATTGGTGGCATCTGCATGCTCAATTAGCTGAGGTACTGGTTTGTTTTGGCACAAGGGTATTTGATCTAACACTGTGAGAAAAAGTGTACCATAGCCACCCTGTCACTGGGATGAAGATGACCTAAGTCAACAGCAATTCTGAACACTGCACATTTTTATCACTGAGAAAGGATCCTCTTTTTTGACAGAAACAGCAAGTCCTGACTCTCCCCTACCTGTGCACAAAGTAACCTCTTCAAGAAAATAGATTCCTGGGATGATGGGGTGGTAAGGTGACTCAGGGACATCTGTTCAGCCACCATCGGAAGCCTGAGTCCTTTCCCTAGAATCCTGTGATCTTTGGTGACTTTTGGTGGGGGTTCCCATGCTGTGTGCATCAGCCACAGACCTGTCCTCGGGCCCCAGAGGCTGGGAACTCCCAGGGCAAAGTCATTCGATCCAATCACCCACTTAGGTTCCCTGGCTTCTCCGGAAATAACACAGGAAAAAGAGTTCTATTAATATTATAATGTACTGGCCGGGCGCGGTGGCTCAAGCCTGTAATCCCAGCATTTTGGGAGGCCAAGGCGGGCGGATCATCTGAGGTCAGGGGTTCGAGACCAGCCTGCCCAACATGGTGAAACCCCGTCTCTACTAAAAATACAAAAATGAGTTGGGCGTGGTGGCACATACCTGTAATCTCAGCTACTCCAGTGGCTGAGGCAGGAGAATTGCTTGAACCCGGGAGACAGAGGTTGCAGTGAGCTGAGATCGCACCATTGCACTCCAGCCTGAGCAACAAGAGCGAAACTCCGTCTTAAAAAAAAAAAAAATTATAATGTACAAGATAATCCATGCGAGTTAACAAGAATCCACAGGGCTCAGATTGGCTCTAATTAGAATCTGAAAATAAATTCTCCACTGTGAAATCTGTATCATTTAATCATCAAATTACATATCCCATCCTCCCATCCACATTAGTCTTCATAGTGAGGCTTTTAATATAAATATCAGTATAGAATGGATTACATGCTTTTAGTTTGATAACATGAACACTGATACGTGCTTTTGGAAAGATTACAAAGAAATCACTTAGGCACCACAGATCTGCCCCAGCCCCTGACACAATGTCTGTGGTGGCTTTGGGGAAATGCACACAAGAGCACGGGGAAGCTGCCACCCCCCAACCCACATCACCCCAAAACAGCTTTGAAAAGGCCTAGATTCTCCCAGCAAAACACACACCCAAAGCATTCCTTTTCAAAAATACACATCTATCAGAATCATGAGAGATTTAAGGTCTAATTTATCCCTGGATTTGTTTCCTTTCTTTTAGGCTGCAGGTGCTTTGGTATATATTATATTATAAGCTGATTAATTTTCTCCATTTTGGCTATAAAAGACATTTGATTCTACTTGTTTTAGATTTCAAATCTCAGTCTTTCTGGATGGGCAAGCACTTTGAGTGTTCAAAACAGACTTACAGGCTATTATTCTCTGTCCTTAATCTCAGTGAAACAATACCTGGATTTGCTGCCCCTCCCTCTCCAGCCTGTCTCCTCTCAACTCCTCCCAAATCCAGAGCTTGCAGCTGGCAAGTACAAGACAGAGACTTAAAAATCTAATCGAGCAAGGACCCAGAGATATGCCTGATGCTGCCATTGTTTCAAGTGCGTCTTCCTCCTGTTACTCTTAAGCCAGGGTGAAGGAGAGCTGCCAAGACCTCTTGGTTGCAGGCCCCCAGCAGAGTCTTCTCTCTGAGTAGCACTTGGTCTGTATATCCCAGCTCTGCACCTACTAGTTGAGAGAACCAGGGTAACTAACTTCCACTTCCTCAGCTTCAGTTTTCTCATCTCCAATGGTGACACAATTGCACCTGTCCTATAGGGTTGTTTTGGGAATTAAATAAGGAATCCTTGAATCATGCCTAACACCATACCACGCACATGGTGAGCATCTTTATGTCATCCTTCAGGGAATTGCAATCATGCTCATATCTGCATCTCTTACCTCTATTGCTTCCCATCCATTGCCCTGTGGCCTCCAGGGGCCAACAAAATGCTATTTCCTTTCCTCTCTACCCATATTCTTACAGGTGTAGGGGGCCATTTCTTAAAGACACCTCTCACCCTTCTCACACATGAGGGCTCTGGCTGTCCTTAAGACACCCATAATTCAGCCAGCTCAGAACCTGTGACTGTTTCTCCCCTGTCCCCAGGAACCCAGTGGATATTTTAGACCCTCCAGCTGGCACTCAGCTGCTCAGGAAGTCTCTGCAAGTTTTGCTTCCTGCCCTCTGCTCAAACCCTCTGCTCTGGTCTGGGATCTCCATCCCACACCCTAGTGCTTGTCTGGGCACTGCTCACCCTGCTCCTTCCATCAGCCCAGACCCCAAATCCCTACCCAAGCCCATGGCCCCAGAACCCCGAGTCTGCTGTGGGGATGGGGAGGAGCTAGACAACCAGAGTGGGCATTATCGTCGGACTTCCTTCACAGAGAAACCCACTTCTGCTCACAGAGGCTGCGAGGGCTTCCTGAGTTCTCCCGGATGGTGACCACACTGGTCAGCTCATTCCAAAAACAATCTGAGCATTAAGTAGTCCAAAGAATCATTGTTTCTAAGTTTGTGAGAAAGGATGTTGATAGTTTGACAGGAACAATGGTGAATCTGTAGATTGCTTTGGGCAGTATGGTCATTTTCACAATATTGATTCTTATAATCCTTGAGCATGGGATGTATTTCCTTTGTGTCATCAGTGATTTCTTTCAGCAGTGTTTTGTAGTTCTCCTTGTAGAGATCTTCCACCTCCTTGGTTAGATGTATTCCTAGGTATTTTATTTTAATTTTTATTATTTTATTTTATTTTATTTTATTTTTTTGAGACAGAGTCTTGCTCTGTTGTCCAGGCTGGAGTGCAGTGGCATGGTCTTGGCTCACTGCAAGCTCCGCCTCCCAGGTTCATGCCATTCCCCTGCCTCAGCCTCCCGAGTAGCTGGGCCTACAGGCACCCGCCACCACGCCCGGCTAATTTTTTGTATTTTCAGTAGAGACGGGGGTTTCACCATGTTAGCCAGGATGGTCTTGATCTCCTGACCTCGTGATCCACCTGCCTCGGCCTCCCAAAGTGCTGGGATTACAGATGTGAGCCACCACGTCCAGCCAGTATTTTTTTTTATTTATTTATTTTTATTTATTTATTTATTTTTTTGAGACAGAGTCTCCCTCTGTCTCCCAGGCTGGAGTGCAGTGGTGTGATCTTGGCTCACTGCCAGCTCTGCCTCCCAGGTTCATGCCATTCTCCTCCCTTAGCCTCCCCAGTAGCTAGGACTTCAGGCGCCCTCCACCACGCCTGGCTGATTTCCTTTTGTATGTTTAGTAGAGATGGGGTTTCACTGTGTTAGCCAGGATGGTCTCAATCTCCTGACCTTGTGATCCACCAACCTTGGCCTCCCAAAGAGCTGGGATTACAGGCGTGAGCCACCGTGCCTGGCCAGTATTTTATTTTTTTATGGCTATTGTAAATGGGACTGCATTCTTGATTTGGTGCTTTGCTTGAACATTATTGGTAGAAATGCTACTGATTTTTGTACATTGATTTTGTATCTTGAAACTTTACTGATGTTATTTATTGTTTCCAAGAATCTTTTGGTGGTTTCTTCAGGTTTTCTAGGTATAGAATCATATTGTCAGCAAAGAGATAGCTTGACTTCTTTTCCTGTTTAAATGCTTTTATTTCTTTCTCTTGCCTAATTGCTCTGACTAGGACTTCTAGTACTATGTTAAATAGGACTAGTGAGAGTGGGCAACCTTGTCTTGTTCCAGTTCTTAAAGGGAATGGCTCCAGTTTTTGCCCATTTAGTATAATGTTGACTATGTGTTTGTCAAGGATGGCTCTTCTTATTTTGAGGTATGTTCCTTTGATGCCTAGTTTCTTGAGGGTTTTTATCATGAAGGGATGTTGAATTTTATCAAAACTTTTCCATGTCTATTAAGATAATCATATGGTTTTTGTTTGTAATTCTGTTTATGTGGTGAATCACATTTATTGATTCATATATATTGAACCAACCTTGGATCCCAGGAATGAAGCCTACTTGATCATGGTGAATTAATTGTTTGATGTGCCACTGGATTTGGTTTGCCAAAATTTGTTGAGGATTTTTGCATCTATGTTCATCAGGGATATTGTCCTGTAGTTTTATTTTTTTGTGATGTCTTTGCTAGGTTTTGTTAGCAGGCTAAGCAAAAAACAACCCCATTAAAAATGGCCAAAAGACATAAATAGACACTTAAAAGAAAACATAGAAGTGACCAACAAACATGAAGAAATACTCAACATCACTAATCATCAGAGAAATGTAAGTCAAAACCATAATGAGATACCATCCCACACCAGTCAGAATACTTAAAAAATCAAAAACCAAGTGATGTTGGTGAGGTGGCACAAAAAAAGAAACACTTATACCCTATAGGTGGGAATGTAAATTAGTTCAGCCACTTGGAAAGCTCCAAGTGGAAAGCAGCTTGGAGAATTCTCAAAGAACTTAGAACAGAACCACCATTCAACCCAGCAATCTCTTTATTGGGTTTATATTCAAAAGAAAATAAAATGTTCTACCAAGAAGACACATGCATTCATATGTTCATTGCAGCACTATTCATAATAGCAAAGATATGGAATCAACCTAGGTGCCCATCAGTGGTGGGTTGGATAAAGAAAATGTGGTACACATACACCATGGAATACTACACAGCCATAAAAATGAATGAAATCATGTCTCTTGCAGCAACATGGATGCAGGTGGAGGCCACTGTCCTAAGCAAATTAACTCAGGAACAGAAAACCCAATACTGCATGTTCTCACTTATATGTGGAAGCTAAACACTGGGTACTCATGGTCATAAATATAGGAACGATAAACACTAGGGACTACTGTGAGGGCAGGCAAGGGACAAAAGCTAACTATTGGATACTATGCTCAGTACCTGGGTGACAGGATCAGTCATACCTCAAATCTCAGCATCACACAATATGCCTATGTAACAAATCTGTACATGTGCCCCCTGAATCTAAAATAAGTGTTTTTAATAATAAAAAATAAATAATGTAAAAGCCATTCATGTCTTCCAAAATTACTATTCACTATGCTATGCTAGTCACTGTATAAGGGGGCTGGTGACTCAGAAATAAAGATAGAGAAGTGGCTTAACAATTACAATCCATTAGAACAAGTGAGATGGAGAAGCACATTATGCTAGGGGCAGGAATTGTGTGTTAAGCCTGGGGAAAGTGAAAAAGAGAATGCATTGGATCTCCTATTTTTTAAAAGTATATATAACAGGTTTATTGTGCTGTAATTTACATATCAAAAAATCAACTTTTTTTTTTTTTTTTTTGAGACAGAGTGTTGCTCTGTCGCCCAGGCTGGAGTGCAATGGCATATTCTCGGCTCACTGCAACTTCCACCTCCTGGGTTCAAGTGATTCTCCTGCCTCAGCCTCCCGAGTAGCTGGGATTACAGGCGCCCGCCACCACGTCCGGCTCATTTTTGTATTTTTAGTAGAGACGGGGTTTCACCATGTTGGCCAGGCTGGTCTTGAACTCCTGACCTCACGTGATCTGCCCGCCTCAGCCTCCCAAATTCCTGGGATTACAGGCGTGAGCCACTGCACCTGGCCAAAGTCAACATTTTTTAAGTGTCTGACTCAGTAATTTTAGCATAATCATTACCACTGTCTAGTCCCAAAACAATTTTATCACCCCCTCCTAAAATGCGTAGGCACTAGCTGTCACTCCTCATTCTGCACACCCCATACCACTATCTAATCTGTGTCTGTTTCTATGTCTTTACCTACTGTGGACATTTCATACTTGCTATACTCTATCTTTTTTTATTCTAGCAATTCTAGTGGGTCTGAAATGGTATCTCACTGTGTTTTTGATTTGCATTTCCCTAATGATTCATGGTATTGAGCATCTTTTCTTTTCCTGTGCTTGTTGGCCATTTTATATCTTCTTTGGAGAAATGTCTATTCAAATCCTTTGCCCATTTTTAATTCGATTTTCTGTATTTTTTTTTTTTTTTTTGAGATGGAGTCTCGCTCTGTCACCCGGGCTGGAGTGCAGGGGCGTGATCTCTGCTCACTGCAAGCTCCGCCTCCCAGATTCATGCCATTCTCCTGCCTCAGCCTCCCCAGTAGCTGGGACTACAGGCACCAGCCACCACACCCGGCTAATTTTTTGTATTTTTTGTAGAGACGGGGTTTCACTGTGTTAGCCAGGATGGTCTCGATCTCCTGACCTCATGATCCGCCTGCCTCGGCCTCCCAAAGTGCTGGGATTACAGACGTGAGCCACTGTGCCTGGCCGATTATCTGTTATTTTCATGTTTGAGTGTGAGTGTTTTTTTATATACACAAGTCCTTTATTAGATACATGATTTGCAGATATTTTGTCACGTTCTTTGGGTTGTCTTTTCATTTTCTTGATGGTGTCATTTGAAGCCAAAAATTTTTATTTTAACGATGTTCCGTTGATCTATTTTTTTTTCTTCTATTGGGTATGCTTTTGGTGTAATAGCTAAGAAACTATTGACTAGTTCATGGTTACAAAGATTTATGCCTATGTTTACTTTCAAGGGTTTTACAGTTTTAGGCCTTACATTTAGGTCTATTATGCATTTCAGGTTAATTTTTGTGTATGGTGTGAGATGCAGATAGTGGTACAATTTAATTCTTTTGTATTTTTTGAGCTTTCTTGAAAATCAATTTACCCTAAATATGTGGGCTTATTTCTGGACTCTCAATTGTGTTGCAATTATCTATACGTCAATCTATCTTTGTGCCAATATCTCATATCTTGATTACTGTAACTTTACAGTAAGTTTGAAATTGAGAAGTATGAGTCCTCTAATTTTGTTGTTCTTTTTTGAGATTGTTTTGGTTATTCTGGGTTCTGTGGATTTCCACATGAATTTTAGGACCATCTTGTCTATTTCTTCAAGAAGGCAATTGAAATTTTGGTTGGGATTGCATTAAATTTGTAGGTCATTTGGGAGATTATTGACATCTTACCAATATTAAGCCTACAAATTCGTAGACATGGGATTTCTTTCTATTTATTTAGGTATTGTTAAATGTCTTCAAATTATGTCTTATAGTTTTCAGTATTCAAGTCTTGCACTTTGTTAGTTAAATGTATTCCTTTTGATGCTATGGTAAAATGGAATTGATTTCTTAATTTCACTTTTGATTTGCTTTTTGTTAGTATATAGAAATACAGTTAAATTTTGTGTATTGAGTTCGTATCCTGCAGCCTTGCTGAATATATTTTATTGGTTCTAATAGATTTTCTTGTGGATTCTTTAGGATTTTCAATATACCAGTTACGTCATCTGTGAATAGAGATAGTTTTCCAATCTTGAGGCTTATTTCTCTTTCTCATCTTCTCTCCCTGGCTAGAACTTAAGTATAATGTTGAATAGAAGGGGTGAGAGTGGACATTCCTATCTTGTTCCTAATCTTGGGATGGGGGACAGCATTCGGTCTTTCATAATTATGATGTTAGTGTGCGTTTTATCAAGTTGAGGAAGTTTACTTTTATTCTCAATTGGTTAATGCTTTTAATGTGAAAGGCTGTTGGATTTTTAAAAGTGCTTTTACATCCATTGAGATGATCATGTGTTTTTGTCTTTTATTCTATTAATATGATGCATTACACTGATTAATTTTGCATTTTGAACCAACCTGTATTACTAGAATAAATCCCACTTGGTGATGTTGCATAATCCTTTTTATATATTGCTATATTAAACTTGCTAGTATTTTGTTAAGGATTTTTGCATCTATTTTCATAAGCTATATTGTTTACAGTTTCCTTTGCTATGTATGTGTCTGAATATCAGGGTTAAAACTGGGATCCTGTCATGAATTGGAAAGTTTCACCCCTATTTTTTGGAAAAGTTTGTTAAGGATTGGTGTTCATTCTTCTTTAAACATTTGATAAAATTCAACAATGAAGACATCTGGCCTGGCATTTTCTTTATGGACGATTTTTCATTACTAATTTAATCTTTTTTCTTGTTATAGGTATATTCAGATGTGTTTCTTCTTGGGTCAGTTTTGGTAGATTTTGTCTTTAGAGGAATTTTTCCATTTCATATTGGTTGTTTAATTTATTGGCATACTCTTGCTCATAGTATTCCCTTATAGCCTTTTTTTTTTTTTTTTTTTTTTTTTGAGACAGAGTCTCCCTCTGTCGCCCAGGCTGGAGTGCAGTGGTGCGATCTCGGCTCACTGCAAGTTCTGCCTCCCAGGTTCACACCATTCTCCTGCCTCAGCCTCCCTAGTAGCTGGGACTACAGGCGCCCGCCACCAGGCCCAGCTAATTTTTTGTAGTTTTAGTAGAGACGGGGTTTTACCTTGTTAGCCAGTTTGGTCTCGATCTCCTGACCTTGTGACCCACCCGCCTCGGACTCCCAAAGTGCTGGGATTACAGGCGTGAGCCACTGCGCCTGGCCTATAGCCGTTTTTTATTTCTGTAAGATTGGTAGTAACATTCCTCTTTCGCTCCTGCTTTTAGTAATTTGAGCCTTCTCTCTCATTTTGTTACTCTAGCTACAAGTTTGTCAATTTTGTTAAGTTTTCCAAAGAATCAACTTTTGGCTTCATTTTATTGTTTTCCTAGTCTCAATTTCATTCATTTCCACTCTAATCTTTATGTTTCTCTCCTTTCCGCTTGCTTTGGGTTTAGTTTTCTCTTCTTTTTCTCGTTTTTAAGGTAGAAGTTTCACTTAAAGATTTGAAAGCGCTCCTCTTTTTTAATACAGTCCTTTACAGCTATAAATCTACCTCTTAGCACTGTTTTCACTGCATTCCATAAACGTTGGTATGCTGTTTTCATTTTCATCCATCTCAAAGTATTTTCTCATTTCCCTTATGATTTCTTCTTTGACCTATTATTATCAGATTTTTGTTATTTAATTTCCACATACTAATAAATTTTCTACATTTCCTTCTATTAAAATACCTAATTTCATTCCACTGCAATTAGAAAACATACTTTATTATTTCAATATTTTAAATTTATTGAGACTGGTTGAACAGCCTACCATATTGTCTATCCTTGAGAATGTTTCACTTGGCAAAAATGTGAATTTTGCGGCCAGGCGCGGTGGCTCATGCTTGTAATCCCAGCACTTTGGGAGGCCGAGGCGGGCGGATCACGAGGTCAGGAGATCGAGATCATGGTGAAACCCCGTCTCTACTAAAAAAATACAAAAAATTAGCCGGGCGTGGTGGCGGGCGCCTGTAGTCCCAGCTACTCGGAGAGGCTGAGGCAGGAGAATGACGTGAACCCGGGAGGCAGAGCTTGCAGTGAGCCGAGATTGCACCACTGCACTCCAGCCTGGGCGACAGAGCGAGACTCCGCCTCAAGAAAAAAAAAAAAAAAAGTGAATTTTGCTATAGTTGGGTGGAGTGTTCCACAAATGTCTGCTTAAGCTAGTTGGTTTATACTGTTTTCAAGTCTTCTATTTCCTTGTTGATCTTATCCCTAATCATTCTATCAAGTATTGAAAATGAAATATTAGAGTTATGGAGTATTAATGTTGAATCATCTATTTCTCCCTTCAATTCTGTCAGTTTTTGCTTTATCTGTTTTGGGGGCTCCCTTGTTAGGTATGTGCATGTTTATAAATGTTACATATTCCTGATGAATTGACTCATTATTTTAAAACCTCCTCCTTTTTCTCTAGTAAACTTTGTTGTCTTAAAATATGTTTTGTCTGATATTAGCTCCACTCCAGCTCTCTTTTTAGTACTGTTTTATGGCATATATTTTCTAGCCTTTTACTTCCAACCTGTTTGTGATTTTAATCTAAAGCATATCTCTTGTAGACAACATACAGTTGCATCAGGTGTTTTTTATTTCCATTTTGCCAACCTCTGTCTTTTGATTGGAATACTTATTTCATTTACATTTAATGTAATTATTATAAAATAGGATTTATGCCTGCCATTGGGCTATTTGCTTTCTGTATATCTTATGTCTTTTTGTTCTTCTACTACAGACTTCTTTAAATTAAATAGATATTTTCTAGTATAGCATCTTTATTCCCTTATTGCTTCTTTTCCTACATGCTTTGGAATTATTTTCTTAGTGGTTGCTCTGGGGATTACAGTTAACATTGTAACTTGCTACTATCTAGCTCAGATTAATACCAATTTAATTTCAATAGTATCCAAAATTTGCTCCAATATAGCTCCACTATCTTTCTCCTTACTTCTCATTATGATTTCAAACAAATTATATCCTTGTACCTTATAAGCACATTCACACAGTTATAAAATTATTGCTTTATACAGTTATCTTTTAAATTAGATAGGAGTAAAAAGAGTTACAAAAACTATATTTATACTGTCTTTTACAATTACCTGTGTGTTTATCTTTACCAGTGCTTTTTATTTCTTTATGTAGACTTCAGTTTCTCTCTAGTGCCCTTCGATTCCAATCAAAAGAATTCCTTTTAAGTATTCTGTGTAGAACACACCTACTAGTGAACAAATTCTCTCATTTTTGTTTTTTTGGGCATGTCTTAATTTCTCATTTTTGTTTAAAATATAGTTTTGCTGAATATGGAATTTTTAGTTGACAGTTTTTCCCAGTACTTATATATATAATCCCATTGCTTTTTGGTTTCTATGGTTTCTTAAAAGAAGTCACTTATAAACTTTCATGTGGTGAATAACTTCTCTCTGGCTGCATTTAAGATTCATTCTTTGTCTTTGTTTTTGTTTCTGGTAAAATATACATAGCATAAAATTTATCATTTAACCATTTTAAGTGTACAATTCTGTGGCATTCACATTAAGCACACATGTATTTCAAATTAAGTAAATTCACATGGTTGTTCAGTCATCACTACCATCTGATGTGATTTGCATATTCACCCTCTCCAAATCTCATGTTGAAATGATGTAATTTCCCTTGTTGGAGGTAGGGTCTGGTGGGAGGTATTTGCGTCGTGGAGGTGGATCCTTCATGAATGGCTTGGTGCCCTCCACATAGTAATAAGTGAGTTCTGTAGTTCATGCAAGAGATAATCGTTTAAAGGAGACTGGAACCTCTCTTCCTCTCTCTGGCTCCCTTTCTTGCCATGTGACATGCCAGCTCCCCTTCCCTTCTGCCATGAGTAAAAGTTTCCTGAGGCCTCACTAGAAGCTGAGCAGATGCAGGTTCCATACTTGACAGCCTACAGACCTGTGAGACAAATACACCTCTTTTCTTTATAAATTACCCAGTCTCAGGTATTCCTTTACAGTAATGCAAAATGGAACACAATCCATCTCCAGAAATTTTTCATCCTCCCAAACTAAAATTCAACACCTATTAAACAATTACTCCCAAATCTCCCATCTTCCCAATGCCTGGAAGCCTCAATTCTACTCTTTGTCTCTATACATTTGGCTGTTTTGGGTGCCTCATATAAGTGGAATTGCACAACATCTGTCCTTTTGTGCCTGGCTTATTTCATTAAGGAAAATATCTTCAAGATTCATTTATGCTATAGTATGTGTCGGAATTTTCTTCCTTTCATAGCTAAATAATATCCCATGGTGTGGGTATACCACATTTTGTTTGTCTATTCATCTGCCAATGGACATTTGAGAAATTTACACCTTTTGGCTATTGTGAAGAATGCTGATATATGAGCATTGGTGTGCTATTTATGGCTTCTGAGAGCGTGATTATGATGTGCTTACATGTAGATATCTTTGGATTTATTCTATTTGGAATTCTTTAAGATTCTTTTTTTTTTTTTTTTTTTTTTTTGAGATGGAGTCTTGCTCTGTCACCCAGGCTGGAGTGCAATGATATGATTTTGGCTCACTGCAACCCCTGTCTCCCAGGTTCAAGCAATTCTCCTGCTTCAGCCTCCCTAGTAGCTGGAATTACAAGCACCCACTACCACACCCAGCTAATTTTTGTATTTTTAGTAGAGATGGGGTTTCACCATGTTGGCCAGGCTGGTCTTGAACTCTTGACCTCAGGATCCTCCTGCCTCGGCCTCCCAAAGTGCTGGGATTACAGGCTTGAGCCACTGTGCCCAGCTGGAATTCATTAAGATTCTTGAATGTGTAGATTTCAAATTTGTATAGTTTTCAGTTTATTTCTTTAAATATTCTTTCTTCTCCTTTTGTCTCTCCTCTCCTGTGACTTCCATTTTACCTGTATTGGTACACTTGATGATGTCCTATAGGTATCCGAGACTGTTTATTTTCCTTCATTCTTTTTTCCTTTTATTTTTCAAACTAGGTAATCTCAATTGACCTGTCTTAAAGTTCGCTGATTCTTTCTTTTACAAGCTCAAATCTACTTTGAATATGATGATAATTTTTCATAATTTGATTATTTTCATTTTCAACTCCAGGATTTCTACTTGGTTCTTTTTAAATAATTTTCTTCTCTTTATTGATATTGTCTATTTGGTGAAACATCATTCTCATACATATCTTTAATTATTTGAACATAGTTTCTTTTAGTTTTGATTAAATCTTTGTCTAAAACTGTTGTCTATCTTGCTAAGAAATTTGTGTTACTGTGTTCCCCCGGTGTGTCCAAGGCATGAACCAGGCATGGGCACAGACCAAAGGCCAAGCTGAGATAAACAAGGGGTTGCTTTGTCCCTGGCTGATATGGGATGAATGTCACAGCCAGATGCCACTCTACCCAGGTCAGAGGCATTGACTGCAATTCTACCTGTGTATGAGTCATACATTCCAATTTTTGTTGGTTTCATTTTGTTGTTGTTGAAAACTGGGCATTTAAAAAATAGAATGTGGCAACTATGGATATCAGATTCCTCACCCTTCCCCAGGTTTTGTTGTTGCAGGTATTGTTGTTTGTTTGCCTATTATTATTTTTTGAGACAGAGTCTCGCTCTGTTGCCCAGGCTGGAGTGCAGTGGTGCAATCTCAGCTCACTGCAAGCTCTGCCTCCTGGGTTCACACCATTCTGCTGCCTCAGATTCCCAAGTAGCTGGGACTATAGGCACCCGCCACCACGCCTGGCTAATTTTTTTTATTTTATTTTTATTTTTAGTAGAGATGGGATTTCACTGTGTTTGCCAGGATGGTCTCAATCTTCTGACCTCATGACCTGCCCACCTTGGCCTCCCAAAGTGTGGGGATTACAGGCATGAGCCACCACTCCTAGCCTAAATTTTATTTTTTAATTGAAAAATAATTATACATATTCATGGGGGTATATAGTGATGTTTTGATATATATATAACGTGTAGTAATCAGATCAGGGTAATTATCCTTTTAAGCTTTTTGTCAGCATCTTGTTAGTCCTAACTGCTAACATTGCCACAGGAATCTCCAATATTAAACAATTGTTGCTGATTGTTTTCCGCAAATTACCTAGAGGTAGAACTGTTCACAGAGATGGAACTCGGAGTCAAGTGAAATAAAGGCAAGTCTTGAAAAATTGAGTTTTTTAGTGACTTGCTAGACAGGTCAAATAGTGACAGTTCTCTAGGGATGGGGCTTTAGGGGAACTCCAGCCCTCATCTGTCTCCTCTAGTGGCTGCTGGTTTTCAAGAGGGGCATGGGATTAGGGCAAGTAAAGATGCCACAAACCTGTTCTTACAAGATTCTACTGTTTTTCTTGAATAAACCCTCCTCAGATTGTTGCAAGCCTTTAGTTAATTTCCAGAATTCCAACAAAATTGATTTTGGCAGTTCTTGGTAGCTTTTTTATTTCTTTTATAGGAGAATAGATATACAAAAGGCTTTGCTGTTCTGGAAAACTGAATCTTGCAATGCAAGTAAAAGTCAAGCATGCAGAGAAGGCAATAAAGAGCATCCCAGGAAGTGGGGCTAGCAGAGTAGAGGTAGAAGCCTGAGAGAGGGTGGCTCACGAAATGTGGCTCAGTGTGGCTGAGACAGAGGGTTCCCTTGGGAATGCACGCAGAAGATAAAGATGGGAATTTAAGCAGTGACCAAACCCAAGGGGCCTTTATTCCAGGTTATTTTTCTCCGGCTTTTAACATTTAAGATTTTAGATCATAATAGGGAAAAGCTGTGGTTCCAGGATAGTTCTTTCATTTGTCACCTATTTGCCTCCAGTTGCATCACACCACCTAGCTCCTGGGCTCTGTAGATCACAATCTGCCACCTGTCCTCTCTTCTCCTCCCCAGGAAAGAGAAAACACCAGCAGAACTGGGCCCACGGCCTCATGCTGACTACTGGGAGGAATCTGGCGCTTAGCCCTTGCCTCAGAATGTCCTTTCCTCCCTAAAGCCCGTAGAACCAGTATGCGCTTTCTCGGGGTGAATGTACAGATGATTTGTTAGGTAAATTGGCAGAAACCTTAAGATTACAAGGAGAAAGATAGAGGGTCATCAGACTGTGCTTGCAGAGCTGAAAGAAGCTGTCTTCTACATTACAGGTTTTCCCCTCCTATTTTCCCTTGCGCTAACCCTGAAAACCTTCTTAATTTGGTAGCATGCCAAACCCACAATCTGCCTTTCACCCTTACAGATTTATGGCAAGCTGTATTTCACCTAAGAAATGTAGTGAAGAGATTATTGTGTGGGGATCCGATCTAGCCCAAATCCTTCTGATCCACCACTATGGACAAGTTGCTCCTAACCTTCCTCTCTGTTATCTCGTCTCCTCTTCTGTCAGATGACAATGATAATCCCCACCCCTGGCTGACCTAATACAGTCTAATACAGACTTTAGGAAAGTGACTTGAAATCAGAAAACTGTAAGCTCCTTGACAAAAAGTTCCCACTTAAAGACAGGCTTTCTCCTTATCCTTACAAGGATGATTTCCGGCTTAGCACGGATTTACAAACACCGTGAGTTCCAGTTCTGAACTGTGTAGCTCTGCCCCTGAACATCCACAGGGGAAGCAATGCTTATTATGGTTGGGATTTCAGTCCAGATGAGAGAGTGCTAACTGCAGCAGGTGAGAAGGGCGGCGAGTGGGGAGGAGACCACAGGCCTGCTCCCAGCTGCACCCCTCACTCATTCCAGACAGACCAGTCATTGTGTTCCAAATCAGATTCTGCCCATTAGATCCATGTGGGAGAAGGGAGCTCTGCTTTTTTTTTTTTTTTTCGTTTAAACATAAGCAGTTTTACAAATAAAGTTCTTGCTTAAACTTTACTTAGCTACCATCCAAGTAAGCTTTCTGGGAGAAACACCCGTGAGCCCTGCTGCTGCAAGCCCCTCGTGCCTCTGTGTGGGGTGAGTGAGCAGGTCTGAGTTTTTTTGTTTGTTTGTTTGTTTGTTTTTGAGACAGAGTCTCACTCTGTCACCCAGGCTGAAGTGCAGTGGCATGATCTCAGCTCACTGCAACCTCTGCATCCCAGGTTCAAGCGATTCTCCTGCCTCAGCCTCCCAAGTAGCTGGGATTACAGGCACCCACCACCATATCCAGCTAATTTTTTTATTTTTAGTAGAAATAGGGTTTCACCATGTTAGCCAGGATGGTCTCCATCTCCTGACATCATGATCCGCCTGCCTCGGCCTCCCAAAGTGCTGGGATTACAGGTGTGAGCCACCACGACTGGCCAGGTCTGAGTTTTACATTGTGCCCAGGTAGTGATGTGGAGGAATTTTGAGGGGAGTGGGCCCCACACCAGGGAGCTCACACGGGATGCTGCTGGATCCACCTGGCTGGGAGTATAGGAACAGAGGGGAAGGAACAAACTCCAAAATCTTTAGGAGATTCACTCGACCAATTTCATGACTTCTGGGTTGGGACAGAGTGGGAGAGGAAAGGGCTGGGATGGGCCTCGGGTTCTGGTTTGAGTCCCATCCACCAAAACAGTGAATGAGCCGGAGAAGGAAGAGGACCTTGGTTTAGAACGTGTCAAAGCTGGGTGTTTCCGGGATGGTCAAGCGACTAGATTCCATAGGCAGATGGACATAGAAAGGGTCAAAGGCTGTTTTTGTTGTTTTGCTTTATTTTTTTAGAATAATCATCATTGTAACACCAATCCTTATTAATTCAGGTCATCTTCACAACAAGATACAGATTCTATTATCCTGCTGATAGGCTGTGGGAAAACTGCTGGTAGAGAGGAAGAAGCTGGCAATGGGCGTGCCAGCTGATGATGAGTGGAACAAAGTCTACGAGGAGTGGGAGGTGGAAGCTTGGACGGAGCAGGTGGCAAGGAGAACTCATCCACTGAGACATAAGGAAAGAAGACGTCAGTGTGTTCACATGCGGGGCCTTGCCTGGTGGTTGGATGTTCTTGCCAAAAGAGGAACAATGAAGTGGATGGACTTGGGCAGGGGCCTTGAGGGCAATAGTGAGGTGTGGGACAGCCTCTGAGGGCAGTGAGTGAGGGGCCAGGCAGGAGCCCGTGTGTTCGCTGTGGCTCTTCTATGCTGCAGACTGGGAGGGAGGAGAGCAGAGATGGCTGGCCGCCTAGCCCAGCTCCATCAACCCTCTTTCTTTCCTTTTGTTTGGAGAGGCAATGTGACTAGCCAAAACTTCCCTGTGTCTCAGCCTCTCTTGCATCCAGGGAAGGCATGTGTCAGAGTTCTGGCCAATGGGGTGGAAACAGAAGTTCTTAGCTTGTCTTTCCAGAAAAGATTTTCTTTTAAATTGGTTTGTGTTTTGTTTATGGGAATGCTCAGCTGGCACATGCCCTTTGCCCTTTACCCTTCCTTCCCCTTTCCTACCTGGAATGCAGATGCAGTGCTGGAGGTGAAGCAGCCACATGGTGACCAGGAGGCAACAAGCATGAAGACAAAAGCCACATGCTAACAAAGAGTGAATGAAGAGAAAGAGCCTGTTGGGAGCATTCTATGTGTACTTATTAGCCTCGTAGATTTCTTTTATGGGGGAATAAAATAAAACCTCCATTTAATGAAGCCACTGATGTCAGCTTTTATTACACACAGCCAATTGTAGGGTCAACTGATGTGGAAGGGAAAACAGATTGTGGGGCTGCTCTAGGACTAGCGGTCTGCAAGACAGGGCAAAAGGGGGTGGAGTGTCTTGGTGAAATAGAGGATTTATAATCAACTGTGGGGCCTAGACAGATTAGGGAAGAACAAGAGGCCTACAGAAAGCTAGGAAACTGGAGGACGGGGGTTAACTGCACATAGAAGTCTGTAAGCTTATTGTGGGAAGACCTGGGTGCTAAGAGAGGGCAGGAACGTGGAACTGGGTGTTGATTCTGGTGTGGCCTATGACAGGTGTGACAAGGCCTAGGACGGATGCAAGAGACATGCAGGTCACTGTGAAGCCATGGACGACAGAACTTGCTCCAAGCTGGGCTCACAATGGGCAACCTTTCTTGGGGATGCCTGAGACAGTTCAGTCAAGGTCAAAGCCAATTTCCCCTCCTTTCAAACCATGGTGGGCTTGTCATAACTTCCTCAGTCCCATTGGGTGTCCTTTGGCTCTGTTCTTAGCCTGGCTTACCCTTCTCTTCTCTCCCCATCAAAGATAATTCCCACTGCAAGGGCATTAGTGGATATTTTTCAGAAACTGGCAAGGCTCCGTCAGTAATGTTTCCCTAGAACTGCAAATTTAAGCCAGTCTCCAAAACTCAGTAACCTGGTAGTAAATCATTATACTCTATTTTCCAAAGAAAATGTCACTTCTAGGATGGATATCCATTTTTGGCTCTTCATAAAATGACCAATGGCCCCATAATAAGACAGCCACTATAGAAACCAAGCCAGATCTGGATGAGTAACAGAGGGAGATATTAGTGGAGTGTGTACATTAAGGGCCTGGCTGTGCCCGCTCCTGCCCACAGCCCCTAATCAGCCAGTTGGCCCCTGAGAGCACCTAGGCCCTGCGCTGGTTTGATGGAAGCACTCCTTCTCTCTCGTCCTCTGTGCCATTAGTCCTCTCCTTGTTTCTAACTCGTAACCAAAACAGTAATGTCCTCACAGCAGCTCCCTGTGTTCCTGCCAGCAAGGTCTCTACGGCAGTCTTGAGAATCTTCCGAAATCTCTCTTCAGACCCATTAGCTGGAGAGTGATGAAGCTCCAAGCTGTAAGACTGGGTGATTTGTTACCCGAGAAACATTTCATTTTAATTCTTTAAGAAATTGCTCAGAGTGATTCTTGGGGAAAAAGAAAAAAACAAAAAAATCCCACAGTTGAATCTTTTCATAGTCAAAACCACTTGCTGTTAAAATCATTGACTACATTTTTTCTGGAATGCTTGACTGATTACACTCGCTCTTCTCCAGAAATATTGACGGTTTCTCAGGCTCTATTGGTTCCCCAAGCACACATAACACACAATCCTTGGCAAAATCACTAAAGGAATCATTTATATGGGCTAGAAGACTGCAGGTCTGCCTGGAGAATTGCATTATTTCTTATCTCAACTATACTGCTGTCACCCTCTAAGGGGGCCTGCTGCACGGCTCCCTGGAGACCCCCACCGCAGGGCCAGAAGCTGCTGGCTGCAGCTGCCTCATGCCAAGGGCTGTGTATTAGTCATGAGACAGAGGAGTAGAAGTCCTGGTCACTTCTTTCCCTCCAGAGGGTGGTTCCACACTGTCCCAGGGGACACTGGAGGCCACATGGGCTTCGATAGGATACTGAGTGACAAAGAAATGGTTCAGAGTGCCTGTTCAGGACTGGGACATGCCTGGCCTTGCCTAGTTAGCCAGCATCTGCCTAACTCTTACTTCCTCATCTAGAATATTGTTCCCCACCTCATTTGATTCTTTAGGGGACTGCTATGGACTGAATGTTGGTGTCTCTCCCAGACTCACATGTGGAAATCCTAATCCCTCATGTGATAGTATTAGCAAGTGGAGCCTTTAGGAAGTAATAAGGACACGAGGCTGGAGCCTTCATGAATGGGATTAGTGCCTTTGTCAAAGGGGTCCCAGGGAGCTCTCTGGCACTCTCTCCACCAGGTGAGGACGCAATGAAAAGACAGCAGTCTGCAACACGAAAGAAAACCTGACCATGGGGGCGCCTGATCTTGGACTTCCAGGCTCCAAAACTGTGGGAAATAGATTTCTGTTCTTTCTAAGCCACCCCATCCATGGCACTTGGTTACAGCAGCCCGAACTGACTAAGGATGAAATCAGATTAGGGCAGGGCGCGGTGGCTCACGCATACAGTCCCAGCACTTTGGGAAGCCAAGGCAGGCGGATCGCAAGGTCAGGAGTTCAAGACCAGCCTGACCAACATGGTGAAACCCCGTCTCTACTAAAAATACAAAAATTAGCTGGGCATGGTGGCACATGCCTGTAATCCCAGCTACTCAGGAGGCTGAGGCAGGAGAATCATTTGAACCTGGGAGGCGGAGTTTGCAGTGAGCCGAGATCACGCCACTGCACTCCAGGCTGGGTGACAGAGACAGACTCCATCTCAAAAAAAAAAAAAAAGAAGAAATCAGATAAAACAGTTAAAGAGCTACACACAGTGCCACTGCCTGGCGTTCTGTAAGCTGTCCATAAAGGGTCACTGATATTCTTGCACTTGATGGCAATGTTCTCTGGGAGGCTAACGCAATTTTGATCCTGAACCAAACTGGAAAATAACATTACTCCTAAAATGCATGCAAACATATGCTTACTTGAAAATTAGTGGTTCTTAACCCAATTATGTATCTGGAGTACGGAAGGGAAAGAGAGTGCAGGGAACGTCTATTAGATTTATAATGCAAACAACCCAAAGTAAACATCGAAGAAAACTTCTTGGCTCCTGGTTGAATGTGCAGGAGACATGGTGGTTCCTAGGAAGGGCCCAAACCCGTGGGGGATGCCAGACATTTCCTAAAGGTGGGCTGTGCTGACAGATTTCTATAGTAATTAAAGGAAGCCTGGGTTTGAAGTTTGAGAAACACTAATACATATGTTGAAATATTTTATAGCGCATTGCTCTATATTTTTATTGTTTTCAGTAAATATTCATGAAACATCCAATCAGCCTCTGAATGCCCTTCAGAATAGGGAAGAAATACCCCAAGCTTCCTGTATTCTCTCATGCCCTGGTCAACAGGAAGCACCAGGCAGAATCCTCTACCAAGGAATGTTTATTTAGAAAAAAACCAACAAATATTTATTGAGCACCTACTACATGCTAGTCACTGTTTCAGTGTGGGGGATAGAGTGTCTCTCGTTCAGTGGTGAACAGGAGAAAGTGTCTACCCTTATGGAGTTTACATCTAGTCAGGGAGATAAACACTGAATAAACAACAAATAATATAATTTAAGATGATGATAGGTGCTGTGTTAGTCAGGGTTCTCCAGAGAGACAGAAACAGTAGTATGGATGGATAGGTAGGTAGGCAGACAGAGAGATAGATTTACAGGTAGATGAGAGGGGATTTATTAGGGGAATTGGTTCACACAACTATGGAGGCTGGGAAATCTTACGACAGGTTATCTTCTGCGAGTTGGAGACACTGGGATGCCAATAGTGTGGCTCAGTCTAACTCCAAAGCCTCAGAATCAGGGATGCTGATTCTGCAATCACAGAGTTACAAGGACATAACTCTCAGTGTGAGGCTGAAGGCCTGTGAACCTGGGGGCCTCTGATGTAAATGCTGGAATCCCAAAGCCAGAGAGCCTGGAGTTCTGATGTCCAAGGGTAGGAGGTGGGGCATGTTTCAGCTTCAGGAGAGAGAAAGAGAACATCCTTTTCTCTCCTTTTTTTGTTTTATCTGGGTCCCCAGCTGGTTGGATGGTGCTGTTCATGCTGAGGCAGATCTTCCCCACTCAGTTCACCGACCAGTCTCCTCTGGAAACGCCCTTATGGACACACCCAAGGTAATGCTTTAGCAGTTCTCTAGGCATTCCTTAATCCAGTCCAGTTGACACCTAAAATTAACCATCACAGGCACTAAGAAAGACATAAAAAGAAGTCCCAGGGAAATTTGTATTGGGGCAGGGGCTGCTGTTTTAAATAAGACAGAGATAGCCTAACTGAAAAGGGGAATTCTGAATCATGATAATAAGTGGATCATGGGAAGGCAGAGAGAAAAGCAGCAAACACTTTGGATGTTTCTGAAGAAAAATAATGCCTTTAACAATAAGGACATTTATCATCTCACATAACAGGAAGTTCAGAAATATGACCACCATCAGGGTTGGTTGATTTAGCAGCTCATCAGTATGAGGTGGTCTGTCTTTCTACTTGGCCATTTTCATCATGGATACCCACTCTTGGTATCCAGCAGGATGGGGCACCCGTATGAGACCCTCTCCACCCCTTAGCAGTGAGGAAGCTCTTCCTAGATGCTCCCCTGCTGAATTCCTCTCCCTTCTTGCCAGCCCAGCTTGGTTTAGGCTTGTCCACTTCTGAGTCAATGACTGACCAGGGAAATGGAATTATACTTGACCCTTGAACAACTTGGGGGCTGGGGTGCTAACACCCTGCACAGCCAAAAATTCAATAACTTTTTACTCCTCCCAAACTTCACTACTAATAGTCTACTCTTGACAGGAACCCTAGTCAATTGACACGTTTTGTATTTTATGTGTATTATATACTGTATTCTTACAATAAAGTAAGCTAGAGAAAGAGTGTTATTAAGAAAATCATAAGGAAGAGAAAATATATTTATTATTCATCAAGTGGAAGTGGACCATTATAAAGATCTTCATCCTCATCATCTTCATGTTAAGTAGGCTGAGGAGGAGGAAGAGGAGGGGTTGGTATTGCTGTCTCAGGGATGGCAGAGTTGGAGCATGTAGAAGAGGTGGAAGGGGAGGCAGGAGAGGCAGGCACACTCGGCATAACTTTATGGAAATAACAGTGTCATTTCTATCTTTTTTGCTTTTTTATTTATCTAAAAATGTTTCAGTATGATACCAATCCTTATTCCATTGTTTGCTTTAGTTTCAGTGCCCATATCATAGAAGGGTCTGTGTTGTAAGAGAAGTCAAAAGGAGTCTTGAATAATCAAAACCCTTCTGCCAGATTGTCTCATATCAATTTTTTTCTGGCACCGTTTCTCCTAAACCTTCTTCCTCATAGCTTAGCGCTGGTTTGGAAGCACTCATCTCCGTTAAGTTGTCTTGTGTTCATTCCTCTGGTGTTGTATCTATTAGCACTTGAATTTCTCCAAGATCCACATCTGAAAACCCTTTATCTGCTACTTTTTTAGCCATACCCACAATCTCTTTCATGATTTCCTTGATTGACTTTATCAAAAATCCTATGAAACCATGCACAACGTCTGGAAACAGTTTTCTCCAACAGGAATTAATTGTTTTGGGCTTGATGGCGCTCATGCTTTTTCTACAACAACGACACCTTCAGTGGTGTAATCCTTCCAGACTTGCAAGATGTTCTTTCTGTTGGGGTTTTCCTCCATAGCGTTGACATCCTTTCCATAAAGTGCCATGTGTAATAAGTTTTAAAGGTCCTCATGGCTCCCTGATTTAGAGTCTGACATGAGATGTTGCATTTGGGGGCAAGTAGACCACTTCAATGCCTTCAGGGTTGAACACATGGGGTTCTGGGTGGCCAGGGGCATTGCCCAATATCAAAACAAACTTTAAAAGGCAATCTCTTACTAGCAAAATACTTTCTGACTTCAAAGTATTCATGAAACCAATCCAGATTCTTGTTGTCCAGGCCTTCTTTTTGTACAGCCAAAGACTAGCAGGTGGTGTTTATCTTTTCCCTTCAAGGCTCTGGGATTAACTACTTTATAGATAAGGACAGTCCTGATCATAAACCCAACTGCATTTGCAATGAACAGTAGAGTTAGCCTATCCCTTCCTGCCTGAATCCTGGTGCCGGATTATCTTCCTTACTAATAAATGTCTTTTGTGGCATTTTTGTCCCCAGAATAGGGCACTTTTGTCTGCATTAAAAACCTATTCAAGCAGGTATCTTTTCTCCTCAATGATAGTTGCATCTGGGAACTCATCTGGTGCCTCTTGGTCAGCAAAAACTGCTTCTCCTGTTATCTTGACATTTTTAAAAAGCCAAATCTCTTTCCAAAGTTATCAAACCATCCTTTGCTGGCATTCAATCCTCCAGCTTTAGATCCTTCACCTTCCTTTTTCTTTAAGTTATCATATAATGACTTCTCTTTTTCTCAAATCATATTAGAATCTGTGGGAATGCCTTTCTTACAGCAATCCTATACCCATATAAAAGCTGCATTTTCAATACAAGATAAAAAGGTGTTTCACCAAAAGTGCAAAGTTTTCACACCTGCTGGCAGATCTTCTACAGTAGCTTCAGGAATTTCCTTTTCTTTTTTTTACAACGGTCCTTATTCTGGATTCATTTATGTTGAAATGGTGGGCAACTGCAGCTGCAGAACTCAATCTATGCTGCATATCAAGCAATTCAACTTTTTCTGATAATGTTATGACTTTTCTCTGCTTCGTGGGGCACTTCCAGCATCACTACTGGCACTTTATTTGGGTCCCATGGTGTTACACAAGGTTTTTGGTATTGCACTAAACATGATGAAAAATACACAAGAGCTGCAAGAGGTCTTTTTGCTACAATCAGCAATTTACTGGATGGATGAACTGCTCATGTGGAGATGGTTACTGTCACACAGCATTTTAAGTGGGTACCCACAGCACTTGAGCTCACCGGAACAGCAACAAGACATGACTACTGATTTATCACAGCCATACAGTGTGTACTACAGTTAGTTTTATGCAATTATGATTGAATACTGCATCTTTACATCTGTGTACATTTCTCTTGACTGTGAATGGTTCCATGTACAGTTTGTGTTTGTGTGTGTAAGTTTTGTTAAATTTTAACTTTTTATAATAGACATGTACATTTTATGATAGTAAATGATAAACTAGTATCTACATATATTATATGCACTCATGACATACCCAGTTTTTCCTTTTTTTGTTATTTCTAAGCCATGCAGTTTGTCTATCTGTGAGTTTTTTCAAATTGTCACAAATCTCCAAAATTTTTTTCAATATATTTATTGAAAAAAGTCTGAGTATAAGAAAGTAGACCCATGTAATTCCAACCCGTGTTGTTCAAGGGTCAACTTTACTTGGAATGGCCTGGAATAATCGCCTGCACTATGTATGTAAGACAATCCACATGATCTCTGCTCTAGGCAAGTGCAGGCTTGGCAAGTTCAAGTTCAAGAAAGGCTCCTGTGGCCAGAATAAAATGAGCACTGGGCAAGAGGGGTTAATTTAGCATAGCAGCTTGTGTGTCTTGATAAGGAATAGGGGAAGCCATACCAGGGAATTATTCAATCTAATTTGCATTTTTAAAAGAGGACATTTAACACTCCCCAGATTGGGATAGAACCGGAGCAGCCTAGGGGTGGGAACGGGGGACAGGATCAGAGGTCACATGGTATTTCTCTATTAGGTGTTGTAAAAGATGGGGCTAACATTCACATCAGCCAGCCCAGTGGCTCACACCTGTAATCCCAGCACTTTGGGAGGCTGAGGCAGGAAGATCCCTTAAGCTCAGGAGTTCAAAACCAGCCAGGGCAACATAGTGAGACCTCATTGCTACAAAAATAAAATAAAAAATTAGCCAAGCATGGGCCAGGCGCAGTGGCTCACCCCTGTAATCCCAGCACTTTGGGAGGCTGAAGTGGGAGGATCACCTGAGGTCAGGAGCTCGAGACCAGCCTGACCAATATGGAGAAACCCCACCTCTACAAAAAAAAAAAAAAAAAATTAGCCAGGCATGATAGTGCACACCTGTAGTTTCAGCTACTTGAGAGGCTGTGCAGGAGGAAGGCTTGAGCCAAATAAGTTGAGGCTGAAGTGACCTGTGATCACGCCACTTCATTCCAGCCTGGGTGAAAAAGCAAGACCCTGTCTTCAGAAAGAAACACATACCTTAAATAGGAGAGAACCCCCCCCGCCAGCTTCTCCAAGGAGAGTGGAAGTATTGAGTTAAAGGATGACAATATAATTCCTAAATTATGCAACCTTTAGCCATAAGCCATAATGCAGAGTAACTCAACCTCAGTTTACGCCAAAGTAGCATAGCTACAATTATTCTTGGTGGACAACCAGCCCATGATATTGTTCTAGAAAAAGACAACAGTTAAACCAAAGAATGGGCCAGGCACGTTGGCTCAAGCCTGTAATCCCAGCACTTTGGGAGGCCGAGATGGGTAGATCATGAGGTCAGGAGATCGAGACCATCCTGGCTAACATGGTGAAACCCTGTCTCTACTAAAAATACAAAAAATTAGCTGGGCGTGGTGGTGGGCACCTGTAGTCCCAGCTACTGGGAAGGCTGAAGCAGGAGAATGGCCTGAACCCGGGAGGCGGAGCTTGCAGTGAGCAGAGATGGCACCACTGCACTCCTGAGTTTAGACTGGAAAAAGCCATAAAATCCATCTGAAAGGACAGCCAGTGCCCTCCTCCAAGCCAGTGAGAACTTGGGTTCTCGTTCCATTATTCCATGTCTACATAGTCCTTCTATGTCCTACATGGGCTTCATTATGTTGGTTCACACACCTGACTGAGCATCAGAAACTGCTGGGGCAATTGATCAAAATCCAGCTTCCTAGGCTGGACCCAGACCTGGAAAATCCAGATCTTCACAGGTAGGCTCATGAATCTTTAACAAGGTCCCAAGTGCCTCTGCTGATCAGTCAGGGGTGGGAGCCCCTGCACCGTAAGGGAATATTCCAGACCAAGAAGATCATCAGGGCTGGAAAGAGCTGAGCGCTGCCCTGGGCTATCCTTTAACTCCTCTGGGCCTGTTTCTCACTGTGAATAGGAGACTGATGAGATACTCTCCAACACTCCTTCCAGCTTAAAATCCTATGACTGTGTAATTCATCTTCACATCACTATATCCATGATGGACGACCAGCAAGTGCTTCATGTTGGAATGAAAAAGTGGTCAGGCATGGTGGCTCACGCCTATAATCCCAGCACTTTGGGAGGCCGAGGCGGGTGGACTACTTGAGGTAAGGAGTTCAAGACCAGCCTGGCTAACATGGTGAAACCCTGTCTGTATGAAAAATACAAAAATTAGCCGGCTGTAGTGGCACGTGCCTGCAATCCCAGCTACCTGGGAGGCTGAGGCAGGAGAATGGCTTGAACCCGAGAAGCAGAGGTTGCGTTGAGCTGAGATTGCACCACTGCACTCCAGCCTGGGTAATAGCACAAGACTCCATCAAAAATAAAGAAAGAAAGAACAAGAAAGCACCAAGGATTTTTGTGCCTGTGGTCAAAAAAAGAGAGAAGAAAGTTAGCGAGGCTGGTTTCAGGCACTATATCCATGGTCAAAATGTTACATGAAAGCTCTTGTGTATTGAGCCCACAGAGGAGGGTTTCCCTTGCATTTTTGAAGCCATACACATGTTCAACATGGATTTACTAGCCAAATCACTTCCCTTTAAACCTAATAGTAATAGCTAGAGGATAGGGAACATCTACCAGCACTGTCCTGGGAGATTTGAATCCTTATCATAATCCTATGAGGTAGGATTATTCCCATTTCACAGAGAAGAAAGCTGAGGCTCCTAAAGGTTAGCTTTGGCCCAAAGTCACACAGCAGAAGGGGATTCAAACAGTTGGCTCTATCCTTTAACCCCTGACCCCACAGGGCCCAGGGCTACGGGGTGATGGGAGAGCAGTCTACTAAACTAGCTGCATATCTGGGGATTCGATTCTGGTGGCATTGGGACATCCCTCTGACCCTGAGGACTGTCAGGAGAGACTCCCATTCATTCCCTGGAGTACTCCCCTTGGATGTGGTGTCAGCTATTTTCCCTTTGCTCTCTGGATGCCCTCTCCACCTTCCCCATCCTGCTGTGAGCTCTGGGAGCCACCAGCGTGGGCCATCTCAACCTCTCAACCAGCTGCTTTTCCCTCTGGGGCCAGCTGGGTTGGACCAATGGATGGCAGCGGCAAGAGCTCAGAGAGTGGGAGAGTGAGGTCAGGGGGATTTCTTCCTTGCTTCTGCCAAAGCCCCAGCCCCTGTGGGCCAGCCCTCTCCCACAGCCAGCAGTCCCTCCCACACCCCCACAGGCCTGAGGATGGCATCCTGCTCTGCTGTGACTTAGCCCTGTGTGCTCCAGCTCCTCTTCCTGGCTTTCCTGCATTGGGCCCCTGCTGTTGTAAGCAGTCCTGTTATAAAAGGCCCCTCACTCACCCATTAAGGTGTGTCTCTTTCCTAGCAAAATCTCAACAAATACCTACCTTCTGGGATGCCCTCAGGGGGATGCTCCCCACTCCCAGGGGACCCCTTCCCTGCCTCAGCAACCCAGTGCAATCTGGTGTGGAAGGGCTGGGTTTGAGCATGTGTGTGCAAGTGTGTGTGCAAGCATGTACACGAGTGTGTGCAGGTGTGTGCATGTGTATGAGCATGCACAAGTGTATGTACAAGCACGTGTGAGTGTGTAAGGACAGGTAAGTGCCTGTGTGTGAGTGCATGTAACAGTGTTAGTGTGAGAGTGAGTGTATGTGGGTGAGCATGTACAAGTGTCCACAGACTCCCACAGCAGCCCATGGGCCCAGGTGCAGCTTCATCAGCTGCCCGAGACCACATCCAGGTAACACTCTCCAGCTCCTCCCCAGCTACAAACACCGACCCCCGGCTCCCAGGAGATCCCCAGCAGCAGCATCCCTAGGCCTGCCCCTGCCCCTTGAATAAGCTACCAGTCCTGGAGTGACTCCTCTGCACTGGGCAATACGCCTGGGTACTTTCTGTACACGTGCATTCTACCCGGACCATGGTGCAGTGAGGTGACACGGTGACTCAAGTCTTTGCTGACTCACCACACTTCCCCCACAGCCTTCCATGGGAGAATGTGGGCCCATTAAATTATGCCACAGCCCTGTCCAGTGCTTGATTCAGGGATGGGATTGGGGCCACAGCCAACCCAATAAGAGCCCCCCATGGGCATTTTCTGGCTGGCCCTGGAGGGAACACGCCTCTTCTGCCTCCCAGACCCACAGTTGCCTGGATGTGGAGTTCCCTGTGGCCTTGGCCCCGGTGATGTGCATGACACAGTCAGAGAGAATGAGGTAACATGACAAGGAGGAAGACAGGACAGATTCAAACCCGAGGTGGGTGTGCCCTAAGCTCCACCCCTGCCCTTGTAGTACAGGAGCCAATGCCCCATTTCTGGTTAAGCAATTTTGAGTGGATTCTCTGTCTCTTGTAACAGAAAAAGGCCTGAGTACCAGCAAGATATTATTTTCCTCATTTGACACATGAAGACACTTAGGTTCAGAGAGGCTAAATGACATGCCCAGGGTCCTACATGGATACAGGTCAGAGCTGCGACTAGAACCAGGTCTTTGTTCATAGTCCCTGCTTCCAACACTATAGCCCCTATGGTCAGACTCTCTGGGGACAACTTCCAGTGTTTCCTCTGTCCCATCAAACCCCATTTGTTCTGCAGGAAAATTACACCACCCTAGAAAATGGTGAGTAAAAGGAACAGAGGTCCACAGGGGATGGGGAGTGGGGATGATTGTGGGAAAAACAACCTGCTAGGACCCAGGATGTCAGATGACATGGATGGCCTGGCTCTTTAAAAGTTCCTGCAAAGCCTTTCTCTAAGCAGGGCTGCACCGGAGCCTCTATGTCTCTGCAGAAGCAGGCTTGAGAAAGGCAGGCCCAGGTCTTGGCCTTTTAGGAGCACACTAGGCACTGTCACCCACCCAAGATCCGAAGGCAGGGCTCAGCTATCTGCTATGTTCACATGTGTATCACACCCTAGAAGCACAAAGCGAACTTGTACAAGAAGAAGAAGCTGGGTTTCAGAACTACGAGCCCATGAAAAGGAAACAAAAAGATTTAGGTTGTTTTTATTTTCTCAAAAATAAAAAAAAAAAGTCACCCCTGCTGTTTCAACTGCATGCGAAGGTGTTTCCAAATCAATCCCTCAGCAGCTGTAAAAATCCATGTTGATCCACTCCAGCAACCCTGAATGAGGATCAAACCTCCTGAGAGAAGGACTGATTGGTTCGCTCTCTAAATAGACTGTTTGCTCTGTCATTCAACACCCGCAAATGTTTCTACTACTGAACATTGCTAAGGTCAAATTGGATAAAACATATTAAGATATGATCAGATTTTGTTTTGTATTCAAAATGCCTTACAGGAGCAACACAGCCTGCTGTCCTGTGGCTGCAGCCTTCTAGGGAAATGCAATGGGCACAGGTTTGCAGCTTTACTTTGCATGCATGCTGCGTGGAGGGGAATTTGTCGCGGGTTTATGTTGTCCTGACTTTCTGGCGATGTGCAGACATCCAGGAGAATCTGCACAAAGACTGCTTAAGCAAACAGTCAGGCAGAAAAGGACTCTTGCTCTCTCTTGTTTCGAACCACTCCCCTCCCAGCATCGTCTATTTCCCCATCATCACAGTGACCCAGCAGCCTGTAGCTTCCCCATCTCTTTCCTTCGGCTTTTCTTAACGGATGTTGCTTGACTGCATCAATCCCAGATAGGAGCGCTAATGTGATGGGCAGGGTTTGGGAGCTGGGGTAGAAGGGTGCTGTGCTCTCTATTAGTGTCCAACTTACTCATCCTGTTTGTGCCTTGGTTTCTCCATCTATAAAGTAATGAAAATGAAAATGTCCAATTCCCAAGCCTTCTGTGAAGATAATTGAGATTACCGAGACAGAGCAACTGGCATTGTTCTCTGGGTATGGTGAACACCCAGTGGAGGTAGGTGATAAGATTATTTTCATTATTGCCCATGTTTGCTTCAAAAACTTACCCTTGTCACTTATCTTCGGTCTAGTATTCCAAGCTCCATCGCTGTCTCTAGGTCTCCCCAACCTAATTTTTCACTTCTGCCCTAAAAGCTGACTTGCATCCAGAACTACTCACGTCCAGTTGCCTTCATCCAACATTGGTAGAAGTCCTATTAGGTCCCAGGCGCTGTGCTGGGTGAGGGCAAATAAAATGAGGGGCACTCCTCTTATCTCCGTGGGAGGAAACAAAGCTCTCCTGCACTCCCTCACTTTACCATAAGTCGCTGGTGGTCTCCGTTACTCAATTTTTTTTTTTTTTTTTTTTTTTTGAGATGGAGTCTCACTCTGTCGCCCAGGCTGGAGTGCAGTGACACGATCTCGGCTCACTGCAACCTCTGCTTCCTGGGCTCAGGTGATTCTCAGCTTCCCGAGTAGCTGGGATTACAGGCACCGTCTGCCACCACACCCAGCTAATTCTTGTATTTTTAGTAGGGACGGGGTTTTCGGCCATGCTGGTCAGACTTGTCTCAAACTCCTGACCTCAGATGATCTCCCCACCTCGGCCTCCCAAAGTGCTGGGATTACAGGCGAGAGCCACTGCACCCGGCCCATTCCTCATTTTTTTAATTGATATAATGGTATAGGTATGCCACTACCCACTGTGGAGACAGGTGGGCTGTTGATGACAACATTGATAATGGTGGAAAGAAAAGTAAGTGAATTGATAGAAGAACTATAGGAACGTAGTTTAATGGATAGTTTATTCTGTATGTATATGCTTGTTTCTCCTCTCAAAATGGCCAAAGAATGCAACATAGGAGTTCTGGTACGGAAGTCTAATTGTGATTTAATTGGAGTTTACAAAGAAGCAACAGTTCTTAGAGGCAGCTCAATGGCAAGTCTAGGCGGTGGCCTGAGTCTTACCATCAATCTGCTGAAGGATAAGGACGAATGACCTACAGTGCCTTCGTCTGTGCTCCCAAACAGCCCTCAGCACACTGCCGTAACCATCTGTTTGTGTGTTCGTCTCCCTGATAAACCTCCAAGCTCCATGAATGCTGGGGCACTGTCCTATTGCCTATAATGTGTCCAGTTCCGGTTAAACTGAACTTACGAGGACAAAGAGGTTGATCACCCCATACATTTCAAGAAAACACTCGCTGCTCACATGAAAGGACAAGGGAAATATCACTTCCCAACAAAGAGTCCAGGAGAAAATAGAGGTATTTATTACTTAGAACTCTTCAAGTGTAGAATATGGGATTTGCTACTCATGCAAGCAGGCAGCAAAAAGTAACATCAAACTCTGGGCCTCTAGGGTGAAATGTGTACCTCCACGATACACAATATGATCATTAAGGTGAGGGCAGAAAATGTTAGGACTTTCCAGTTAGTTTAAAGTCATCATTTAAACATTTGTGATTTATGTATGCTTTATGATTTGTATAACATATTAGCATTTAAATATGTATATATCTAAATATGTAGAATTTTTTTTTTTGATGGAATCTCACTCTGTCACCCAGGCTGGAGTGCAGTGGTGCAATCTCGGCTCACTGCAAGCTCCGCCTCCCAGGTTCACGCCATTCTCCTGCTTCAGCCTCCCGAGTAGCTGGGACTACAGGTGCCGGCCACAATGCCTAGCTAATTTTTTTGTATTTTTTTTTTTTAGTAGCGACGGGGTTTCACCATGTTAGTCAGGATGGTCTCGATCTCCTGACCTCGTGATCTGCCCACCTCGGCCTCCCAAAGTGCTGGGATTACAGGTGTAAGCCACTGCACCCGTGAGCCACTGCATTGCACAAATATAAATGTATTTTTATATATTGAGGATGCTTACATTTTTTATTGATTGCATATACAATACAAATTTTTGGAACAGTGATTCCATTGAACATATTGACCTGAATATTTATTATATAACATCTGAACTGTATATAACTCCTTATAAGTTTTAATAAATAGGAGGATGGAGAGATGGATGGATGGATGGACAGTTGGATGAATGGATGGGTAGGAGGATGGATAGGAGGATGGATGGGGCATGGATGGATGGATAGACGGTCAGATGGACAGTATTCACTTATACTTATTTTAACCTGGGGTTCATACAAAGGTGTCAGGGATTCTGAGAACTCCCCGAAATTGCACACAACATATCCCAAGGAGGGTCATGCCATTGCAGGGCAATTGGAACAGAAAAGTCCCCTACCGCAGATTGTTATATGGGAAAGAAGGGAAAGGTTGTGACAGTAGGAGCAATATGAACATGATTCTGGAATTGAGTTTTCTCCTTATCATAGATTTAATTCAATCCTGAAGCAGGGGTTGTAATTTTTAATACCAATGAGCAATACTGGTAAACACGCTATTTAGCTTTGAAAACCATATCAGAAGATGAGGGCTTTCAATTTATTTATGTATTTGGTGTAACAAATAAAGTCTAGGGCCTAGCAGAGTTCCTCACTCAAAATAGGTTATTGAAAAATATTTGTCCCATTGAATTCTTTCGCCTCCCCCAAGCTTAAGGAGCACTTGAAGATGCAACACCTACAGCATGAGAGTGATTTTCATTCTTTGACACCAGTGTGGGTCGAGGGACCAGGAATCTTCCACTCTGTCCAGAATGTCTTGTTTTCCTCCCTGTTAAAATTTCAGCAGCAAAAAAAACCCAAACCAAAACAAAACATACACCATGATAAAGCCATCATGATGATGAACAGTGGCCTTAATTGGTATTAAAGGATATTTATGTCGGTATGACTAAGTTAAAACCCCTAATTGATTGGAGACATTTAAGTAATAGAATCCATGGAGTCCCATTAGTATTGCATTGACATATTAGCATATCCTCTCCTTGATGGCAAAAGGATACGGTTGGGAGCTTCACACTGTAGCACATCCAGGGTAAGACTTCTGACCTTAGATTTATGTTATCTAAAGCAACAAACCCAGCTGCCTACTTCGTGGTCTGAATTACAGATTTTCCATTTAGCCGGACACCATGAATCTGCTGCTACAATTATGTCTACAATTACAACCCCATTGAGTGCATATGGCATTCTAATGCAGTTGTTTACTTTATACTCTGGCCTTTCCTTGGAGTAAAAGTGCATCGGCAGCCCCAGCTCCCTCTCCGCTGGAAGGTGCTGCACGTTGTTACTTGGTAGAGCTGTCAACTAGACAGATGCCGGCAGTACTCTCAGGAGCTGACTTCCTCCTGCTGTTCTGTTCATTGCTGCCTTTCTCTCTTCAAAGGAGATCTCCTTTTCATCAGAGCTTTCCAATCTAGGAAATAATGAACTCAATTCTCCCCTCTGTTCAGGGAATGCACATTCCCAGGGCAGAGTAGTGGGGAGCTTTTTAAATTTAGTAAGTATTAGCTGAGCCCAGCACTGCACTCGGCACTAAAACCCCCTCCCCAGCTCTGTGTTCTGGGTAAACAGAAACGTGACAGGTCCAAGGTTTTCTCCCAGAATTTCCCCCAGCTGATGTGCTCTGGTCCACATCCTATGTCCAGGATCCAACTCCGATGCTCTTCTTTTTCCTTGCTTTTTTAAAAAACAAAAATGTGATGATATTATACATGGCATTTTCTGACCTGCTTTTAGAAAATGTCAAACATTTTAATTGCAATAGTGATTCATTCTTATTTGGAAAATTTATACATTACCTAAGTATATAAAGTTAAGTCTTCACAGGAAGAGCTACTATTTCCAGATCTCTTTCAATGCATATACAAACACAAGCATATACATAAAAATATGCACCTAAAATCAAAATGGAATTTTAATATAAATCTTTTCCTAAATATTACTATTTATTTGTGGTTAGCACATTTGGATAGTCTCAGCATCAATAAATTACATTTATATTATTACGGCCACCTAAATGCATGGATCAGATACAACCTTTTTTATTTAATTTATCCCTTATTGTTAGATATTTTGAATACTTCCTGTATTTCATGATTATAAACAACCAGAGGATGAGCATTTTTTTAGCTGCATCTCCTTTCCCTTTATCTTTTTATTATGGAAAATTCTGAACATTCACAAAATAAAGAGAGTAGTGTAATGAATCCTCACAGCTCCATTATCTAGCTTCAAAGTCATCAACATTTTGTCAATCTTGTTTCATCTAAGTCCCTTCCCCAGCACACACACACACACACACACACCTTTTTTTTTTTTTCCCTGGAGTATTTGAAAGGAAATCTGACATAAGACACAGGAAGAGAAGTATAAGGAAAGGCCAGCAGATAAGGCCTACTCCCTTCCTCTCCTTGTCTAACATGACTCCCTCCGAGGGATGCTGCGTGGGGGTGAGTTAAGCCCTCTCTTCCTGCTTTTCCTATGAACTTGGAGTGCCAGGCACATTAAACCTACTTTAAGAGGTGCCAGTAGCAGAAAGGTTAGAATCAGAAAGATGTATGTTGTGCCCCTGGTTTTCTCACTAGCTTCCAAATTTTATCAAGTTACTTAGACATTCCAAGCTTGAGTTGGAACCGTCATCACCAGCTCATGGCTGCACTGAGGAGTGCGTGAGTTCCTGCAGTGGTCAAAGCTCTAAGCAGCTCGAGCAGAGGTGTTTTGCACCTGAGCTTCGCAGCCAAGGCCTTGACCCTGAGGAAACTGGCTTGGCTCACAGCAGCACTGCATGTGTGTCCTGATTTGTCACCAAGCCACAAAATACATGCCCTATTGCATGTTTCTGTAGCTGAACCATACCAGACAGCGTGAATTATGGCATCATCAATCCACGCAAACATGAAGAAATTAACTATGAATGAATCCAAAGGCAGATTGTCTAACCAAGCTACTGTTGGTTAAATTGAGTCACCCATGACCAATATCCTTGCATTTCCTTGGAGCGCTGGATTAGGAAGCCCCATGGGGTTCTCACTCCTGCTGTGGATCCTGTGACTCTAGGCAAGTCAGTTACATCTCTAGGTCCCTGTCCTCACCTGTAGAATGAAGATGATATATTCCACCATCGCCAGGGCCATTCCAAAGAGGGGTGCACCTTTAGACCTTGAAAACACCTGACCTCCTAGTCAGCCTGAACTCAATCATGCAGTTGAACGTGCACATGTGCCTGCATTTTTGGCTGTGTGGTTGAAATAGCCCAGACTTTGCAGCCAGCAGACCCACCTCCAGGACTCAGCTGTATTATCCACTAGCTCTGTGACTCAGGGAAAGTCGTGCCCTCCCTAAGTTTCTACTTCCTCAGCTAGAATGTAGACATTCATTTGCTCATTCATGATTCTAATTTTATTCAGCGCCTACTATGTACTGTACCATTCTAGTGCCCACAGTCTAGTGGGGCTGTGATTGGAGGTGGAGGAGAAGTAAACAAAAATAAATTGTAAAATGAGCAGTAAGTTAGATGGAGATTGATGCTAAGGCAAAAATAAAGTAGGTGGGGGTGTTGGGGAGCATCAAAGGAGCCGTTGGGGAGGGGCAGTGTTGCAGTACTAGAGAGACATCCAGGTAAACCTCACTGAACAGGTGACGTCTGAGTAAAATCCTGAAATGAGATGAGGGAGCCAGCCCAGAAGATACCAAAGGGAAAGTGTACTAGGCTGAGGGAACAGAAGGTGCAAGGATCCTGAGGCAGGAGCATGCCCAGAATGTCCGAGGACCCACAGGGTGGCCACTGTGCCAGGGACAGAGGGAGGGAGGGCACTGGCCATGTGGATTCTTGAAGCCCACCGTCAGGACACTGGCTGTTATTCATCCTATGTCTGGAAGCCTTTGCAGGGTTTTGAGCAGAGGTGTGATGTGCTCTACCCCAGCATTTTTCAAAGCATGATCTGGGGACTCCTGGGAGCCCCTGACACTTTTTCAGAGATCCCCATGAGATCAAAATTATTTTCATAGTAATATAAGATATGATTTTCCCTTTTTGTTCTCATTGTCTCATAACTACACAGTTGAGTTTTCTAGAAGCTACACGACATATATTGCAACAGATTCAAAGTAGAAAATGGAGAATTCATCTATTAATCCAGACATTAAAGAGATTTACAAAATGTACTCTCCAAAAATGTATACTGCTACTTTTCTCAGTTTTTTTGTTTTGTTTTGGAAAATAGAGTTTTTTTGGTTTTTTGTTTGTTTGTTTTTCTTTTTGAGACAGTCTCGCTCTGTCGCCCAGGATGGAGTGCAGTGGCACGATCTCGGCTCACTGTAAGCTCCACCTCCTGGGTTCAAAAGATTCTCCTGCCTCAGCCTCCTGAGTAGCTGGGATTACAGGTGCCCGCCACCATGCCCGGCTAATTTTTTGTATTTTTAGTAGAGATGGGGTTTCACTGTGTTAGCCAGGATGGTCTCGAATTCCTGACCTTGTGATCCACTGGCCTTGGTCTGCCAAAGTGTTGGGATTACAAGCGTGAGCCACCACTCCCAGCTGAGTTATTTTTTATAAGTTTGTTTTACTTATGTTAACATGCAATAGGTTTATTATTATTATTTAAAATGAATTATTTTTTAAACTTCGCTTTAATTTCTTACACTTGATCTTAGCCAAAAGGCCAACAAGCGATTAGCTTTAATTTCTAATACAGTAACATCAATAAATATAATCCACATAGGCAAGAGCTTTTAGGGGTTTTCAGTCACTCACTTCTAAGGGAAGAAAGTATTCTGAGACCAACTGTGTGAGGACCACAGGTCTAATGAGAGTTTGAACCCCCATTCAAACCCACCTCTTGTGTTGAGATGAGAGGGGGCAATGTCAATGGCGGAATGGTGGGCTCACCAGGATGGTGGCAGTGCAGAAAGTGAGAAGTGTTCAGATTGTGGATAAATTTTGAAGGTAAAATTCACAGAAATTGCTGATGGATCTCATGTATTAATAGATTATGGGAAAGAGTCAAGAATTGCTCATTGGTGTTTGGCTTGACCAATCAGCAGGATAGAATTGCAATTCACTCAGGTGACAAAGTAGAGAGGCAGGTTTGAGGTGGTGGGGTAGGCGGGTGGGGGAGAGCAGGAGCTCAGCTTGAGACATTTTCTTTTCTTTTTTTTCTTTTTCTTTTGGAGACGCGCCTCGCTCAGTCACCCAGGCTGGAGTGCAGTGGCGCGATCTCGGCTTACTGCAAGCTCTGCCTCCTGGGTTCACGCCATTCTCCTACCTCAGCCTCCCGAGTAGCTGGGACTACAGGCTCCCGCCGCCACGCCCGGCTAATTTTTTTGTATTTTTAGTAGAGATGGGGTTTCACTGTGTTAGTCAGGATGGTCTTGATCTCCTGACCTCATGATCCACCCATCTCGGCCTCCCAAAGTGCTGGGATTACAGGTGTAAGCCACCGCGCCTGGCGAAGCATTTTCATTTTAGATGTCTGTAGGCATCCAGATGGAGATCCCAGGCAGGTAGATGTGTACTGAAGTCCGAAGTCCAGGGGAGCACTGGGCTGGAGACATAAATTTGGGCTGTTATCAGTACGTAGGTGCATTTGAAGTCATAAAACTAGCTGAGCTCTCCAAGATAGAGCGAGAGCACATCCAAAGACTCTGCCATATGCAGAGGTGGGAGAAAAAGGGAAATGGTCAGGAGACCAAGGCAGAATGGGAGGAAGAGAAGAGGCTGTGGGATTCCGGATTCCGAGTGGAGAGAGAGTGTCAGGAAGAAGGGAGCGATGTTCGAGACTGGGCAGTGGGTGCTGACTGTGGGGCTTAGCAACTGTAGACTCCTGGTGCCTTTGCTCACAAAGCTGACCAGGCAAGTTGATGAAAGAACAGAGAAGCCAATACTAGGCAGCCCTGCTGAGGAGTTTTGCTGCTTGGGAGGGAGAGAAAGCAGGTGGTAGTGGAGGGAAGACAAAGTCCACAGACGGATTTTTCCCCCTTTGATATGGAAGAAAATAAATCTTATTTACTCTTCTGATGTGGAAAAAACAGTAAAAAGACTGACAAGACAGGAAAGAGTGAATTTACTTCCAGGAGAATTAATTGCATGAAAGAATTCTCTCTTTTTGTTTTTTTTTTGAGATGGAGTATCACTCTGTTGCCTGGGTTGGAGTGCAGTGGCACGATCTCGGCTCACTGCAAGCTCCGCCTCCCAGGTTCAAGTGATTCTCCTGCCTCAGTCTCCTAAGTAGCTGGGATTACAGGCACTCACCACCACACCTGGCTAATTTTTGTATTTTTGGTAGAGACGACACATTTCACCATATTGGCCAGGCTAGTCTTGAACTCCTGATCTTAAGTGATCCACCTGCCTCGGCCTCCCAAAGTGCTGGGATTACAGGTGTGAGCCACCACCATGCCCAGCCATTTGCATGAAGGAATTCTTAAGGAGGAGAAGAGATAGTTCTGGTGAGGATGGGTCTAGTCTTGCTGGGAGCCTGGGCAATTCCTCCAGATACCAGGAGAGAGACAAGGAACACAGGCACAGGCAGATGGAGCTTGTATGAGCTCTGTTCTCACCGCTTCTATTTTCCCAGTGAAATTGGAAGCAAGCTCATCACTGTGAGGAAGGATAGGGTAGGAGGTGTGGAGGGTTAAAGAAAGATAGTTATCTTGGTAATTATAAGACCACATGAGGTAGGCTCTTCAGTGCTGGATAAATGCTCGATGCTGTTTATTCTTAAATATAGGTGTGGGAAGCCAGTGCTATTTTTCACTGTGTCTTACTGTGTCCCCAGTATAAAGGGAATGATTGTTCTCTATAGGTCAAATACACACATTTAGTAACATTCGTCTTCGTATTGACAGCTTCCCAGATTTCCCACTGTAATCCAGAGGTCTGTAGAGATGTGGAGGAGATGCTGCTTTATAATATGTATTTTAATGTAGTTTTGATGACTGATGATGAGAAATGGATTTTTTAAGTTCCATACCTATGACCTGTATTTATCCATCCAAAAGCCCGGTGGAATGAGATCCATGAAGGGCCCCTGTGCAGTGTCATGTGGCTTATGGAGCCCTGCCTGGAAACTGCTGCTTTGTATGTATCCCCAGAGCAGTGGTACCTGCAGACAGAGGAGTGCAAAGCGAGGAGGGCAGGAGGATATTAAGCCATGTGTTCTCTTTCCAGTCAATTTCTCCACTGGGCCCCAGGGCCTTCCTCCAGCCCAGGCAGCTAGCAATGATTCATCACTGTCTTAGGGGGAAGTTATCCTCGCAGAGGCAGAGAACAAAGACAGTAGATTCTTGGCTTTTAAGCTCAAGATCCTTTCCTTTCCCCCTCCCTCCTCCAAGCTTGCAAAGAGGGAAGGTAAGGAGGCAAAGATGAAATAAGAGAAGTAGACACTGGCTGCCTCCCCTCTAGCTGTATGGGAGGTGGTGACAAGAAGCCCAGCTCCCGGTCGGGCGCGGTGGCTCACGCCTGTAATCCCAGCACTTTGGGAGGCCGAGGCGGGCGGATCATGAGGTCAGGAGATCGAGACCATCCTGGCTAACACGGTGAAACCCCGTCTCTACTAAAAATACAAAAAATTAGCCGGGCGAGGTGGCGGGCGCCTGTAGTCCCAGCTACGCGGGAGACTGAGGCAGGAGAATGGCGTGAACCCCTTGGGGGGCAAAGCCTGCAGTGAGCCGAGATCGCGCCACTGCACTCCAGCCTGGGTGAAAGAGCGAGACTCCATCTCAAAAAAAAAAAAAAAAAGAAGCCCAGCTCCCTCCTGACTGATGTCACAACATTGTGCAAATGGCCCAGGACTCAAGGAGAAACCCTGAAATGAATTGGTCAAATCCAATCCTGAAGATGATCAAGTCTATCCATTATATGGATTGTATTTCTGCCATCAGGAAGCGTAAAGTAGAGATTCACTGGGCTGCAGAAAAATCAAGAAATTGACATTTCTGCGGGCCTGCGTGGCTTCTTCTTAGTTCCACTTGCAAAAGGGAAAGATTCATTGAAGAAATAACACATTAAGTCACTACACCTTAGTATTAATGAGCTTATCACAGTGGTTCTCAAAGGGGAGATTTTGCTCCCAGGGGACATCAGGCAATGTCCGGAGACATTTTTTATTGTCGCAGCTGTGGGAGGAGGGTTGCTACTGGCACCTGGTGGGTGGAGGCCAGGGAGGCTGCTGAACATCTTATGACGTTTGAATAAAAGAAAAACAATGTTTCAGCCCCAAGTGTCCATAGTTCCTAGGTTGAGAAATCCTCAATTTCTCTCCTGAATCAAAAGATAGGTTCAGCATAAAAGGATCAAGTTCCTCAAGGAGCAAGAAGGAAGAATATGAAATGAACTGAAAGAGAAAATCATTTCTAACCTATTCTACATTTTGGAATACAGTAGTTCCAGCAGAGTAACTTATTACTTTTAACAAGAGAAAAAAGGAACTTTACAGCTATTGCATTTCCTAGAGTGTGCAAAACAAGTACTCAAAACAGTAGCAGGCACACAGTGTAATAAAAACACTCAGGTTTTAACTCATCACCACCTGGAATGCACAACAAACACCTCCTACGCAGGTCTGGTGAGAGTCTTAGCTTTTCTCCTGCCGGGTTCTCATGACACTGTTACTTTGTTTTCTCCACCTCCAGCTGAACCTTCCCTCTGGGTCTCCTGACCTCCTCTTCTTCTGCTGTTTCCATGTTTGCTTCCATTCCTATCACTGCTTCATTCTCCAACCTGCCATGACAACTCAGAACTGAGCCTCTTGGCCTTGGCCACCTCTTTTTGGCCGGCAGGCCCCCAGTCCTTGTCTCTGAATCCTTGCCCCAGGGCAAGGCTGGAATTTTCAGCTGTTTCCTGACCACAGGACACTCTGCACAGTCTCATCACCCATCCAAGGAGGATAGCAGTACCATTTCATAAGGTGAAAGCGAAGAGTGAAGGAGTGGATACTGTGCTTGGCACAGAGTAAGCACTCAAATGATGGCCATTGTTATTATTGTCACCTTTTTCCATCAGAAGCCCAAACAGGACCTCAAAATTAATATAGCTACAACCAGACTGTTTTTCCTCCAAAATTGGTTTCTTTTTCACTGCTTCTCCCTTGTGCTTAGCCAACTCAGTGTCACCTTAAACTAGAGTTAAAGAGAGCATTATTAATCATAAGACCAGAGCAACAGGCACAAGCCGGGGCAACTCCTGGCAACCTGGAGAGACGTGTGGTCATGCTGCTTTAACCCTTTTCTCTCTCCTCGCTAATGGAACCATAGTCCAACCACCATCCTGTCTCATTTGGATGAGTGCAATATCCTCTCCACAGAGCGCCCCTTCTCTCTGCCTTTCCCCCTGTTCTATTCCTACATGTCTTTTCCTGCTGCAAAACACCCTGTCTCCTAATGACTTAGGAATGGGGCATGCATTATTTGTCCTAGAGTTCAAGGCTTTCTTTTTTTTTTTTGAGACAGAATCTCGCTCTGTCGCCCAGGCTGGAGTGCAGTGGCGCAATCTCAGCTCACTGCAAGCTCCACCTCCCTGGTTCATGCCATTCTCCTGCCTCAGCCTCCCAAGTAGCTGGGACTACAGGCACCCGCCACCCCGACTGGCTAATTTTTTGTATTTTTAGTAGAGACGGGGTGTGTTAGCTAGGATGGTCTTGATCTCTTGACCTCGTGATCCGCCCGCCTTGGCCTCCCAATGCGCTGGGATTACAGGCATGAGCCACCACGCCCGGCCGAGTTCAAAGCTTTGTAAGATCTCAGCCAGCATGTATAACCTCGTTGCCCAGGACCAGGCCTTTCTTTTTTGTTTGTTTGTTTGTTTTTGAGATGGAGTTTCACTCTTGTTGCCCAGGCTGGAGTGCAATGGTGTAATCTCGGCTCACTGCAACCTCTGCCTCCCAGGTTCAAGTGATTCTCCTGCCTCAGCCTCCTGAGTAGCTAGGATTACAGGTACCCGCCACCATGCCTGGCTAATTTTTGTGTTTCTTAGTAGAGATAGGGTTTCACCATGTTGGTCAGGCTGGTCTCGAACTCCTGACCTTAGGTGATCCACCCACCTCAGCCTCCCAAAGTGCTGGGATTACAGGCATGAGCCACTGTGCCCAGCCAGGACCAGGCCCTTCTAATGGCACAGTCCACTGCCATGGGTATTCCCTGGACTTCCTCTTCTCCCACCATGCCTCTCCTCTGGAATGACCCCCTCCCCTTCCTCCACACCCCACCCTCATCTTCATAGATCCACATCTACCTTCCCTCAGAGCTCATCCTTCATGCCCCCTTCTCCACAAAGCCATCCCTACCACGAGGATTTAGGGTATCAGGGTGGCCTGATCCCTGGCTACAAGTAACTTCCTCTCCTTCAAGCTCTTGTGGTTTTTGTTTTTTTGTTTGTTTGTTTTTGAGACGGAATCGTGCTCTGTTACCCAGCCTGGAGTGCAGTAGTGTGATCTCGGCTCACTGCAAGCTCCACCTCCTGGGTTCACGCCATTCTCCCACCTCAGCCTGTAGCTGGGACTACAGGTGCCCGCCACCACACCCAGCTAATTTTGTTTCTGTATTTTTAGTAGAGACAGGTTTCACCATGTTAGCCAGGATGGTCTCAATCTCCTGACCTCGTGATCTGCCCGTCTCGGCCTCCCAAAGTGCTGGGATTATAGGCTTGAGCCACTGCGCCCGGCCGCTCTTACGGTATTTAATTTGTATCTCTTTTGTGGCACTTACCCCCTCTAACCTTGAATGAGAGTGACTTGGATTGGTGTTTTTATCTCCCCATAATACACCGTACATTCCTCCAGAAGGAACTTATTAATTCAGTTTCTCCAAGGAACCTTAGCACATGGTAGAGGCCCAGCAGACATTTGTTGACTCTATGATGCTTCCACAGGCTTTTCTGAATATTTTTTATTGGCTGAATTTAAATGTATATCGACTGATTCATCCTATCCTGGTTTTGTCATCAGATAGTCTCAGCCTACACACAGCCCCAGAGACTAGTTAAAACTCTTATTTTTCCCTTTTTTTCTTGGGGGAGATGGGGACATGGTGTGAGGGATACTTAGCGAGAGCTGGAAAGAGAGTGTCAAGCTCACTAATATTCATACTAGGTAAATTGTCACAAGGCGGTGACAGCTCAGTGTCCAGATGTGCAAACTAAGGCCTGGGAAATAGAATTTCATTTGACACCACTGTCCTGACCAATGCCAGGGGGAGTTAGAGCGGGAGATGTCCTGAAAGATCGTGTCCTGCACCCCTCTCATTTTACTTCCAGAGAAAATCATGAAACAGAGCAGAGAGAGAAGGTGACTCCCCCAGGTCACAGAAAGGGTGTGGCACGGGGAACCCCTTCCTTCTGGCCTGCAAGGTTGGTGTCTTAAAAGACTTGTATTCATGTCAAAAAAATACGTCCCTGATTTGAATCTGCATGAAGCAGAAAGCAAACATTTAGAAACTGTATAATCTCAGTAAGTGCATAACCACTTCCTGTGTGGGTAAAATGTGTGCCGTGGAGAATGCTACAGTCCCTACAAGAAGCCAGGGACAGCCTGGGACTGGAAGGGCCAGGGGGCACAGCAAGGCAGCCCGGGCTCCTGTGAAGGTGGATAGAGCTCAAGATGGTGACCTGACCATGTTGGCCATTTCCTGTGTGGTCATAGGCCTGGTGGCACACTGCAATCCCCCACATGGCCCTTGAGGCTGAGGGAGTCCAGGCTGGAGAGGAGCTGGAGAAGCGGGGGGAGTGGCATTCTGGGCTTTCATGTGGTGCCACTGCAGGGTTGATGGCAGGAGCTCCCTGGTGCTTTTTCCTGAGTCTCTCTCAGCCTCGCCAGGGCCCCTCCATGTCTCCAGTGCCTGGCTTCGTCCTGGGCAGGGAAGCAAGCGGGGGAAACCCCACTTGGTAAGAAGAGGGGAGAAAGGGTGATTTTCGTTCCTATGTTTATTTTTTCTCATATCAAACCCCAAACACTTTCTTTCTGATTTGCCCAACAGCCGGGAGGCTGGGAGGGCTTTAAGGGAGGGCTTTAAGGGAAGACTGTCAGGGAACCGCTTACCAAATGCCAGGTGCAGAGCAGGGCGTGAGGCCGGGGTCCTCTCATCCTCACACACTTTCCAAACTCAGGCAGCTGCAGGGCAGGGAGCTGGGATTAGAATCCAGGGAGGTACCTGTGATAACCATTACGCCACATGCGGTACAAAGGTAAAGAGGAGAGGGCAGAGGGGTAAGGACCACACATACACCTAGGCCCCCACAGGAGCAGAGCGTAGCTGGGTAAGGTGGCTGCACAGTTCCCACTGAGGTGCACTGAGGCATGGCACGCTTCTTCCAGAAGCCTCTTCCCTTTCCTCACAATATGTCACCTGTCTGCACACAGATGGAGACAAGAGATGCCAACAAGATGTAAAACTGTAACACCCCCTGACATCATTTCCATCCCCTCTCTTCTTTCAATAGCATCTCGTTCTGACCCACGCCAGGTGACCATTGTTCTCCTGAGTTGTATAGTCTCTGGTGTCACACAATTCGCAATCGGAAAAATGTGGAATCAACCCAAATGCCCATCAATTAATGAGTGGATAAAGAAACTGTGATATATATGTATGTATATATACACACACACACACATACACATATATAAACACACACAATATATACACACACATATACATATGCACACACATATATACACACACACCCACATACACACACACACACACACACACGGAATACTACTCAGCCATAGATAGGAGTGAATTAATGGCATTCACAGCAACCTGGATGGGATTGGAGACCACTATTCTAAGTGAAGTAACTCAGGAATGGAAAACCAAACATTGTATGTTCTCACTCATAATTGGGAGCTAAGCTATGAGGATGCAAAGGCATAAGAATGACACAATGGACTTTGGGGACTTAGGGGGAAAGGGTGGGAGAGGGCGAGGGATAAAAGAAGACAAATTGGGTTCAGCGTACACTGCTTGAGTGATGGGTGCACCACAATCTCACAAATCACCACTAAAGAACCTACTCATATGTCCAAATACCACCTGTTCCCCAAAAACCTATGGAAATAAAAAAAAATTAAAAAAGAGAAAGGTCTCTAGTGTCACAGCTCTTAAGATCTCATATCAGTTTATGCTGTTTGCCTGAAATATACTCACATTTTCTGTACACTTTCCTGGGTATTCGCATATTTGAGCTTTCTTACTGTCCTAGCAGAATGAGTGGTGTGGCTACCCTGAAATGAGTTTTAGGCAGCATCCAGGCCTTAGGAGAGATGTTTGAGAGAACATGGAGCCTTCCAGTTGTCCCTAAAATTATTATTTTCCCAAGGATTGCCCTGAAGGTAAACCTGCTTTCCTTGTTGCCTCATGCCTGAGGCCAGGGCTGGGGCCTGAGGAATGTGGCCACCTCCCTGCACCCTTAAAGCTGAGCAGCCACAGATTCCTCAGCAGAGGGAAAAATCCAGGGCAAAGGCCAGGCGTCTGCACTTTTACCTCCACGTTGCTTCTGTCTATTACTATTGCACAACAGTAGCAATAATAATAATAGACCAGTGACTTCATTTATTAAGAACCTGCTATATGTCAGGCACTGTGCTAAGTCCTTTATATACTTTATCTCTAAAGCTGTCATGGTTGAGTGTTTGAATCTGTGTTCCAGGTTACCATACTATTTAACTTTGAAGGTTTGCTGTGAGGGTAAGTGAAAAAAAAAAAAAACCTATGTAAATATTTAGCACAGGGACTAGTATATTAGAAGTATTCTAGAAATGTTAGCCATTAATTAATCTTTAAGGATAGGTATCATTATATCCACTTTACAGATTTGGAAAACAAGGCTCAGAGAGGTCAAATAAAGTATTCAAGATTCTATTGCTAGAAAGTGGTGACGTTAGGATTTGAACCCAGATCTTTCTGATTTTCTCCACTACTGATATTCTGCATTGCTATTTGAGTGATTTCAAAAGCACCAGGGACATTAAATCAAGTGGCTTACTTGGTTTTTGGAAATATAACACTCCTGATTCAGTATGTTAGGTTTGCCCCCATTCATTTAACTAAACAGATCCGTGTACAATCTCAAGCGAGTGATTTCTCTTCTGTTACGACAAGAAAATGTGGTAGCTGTTTTGCAATAAGCAACTTTTATTTTCAGAATACAAGTTTTACTTTTTAAAATCATGAGATCATATTTCAAAGACCACTTACACACAAAAGTGGAGTCACGGGCCTTTTCACTCCCAAATCAAGGCTCCTGCATATGGGAGGAGTTCAAGGAATGAGAGGTGATGGATGGATTTGTGGATCGTTGTCCCATATGGTTTTCAATGTCCCATGTGGTGTCCAATCTTTTGGCTTCCTTAGTCCACATTGGAAGAGGAATTGTCCTGGGCCATATGTAAAATACATAAACACTAACAATAGCTGATGAACTAAAAAAAAAAATCTCATGATGTTTTAAAGTTTACAAATTTGTGTTGGGCCGTGTTCAAAGTCGTCCTGGGCCTGCAGGGTGTCGGTTAGACAAGCTTGATCTATATGTTTATGCACAATAATCTATAAATTGTTGAGGCCGGGCGCGGTGGCTCACGCCTGTAATCCCAGCGCTTTGGGAGGCTGAGGCGGGCAGATCACGAGGTCAGGAGATGGAGACCATCATGGCTAACACGGTGAAATCCCGTCTCTACTAAAAAAAAAAAAAAAAAAATTAGCCGGGCGTCGTGGTGGGCGCCTGCAGTCCCAGCTACTCGGGAGGCTGAGGCAGGAGAATGGCGTGAACCTGGGAGGTGGAGCTTGCAGTGAGCTGAGATCGCGCCACTGCACTCCAGCCTGGGCGAAAGAGCGGGACTCCGTCTCAAAAACAAACAAACAAACAAACAAACAAACAAATCTATAAATTGTCAAGATAAGCCTACCTTAAATCCCATCCAAGGGGCTATAAAAGTGATTACAGCTCCTACAGCCTGAAATGTCTTGTGCAAACTTGCTGGAAGGCATTCTCATTACCCCAAACCAAGGACAAAATAAAGTCAGCCCCCAGCAAGTGTCTATTCCACTTCAGGTGAAAGCAACAGCTGTACTCTCTCCATTTTTATTAGTAAAGTGCTGGAAATGGCTAACTACTTCTGTCCTAACTCGTTTATCAACATCCCACGATCCCAAATAATGACTCTTAGGTTTCTTTTCTGTTGTTTTCTCACTAAAAAGCCCAAAGTGAAGGTCCTAGGTCTGGGGCACTCTTGTTATCTGAGCCAGGAAATTAATTCACTGTGATTTACTCTAATGCACCCTAATGTGCAACTGTGGCTGGTGATTGTAGAATAATGTGACTTTTCACAGTTAACTCGTGCCCTCTCAGTAGGCACATGTTCAAAATGAGTATAAGTGCAGCTATGTTATTTACAGCTTACATGGCTTTGATAACACTTTGTTCATCTTATTCTGTAGATTGCATTCAGCTCTGCAGCGCATAGTAGCACCTCCAGAGGAAAATGCGAGGGATCTCAAATCTCCTTTTCTAATACAGTTGCAAAGGCATATTAGAGTTCATGTTATCTCCCCTAGAACATATTCAGCTCAAGATAGTATTTTGCAAGGTTTGAGCTAAGATTTCTGGAGTGATCCAAAGCAGTGCTTCAAGAAGTATCTGTGGGAAAGACGAATTGTTTTTGTTTTGCTTTGCTTTTTTACAATCTATAATCCATTGCACCTTGAAACTTAAACATAATAAAAATGAGTTATGAGAGAAATTTAATGAAAAAGGGCATAAAAAATAAGCCCCAAATTTTAAATATTAGATACAGCAGACATCATAAAATTACTCTGTCAAGTTGCTATCAGAGTTTCTAAATGCTTACTGTCAATTTCTGGACTCATTGCCTCAAAGACCAAAAATAAATTCAGATAAGTACCTTCCTCAGATCACAGTTTAAGTATACTGTTATAGGTTGAGCTCCCCTAATCTGAAAATCCAAAATTCAAAATGCTCCGAAATCTGAAACTTTCTGAATGCCCACACCTCACCTCATGTACACAAACTTTGTTTCATGCACAAAATTATTAAAAATATTCTACACAGGGCCGGGCGTGGTGGCTCACGCCTGTAATCCCAGCACTTTGGGAGGCTGAGGCAGGCGGATCATGAGGTCAGGAGATGGAGACCATCCTGGCTAACACAGTGAAACCCTGTCTCTACTAGAAATACAAAAAGAAATTAGCCGAGCGTGGTGTCAGGCACCTGTAGTTCCAGCTACTTGGGAGGCTGAAGCAGGAGAATGGCATGAACCTGGGAGGCGGAGCTTGCAGTGAGCCGAGATTGCGCCACTGCACTCCAACCTGGGCAACAGAGTGAGACTGTGTCTCAAAAAAAAAAAAAAAAGATAACATTGTACACAATGGGAATGCAAAACTTTTTTTTAATATTCTGTATAATTATCTTCAGGCTATGTATATAAGGTGTATATGAAAAATAAGTGAATTTCATGTTTAGGGTTGGATCTCTTCCCCAAGATATCTCATTATGTATATGCAAAGATTCCAAAATCCTCCCCAAAATAAAAAATCCAAAATTACTCTAGTCCCAAGCATTTTGAGTAAGAGATATTCAACCTGTATGGGTTGAGAACAGACAAGGACAGACTCTAAGGATCACCCAGCTCTGATATGCAATAGTTCTGTGTCTATCTTAAGACCTGGTCAGGGCTGGGCACAGTGGCTCATGCCTGTAATCCCAGCACTTTGGGAGGCTGAGGCGGGTGGATCACCTGAGGTCGGGAGTTCGAGACCAGCCTGACCAACATGGAGAAACCCCGTCTCTACTAAATATACAAAAATTAGCCAGGTGTGGTGGTGCATGCCTGTAATCTCAGCTACTTGGGAGGCTGAGGCAAGAGAATTGCTTGAACCTGGGAGGCAGAGGTTGTGGTGAGCTGAGATCTGGCCATTGTACTCCAGTCTGGGCGACAAGAGCGAAACTCCATCTCAAAAAAAAAAAGAAAAAAAAAACCTGGTCAGAGCATGATTTTTATGAATTGAATGTTTGTGTCCCCACAAAATGTATATGTTGAAGCCTTAACCCCTAGTGTGATAATATTTGGAGATGGGATCTTTGGGAGATGTACAGGCTTAGATGAGGTCATAGGTGGGTGGGAAATGATGGGATTATTGACCTTATAATAAGAGAAAGAGAGACCAGAGCTCTCTCTCTGCCCTGTGAGGATATAGCAAGAAGGAGACCATCTGTAATCCAGGAAGAGAGCCCTCACTAGGAACCAAATCTGCTGACACCTTGATATTGAACTTTCCAGCCTTCAGAACTATGAGCAATAAATGTCTGTCATGTAAGCCAGGTATTTTGTTGTTATGGCAGCCCAAGCTGACTAATACGATAGTGTAACACTGCCTCATGTTGAACAGAGCTGCCAAGGCCGAGAGTTCCTTTTGTGGGCTGAACAGCCTTCGACCCTTAAATTATGACCCCAGTTGTATCAGTATCTGGTTCAAGAGCACAGCTGACTGTATCTACTCTGTTGATGAGCACACAAATCACAGCTTTCCTATCTGGTCCCTGAAGAATGGATGCCTTGCTGCTCTGATTAATTATGCATCAGTTAATTAATTTGTTGGCTTTAGTGAATTGAATCAATTACTTTAAATGGCTTTTAATTGTTAATATATGCATTATAACAGAAGACAAAAGCTGTTAATAGAATTCAACATGAAAACCTCCCAGGACAGAGGATGGCCTTGTAAAATAAATTATTTAAAGTGTCCCAAAGAGTCCTTGTGACTTCCAAACAGCCAATAGTATTTAAGGCAATATGGAATTCTATTTAGGAGTTCTTTTTGAAGTAATTCTAAACAAATACAGATGGATAAGGTGTGAGGATTTATTGAAAGGCGATTGTCACCCACACAATTGGTCTCTAAGCTCCTGCATGTAGGTGTCCTGGGAAAGCTAGAAGGCCCCATGAGAGCAGGATTACTGCTAATGGGAGTGTAAACCTCATCTAGAACCCAGTGATTTATAGGTAAGGAAGCACTAAATGATCATCAACAACTCTGATGAGTGGCTTAGAGGGTTCTCTGTGTGTTGCTGCTAGATTCTCTTTCATTTCAGGGAGGAAGCCAACTAAGCAGCGGGGTCTGGGAAACAGTGGCCAGGGGCGGGGGCAGGGGGACCCTCCAAGTCTTACTATCTCTTCTCACCCAGTCTGGAAACCCAGAACCCAGAACCCAGTGGCAGAAAATGACATCCACACAGCTCTGCATCGGCATCTGCAGCTCTGGCTGGGGGTAGGGGGTGATACACATCCCCTCCCACTTCTGCTCTGGGATTTACTTCATGCACTGTGAGAGGAAGAGGGCAGAGGGCAAATAGGATGCTGGTGTCAGAACAGTGAGCAAATTCCTTCCCTAGGTACCTTAATCAGCAGCCACAGAGAAGATCTTCAATCATTAGCCAAAGCAATTCCTTGGCTAAACTTGGTAGACGACAATATTTTTACAGCGAAGATCAGACCTAGTCTGTAAGCAAACCTCAGTTTCAAGACTGATTCCTGTGGTGGGGAGGTGGGAGGTGGGGATGGTTAACTGGTACAAAAAATAGAAAGAATGAATAAGACCCACTACTTGATAGCACAATTGGATGATGGTAGTCAATGATAATTTAAGCGAATATTTTAAAATAACTTAAAGAATGTAATTGAATTGTGTGTAACTCAAAGGATAAATGCTTGAGGGGATCGATACCTTGTTCTTCATGATGTGATTATTTTACATTGCATGCCTGTATCAAAACATCTCATGTACCCCATAAATATATACAACTACTATTTACCCACAAAATTTTTTATAAATAATAAAAAACATTTTAAAAAAAGACTGATTTCTGCTTCCAAAAACCCTGTTGCTGATGTCCAGAAGAGGGTTGTTGGTAATCCGGAGAATAAAATTGGGAGAACATCTTTTTTTTTTTTTTTTTTGAGACAGAGTCTCTCTCTGTTGCCCAGGCTGGAGTGCAGTGGCATGATCTCAGCTCACTGCAACCTCCGCCTCTTGGGTTCAAGCAATTCTCCTGCCTCAGCCTCCAGAGTAGCTTGGACTACAGGCGCCCACCACTATACCCAGCTAATTTTTGTATTTTTAATTGAGACGGGGTTTCACCATATTGGCCAGGCTGGTCTCAAACTCCTGACCTTGTGAACCACCTGCCTTGGCCTCCCAAAAAGCTGGGATTACAGATGTGAGCCACCAATGGGAGAATATATTTTTAGGCAATTGCTTGACTAACTCATTTACTGTCCAAACATTTGAGAGCCCCCTACACACCAGGCCATGTGTTAGGTGCTGTGTCTGCAACTCTCAACAAGATGAATCTCTGGTAATAGACATTTGGAGCATCACGTAATAAATGCTACAAAAAGACATATACCGGGGGCTATAATAACACATTGGGATGCCACTTAACCTAGGCTAGCAGAATCATGGAGGTTTCATAAAGGAGATGAGTCTGGAAAGACAGGGTAAGAGGAGTTAGCTAAGCAAAAAGTCAGGTCCAAGGGGGAAGGCATCCGACAGATAAAGAAACAGATGGCATGTGAAAGCCCAGCACCAACTCCTCATAGTTCTTCAGGGCCAGAGTACAGCTAGGATGGAAGTCCAGACTGTGAATCCCACAAGTGATGAGATGCTCTTGAATGGTTTTGAGGAGAAGAATGGCATGATTATATCTATATTTAGAAGGATTATCACAACAGTAGTGTGGAAAATGGATTAAAGAATGTTGAAGACAGTAAGCAGAGAGACAAGCTAGGACCCTGTTGCAGCAATTCAGGAAAGAAGTAAGGGGAACTGCAAATAACTAATCTGGTGAGGCTGGGATGGAGACTTGAGGATGGTCACGATGTGCACACCACAACATGCCATTCAGATGCCCATCAGTGAAGGACTTGTTGCCCCAGTTGCTGAGAATGCTATGAGCAGGCAGTCTTCAGCTGCCAGTGCCATCAGGGATTGCCTGAGTTGCACAGAGCTGCTTGCCTGAGGTCACTTCCCATCCCAAAGCCCAATGACAGTGACGTGAGGGCATGAAGACTTGATCAGCTTGGTCCAAATCAGGGCCACTCTGAAGGGCCATCTAACTCCAGTCCTCCCTGTGAAACCCCACAAGGCTGCCATTGTGTCCACATGAGCCCCACTTCTCCCTCTGTCTAATCCTACCTCAATTCCCTCCCTTACACAGGGCTGACCCTAGGAGCACGTCCTAATAAGCCTACTGCACGCTAACTCTATCTGCGTCAGCTTCTTGGGAATTCCAAGCTGCAAGAGTAACCAACTTGATTCATAGGTAAGAAGGAGAAAAATAATCGAGAATAATTCCAAGATTTCTAGCTTAGTTTATTAAGATAGGAAATAAAGGAAGAACAACTTTGGGAGGGGAGTGATGTATCCAGGTCTGAGCACTGTTACTTTTTTGATGACACCACAACTTTTAGGTCTCCTCAGCTGGAAACCTTACAATCATCTTGACCCTTCCTTCGCTTCAAGCCCAACTCGCAATAAGTCCTATCAATTATCTTCTTCATCTGGTTGTGGGATTCATCTTTCATTTTATTCCCACTTCTTACTTCTATATATTCCAAACCTTACCATTTTATGCCCGAATTGCCACAATAGTCTCAGCTTTGGATTGGACCTTCTTGGCCTCTGTCCCTAACTTGTGGTTCTGGTCAGTGTTTTAAAATCATCATTACCTTTATTGTGCCACTACCACCTTAGCACATCTCAATATTTAGTGCTATGTGATAGATATTAGTAAATTTACTGTTCTACACTATTTAATTTGATTCAATTCAAGAAACCACATTTGAGCTACTACTGTCATTTGGGCATGATATGAGAAGCCTGGAGGACCCAATATGAATGAGATATTTTCTGCTTTCCAGAAATTCTCAATTTATAGAGGAGACTAGCACTTAAATAATAGTGAAACAATGTGAAGAGAGCTCAACTGAGACACAGGTGTTTATAGAAAACAGAGAGTAGAATGGAATTATTTCTCTCCCAACTCTTTCTGAGGGCTCTCAAGTCTTTCTTGTGCACTGTTTCCTGGCTTCATGCTGTCTGCCCAATCTAATTCTCACTGTCTGAGTTGGTGTGTTTACTACGTCTGTGTGGTGACCAGCCTCCAGTGATTCTGGTTTTCAGGTATTTATTTATTTGGGTAATATCTCCTCAGTAATATCTCCTCTCCAATCAGTAGAATATGGTAGAAATAACAAAATGTGGCCAGGCACGGTGGCTCAAGCCTGTCATCCCAGCACTTTGGGAGCCCGAGGTGGGCGGATCACGAGGTCAGGAGATCAAGACCATCCTGGCTAACATGGTGAAACCATGTCTCTACTAAAAATACAAAAAAATTAGCCGGGCATGGTGGCAGGCGCCTGTAGTCCCAGCTACTCTGGAGGCTGAGGCGGGAGAATGGCATGAACCCGGGAGGCGGCGCTTGCAGCGAGCAGAGATCGTACCACTGCACTCCAGCCTGGGCGACAGAGCGAGATTCCATCTCAAAAAAGAAAAAAAGAAATAACAAAAGTGACATCTGAGGCTAGGTCATAAAAGATATACTTTCTGTGAATAAAATATATAACATACTAGTTTTTAAGACACTGGACATCAGTCATGAAGGACAGTGTTTGCTTGGAAATAGGAAGCAAATGATGTGAGCCCTTTAACTACTTGAGTTTACTGCCTGACCAGAGCTCCCAGGCCACAGCACAGAAAGAGGGATACCAGCAGGAGCAGACTCTGGATTGAGAAGACAGGGTTGAGAGTCCAGGCAGAAGAAGGTGGCTGGACTTTGCAGGCCAGAATACTAGAGGGGAAAGAGATGTACTATGAGAGAGATCCCAGCTATCTGCAGAAAGTTCTTCAGTGTTCAGCTGGGTACCGATCAGTGCACGTCTGTGCAGAATAAAACCAAAGATGGGGAAACACCCTTACTTATCTTAAATGATAAGAAGGAATAGTACCCAATGCTCACAAGGCCAAGAACAGTACCTGTTCCCACGAGCCAGGCACCGAGCACTGGGTAAAGCATTCATAAGGGTCTTGTCTCAGTAATGGGTGAAAATTAGCCCTTCTCTTGTCCTACCTAACAAATCTTAAGTGAAAGATTCAAAGGATCAAACTATTCACAAGTAACTTAATTATGTCCCAGAGCAAAGTTCAAGAATACTTATAGCAACTCAAAACCATCCTGTAGCCGAAAAGGCAATATCTCGCATCCAGTAAAAAATTAGGAGAAGAGGCAGGAAATATGACTCATAATAAAGAGAAAAATCATTCAGTTGAAACTGACCCAGAACTAACACAGATGTTAGAAGTAACAGACAATTGCATTAAAACATTATTATTATAAATTTATTCCATGTGTTCAAAAAGTTAAGCAGAGACCTAGAAGTACAAAATGACCAAATGCAACTTCTGGAGATAAAAACTAAAATGTCCACAATGAAAATAAACTGAATGGGATTAATGAGAGGTTGGACATTGCAGAAGAAAAGATCAGTGAACCTGAAGACACAGCAATAGAAACTATCCACGCCAGGCCAGGCGCGGTGGCTCACGCCTGTAATCCCAGCACTTTGGGAGGCCAAGGCGGGCGGATCACGAGGTCAGGAGATCGAGACCATCCTGGCTAACACAGTGAAACCCTGTCTCTACTAAAAACACACAAAAAAAATTAGCCGGGCGAGGTGGCGGGCGCCTGTAGTCCCAGCTACTCGAGAGCCTGAGGCAGGAGAATGGCTTGAACCCCCGGGGGGCAGAGCTTGCAGTGAGCCGAGATCGCGCCATTGCACTCCAGCCTGGGCGACAGCGAGACTCTGTCTCAAAAAAAAAAAAAAAAAAAAAAAAAGAAACTATCCACGCTAAAACATAAATAAGGATTTTTAAAGCTGAAAAGATGGGCAGTGAGCTGTGAGACAATTTTGAGCACCTTAACGTGACACTGAAGTCTCCAAAAGAGAGCAGAGAAGAAAAAAATATTGAAAGAAATAATGGCCAACAATTTTCCAAAACTGATGAAAACAATAAACTCAGTGTCACGAGTAGTTCAATGAGCTCCAAGGCATAAAACTACACAAAGGCAAACCAAACTGAAATTGCTCAAACTAGTGATAAAGAAAATTTAAAAATCAGCCAGAGAAAAAAGACATACATAAGAGGCACATAGTTAAGAATGACAGCTGGTTTCTTGACAAAGGCAATATAAATGAAAAGACAAGAGAAATAGTTTTTTTAAAAAAAGAGTCATTCAGAATTGTATACCCAATAAAAATACCTTTCAAAAGTGAAGGCAAAATATAGATATTTTTCGACATACAAAAGCTATAAGAATTCATTATTCCAGCATACCCATACTATTAAAACATCTTATAGGAAGTCCTTCAGACAGAAGGAAAATGATGCCAGATGGAAATCTGGATCTATACAAAGAAATCGCCCAGGCGCAGTGGCTCAGGCCTGTAATCCCAGCACTTTGGGAGGCCGAGACAGGCGGATCATGAGGTTACAAGATCGAGACCATCCTGGCTAACATGGTGAAACCCGGTCTCTACTAAAAATACAAATAATTAGCCGGCTGCGGTGGTGGGCGCCTGTAGTCCCAGCTACTCGGGAGGCTGAGGCAGGAGAATGATGTGAATCCGGGAGGTGGAGCTTGCAGTGAGCCGAGATCAGGCCACTGCACTCCAGCCTGGGAGACAGAGTGAGACTCCATCTAAAAAAATAAAAAATAAAAATAAATAAAAATAAATGGCCAGGCGCGGTGGCTCACACCTGTAATCCCAGCACTTTGGGAGGCCGAGGCAGGCGGATCATGAGGTCAGGAGATCGAGACCATCCTGGCTAACACGGTGAAACCCCGTCTCTACTAAAACTACAAAAAAATTAGCCAGGAGTGGTGGCAGGTGCCTGTAGTCCCAGCTACTCCGGAGGCTGAGGCAGGAGAATGGCATGAACCCAGGAGGCGGAGCTTGCAGTGAGCCGAGATGGCACCACTGCACTCCAGCCTGGGTGACAGAGGGAGACTCCGTCTCAAAAAAATAAATAAATAAATAAATAAAAATAAAAATAAATAAAAAAAAAGAAATCAGGAGCGCCAGAAATAATAACTAATGATTACATAGATGATTACCTTTTCTTATTAAATAAGTTTAAAAGATACTTGACTATTTAAACAAACATAACAATTATGTATTGTGGAGTCTCTAACATGTGGAAAGGTAAAATATATGACAGCAGTAGCACAAAGGCTGGCAGAGGGAAATTGGGTATACTATTTTATATTCTTTTATAATATATATGAAGTGGTGTCATGTCACCTGAAAGTTAACCAGAACAAGTTAGTGATGCATAGTAAAAATCCTGAGAGAATCACCCAAGTACAAAACAAGGAGTTAAAGTTCATAATTCAACTAAGGTGATAAAATGAAATAGTAAAATGTATTTAGTTAATGAAAGAGAAAGCAGAATAAGAAGAAAAAGAAAACAAAGAAAGGGACAAATAGAAAATAAATAGGAAGAGAGTACATTTAAACCTCAGCATATCCACACTCACGGTAAATGTTAATAGACTAAAAATTCCAACCAGAACTTTGAAATTGTCATATTGGATCAAAAGACAAGACTATGCTGCCTATAAAAATACAATTTATTTTTTTAATTTTTCCATAGGTTATTGAGGTACAGGTCGTGTTTGGTTGCATGAGTAAGGTCTTTAGTGGTGCTTTGTGAGATTTTGGTTCACCCATCACCCAAATGGTGTATACTGCACCCTATTTGTAGTCTTTTACCCCTCGCCCCCTCCCATTCTTCCCCCCAAATCCCCAGAGTCCACTGTATCATTCTTACGCCTTTGTGTCCTCATAGCTTAGCTCCCACATATCAGTGAGAACATATGGTGTTTGGTTTTCCATTCCTGAGTTACTTCATTTAGAATCATAGTCTCCAGTCTCATCCTGGTCACTACAAGTGCCGTTAATTCATTCTTTTTTATGGCTGAGTAGTATTCCATCATGTATATATACATATATACATATATATGTATATATGTATATATGCATATATATGTATATATGTATATATGTATATATATATGTATATATGTATGTGTGTGTGTGTGTATATATATATATATGTATATACACACACACACACCACAGTTTCTTTATCCACTCGTTAATTGATGGGCATTTGAGTTGGTTCCATGATTTTGCAATTGTGAACAGTGCTGCTATAAACATGCGAAAATCACAGTTTAAATATAAAGACACAGATTAAAAATATATTCCACACTAACACGAATCAAAAGAAAGTTGTAGTGGGTAGGCCGGGTGCAGTGGCTCACGCCTGTAATCCCAACACTTTGGGAGGCTGAGGCAGGCAGATCACTTGGTTAGGAAATCAAGACCATCCCGGCTAACAGGGTGAAACCCCGTCTCTACTAAAAATACAGAAACAAAATTAGCTGGGCGTGGTGGCGGGCTCCTGTAGTCCTAGCTACTCGGGAGGCTGAGGTGGGAGAATGGCATGAACCCAGGAGGCGGAGCTTGCAGTGAGCCGAGATCGCACCACTGCACTCCAGCCTGGGCTACACAGGGAGACTCCGTCTCAAAAAAAAAGAAAGTTGCAGTGGGTATATCAATCTCAAGCAAGGTAGATTTCAGAGCAAAGAATATTATCAAGAATAAAGAAGGTCAGTTCTTAATGACAAAGAGGTAAATTCATCAGCAAGACATAACAATCCTCAATATGCATCTAATAATAGAGCTTCAAAAGTACATGAAGCAACAACTGATAGAAGTGCAGGGGAAGATAAATCCATAAATATAGCCCAAGATTTCAGGACCCCGCCCTTAATAATTGACAGCACAATTAGACAGAAAATCAGTAGTGTATAAAAGACCTGAATACAACTATGAACCAAATTGGCTCAATTGATATTAATTCAAAAGAGATCATATGTCTAAATGTAAAACCTAAAGCTATACAACTTCTCAAAGAAAAGATAGGAGAAAAACTGTAAACTTAGGTTAGGCAAAGATTTCTTAAATATGACACCAAAAGCATGCACCATAACAGAACAAATTGACTAATTAGACTTCATTAAACTTTAAAGTTTGCTCTTTACACTGTTTAGAGAATAAAAAGTCAAGCCATAGACTGAGAGAAAATATTTGAAAAGCATATGTCTGATAAGGTATTTGCATCCAGAAAAAAACCCAAACATAATAATAAGAAAACCAACAACCCATAAAAAGTCAGCTAAAGATTTGAACAAACATTTCATCAATAGCCATTAGACAAATGCAAATTAAAACCACAATGATATACCACTACACACCTATTAAAATGACTAAAATTAGAAAAGACTGAACATATGGATGAGGATGTGAAAGAACTAGAAATCTCTTGCACTTGTGGTAGGAATACAAAATGATATAGCTGCTTCAGAAAACAGTTTGCAGTTTCTTAAAAAGGTGTACATACAGCCGGGTGCGGTGGCTCATGCCTGTAATCCCAACACTTTGGGAGGCCAAGGCGGGCAGATCACGAGGTCAGGAGATCGAGACCATCCTGGCTAACACGGTGAAACCCTGTCTCTACTAAAAAATACAAAAAATTAGCTGGGCGTGGTGGTGGGCGCCTGTAGTCCCAGCTACTCGGGAGGCTGAGGCAGGAGAATGGTGTGAATCCAGGAGGCGGAGCTTGCAGTGAGCTGAAATAGTGCCACAGCACTCGAGCCTGGGCGACAGAGGAAGACTCCATCTCAAAAAAAAAAAAAAAAAAAAAAAGGTGTACATATACCTACCATTTGATCCAATCATTCCATTCCTAGGTATTCACCCAAGAGGAAAGAAAGCGGAGATCCATGCAAAGACCTGTACACAAATGTTCATAGCCACTTTATTTGCGAAAGCCCAAATAGGACACAACCCACGTGTCTATCAACAGGTGACTGGATAAAAAAACTGCAGCGTATTTATATAGTGGAATACTACTCAGCAACAAAAAGAGAGGAAGCATGAATACACAGCAGCAGCCTGGGTGAATCTCAAAATAATGTAAAAAGCCAGCTAACTGATAGTGACAGAAAGCAGATCAGTGGTTGCCTGCAGGTGCGGAGGAAGGACAGGAAAAAGGGATCACTAAGGGACAGGAGGAGAATTTGGGGGATGATCGCTATGTTTACTGCCTTGTGGTGTAACACATCAAATTTTACCACTGAAATATGCCTATTTTACTGTATATCAATTATACCTGAAGAAGTGGTTTTACAAAAGAGAGAAACTATGAAGCTCATTACTGACATTGTAATTGCAAAGAAATCTGGCCTAGCTATGAAAGCAACTTCCCTGCAGAGCATAAGTGACGATTCCAGTTCTCTGCTAGAGAGCGTGGCCGGGTAGATGGGTCGGCGTCAGCACTTTTCCTGTTAGACTACACAACATGCCCCGGCCATAACTTCACCAGCAGAGCTGGACTTGCTTGCAACCTTTTAACCTCAAGCCCAGCATGAATGTTTTGCTCAGACAGAGCCATCTTTCTCTGGATGTTGCAGGTCAGTGCTGGGTGACCGCAGAACTTCTCTAGTAAACCCACATCATCCCAAGAGTGGCCTCCTGTCCAGAGAGCTGCTCATCTGCCTGCCCTGCAGACGGACAATCGCTCTGTTTTGTTTCAATGCTCAACCTGACCAGCCTCCAGCCACCACTCTATCTTTCTAATGATGCCAAGAGCCATGTTGGACCATTTCCAGATACTCTAAGCTCCTCAAGGAAGCATTACAATCTGTGTGCCATCCATCTTGTGCTCCCAGCACCAAACACAGTTCCTGGCTGGGAGTTGCCAGTGAATACATGTTTATTTTATGAATGAATGAATGAACAGATGAATGTTTAATGTAAAGAAGAGAAGGTTCAAGGTAATCCTGATACCTAAAAGTGCCCACATTATGACCAGATTGTGATCTAAATCTTAATTAACAAGGAAGTTATGTAGAAATAGCAGCTTATTGTGTTATATCATATGGGTCGCTAAAATTACTTGAGTGCGTACTACGCTAGGCACTATTCCAAGCATGTAACATGCATTGTCTCATGGAATCTTCAAAGGTACCAGAAGTAGTCTGCTAGGAACGCCATAGCAAAGCACCACAACAGTGCATTTTCTCACAATTTTAAAGGCTGGAAGTCTCAGATCAAGGTGTTGGTTTCTCCTGAAGCCTTTCTCCTTGGCTCCTGGGTGGCCTCTTCTCCTTGTGTCCTCACATGGTCTTCCTTCTGTATGTGTCTGAGTCCTAATCTCCTCTTCTTATAAGGACACTAGGCATATTGAATGAGGGCGCACCCTAATGGCCAGAGGTAATTTTAACTCAATTGCCTCCTTCATTAAAGGCCCTGTTTCCAAATATAGACACATTCTGAGGTAGTGGGGATGAAGACTTCAACATATGAATTTTGAGGGGACACATTCAGCCCGTAATAGTACCAATAAAGTTGGTGGTAACTATTGTTCTCATTTTACAGGGGAGAAAACTGAGGCAAAGAGCAGCCACACTGTCCAAGGTCATGCCCTTAATACATGTCAGAACCTGGACACCAAGAATGGTAGTCTGCCTGTTCCAGAACCCCATTCTTAATTATCATTCTATACTGACTTGCAATTTATCCACATATTCTCAGTGGAGGTCAGATTCTCAGGCTAGCCCCCAAAGCCTAACTCATCACAATACAGTTGGGATACTACTAAGGGTATTCCAAAACCTGAGTTCTGGAAGACTTAGGGATAAAGAGAAGAAGTTGAACTTAAAAACTAGCAGTGGGGGCTCCATGAGCAATGGCTCTGGGGCGCTGGTGGAGTGAGAGGCAGCTGGGACCCTTGGTACTGGTCACTCCTGTAGCATGATAAGGGGACAGGGGTCAGTGGCCATTTCTACACAAGGGCCACTTATTAGTCAAGTGGCATAATTCTGAGACTGTTTCTATTTACCAAAACAAAAAGACAAGATAAATAGAGTAGAAGGCATGATTAATACGCCACAGGGATCTAAAAATATTATGTAAATTATTTTAAGGCTTTTAATTTATTTTACCTTTTTAATGTGCTATAATATGCTACATAGATACATGCAATATAATTTTAAATCCCTGGAGGCCTTCTTTTTGGATAGTAATTAATTTCATAGCAAAGCAATATTTCTTAGACTGAATATCTCAGGCAGCAGACAGTACTGATTCCTTTCTTCTTCCACTTCAAAAGCACACAGAAACCCATCTATTTCTCTAAATATTTTTTTTTCTGGCCCATCTGTATCTTAAGCAATGTCCGGGTTTGTCAACCCCAACATTTTTGTCTGTATTATGAAGGAATGCATGTTTAAAAATGTATTTCTAAAAGAGCCTACATAAAAGCGGATCATGTCAATGGATAGCTCCCTGTCCATGGGATTTCATTCTAATTTTTAGGCCCTATTCTAGGTGTTGGAAATGTAGCTGCATAAGAAAGCCCTTTCTGTGGTGGAGATCAAATTTTCGTCCTTTTTGGCAGGTGAAGGCTCAGGCGCTTGTGAGGACAGGCCTCTGACCTAATTCATCTGCATGCCATACTCTTGCCCACTCAGGGAATGTTGTCCCAGTTGGGGAAATGCCTGTACACAAAGAAACCCGAGGGAAGAGCCTAGAATATGTGAAATCGTGGGGAGCTGCAGAGCTCTCTTGTTGTAGTTGTCTTAGCACCTGGCCCTCAAAGCCCAATGGTCCTGGGATGGCAGCTTTCAGCCTTTGTGGATGTGCAGCCCAAAACCCGGAAGCAGAAAGAATGCAGGCTTATTTCTCCTCCACCAAAGAGAGAGGAATAACATTTCATAGGTGTCACCCAAATGAAGCTGAACTTTCAAGTTCTCCGAACAGCATCACGTTCAAAAGAAACACCATTAAGGTATCAAATGAAGCGATTAAAAGCAATTTTAAAATATTAATGAAATTTCAAAAAGGACCAAGAAGGAATTTCATTCACAAATCTGAGCTAAGTTGTTAAAATTCTTCTAAACATGTTTCTTCTCAAAGATCCACTCGTTATAGCTCAGCAGCTGCCCCAGTTTGTTCTCAGGTTCTAACAGAGATGGGAACAGAGAGTTGCACTTGAATTTCTTTTTTTTTTTTTTGAGGCAGAGTCTCGCTCTGTTGCCCAGGCTCGAGTGCAGTGGCTTGATCTCTGCTCACTGCAAGCTCCGCCTCCCGGGTTCACGCCATTCTCCTGCCTCAGCCTCCCAAGTAGCTGGGACTACATGCACCCACCACCACGCCTGGATAATTTTTTTGTATTTTTAGTAAAGACGGGGTTTCACTGTGTTAGCCAGGACAGTCTCGATCTCCTGACCTCGTGATCCGCCTACCTCAGCCTCCCAAAATGCTGGGATTACAGGCGTGAGCCACTGCACCCAGCCAGAGCTGCACTTTAACCTCTTACCAGTGCTGAGGTTTGAATGGACATGTTCTTCCAACATTCTTAGGTTGGAACTTAAACCCCAAGGTGATGGTGTTAAGAGGTGAGACCTTCAGGAGGTGATCAGGTAGTGAGGGCTCTGCCCTCATGACGGGATTAGTGCCCTTATGAAATGGCTCTAGGGAACTAGCTAGTCCCTTTCTGCCCTTTCACTATGTGAGGACACAGCAACAAGGGGCCATCCTGGTAACAGACAGAACTCTCACCAGAGACTGAATCTGCCGGTACCTTGATCTTGGACTTCCTGGCCTCCAGGATGGTAAGAAATAAATTTGCATTCTTTATAAATAAGCCAGTCTCAGGTTATTTTGTTATAGCAGCACAAATGGACAAAGACACCAAATTTAAGGGGTGCCCTCTGATGCAGGCTGGCTTGATACAAAACAAGAGCCTTGTGACTTCTATGCCCTCTTCCTGTTCTGGAGAATCTCTGTCTGGTCCCCAGCCTGAGCCCTGCAGAGGTGCTGGCCCTGCCCTGTGCTCCAGGCCATCCTTGCCACGGACCTGTAATGCACTGCTGTTCTCTCCCAGCAGAGTTCTTGTCAAGGGGAAGATTGCCTGGTACATGGCCAGAAATGCTTTGGTTCATATTTCCCATGTGTCCCCTGCCCCCATCCCATACACACCCCAAGGAGGTACACTCAATAGGTAAACCCAAAGGTGAGCCTCAACTCCCTTTGGCTCACATATCCATCTTTTCAGGGGGCTCTCACTTCTCCACTTTGGGAAATATAGGGGCAGGCAGGTGAACCTCCCACTCCCTTCCTTCCTTCCTCTATTCCTCCTTCTTCCATTAGGTCCATCTCTTCCTGCCTCCCTTCATTCCTTAGAGAGTAATAAGTTTTGCTTAATTGGAAGTTGACTTTTCCTTTCAATTACCTGTTTCTAATGTCTAATATAATCCCAGTAGGCCGTGATGCATGCTGAGTTTTCCCCTGGGATATTGGCATTCCAATGTTAGAGTTGGGCTTCTGTTGCACTATTTATAGTGACATCTCAGTGCATCTCATGGCTTCCTTGTGGATTTATTTGTCTTTTTGGTGATCAACATCCTTTGTCTCCGTAGTTTTGAAGTTATTTTGCTCTCATTATTGGATGACAATTTGGCTCTATGTGGAATTCAGGGTTGACAGTGTTTTCCATCAGCACATGGATGATGATTCTCCTCCGGTCCCTGTTGCTGCGGATGCAAGGTGTGTTCTCAGTCTAACTGTTATCCCTTTGTGAATAATCTGGCTTTTTTCGAGCATCTTTTTCTTTTTTCTTGGTGACCTACAGTTACTTTGAACATGTGTTAACTTGTGTAGAACTTGATGTACGCTTTCAGTCTCAGGACTTGCATCCTTTATTCTGAAAATTCTCAGCCTTTCTCTCTTTAAATGCCTGACCACCATTTCTTCTCCCCTCTACTGCTAAAAATACTCACGGATGGATGTATGATAGAATCTGTCTGTCTTCCATGTCTCTCAGTATTTTCCATTTTTGTTTCTTCTCTTGACCTCTGAGTGTTATATTCTGGGTGAATTCTTCAATATTTCATTCACTTTACTACATCTTCTATTTGATTGTGTCTTGTATAGATTTGACAGCATTGGTGGAGTTACTCTTTTTTATTTCAATAACTGTATTTTTTACTTCCAGGCTCTTAACTGGTGCTTTTTCATAGCTACACATTACTAATTAATGTCTGCCAATTTTGTAATTTTTTTAAAAAAAGCTTTTCCTTTATTTACCGCTTCGAAAAATATTACCATACTTATTGTAAATCTTTTCAGATTATCTATTATTTTCATTTCTTCAGGAATGAATTATCACTTGTTGAATTTTTTTGGCTATCTTTTACGACACTAACCTTTCTATGTGTTTTGAAATTTTGAGTGTGAGTTCTTTGTCTCCCACCCCCTCTTCTTGTGTACAACTTTTCTGTCTGATCTTTTGAGGTTGTCACCTCCCAGCACTGCAGAGTCCCTAGTTATAATCAAGCTTTATGCTGACAGCTTAAACCATTACATGCAAACCCAGTCCCTGTGCCAGTACATAGTTAGGCCTGGTTTCAGGCTACCAAGAAATCTCTGTTCTTTTCTTCCACCCAAGCAAGAAGCTGACTTTCTACCCCAGCTCTGGTTAGTAGTTGTAGCTAATTTTAGTCTATGTTCTTTTGCAGGGAGACCAGAGCATCCCCATCTGAATGTATATGGGGAACTTTCCATCCCCTTTCTCTCTGAGTAGAACTCCTGTCCACCACTCCCTCTCTTTGACCCCAGTTTTCAGCAGGCCTGAGACTTAGTCCCTGCTTCCTGTTTTGTGTTCCCATTTTATCTCTTGTCCATGTGGATGATTCTGTTGTTTCTTGAAAACTGAGGATTTTATTGTGAATAAATTTTTGAACAAATGTATATATTAAAAATATTCTTGACTGGGCACAGTGGCTCATTCCTGTAATCCCAACACTTCGGGAGGCTGAGGCAGGAGGATCATTTGAGACCAGGAGTTCAAGACCAGCATGGGCCAAAAAGTGAGGCCTCTGTTGACATTAAATTCGCTGCGTGTGGTGGTGCACAACTGTAGTCCTAGCTATTTGGGAGGTTGAGGCAGGAAAATTGCTTGTGCTCAGAAGTTCAAGGTTACATTGAGCTATAATTGCACCACTGCACTCCAGCCTGGGAAATAAAGCAAGACTCTATATCTAAAAAAGTTTTTTAAATTTTTATTTCTCATAGCCTTGTGCTTGAAGTGGGATGTGGGTATTTCTGCAGGACCTTGCTCTCACATTGTCGACCAACTTCCCCACCGCTCCACACCCTTCCACCTGTTCTCCAAAAAGACTCTTACAATGCGTGGATTATAATTTGACTCAGTGTCATCCTCACAAAGTGTGTATCTTTTCATTTACATTCATGTCTACTCCTCTTAGCCTTACTTGTGGAATGGAGGGCTTTGCCCAAAGCTAAGGCAAATCTGGCCCATGGGGAGATGATATGGAGCAGCGTGGGTTTCAGGGCTTTGGCTTGCCCTGATGCCACGTGACATCTACACCCAGCCTTGGATGCCACTGTCTTGCAGGCTTCCTAGGGTGCCCTCCAGTGCTGAGCCAGTGAGAGCAGGAGGATGTTGCTGAAGGTCTATCTCCTCCTCCTCCCATTCTCACCCCATCCCCTGCAGCTTTCCTGCCACTGATTCATTATTTTGGAGGATTCAGACTTTCTTCTCCCTGTGTTCTTTCTCTTCCAAGCCACCAATCCCTATTTAGATCTTCCTAGCACCCCTAAATCTACAATCCATATCTTGGTAAGCAAAGATGGCTTTCGAGTAGAAGGTAATCCTCCCCTCACCCTCCTCGGGACACACAGAGAACTAGCCAGGCTGGGAAGTTTCCTTGAAAACCTTAGTTTCTTAGCAAGAAGAAGTGATATTATGCATATGAAGAACAAATATTCTATGATTCATTGTATTAGGAAAAATGTTCACTTGATGCAGATTATAGATATTTGAAACGAACAAGCTAAGAAAAGAGGAAACTACAATTTTGGTTTGTTTTGTTTGGGGCTTCTCAGCACTTACACCCAAGGACTGCATAGCACAGTAATCACCGTATATCTCATTGACTATGCCAAATTAACTTTGTTATAAAGTTTCATTTCATTACAAAAGAAAATAAAGCAGTGTATAACAGAGAGATCTAAGTCAATACATTTCTACAATATTGAATTACATGTGTATACTCTGTGTACACATATTTGTTGTAATTTGTTCTAAATGCATTTTGGGTCTCTGCTATTGCTTTTGTATCTTCTCAAAACTATTAAAGATGACAAGAACAGGAGTTTTTTAATGGCTACTCAATAGTTAATCTGATAAACTAAGCAATGGCTGTGATAGTTAATAATGGCTAAGAGCTTACCACACCCAGAGAATATGCTGCATTTTAACAAATTCCTTGAACATTTTATCCAAAGATAGAGCAGAGGAAGAAATTTAATTACTTATATAGTATTAGGCTAATTTGGAGATATTTTGAATAGATTTTTTGGTACTTTATAAGTCATACATTTAGAAGGTAGATGTATTTCCCTCTCTAGATGAAACTGGTTCTTGTCTTAAGGAAAACAATTTATTATATAATAGCATCCACAGAAACTTGTGATAAACAGGTGTGCTCTTAATTTTTTTAATCTTTTGCGATTTGATGGATGAAAAATGAAAATAGGACCTTAATCCTTTTGTCTTGCATATCTTTGAGCATTAATATAATTGAATTTAAGATGTCTTTGGTTATCTATTTTGTTTTGTAAATTGTCCTCTTTCCTTTTAGTGTTTTTACCTTCTCTTGGATTTATATAAGCTCTCTTTATAGTAAAAGCTATTATAATATTATAATCAATAAAATGTCCAAAGAAATAAATGAAAGGGGCTTATTTTTCTTACTTTATAATAACTTAAGTTTCTAATTTTCTAAATTTGCAAGAATAGGGACTAGCTACAGTCAAATGCAATACCTCTCTCTGTTCATCCAGCATTCTGGCCTCTGTTGTTGAATAGCTGTCTCCCCTAAAGGACTTCACGTGGCATTTTTCTTTCTCTTTTTTGACATTTAAAATATTTCTAATTTGGCCAAGTTAAAAAGGCTAGAAAAGAAAACATACCAGTTTCCTATAATGAATTACAAGAGATTTTTCTACTGTGTGACTGGCATTATATTTGCCAAAAGTGAGAAGTTAAGACATATGAAGGTTTGATTCATCAGCAGAAACAGTTGCTAAATGTCACATTTAAGCTGTCATTACTGTTAGACAAATACGCAAGACAGTGGGACTCCACACTGGACAATACTTTCTAAGGGAATCTTAGAATCCCTTTACATTCATTTTCCAGGCTGTTTCCTCTTTATTGCCTACCTCTCTCTTATTTGTTAGGAAGCATTTCAGACATCAAAACATGTAGAGAATAACCTAGCAAATACCAATTTGCCCCCACCCAGCTTAATCACAAAAGCAGTGGAAACTTCCTGAATTATTCTCCATCCCAAATATCCTGTTCCCTCCCCATCTAGAGGTAAATACAATCCTAGATTTAGTTGCATTGATCCCATGCATGACGTTATACTTGCGTCGCATGTAAATGTACCTCTTAGCAATATCTAGGACTGACTGGTTTGCATGTTTTTTAAGTTTATGTAAATGATATAGCATGTGACTTTTGCTTGACATTGTATTTTACAGATTTATCCACGTGGCTACTTGAAGCTGTAGTTCATTTATTTTTCATTGCTATATAATATTCCATTGTATGACTTCCCACTTAACTTGTTCTTCTTGAAATTCATCTCCCTTGGCTGGGCTCAGTGGCTCACACCTGTAATCCCAGCACTTTGGGAGGCCGAGACAGGTGGGTCACAAGGTCAGGAGTTTGAGACCGGCTTGGCCAACACAGTGAAACCCTGTCTCTACTAAAAATACAAAAAATTAGCTGGGCATGGGGGCGGGCGCCTATAATCCCAGCTACTCGGGAGGCTGAGGCAGGAGAATTGCTTGAAGCCAGGAGGTGGAGGTTGCTGTGAGCCGAGATCACGCCACTGCACTGCAGCCCCAGCAACAGTGTGAGACTCCGTCTCAAAACAAAAATAAAAAGAAATCTCCCACATTTATTTTCCTGGATGAGGTACTTTCTTAAATGTTAATCTCTCAAAATATTGTTCAGTGTGTGTTGCTTTTGTTGCTGTGTGTGTATATATACGTATATATATACACACACACATATATATATATATATATTTTTTTTTTTGAGATGGAGTCTCACCCTGTCGCCCAGGCTGGAGTGCAGTGGCTCAGTCTCGGCTCACTGCAAGCTCCACCTCCCGGGTTCAAGCAATTCTCCTGCCTCAGCCTCGCGAGTAGCTGGGACTACAGGTGTGTGCCACCATGCCTGGCTAATTTTTTGTATTTTTAGTAGAGATGGGATTTCACCGTGTTAGCTAGGAAGGTTTCCATCTCCTGACCTCGTGATCCACCCACCTCAGCCTCCCAAAGTGCTGGGATTATAGGTGTGAGGCCACCACACCCAGCCATATTATCTTTTTTTAATCTGCTATTTCTTCTTCTCATTCTGTGCCACTCTATGCATAGATATAGAATGAAATGGAAATGGTTTGCTCTGGAAGGTCTGACTCATTATTGTTTGCTGATTTGCATTCAGTTCAGGGTTTACCTGCTAGCAGGGCTGCTAAGGTCCCAGGCTGGTTAATGCTTTATTCCCACACCATCATAATACCTGCACTGACCTTCTGACTTATTACTACCCGCCACAGACTTATGAAATGGGTGAAGTTTGTCACCAGAAACACAGGCTTTCCTGATTTTTGGACTCTGACACAAAATCTAATGGAGCTTTAGGATGGGCTCAGTGGCTCACACCTGTAATCCCAGCACTTTGGGAAGCTGAGGTGAGAGGATCACTTGAGCTCAGGAGTTCAAGACCAGACTGGGCAATGCAGTGAGACCCCATCTGTACCAAGAAAATTTAAAAAGCTGAGCATGGTGGCACAGGCCTGTAGTCTCAGCTAATTGGGAAGCTGAGGCAGGAGGATTGCTTAAGCTCAGGAGTTTGAAGCTGCAGTGAGCTATAATCAGGCCACTGCACTCCAGGCTTGGTGACAGACTGAGACCCCATCTTAGAAATAAATAAAGAAATTGGGCTGAGCATGGTGGTTCATGCCTGTAATCCCAGCGCTTTGGGAGGCTGAGGTGGGTGGATCACTTAAGGTCAAGAGTTTGAGACCAGCCTGGCCAACGTGGTGAAATCCCGTCTCTACTAAAAATACAAAAATTAGCCCGGTGAGGTGTCGTGTGCCTGTAATCCCAGCTACTCAGGAGGCTGAGGCAGGAGAATTGCTTGAACCCTGGAGGTGGAGGTTGCCGTGAGCTGAGATCGCGCTATTGCACTCCAGTTGGGGCAACACAGTAGGACTCTGTCTCAAAAAATAAATAAATAAAAAATAAATAAAGAAAGGAGTTTTGCTTTTTAACACAAACAAAAGCCTTTCGTGTTTAAGTTTCTATCATAGAACTTTAGACATCTGCAAATGGAAGTGGGGACCAGAAGGGGTGTCTTTGGCCTGGCACCATTGTACAATGAAAAGTGCAGGAATGTGGGAATCAGACTAAGCCAGCCCCTGACCCAGCTCTGCTGCATGCTGGTGATAAGACAGTGGCCAGTTACCCCTTCTCCACCTAAATCTCCTCGTTTATGAAGTAAACTGCCTTCCAGGATCTTACAGATCCTGCATATTACATATGCAGAGAGCAGACCCCTAGGACAGAGTAGATACTAAATGCATGTTAGTTTCTTTGTTCCCTTTCTTCCCCTGATTGCTCTTCGTGGGAGTCTAGTTCCCACACAGATAAGACTGATTGCTTCCCCACCCCAGCATCTCAGAGGGGCTGGGAGGAGTGCTTGATAGCATCCTAACAACTATCTTCAGAAAGGACATCCTGGGTTTTAAACAATTGACTACAAAAATCAGAATAAAAAGTAAGTTAAGATTAATGCACTGCATAGATTTAGTTTCATAAGATAGAAATCTCCCACATTATACCTTCTGCCTGGTATGACAGAAAATAATCATTCCAATGCCAAGCTCCTTGAGTCACCTATAACTGCTCAAATTTGAGACTTCTGTGGGCATTCCCTCAGCCACCTCTCCCTAAATGTCTGCAGAGTCCCTAGAGAGCCACGGTGTCCAGTCCTCCAGCTCCTAATCCTACCCTGGCTGCTGGCAAACATCCAGCCCGAGTCTATTTCTTCCACATCTCCCGTGGTTCCAGCTTCTCTCCTGTTCACAGCAGCACACTGGCTTGGTCCTTCTCTAGATGCCAAAGCTGCATTTCTCCAGGAGGATTTTATAGATAGGAGTTCATCAGATTTTTTTTCATTTGTAAGTGAAGGAAACTTGATTCAAACCAGCTCCAGGATAAACCAGTAGGAGGTTTATTGGATCTGGTAGCTCTGAGGGCCAAGGCTGGGCTGGATCAGATGTGGTTGGATCCAGATTCCCAACCATGACATCCTAGCGCCTCCTCCATCGCCCAGGGTGTGCACACATGCGTCTGTCTGTCTGTCTTAGCTCTGCCTCCCTTTGCCCATTGTCCTTTATTGTCTCCCACCATGTACAGGCTAACTCCATGGAGAGAGAGTGACCTTGTCAGCTCAAGCCCCTCTCCTTTGTGTTCATAAAATTTTTTTTTTTTTGAGGGAGTCTCACTCTGTCGCAGGATGGAGTGCAGTGGTGTGATCTCGGCTCACTGCAACCTCCACCTTTTGGGTTCAAGCAATTCTCCTGCCTCAGCCTCCCGAGTAGCTGGGATTACAGACGCCCAGCTAATTTTTGTATTTTTAGTAGAGATGGGGGTTTTACCACGTTGGCCAGGCTGGTCTTGAACTCCTGACCTCAGGTGATCCACCCACCTCGGCCTCCCAAAGTGCTGGGATTACAGGCGTGAGCCACTGCACCCAGCCCTCTGTTCATAATCTTACAGAAACTGACAACCGCCCTCCCTTAGAAGTCAAAGGGGCTTTGCATTTTACATAAATGCCAATACATAGATAGTTCTATCAGTATTACAGGAAGCGAGAGCAAGTGGAGGAGTTAGAACAAAAAGAGTTCTTTGTGGATGAAGAGTATCAGATATCCTAGTGAGAAGTGACAACGTGCTGGCGGCCCTCGCTTGCTCTCAGTGCCTCCTTGGCCTGGGCATCTGCTCTGGCCACGCTTGAGGAGCCCTTCAGGCCGCCGCTGCACTGTGGGAGCCCTTCTCTGGGAGGCAGAGGCTGGAGCCGGCTCCCTCTGCTTGCCGGGAGGTGTGGAGGGAAAGGCACGGGAGGGAACCGCGGCTGCACGCGGAGCTCCAGGTGGGCGCGGGCTGGCGGGCCCGCACTTCGGAGCCGTCGGTTGGCATCCCCGCCCCGGGCAGTGAGGGGCTTAGCACCTGGGCCAGCAGCTGCGGAAGGTGCGCCAGGTCCCCCAACACTGCCGGCCCTCCCGAAGCCCGCTAGAATTCTCGCCCTACCTCAACCGCCTCCCCGCGGCGCAAGGCTCAGGACCTGCAGCCCGCCATGCCCTAGCCCCTCCTCGGTGGGCTCCCACGCAGCCTGAGTCTCCCCAACAGGCGCCACCCCCTGCTTCACAGCACCCGGTCCCATCCACTGCCCAAGGGCTGGGGATTGCGGGCACGCATCGCGGGACTGGCAGGCAGCTCCACCCGAGACCCCACTGCGGGATCCACTAGGTGAAGCCAGCTGGGCTCCTGAGTCAGGTGGGGACTTAGAGAACTTTTATGTCTATCTGGAGGATTGTATATGCACCAATCAGCACTCTGTGTCTAGCTCGGGTTCGTGGATGCACCAATCAGCACTCTGTATCTAGCTAATCTGGTGGGGACTTGGAGAACTTTTAAGTCTAGCTGGAGGATTGTGAATGCACCAATCAGCACTCTGTGTGTAGCTCAAGGTTTATGAACACACCAATCAGCACTCTGTGTCTAGCTCAAGGTTTGTAAATGCACCAATCAGTCCTCTGTATCCGGCTAATCTAGTGGGAACTTGGAGAACTTTTATGTCTAGCTGAAGGTTTGCAAATACAACCATCAGCACTCTGTGTCTAGCTCAAGGTTTGTAAACACACCAATCAGTGCTCTGTGTCTAGCTAATCTACTGCCGACTTGGATAACTTTTATGTCTAGCTAAAGGATTGTAAATACACCAATCAGCATTCTGTGTCTAGCTCAAGGTTTGTAAATGCACCAATCAGCACTCTGTATCTAGCTAATCTAGTGAGGACTTGGAGAACTTTTATGTCTAGCTCAAGGTTTGTAAACACACCAATCAGCACCCTGTGTCTAGCTCAAAGTTTGTAAATGCACCAATCAGCACTCTGTATCTAGCTAATCTTTTATGTCTAGCTAAAAGATTGTAAATGCACCAATCAGCACTCTGTGTCTAGCTCAGGGATTGTAAATCCAATCAGCACCCTGTCAAAACGGACCAATCAGTTCTCTGTAAAATGGACTAATCAGCAGGATGTGGGTGGGGCCAGATAAGGGAATAAAAGCAGGCTGCCCCAGCCAGCAGCGGCAATGTGCGGGTCCCCTTCCACACTGTGGAAGCTTTGTTCTTTTGCTCTTTGCAATAAATCTTGCTGCTGCTCACCCTTTGGGACTGCACTGCCTTTATGAGCTGTAGCATTCATTGTGAAGGTCTGCAGCTTCACTGCTGAGGCCAGCGAGACAATGAATCTACTGGGAGAAATGAACAACTCCGGACGGGAGGAACGAACAACTCTAGATGCACCGCCTTAAGACCTGTAACACTCACCACGAAGGTCTGCGGCTTCCTTCCTGAAGCCAGCGAGACCACGAACCCACCAGAAGGAAGAAACTCCTAACACATCCGAACATCAGAAGGAACGAACTCCAGACACACCATCTTTAAGAACTGTAACACTCACCACTAGGGTCCGTGGCTTCATTCTTGAAGTCAGTGAAACCAAGAACCCACCAATTCCGGACTCTCTAGGGCCCAAAAGACTTTCAAGGTCCTGTATTCTGAAAAAAAAAAAAAAAAAAAAAAAAAAAAAAAAAAAAAACACTGTAAGTGGCTGGCTGAGATTGAGCCTGACCTGCATTCACAGGCCTCATTTCTCAGTCACTGCAGAGGTAGGAGTCCCTGACTTCTATCTAATGAGACGTTAATGCTCACCAAGCTTTCTCCTGCCCTTCCTGGGTGTCTGGAAGATCACGTTTGCTGCCTCTTGAATGAGCTGTGTTCAAGTGGCTTGCTTTGAGCAATAATGTGTGAGCAGAAGTGATGTGGGTCACCTCAGGGTGGAGGCTTTTGAGGGTCATTGTGCATGCAATTCTGCACACTCTTCTCGCCAAGCCACAACCATGAAGTTTTTTTTTTTTTTTTTAGACGAAGTCTCACTCTGTCGCCAGGCTGGAGGGCAATGGCGTGATCTCGCTCCCTGCAACCTCCGCCTCCCGGGTTCCAGCAATTCTCCTGCCTCCACCTCCCAAGCAGCTGGGATTACAGGCGCACACCACCATGCCCAGCTAATTTTTGTATTTTTAGTAGCAACAGGGTTTCACCATGTTGGCCAGGATGGTCTAGATCTCTTGACCAAAGAGATTCTTATGATGAGAAATTCTTATGGTGGAGCTAAACGGTCAAAGCAGCATGCAATGAGGAGCCAGATCATGGTGGGATTTGAAATGAGGAATTAACATTTGCATGTTAAGCCACTGTGATTTGGAGGTTGTTGCTGTAGCATTAATTACCTAGCTGATCCTGACTGATACAATTGGGCATTGGAAAAACTATATAGTTCTACTTTGTCAATAAAGTCTGTGAAATTGAACATGTGCTTTAATTTCTCTGAGCACAAATTTGCCTTTGCATGTTGCTTAATATTATTGCAGAGAAGAGCATTAGGTAACCATTAGCATAAGATAATTTTTTTTTTTTTCTTAATACGAAGGGTGTCAGAGACTGGCCAGATGCTCACCAGTACCAGTACTCACTGGTCCTGCATTCAAGAAAACTACATTTCCCAGCCTGCCTTACAGTTGAGTTGGGACCATGTGACTGAGTTCTGGCTGGATGTGGGCAGAATCATATCCTCGCCTTCTGGGCCAGTCATAAAACATCCCATGCGCGATCTTTCTTGCTTCCTCTTCTCTTTGTCATTTGTGAAGTTAAAAGCAAAGAACTCAATGATGTTGGGCATACAATAACAGAAGCCCAATTCTTGAATTAGCATTGTAGGATAAACCTGGGGGGTTCCTGTATCTGAAAAATCATACACAGCATAGCCTCATCTACTCTAAGTAAATTCTACATAAGAAATGTGTCAAGACAGTGGTCCCAGAGTTCAGAGAAGGTAGGATGGGTGGTTCTGTGATTTAATGAGGAGCACGGAGCCACCACCATAACCTAAGGGCCTGACACCTATAACCAATATTCCAAGCTTCTGGCTGTTACTTAAATTGATGATGACTAAACTCAACTGAGTGGGTACCAACTTTGAGCAAGCCACTCTAAGGTGGAGAGTCTTCACAAACCACTTCCAAGTTCACTTCTGTGTGCCTGCTGTGCCTTGTGCTTGAGGAGCATCTCTGCTCTTCTGGTCTGTGCCCTGAGGGCTGTGAGACTGTCTGCTCTTTGGGAGGGGCCTTTCCATCACCACCACCAAGCCAAAACAGCAGGGGGGCTGGGGCCCTCCCTCCTGGCCACCCTACAGCCCACATCCTACATAAGCAATCCTATTTTGCTCTTCCGTGTTGTGTCTGGACACAGTGGTTAACAATAATAATGAACAGTATTGAAATAATAGTATTAAAATATAAAATTAAAATAATAGTATTAACTTTTTTTTTTGAGATGGAGTTTTGCTCTTGTCACTCAAGCTGGAGTGCAATGGCATGGTCTCAGCTCACTGCAATCTCTGCCTCCCCGGTTCAAGCGATTCTCCTGCCTCAGCCTCCCTAGTAGATGGGATTACAGGCACCCACCACCATGGTTATATTTTTAGTTAGAGACGAGGTTTCACCATGTTGGCCAGGCAGGTCTCGCACTCCTGATATTATGTGATCCGCCCACCTCGGCCTCCCAAAGTGCTGGGATTGCAGGCTTGAGCCACTGTGCCAACCGTATTAAACAATATTTTTAAAGGCCATGGTCTTTCATAATGTTCTAGATTTATCCTTAAATATCCTTGGGTTGGGGTTGATGCCTGTTAGGAAGTAAAATTTAAATACTTTAATTTGGGTTTTGAAATTCAAACTCAAAATGTGTCTGGAATTGGTTCCTTCCGGTGGGTTCTTGGTCTTGCTGACTTCAAGAATGAAGCCGTGGACCCTCGCAGTGAGTGTTATAGCTCTTAAAGATAGTGTGGCTGGAGTTTGTTCCTTCAGATGTTCAAATGTGTCCAGAGTTTCTTCCTTCTAGTGGGTTCGTGGTCTTGCTGACTTCAGGAGTGAAGCCACAGACCTTCACAGTGAGTGTTACAGCTCTTAAAGGTGGTGCGTCCAGGCTGGGTGCGGTGGCTCACACTTGTAATCCCAGCACCTTGGGAGGCCGAGGCGGGTGGATCACAAGGTCAGGAGATCGAGACCACAGTGAAACCCCGTTTCTACTAAAAATACAAAAAACTAGCTGGGCATGGTGGCGGGCGCCTGTAGTCCCAGCTACTGGGAGAGGCTGAAGCAGGAGAATGGCGTGAACCCGGGAGGCGGAGCTTGCAGTGAGCTGAGATTGCGCCACTGCACTCCAGCCTGGGCAATACAGCAAGACTCCTTCTCAAAAAAAAAAAAAAAAAAAGATGGTGCATCCAGAGTTGTTTGTTCCTCCCCGTGGGTTCATGGTCTTGCTAATTTCAGGAGTGAAGCTGCAGACCTTCGCAGTGAGTGTCACAGCTCTTAAAGGTGGCATGTCCAGAGTTGTTTGTTCCTCCCAGTGGGTTTGTGATCGCCCTGACTTCAGAAATGAAGTCGCAGACACTCCCGGTGAGTGTTACAGCTCATAAAGGTAATGCGGACCCAAAGAGGGAGCAGCAGCAAGACTTACTGTGAAGAGAGAAAGAACAAAGCTTCCACCCGGCGTGGAAGGGGAACCAAGCAGGTTGTCGCTGCTGGCTCGCATGGCCAGCTTTTATTCACTTATTTGGCCGCACCTATGTCCTGCTGATTGGTCCATTTTACAGAGTGCTGATTGGTCCATTTTACAGAGTGCTGATTGGTCTGTTTTACAGAGTGCTGATTGGTGTGTTTACAAACCTTTAGCTAGACACAGAGTGCTGATTGATGCGTTTTTACAGAGTGCTGATTGGTGCGTTTACAATCCTTTAGCTAGACACAGAACGCTGATTGGTGCATTTACAATCCTTTAGCTAGACACAGAGCGCTGATTGGTGCATTTACAATCCTCTAGCTAGACAGAAAAGTTCTCCCAAGTCCCCACTCAACCCAGGAAGTCTAGCTGGCTTCACCTCTCAAAGACATGCTGGATATGTTCTGTCTAAGATTTCAATGACATGTGTCTAAATTCGAAACCTTTTTTAGTTCCAATATTCCATGCTTTAGTTGGAAGAGGACTCTCCTTTTAGCTTAATAGGTGCCAGACATTGTGGTAGGTGCTTTATACAGTGAAACAGATATTGCTAACCCCCCAAAAAACTCCTTCCCAAGTGGCATAGTCAATCTTTGAACATTAGCCTGAATTCAGAGTTTGATTTTAACTATTTTGTACTACTATCTGCTTTTCTATTGTCCTGATTTTATACCCTTTAGAGGGTTGATGAAAACTACCCAGACTGGGGTGGTTACCTCTTTTTACAAACTGACCCACGTCTCCACAGGACAGGAGGTGTCAGCATCCAGGATAAAGCAAGATGCTGAGAGGGAGGAGAGGAATGAAAGGATGAATGAAATAGACAAGCAACCCAGAAGTGCTTGAATCCACATTTATTATACTTTTGCTAGAGTAGAACTCAAGAATAATGAAGCATGCCTCTCATCAGGTTTATTGTAGAATAAGTAATTTAGTAAACACAAAATAAAGCTGCTGAAAGATGACTTTAAAGCTGTTTGTTTCATGGAGCATAAAGGGTGATTTTGGTGCAAGCATTAAAACAGTTATCCTGAAGCAATTATAGATGTAAGTGACCTCAGAGAGACACTAAGTTAGCAACGGACCTTGCCCAAGAAGCTTGAGTTGGGGAAGGGGCACAGGCTATTCTTTATTTCAACAATGCCTCTTTTGCTCGTTACATAGTAGAGGAGAAAGAAATGCTTCCAGGGCTACTTCTCACAACTGTGGCTGCATTTACATGCTTGCAATTGTGGGTGCTATTAAAGCGGACAATGGAGTGACACTACGCAGCTGCAGTGTGTAGGAAAGAGCTCTATGTTGACTTCCTTTGCAGGAAGGATACTGAGTGAAAGATGTAATAATTCTGACCTCTACCAAGTATTGCCTCCATCTCCCCACCAGCCCTGGACAAAGTGCTTCCCAGGCTTCATTTCATGGGAGCCTCACAACCACCCTCTACGGTGGTTTCATTTTCCTAAGTGCTTTCATTTTCCCCATCCTACAGGTGAGACACGGGAAGGAACTCACCTAAAGGCTCATAGTTAATAAGTGGCAGAGCCAGGATTTGAACCCACACCATTTGGCTCCTGAGCCTGCACACAGAACCACAGCACTGCCCACCTGGAACTGTGCACCGACAGCCTGAGCTGTACAGACCCTAAGATGCTGCCCCTCTGGCTTATCCAGCAGCCTGTCCGCCGCCCAGCTTAGCCTCCATGTGTCATTTGTATCCCTATGGGAAGATCAGAGTAGCCACCAACAGGGTAGTTCCTGGTAGCAACTCAAGAAAGGTGCAGGAGCTAACAGGCTGTGGTGACCAGCAGGCCCCATGCCATGCCCCTCGGCCCCTGTTCCAGCTGCTGCTGCGGATGGCACGACTTGCCATGCTGCCAGTGGTGTCACTCCAAGTGCCCTTTGCATCTTTTACTCCTTTTAGCCCTAGGTCTTTCTTCAACGCCCCCAGAGCTCACTCAGCCAAACAAGACAAGCCTGAAGTGGGAAGAGAGAAGGAGAGGGGGCCATCCACCAGAAGGGGTTGGGAGTCAGTGACTAGAAGGAAATAGAAGGAAACCCTGAGGCATAGCTGTAATTTCCTTAGCGGGACCCCCATGGGGACTGAGCCCCAGTTAGCCTTGGGTCAGGCAGTTCAGCAACACCTGGCCACCATGTGAAGTTTGCCATCCCCCCCTTCTCTCTCGACTTCTTTCTCTTGCTTCCTGGAGTTACCTAACAAATAAACTACCCGTGCACAAGCCCTTGTTTCCTGTGGAGGAAACCAAACTCAGGTCTGCAGGCACTCCCGGGCAATAGCAGTACTGGCAGAAATAACCAAGTCACTAGAACGGGCTCCGAGCGGCTCCCTGAGTGCCTGCATCCACTCAGACACCTTGATGTCCCTGCTTGCCTCTCTGCTGGATGGCGGTCAGGTTCTCTGGAAGTAGAAGCTACTTTGGAGTTTGGAGGACAGGATGGGCTTTACAGATGGGCACCTGTTTTCAAAGGGAGAGGACAAAGCAGGATTGGGTAGAAAAAGTCCAAATGCGACTCAGGCCCTACCAAGCCAGCAGGGGGGTCTGGAGCACAAATCACCCTCAGTGTCATTCTAGATGAGGCCAAAATGGCCAAATGGCTGGGACTTTATGCCCTCTCGTTGCTGGGTAACTGACTGCAAGCTGCCCAGGAAGGGTGAGACCCTGGTAAGCTCTGCAAGCTCTTTCCTGACGGGACCTGGGAGGCGCAGCTGTGTCTGGCGCACTGTAAGACAATGCTGTTTGCTGGTGGACACGTCTGTGCCCTGCTCTCCTGCTGAGGGCAGAGACCTGATGTTTTGTCTTCAACAACTGGAACATCCCCTAGCATGAGTGGACAGACAGTAGGGGTCAAATGATTTAATAGCTAGTATTAACTATGGAAAAGCCCAGCCAGGCGCAGTGGCTCACGCCTGTAATCCCAGCACTTTGGGAGCTGAGGTGGGTAGATCACGAGGTCAGGAGTTCAGGATCAGCCTGGCCAAGATGGTGAAACCACGTCTCTACCAAAAATACAAAAAATTAGCTGGGCATGGTGGTGGGCACCTGTAATCCCAGCTACTCGGGAGGCTGAGGCAGGCAATTGCTTGAACCCAGGAGGCAGAGGTTGCAGTGAGCCAGGATTGCGCCACTGCACTCCAGCCTGGGCGACAGTCTCAAAAAAAAAGAATAATAATAATAATGGAAAAGCTCCCAAAACAAGCTTCATTTTACAGGAAGAAAATATTGGAGCCCAGAGGGATTAAGGAACCCGCCTGAGATCACACAGCTAGGAAGGGCAGTGCAGCATCTAAAGCACTTCTTTGACCCCCAAGTCCTTAATCCTTCCTCTGTTCTCAGAAACCTGAACCAATAGTATTAAACATTTTCTCATTTTGATTCTCTGCTGGATACCTGCAGCCTGCCAGATTTCCAGCCATATTAAAAATAATAATGAAAAAATATCCAGACCCATTAATCAGCTCTGCTCTCCAGGGCTTGGAAGGACACAGTTTCAATGCTCTGCACCCAGTCAGGAGGGAGGAGGCTGAGCTGTCACTTTCAAGAACTATGGTGACTGGAGGGAGCCAATCACCATAGTTCTTGAAAGTTGATCCCAAGCTCTGGTTTTAAAAAAGACTGTTTAGATCAAGTTCACATGCTTATGCCTCTGGGTTGATGAAATGATCAGCCCATACCATTTCTAAGCAACTCTCCCAACTCTGGGGAGTCACATTCGAAGGCAGGAAGGTCCTATGGGACAAAACTATAGTAGAGCTAGGGACACCCAAGGAACAAAAAGGGTTACATATTTATCTACCTGCAGTGCTCCATTGTGTGTTCCAAGAGGTCTGATCTTTTTCTTGCCAAGACCAGAGGAATGTGCCATGTTACCTTGACCATTTAGAGATGGAAACCACACTGCGATTAGAGACCTGGTCTCTCACAGATTCTTTTTTTTTTTTTTTTTTTTTTTTTTGAGATGGAGTCTCGCTCTGTCGCCCAGGCTGGAGTGCAGTGGCGCAATCTCGGCTCACTGCAAGCTCCGCCTCCCGGGTTCACGCTATTCTCCTGCCTCAGCCTCTCCGAGTAGCTGGGACTACAGGCGCCCGCCACCACGCCCGGCTAATTTTTTGTATTTTTAGTAGAGACGGGGTTTCACCGTGGTCTCGATCTCCTGACCACGTGATCCGCCCGCCTCGGCCTCCCAAAGTGCTGGGATTACAAGCGTGAGCCACCGCGCCCGGCCCGTCTCTCACAGATTCTATCCAGCCCCAACCCCAAACACTGACTGATCAAGCCACCAGCTGCCATTCCAGGGAATCAGATGACGAGTTCCTAAGTTTGGCCATCTGCAGGATGTAAGAAGAATAGAAGGAAGCTGGGCTTTGGCGGCCTGTGTTTATAATTAGCAGTGTAATGGTTTTCAGGGTGCTCGCTGAACGGAGTGTGCGTATTCCTGCTGCACCGCTGTATTGTGATCAGGGCGCCTGATTATTACAGATGTGTGTACGGAGCCAAGCACCCATTCCTATGAGGAAAGCTAAATAGGTGCCCTATTTAGGTCATGCCCATCAGGCTTAGTGGAGTTACCATGATGGGCAGGCAGAAAAGCCCATCAATCCAAGGCATGCAGGGGCCTGGGTGTATTTACAGCACTCACATCATAGGTCTCTTATTATTAATATTTACTCTGTGCCACTGCTTGGACCCCATTTCCCTGAAATATTTCTGAATCAATAAAAAAAAAAAAAGTTAGAGCACAGCTGGGTTCTTTGACCTCCCTGGAAAGCAACTCCCAGAAAAGACTTCACCCTCTCCCATTCCAGTGTGCAGGAGCCACTGTGCTGTGCTGGTCAGGACCCTACACACAGGTGCTGAGGAAGATGCGACTGTCAACAAGGCTGCTACCTTCAAAGTGAGGAGGGTCCCCCACTGCAGCAAGCCATGGCCCCTTATCTGCCTGGCGGATCCTGTGCCCCTTCTCACATGTGTGGTTTCTCAGGTGGATTTTACAGACAGTGTGGGGTACGGGTTCCACCGGAGGAGCACAGTGGCTACTGAGAACACCTTTTCAGGAAGCATACATCTAGGTGTGGGGACAGAGGGCATGAGGGCCACAGGCAATCACAGGCTTGCACACAAAGGCAGGTTGCCTTCTTCTTTTATCTGCAAGACACAAGGAAATGATCAGGAAGGTCAGAGGGCTCTGGGGGCTCAGGATACTGAGGATGGGCAAGAAACAAAAGGACAGTGCTGAAGGGAACTCACACTGTTTAAGACCCATCTACTTTCCCTCCCCGGCCAGGTGTCTGACTCGCTCCAGACTCACAACCTGAGGACCCGGCCCGAGTCCACACTCTGCCCTGAGCTGCTCTCCTCCCTCTCCTCTTCCCCTGTCACAGCTTCCCCCACCATCCCTCCCTCCCTGGCCTTATTAATGGCACGTAAATATCACTCTGATGACTTCGCCGGTGTAATCGGTTACCAACATATTCTGCAAAGGATTCAATTAAAATGGAACCAGAGATCAGAGAGGCCTGGGAAGATGGGGAGCTACTGCCAAATTCTTCTGACCGGGGGAAAGCAGCACTCCCCACCTGTGCCACCCAGAAATGGTGGCCAGCCTGGTGACAGCAGCCAGGGCAGCTTGAGCAGGACACAGCAACCACCCTCAGAAACCCCCCAGAGCGCTGCGGCTGGTGGGAGAGTGTCCTGAAAAGAGCAGGAAAGTCATCTGCTTTCAGGAGAAGACGTCATTTTCTCCCAGCTGCTGATGGGAGGGGGCGGGGTAGGGACTCATAAAGGCAGGCACAGCCAGATAAGGCCAGCGTTTTGAACAAATATCTTATGCCTTGTTTAAATCAGAGACAGTGGCAGATAAAGATGTATTTCATCCAGCTATTTGCTCAGGCTTTAGCCCTAATTCTATCGCAAACAATGTTCATTGTTTAATGTCTTTATATTCAGAAGTTGTTCCCATGCATATCTGCAAGGGAAGAAGCAGAATGCTGATAGCATTTGTGAGCTGTGCTGGCCAGGCAGGTTTCAGGAAGAAGAATGAGATCAACGCTGGAGTGGGAGGGCCCCACTCAGGGACCGGATTCTGTGCAGAGGCCAGACCTCAAGTGACACGGACAGCTCCACGCTGCCTGCTCCTAGGTCCCACAGAGCAGAGACGGAGCAGCTAGGACCACAGAGGCCTTTTCCGGAGCCAAGTCCTGGCAAGGAGGCCAGGTGGAGGAAGAGGAAGGGGTGCGGCTTCCTGTCTGTGTATGACTCCTCCAAAGTAGGGCCCTGGCCTGGGCAGGAAAAAGATGGCCTTCTCTGATACGAATGCTATTTAATTGTTGGAAACAATAGATCAGGGTCTTGGTAAAGGCATTATTTGAACTCAAATGTTTTGCCGAGTTATGAAAAAGGTTATTATGTGATCTTGATCCGATTAGGGTAGAATGGAGCTAAATGATGGATGAAGCAATTGCTTTTTTGAAATACCAAAATTACAACAAGGTTGGGCTTAATCTTTGCAGTTATTCACTGAGATTTCTGAAACAGTTCAGGGTAGAGTGCAAATAGTATGTTAAGAAGAAAAGAATAACATATATTTGCAGTGGAAACTTATTGCTACCTATCCCAGAGGGAGTGCGCTTAGGAGGCCCTTGGGTAGCTGGTCCGGGTGTGACAGAGAGAAGCATGGCCTATGGGTGAAGCGCAGAGTAAAGCAACGGAGGCAAATGTGGGAGACGGAACGTGATGCTGGACATAGCCAAGAATCAGACCTCTCCTTAAGTCTCCAGACGAGGAAACAGAGGTAAAGCATCTTGCTGCAAGGCCGTTGATTTTTGATGGCATCACCAGTCCCAGTCCCAGTTCTTCTAGCTCCTAGTACAGGGATCACAGAGAATTGGGCAGAGCACCGGGGGCTCCTGGAGGGGGGCTCCATTCCCAGAATGGCGCCAGGTAGGTGAGGCCTAGCTTGGAGAGAGAGAGAGAGAGAGAGAGAGAGAGAGAGAGAGAGAGAGAGAGAAACTGGATTGGTGATAAAAGAAAATCGAATGTAAGAATGCAAAGAGGAAGGAAGGAAGGAAGATAGGTGAGGTCAGAAAGAGTGTAGGGCTAGAAGACACATGCTAGCAGCATGAGGGTTCAGGGTGGGTCCCTGGGGTGACAGTCACAGGTCCTAGATGCTCTCCCACCAGGGTATGGCCACAGTGATGCCACTGTACCCCTTAGAAATTCGAAAGTAAGGCTGGGTGCGGTGGCTCATGCCTGTAATCCCAGCACTTTGGGAGGCTGAGGCAGGTGGATCACCTGAGGTCAGGAGTTTGAGACCAGCCTGGACAACTTGGTGAAACCCCATGTCTACTAAGAATACAAAAATTAGCCAGGCGTGGTGGTGCGCTCCTATAATCCCAGCTACTAGGGAGGCTGAGGCAGGAGAATCGCTTGAACCTGGGAGGTAGAGGTTGCAGTGAGCCAAGATCATGCCACTGCACTCCAGCCTGGGTGACAGAGTGTGAGACTCCGTATCAAAAAAAAAAAAAAAAAGAAATTCTAAAGTGGAACACCCTCACTTAACTTCCTTTAAAAGTCTTTTAGGAACATGAAGGAAATCCAGTTACTAAAGTAGAAAAAACTGAATTAACATGCCTTAGTATACATTGCACACCTCTTTGCAGGGCACCTGCAGGGCTCAGGAACTCATCTGCATATCTCTGAGGTGGAGAAAGGTTAGGAAGGGCTGGAGAGGGCTCCTCTTTCCCCAGGAAAAAAGGTTTGGCCAACAGAAACCAGCTGAACATGTGTGTGCACACTACGAACACTCCTGATGGGTAAGTGCTGGTTGAGATAGGTGTGTGACATCAATCTCTAGCAATTACAGAACTCTAAGGTGGGAGGTCCCAGGCTCACAACCTACGGGTCCAGGCCAGGAAGTAATAAGTACAATAAAGGAGTATTGCATAATGGAGTCTGTTTGGATTATCAATTGCTGCATGACAAACTATGCCCATTCTTAAAGGCTGCAAACAGCAGTTTATTATGATGGCTCATGTTTTGTGGGTTGACTGGACTCAAATGGGGCCTCACCCTAGAAGTTCCAGAGTGTTACTTTCACAACTCATTGATCAAGCAAGTCACTAAAGTCAGCGCAGATTCAAGTATCTTTGTTTTCTACTCTACATTCTTGTACCTGGTCTTCTTACTTTTATCTGCCTTATTGAATTCAAACACCAATTCAGTTTCTCTCTCTTTCTTTCTCTCTCTCTCTTTCCTCCTCCACAAACTTGCCCTTACCCACCAGGCAGCACCCTAGGAATGGCATCAGCTTCCAGGACCCCCTATTGCTCAGCCTACTGTCCTGTGAGCACTGTGCTGGGAATAAGCGGACTTGGGCCTGTACCTGGTGGCCTCTGAGCAAGACACCTTGCCTCCGTTTCCTCCCTGTGAGCCCACTTAGCCTCTGTTTCCTGCCTGTCACTGAGGGGCAGCTGGTCACATCACAGCAGAGCATACGGAGTGAGAGGCATCTTTGGAAAGACAGTCCACCATGGTGCCTTAAATTGTATTCTTTCCAAATGAATCTACTTTGCTTTGCACATTAATTGCATAGATACAGGCTTTAAAAATCGTAACTATACTATCTCCATTTTATTTCAAAATATGCAACTTTTCCAGGTCTATTTTTTATTTTCCTGTTTTTGATAAAGACATAGTACAATAAATATTCCACTTTCCTTTTTACACATCTATGAGAAAAGTGACAAAGCAAACGTGATGACAAACGGCAGCTGACGTACAGGGAGGTTCCGGGACACGCAAGGGACGGCGGTGCAGTGGAGTGTGTGTGCCCGTCTAACGGAGGCGGCTGCCTCTCACCGCAACTGATTATTGTCACGTGAGAAAGACTGTTGATTATATGGCCTACAATTTACAACTCTTCAGCATAGTCAGTGTGATACATATGTGGATATAATTTAATTTTAATCTACTCCCTAGATGCAGTTAACATTTGAAGTACTCTTCAAATTAGAAATCCATACTCCAGGGATGGTTAGTTATCATTTGAAAGACCCTAATCAGAAGTCTGCATTCCAGATGCAAACACTTCAAACATTGCTATCTGAATCTGCCATAAATGGTTCATCAATAATCCTAAGAAGGGAGGCTATACTCAGGCCATGCACAGTAGGTGTACCCACCTTGTCCTCAGGTGAGTGCTACCACTTAATCACTGCAACTACAGCTTCCCATCAGCCCCATTGAAATCAGGAAGCCACTGGAATAGCCAAATCTTCTACAGTCATACCTGGCCTACCACAGAGAGCAACCACAGAGTTTCCACGAATTCAGGTTGTATTAGTCCATTTTCACACTGCTGATAAAGACATACCCAAGACTGGGTAATTTACAAAGAAAAATAGGTTAAATGAACTCGTAGTTCCATGTGGCTGGGGAGGCTTCACAATCATGGTGGAAGGTGAAAGGAACGTCTTACATGGCAGCAAACAAGAGAGAAATGAGAACCTAGCGAAAGGGGTTTCCCTATAAAACTATCAGACCCCATGAGACTTATTGACTACCACAAGAACAGTATGGGGGAAACCACCCCCATGATTCAATTAACTCCCACTGGGTCCCTCCCACACACATGGGAATTATGGAAGCTACAATTCTAGATGAGATTTGGGTGGGGACACAGCCAAACCATAGTACAGGTGCTCCCCTCATTAATGTATTTCTCAATGCCTTAGTAAAGAAAGAGTCCACAGGGCTGGGCACAGTGGCTCACACCTGTAATCCCAGCACTTTGGGAGGCTGAGGTGGGTGGATCACCTGAAGTCAGGAGCTCAAGACCAGCCTGGCAAACATGGTGAAACCCCATTTCTACTAAAAATACAAAAATTAGCCAGGCGTGGTGGTATACCTAGAATCACAGCTACTCGGGAGGCTGAGGTGGGAGAATTGCTAGAACCCTGGAGGCGGAGATTGCAGTGAGCCACGATTGCACTACTGCACTCCAGCCTGGGTGACAGAGTGAGACTGTCTCAAAACAACAACAACAACAACAACAAAAAGGGTCTACAGGACCTTCTTGTGGTAGTTGTGGGGTGAGGGGTGTGCAGGTCACACATTAAAAATCCAGTTCCAAATTCCTATCTCCCTAAATCCTTGGATTTGCTTCTCTACATTGTGCCAGGGAAACTCAGGCATCTCAGCATCATTAAATGTAGGCCACTGTGGAGTCCCAGTTTTAGTCAAGCAAACAAGTAAACTGTTAGAGCCACCTCCAATGGCACAAGCTCACATACAAAATCCGGAATCTGTAGTAAATGCTGATCCATTAATTTAGCCCATCTACTGCTTTCTGCCTCCATCCCCAGGTTGGCATCCCTAGAAACCGCTCCCACAAATGCTTCTCAGGTTTCTAAGTATATACATTAGCAAAGGCTTGCAATCCTTTTAGTGTGTAACTTATTTGTTTCTGGGCCATAAGGTGTACCTGTACCCCTGAGATTGAGCCTAGTTATGAGGCTAGGAGGAGCATGGGGTGGTTATGGAGGGTCATGAAGATAATAGTCACCTGTTTTCAAAGTATCTGCCCAGGTGAGGTTATCACAGAGTTTTCAAGCAAACAGGCCTAGGTTCCTGAGACACTGGAGGGCAAGCCACTTCTACTAGTAATTGAGACTCGGATGTTAGTTTCATCTGACAATCCATCTAACCAGGTGTTCCCATTCTGTTTCAGGAGCCTATTTCCCCCCAGTCAATGCCCTGGCTTCTACATAAGAAACTTGGAAAGATTGTGAGTTCAACTGTTGTAATTGAGCAACCAACACAAATTAAATTTTGTGTTTAATTTTCAGCAATGTGAGCACTATGGCAAAAAGAAATATGAGATTCTTCTAGGGCTGGCATGGAGGTTTTCCAATTTTTAGACCATGGCTTGGGCTAAAGGTTAAATGACCTGGGCTTGTCATTTTTTTTCTGTATGTGCTCAAATGCATTCAAAAGAATCCATCCCACACCATAGGTCTTATGGTAATTATTATTACCAGAATGGAAAAGTGCAGCAGGCCCTTGGGCTCCCAAAGTACATGCCTAAATTGATGCTTCATCTAAATTTCCCACAGGTAATGGCTAGATTAATTGTGATGCACACCATGGCTTACTAGTGTCCTATTTTCTGTTCTTGGCATTGGGCTCAAACCAAAGCGCACCACCAAACCAATTCCCAGTTCCCATCTTTGCAAGTCTATGCCCTGGGGCCATTCCAGGTACCAACTGTGTATCAGTCAGGGTCCAATCAGACCACAGAGAATACATAGTAATTTGTACAGGCAAAGTTTAATATAAAGAATTAGTCATAGGAGGCTGGGTGTGGTGGCTCACGCCTGTAATCCTAGCACTTTGGGAGGCTGAGGCAGGCAGATCACAAGGTCAGGAGATTGAGACCATCATGGCTAACACGGTGAAACCCCATCTCTACTAAAAATGTAAAAAATTAGCCGGGTGTGGTGGGGGGCGCCTGTAGTCCCAGCTACTCAGGAGGCTGAGGCAGGAGAATCGCTTGAACCCAGGAGGCAGAGCTTGCAGTGAGCCAAGATCACGCCACTGCACTCCAGCCTGGGCAACAGAGCAAGACTCCATCTCAAAAAAAAAAAAAAAAAAAAAAAAAAAAAAAAAAAAAAGCCAGTCACAGTGGCTCACGCCTGTAATCCCAGCACTTTGGGAGGCCGAGGCTGGCAGATCACAAGGTCAGCAGATCGAGTCCATCCTGGCTAACATGGTGAAACCCCATCTCTACTAACAATACAAAAAATTAGCCTGGCGTGGTTGCAGGCACCTGCAGTCCCAGCTACTTGGGAGGCTGAGGCAGGAGAATGGCATGAACATGGGAGGCAGAGCTTGCAGTGAACTGAGATTGTGCCACTGCACACCAGCCTGGGCGAGAGAGCAAGACTCTGTCTCAAAAAAAAAAAAAAAAAAAAGAGAATTAGTCATAGGAGATGAAAATAATGGGGAAATTGGTGAGTGTTAAAGAGAATTCTAAAGAATTACAGAATTGCAGATATAAGGAGCAGCCCTGGTACCTAAGGCTGAAATAGAGAGCCTAGGGACAAGACTGAATCAGGCTTAAATTCTAGGCCTTTTGGAGAGGGCTCAGCCGTGGCTCACCAGGTGGCACAGAAATCCTTTGTTGTAGTGCTGTGCAGGTGGAAGAAGCTGTCCACAAGGAGGTACTGAGCCTCAGAACTTTGCTGCAAAGCCACAAGTGGGGGTCCAGGAAAAGCCATTCACAGAAAGGTGCCTCCTTGGTGCTCTCAGTGGCAAAGCTGCTCAAGGGGGTCCTGGGAGAAGCTGCTGGCTTCTGGGCATTGCTAGCCCTCATGTACCTTCAGAACCAAGTGCCAGTGTCACCACATGGTGACAAAGCCTGGAGAGGAGCACAGAATTAGGAAGAGAAACTCCTTCCTCCTCCCATGTCCCTCCAACATCCTCTCCTGAAAAAGCATCACCGCATTCCAGCTGGCAAAGGAGAAATATTCACAGGACTCATCTGTATTGTAGCAGAGCAGGCAATGAAGGGTGCATTTGAAGATAAAGTGTAATAAACTGGGAAGTTGAACACCTACTTTTACACTTACAAGTGTCCTAGTTTAGACAGTGAATTATATAGTTTCCCTGATCATAAAAGTTCTTAAAAATAATTTCTTATTAGTGTAATGAGTAAGTGTTACTCATGTACTTTCACTCTTGCATGAATGGCATTTGGGAATCTTGCAAGCCCAGTAGGCCAACATCTTAGGAGTAGCACCTTCGGTCTGAAGCGCTGTTTGCTTTTTTTGTCTCACCATTTATTGGATTATAATATTGCCTAATTCCACCAAAAGAGGATTTGACTCTGCTATTAAAATACTCTCATTTTCATCTCAGAGTGAATCTTTCATATACATTGTTTATCAGAGTGCCTGTGGAGACAAGAGTGAGGACCCCACACGTTGTATGACTTTTTATGTATGCTCGTCAATAAATATTTATATTTTACAGCTTAGTTCTGCTTGGCACAGAGCCCAGTGTCATCAGACCTTCCAGTTTTTAAAGAAACAACACAAATGTGGATTTTCATACACAGTCTTACAATTTGTAAATGTCGACAAATAAATTTGGCCGATGATGAAGGCCAAATAAAAACCACATCTCTGTAACCTTAGGCAGGTTCCTGAACCTCTCTGTGCTTCCCCTTCCTTATCCATCAAAGAGAAATCATGATAATAATAGTACTTCATAGGGTTGTTATGGGCTAAACTGAATATATAGAGACTGGACACAGAAGTACTGTGTGTACTGATCATTTAAAAATAAATAAGTAAATTTCTGCCAGCCATCTGCCCACGGGGTGCCTACTTTTGACATCTCCCTGCCAGGATTCATGTTGCCCATTTGCATGTGCTATTAGCCTCCCTGGCTCATCTATGGAGGGGAAGAAGTAATACTTACAACAAAAGTACAGCAAAGGAAGCAGCTTCGCCTACAAGCTGTAAAAGTGGCCGTACTAGAAGAAATCTTCCAGACACGTGTCTCAACAAGAGTGCCTTCTCTTCCCTTCTGTTGTGCTGCTGTCACTAGGCTAGAGGCAAATATATGTATCCCTGCTGCCAAACACTCACAGTTGATTCAGTCGAGTTCTGGGCACAGGGTAGATGCTCAGTAAAGTTGTTGACTTATCTGGACACAGTAAACACATATGCTCGTGTGTGCTTAGATGCCAGATGCCTCATTTTGAAGCCATCTTTCCCTGGTAGAAATATTGGCCCCACACTTTGGCATTTAAAGCTCCAGAAATCAGTTTAGTGGTTTCTGTTTAAGTCGGGCCCACTGATTAAAATTTTGAAATTCCAATCAAGACTTTTAATCTATCCTCCAGAACAGTCAGAGTTGTTACCTTGGGAGTAGGGATGTCTGAACCTTGAGCACAGACAGAAGGTTGTGGCTTCATGGCTTCTTTTTTTTTTTTTTTTTTTTTTGTAGACAGATTCTCACTCTGTCACCCAGGCTGGAGTGCAATGGCACAACCTTGGCTCACTGCAACCTCCGTCTCCGAGGTTCAAGTGATTCTTGTGTCTCAGCCTCCTGAGTAGCTGGGATTACAGGGGTACACCACCACACCCAGCTAATTTTTGAATTTTTAGTAGAGACACGGTTTTGCCATATTGGCCAGGCTGGTCTTGAACTCCTGACCTCAGGTGATCCTCCTGCCTCGGCCTCCCAAAATGCTGGGATTGCAGGTGTGAGCCACTGCACTCGGCCTGGTTGTGGCTTCTTTAGGAAGGCTTCTTGCTTCCTCCTTTCCTCACACCTCATGTCTCTGTGCACCAAAGAAATGAAGAGGGAGGAAGAGAGAAAAGTAGCTTGGTATCGGTGAAGGAAGGGATTGTTAGAGGAGGCAGGATATCTCCACGCCAGGCTTTCAGCTCACAGGCAGATGGCCAGGCAGCAGGACTCCCCAGCAATCCCCAGGTGGAAGCCACACGGGGAGCGCTCCCACTTGGGAGTGACCTGCTCAGCGCCTCCGTACCCTCACGCGAGTGTGGCTGTGATGTGGGCTGTGGCAGCCAGAGGACTAGACTCACTGTGACGCCTTCTCCATCCTCCCATGCGGTCACCCACACCTGGCACCCCTGGTCTCTGAGTGTTTCAGGCAGCTTTTCTTGGGGTACTGTCTCACACCCCAACTTGTGCTTAACATGTTGAGCTATCGCCTTTCTCTCCCACATTTGGTGGTAAGCAGATAAATTCTCACTTCTATCTTCATACCCAGTAAACTGTGCTTAGAATACTTACACAGTACTCCTGGACTAGGGATAAAGCCCATTGGAAGGGTTGTGGCTACAAAGAGTGAGAGCCCTGTACAAATGAAGACTTTCCACTCTGGCGGACACCCATCCTGGATGAACCTGAGAAGTCTTTGTTTATGGGAGACACCTGGCTCTCCAGTTCCTGAGTCCTTGGAGGAAAGTGAAAATTTCCCGAAGGGGGAGAAATCCCTGAAACCCAGTGCATTCTATACATTGTTAATAACACAGGTCCAGTGGGACTATTTGATTGTCACTAGAAAAATTTCCCAGGAGGAAACATTCACAACATCATATTTCAGCTCAATTTCAACTCAGCAAAACAGAGCTTATTGATTAAAAGTCTGATTCTAAAGTCAGTCTGCCTGGGCTTGCATCCTAACTCTACCACTTCCTAATTATTGAATAAACTTCACTCAACTATACCTTGGTTAAACTTATCTTTGAAATTAGGGCGTTAATAGTACCTCCTCCATAGGGTTCTGGTGATAATTAAGTGAACTAACACATGTAAGCTTAGGACACTGGACGGCATACAGCAAGTGCTCAACAAATATTGACTATCACTGTTGTTAATACTACTGTGCCAACTGCATTAGCAACTTATTTTCTTGTTGAGTAAGGTGAATCACAGTTTTGTGCAAGGTACAAAACTGTGGGTCTATGCAGATGCATTGACTTGAACAGCAAAATACTGTGTTTAGAATAACAGAGGAAAAATAGAGGAAGGGAAACGGTACTGTTGAAAACCATTGAACTGGGTGTAAAAAGACTCATGTGTGTTTTTATAAGACAAGCAAGGGAATACTGACCAGTTGCTTGAAACTTTATGTTGAGAATAAAATAACAGTGTCTACTACTCTCAAGAAGGTCATCATCCTGGCTGGGAGACCCACAAGTCAATAGGCAGTCCTAGCACAGCACAGCACTGCACCGCACCGCACCGCACCGCACCGCACCGCACAGCACAGCTGTGTGGGGTAAAGCATGAGGTGTCATGGGAGTGTAATGGAGGGGCATTTTGTTCAATCTTTGGGCAAAATTAACGTCCTGAAGGAGGTAGCATCTAAGCCAAGAAGTGAATGCTGAATTAGAATTAAGGATAGAGAGGGGGAAATTATTCTGAATAGAAAGAGAAACATACTCAACGGCCCACAGAAGAGAGGGTGGTCTGGGAACTGCAAGTAATTCAAAATGGCATGTGGCTGGTGCACTGGTGCTTACAGGAGAAAGTGGCAGGAAACAGACCACAAAGTTCCTTCTAGATCATGTAATCCAGTCTGACCCTTGTTTGAAGGTGATGGGGAGCTAATGAAGGCGGTATTATGCCTAAGTGCCATTATTTGTTGCACAAGGTAAATGGATAGGGGGTCCAGGTTAGAGACAAGCATACCCTCTAGGGGGCTTTTGTAGTAACCCAGGTTAGGAGAAAATCATAGCCTGAGATGGGGTGATGGCAACTGGAACAGAGAACAGCAGAAGGATTTGAGAGGAGATTTGTAAGTCAGAATCCAAATGCCTTGGTGATTTAATGGATGTGAGCTGAGGAAAAGGGGAGAAGAGGACGTAAGACAAACATCAGTGTTTCTGGTTTGGACAAGTGAGCATATGGTTTTCTGGAAAAAGGGAAAGGAAGAACAGATTTGAAGGAAAGCAACATGGAATGGGTTTTGAGGTTGTCGTGCTGCTGGTGCCTATGGACGCTCCAGTAGGGAGGAGGTGTAGGCCGTTGGATACATGGCAGAAAAGAGCTCTGGCTGAGAAATCTCACACACAGGCAAACACACGTGCACACATATGCATGTGCACACACCTACACACGTGCACACATGCACAGGCAGGTGCACACACCCATACACACATGCATGCGTGCACACTAGTTCATATACAAACACATGCGGACACCAGCACACACACATGCACAGGCACACATGTCTTGGCCCTATCCCCATGATTCTATGAAATATCATTATTAAGAACATTGGGAGTAGTCAGTCAGGATTTTGATTACTTGGTGAGTACCTCATCCTTCCAAACCTGCCTCTTCAAATGACTGACATAGTCCTAAGGATCAAATCAACCTCACTCAGAAATCCAGTCTTTGATCCCCACACCTTGCCGACACTACTCTGACCAAGAGCCCGATGAAGCCCTCGCACTGCAGCTGGTCACCACTCTACACAGAGACCTGCCTCCCTGGGACAGGAAGAGGATGTGTCTATCGCTCAGCAGGTGATGGGAGCTGACAGCGGCTTTGTGGGGTGTTGGTGTGTGCACCCCCCCGCCCATGCACTGGGCCCCTCTCGGCTTTGGGGTTTGTCTTTGCAGCCCCGTCGTTGTTCTTGGAGAATAGATGCACAGAAACAGCCTGCAGAAAACAGCACAGAAACCCCGCTGCAGCAGGGCTCCCCTTCCGCCCCCCATAAGGCACAGGCAGGGATGATCACCTTCCTCAGCCAACATCAAAGCACGTTAAATGTTGGATGGAATGCTCTCTTTGGTGCTTAGAAGTCACTCCCCCAAACACTCACCAGCGCATCCAGGGGAAAAATAAGCCCCTTGCCATCTACCAGATGTGTTTACTGTGGGGAAAAAAAGCCTAAGCAAATCTCCCCAATAGGTCAGAATCTTAACAAGGATAGTAACTCCCTTAACATTCAGATGCAGCATTAACTGCATCCATAAACTAAATCTACAAACACCAGAAATAATAATAAAAAAGATATTTATGGAGCCAATGTATGAGAGGTAATAGTAAAGAGACTCCCTTCCTGTCGTTGTCAGCCCCTGAGCTCTATGATTCTGAATAGCCGACAGCCTTCCAACCTCATAAATTCCAAGAACTGCAGCCACTGGGAGCAGCACAGCCTCTGGCCCCTCTGTCCCTTGGGTTTCTTACAGGAAGGTAAAATGACCAGCATGCATACATTGTAATGGGACATAAGGTGAAGGAGGTCTTTTGCTTTCATTCTAAAGCAGAAGGTGTCCCAGTATTTATGGGAAATCACTATTTCTGTGTGTGTTTTCAAGTTTTCATGTATTAATGAGCGAAATTATCAGTGCGGCTAACTAGGCTGTCTCCATGCTATATGAACAGTCTCCTTCTCAGACAGTGGAAGCCGGAGGCTGAGCCATGTGAGTGTTGTCAGACAGCAGCAACAGTTTCCGAAGGAAAACCTGGAGAAAACTCTATAGCAGAGAACAATAGAGTACTGGCAGAAGTAGATGCAAAATACTAACAATGCTTTATGTTCAAATTATCCCTTTTGTTCTTGATTTCCAAGCCCTGAACACAGAAATTCAATCTTGAATATTTATCTGTGGTCTGCATCCTTGCCCCGTTTCACAGATTGGGAGACAGGTCTAGAGAGTGAAAAGAGCAGCCCACACCAGCAGCAGGGCTATGAAGAGAACATTTTTGCTCCCACTCAGGCTGTGGCCCACCCTTCTGAGTTGGAGTCACAGCAAAGCCTCCGACTGGAACAGAAACAAAATCAACTCAGCCATTCCTCTTTCAGAGGGAGTCAGGGCTAATCTCCAGCTGCTGGAAGCGAGAGGCCTTTGGAGGAAGAACTCTGAGAAGCAAGGCTCCCATCTGCTCTTTGTGGACATTTAATATCTCAGGGCGATTTCTGCAGAGCAAAGTTTATCCCAGGCTCTGGGCTGGATGTTTCCTCCCTCACAGGCATGCAGGGGATGTGAGCTATTGGTGTCCCTGGCCATTACGTTTCCACCCCTGAAGAGACTGGAATCAGAAGCAGATCAAGTGGTTTCTGTATGATTGTGGCTTAGAAATGATGAGCGGCGGTAGAAACATGAGATAGGATCATCATCTTTAATCCTGCACCAGCGCCAGCACATTGGTCATTTGCCTGTATGGAATGTCATTTCAGAGGGGGGAATTCCATTTAAGAAGGATGTGGTGTTTTCCCATCAGGCAGATGAAATTGACTTCCGTTGATGATAGGATGCCTGCACATTTGAAAACAGGAAAGCATTTGCTTTGTCTCAGTTCACTTTTTGGTTAAATAATATTCAAAGAGGTAGGGTGATGAAACTCCTTTGTCACTTGTCAGCCCTGAGGGAAAAAGCGGGGGGGGGGGGGGGGGGAGCAAAATATAGAAAAGAAAGCAATTATAAAATAGAACTCAAATAAATGCTAATCTTGACTACCTCTCTCTCTTTTTTTTTTTTTTTTTGAGATGGAGTCTTACTCTGTTGCTTAAGCTGGAGTGCAATGGTGCAATCTCGGCTTACTGCAATCTCCGCCTCCCAGGTTCAAGCGATTCTCCTGCCTCAGCCTCCCTAGAAGCTGGAATTACAGGTGCCCACGAACAAGCCCAGGTATTTTTTGTGTTTTTAGTAGAGACAGGGTTTCACCATGTTGGCCAGGCTGGTCTCGAACTCCTGACCTCAGGTGATTCACCCACCTTAGCATCCCAAAGTGCTGGGATTACAGGCGTGAGCTACTGCGCCTGGGCAGCTACCTCTCATTTTCTAAGGAAACTTCAAGCAGCCACTTAATAAACCCAGAGTTGAAACAGTCTCTAATTTTGACATTATCAACGTGTGCGAAATGTGATAAGAAACAAAAGCCATCGTGCAGCTATGAGGGCAGTAATTATTGGAACACTTGAAGTGCCCTGGGGATGAAGCATGAGACTGCCATCCATTCTGCTTTGGGGGAAATTTGTATGTCTATTCTTTTTCCTCTTTCCCTTTTGTTTCCCAAACACAGAGGCCAAATACAGAAGAGCAAAGCAGAGAGAAAATTAGTTTGGTTGTGTTTGTTTTGGGCTTTTTGGTCCTATCTCCTGCTCGTCTCTCTCCTCCTCCTTCGTCGACTCTCCTCCTACCCTCTGCAGACTTTGCCTCCCGCTAACCCTTCAATCATTTCTGTCTTCAGATGCCTGCCTTCTTCCTTGATTTAACTGATGTTAACACAGTACATCTCAGTTTTTCTCTAGACTGACACCATTCTGGTTAAAAAATATATCAATGTGTCCTGGAATATTTCAGTGTCACTCCTTAAACCTAGCAGAATTTTTCCCCAGCATAGAAGATGTGTAGACATGTAGGGAGAGATGTGTCTTCAGACCACTGGCATCTCCGGGAAGGTAACCTGAAGACTGATTTCATTTGTGGTCAAATCACAAAACAATGACGCTCTTAATGATTTTGCCTCCCAAGCTATTATAACCTGAAGACCAAGGGCATTAAAAACAAACCCACTGAAAACCTTCATAATCAGACCACCCTGGACTCTCAAAACAGTGTATCAAGAATCAAATTCAGAATCTCAGCACCTTGGGGGGCCGAAGCAGGCAGATCACTTGAGGTCAGGAGTTTGAGACCAGCCTAGCCAACATGGTGAAACCCCGTCTCTACTAAAAATACAAAAATTAGCTGGGCACAGTGGCAGGAGCCTGTAATCCCAGCTACTTGGGAGGCTAAGGCAGGAGAATCGCTTGAACCTGGAAAGCAGAGGTTGCAGTGAGCTGAGATTGTGCCACTGCACTTAAAGGATGAAATGAGTTAATGAAGACACAGGAAAGCCAAGTTTTGGTGGGAGTCATTGAGAATAAAAACTTCTAAAAGGCAAATCTACATCTGCTTAGGGTTCTTGGTCTTTGTTTAAAGTAAGACACCATGCTTTCTGCAAGAAAGACAAGGTCTTTCATGGAACAGAGCTGCCTGTGATGCCCACGTGAGTGAATAGGGCTGATGCAAACAGCACAAAACCCCATCAAGCAGCTGCTAGAATACGAATACCCAGACTGTCCCCCAAGTCTTAGTTTGAGTGCCCCAGAAATAATCCCCAGGACTAGGATTTAAGTGCAATTAGTTTATTTGATATGAGATCCAGAGAGCACTTGTAGGACAGTAAGCAAGACAGAAACAGAATGACAGGCGAGAAAGGGTTCCTTGTCAAATGAGTTACAACTATGGGTACCCGCAGCTCTAACCTGCTGTGGAAATCCAGGAGCCAGCATAGCAGATGCACTTCCAAGGGTCCCGCCATCTGTAATTGGCTGAGTTGTCCCAGGAGTCATAGATCCCATGGCAGCCAGAGAGCACTTATGGGAGAAGAAATGTACATGCTGGCAGCTGGAAATCCAGGGCTCCAAAGTGGTGAGGGGAGAAAGATATGGATGGGGCACTGACAGCCCTGACACAGGCTCCCAGGACCCCTCATGGCCTCTTATTTCCATATTACAACAGCACATTAAACAACACTCAGAAGCATGTGGCTCTTTGGTTAGTGACGATTGTAAAGGGTGGCCCTGAGTTGTGTCAATTGGGAGTACTAATGGTTTAGATAAATTAGTAGCTGAGTGCTCCATGGAGTTGTGAGCCCTGCCTGAGAGGAGTTTGGAGCAAAAGTATTTCTAGGCAGTATTCCTATAAATCCTACAGCAAAAAAATTGCATATACCCATTGCACATTTATTCCTCCACAGGCAGAGAAGCAGGAGACGGCAGCTCCTTAACCCACCAGCTGGAGAATCCTCTATAGCAGTGTTCTCTGCAGCAGTGTTCTTGGGCATCCCTGTACCCTCAACATACCTTGACCCAGCATTTGACGCATAGTAAATGTGCCCAATAAATGTGTGAACAATGAATCAATGGATGGATGAACGGATGATGAGTGCTATGGTTTGGATACAGTTTGGCCCTACCAAGTCTCATGTTGAAATGCAATCCCCTGTGGTGGAGGTGGGGCCTGGTGGAGGGGTTTTGATCATGGGGGCAAATCCCACATGAACATCTTGGTGCTGTCCTCCCAGTAGTGAGTGAGTTCTCACTCTAACAGTTCCTATGAAAATTGACTGTTTTAAAAAAGCCTGGTACCTCCTCCCTTTTGTCTCTTGCTTCTTCTCTTGCCTTGTGATGCCTGATCTCCTTCCCCTTCTGCTGTTCATGGAAGCTTCTGAAGCCCTCACCAGAAGTAGATGCTGGTGCCATGCTTCTTGTGTAGTCTGTAAAACTGTGTATCAAATAAAACTCTTTTCCTTACAAATTGTCCAGCTGCAGGTAATCCCTTATAGCAACACAAAAACGGACTAAGACAATGAGTCACATTTGTAATGAAAAGTGTAGTCTTTGAAAATTTGGCGTGACTTACCTGGAGGTTTATAATAATTTGATCTACACAGGGTGACACATGACAGCAACCACCTGTATAGCATTGGGCTATTATATCCATCAGACTTGAGGATAATCTTCTGAGGGCAGGGACAGTGTCCATTTCTTGCCATTGAGTTTCCAGTGCTCACAACAAAGATGCGTTGACGGGTCAGGCGTGGTGGCTCACACCTGTAATCCCAGCATTTTGGGAGGCTGAGGTGGGGGATCACGAGGTCAGCAGTTTGAGACCAGCCTGGTCAACATGGCGAAACCCCGTCTCTACTAAAAATACAAAAAAAAAAAAATTAGCCAGGCGTGGTGGCACGCGACTGTAGTCCCAGCTACTTGGGAGGCTGAGGCAGGAGAATTTCTTGAACCTGGGAAGCAGAAGTTTCAGTGAGCTGAGATCATGCCATTGCACTACAGCCTGGGTGACAGAGCAAGACTCAGTCTTAAAAAAAAAAAGATTCGTTGGATGAATGAATGAATAAACAACCAATGTAAAAGCAGAGGATGGTATAGTTGTTAAGAGCATGGACTTGGGAGCTATGTTTCTTAGGTTCAAATACAAGCTCCACAACCTTGAGCAAGTTATTTAAACCCTCCGTGCCTCAGTTTCCTCATCTATAAAATGAGGATCATGATAGTGTCTATCTCATAGCACTGTTGTGAGGATTAAATGAGAACTCATTTAAAAAACTTAGAACAGTCCCTACAGAATAGTAAGCCATATAGAAACGTTTGCTTTTATTATGGAATCTCAGGGTGTCCTCAATATCAACAGAAATTATTTTTCCAAAAAAATGGAAATACAGCCACCGTGAGAGGTGAGGCTGGCTGGACTTCTTGGGTCGAGTGGGAACTTGGGCAACTTTTCTGTCTTACAAGAGGATTGTAAAATGCACCAATCAGCACTCTGTAAAACGCACCAATCAGTGCTCTGTAAAATGCACCAATCAGCAGGATTCTAAAAGTAGCCAATCATGGGGAGGATTGAAAAAAGGCACTCTGATAGGACAGAAACAGAACATGGAGGGGACAACAAGGGCATAAAAGCTGGCCACTCCAGCCAGCAGCGGCAACCCACTCATGTACCCCTCCGCAGTGGCGATTTTGTCCTTTAGCTCTTCACAACAAACCTTGCTACTGCTCACTCTTTGGGTCCGTGCCATCTTTAAGAGCTGTAGTACTCACCATGAAGGTCCGTGGCTTCTTTCTTGAAGACAGCGAGACCACGACCCACCGGCAGGAACCAACTCTGGACACAATTGGACCAAAATGGCATTTTAAGTAAGTTCTAAGTCCCACGTTCATTATCTGCAGAACTTTGGGATTTCAGGACATAATTCCAGGCAAATGAGTTTCTACAGCCTCAATATATTTGGGAAAAAAAAAAGTTCAATCAATGAAATTCTAGACCAGGGATCAAGAAATTTGGGTTCCTGTCCTGATTCTGGCTAATGCATGTTTTAGCTTGACTTACTTAAAAGGTAAAGAGAAGCAACATTAGAGAAGCATTTTTGAGCATTTTTAAAAGGGAGGTATTGTTAATAAAGAAAGACCATTGGCATAATTGCATTGTTGAAATACTGTACTATGGAAACACACCTTTTTCCCTGACAAATCTTATGCAAAAACAGATGACGGAAAAGCAATCCAGTCAGCTCAGATTAACACTCTAATAGAAGAAAGAGGGCAAATCTGAAAAAATGCAGTCATTTACTTAAAAGCAATTTCTAAAGCAAAAAAATTAATAATAACTAAATCTGTGTTACAGACTTCATTTGCTATTAGGAATGAATTTGGCTGGGTCTTGGAGCCTTACACCATGCATCAAAACTAATTTGAGCTTGGATGATTTTCTTTTTCGTATGGTATATTTAACTCTTATCAGATGGATATACGGACAAATAAGTAATGACATGTGCACAGTAAATTAAGCTAAAGCCATTTTTCTACTTTAGGGACTTAACATGGGGAAAGCATTATTCAGGGATGATTTCTTTAGACACCCGCCCCTGTAAGAGCCTGTCATGGACCTGAGTTATTAACATAGTATAAAAGAAGAAATTTGATGCTGTTGCCCACGTGTTCTTCCTGAGCCTTGTTAAACTGGACTCCACTGTGCCCTGCACGATGGGCTTGTTGCTAGGTAACAGTCACAGGAACCCCAGAAAGCCTTTCCTCAGGGCTGCAGATATTTTCTAGTAAAGCCCTGGCTTCTGCAGTCTGGAAACTGTGTTTCCATTACTCATTGTCTCTGTTGCTCTTCCTCCCATTTGTTTTTGTTTACAGATCCCAATTTAACAAATGAGTTCATCCATCTCATGCGGTTAAACAGCTGTGTAAAATAGAGACCCCACTTTAATGGTATTGATTTACTGCAACAGGTAATTTAGTAGAGAGCATTCGACCACTGGTGTTTGTCTCTACTTTGTACAGAGAGAAGCGTTAGGAAAAGCATGCAACCATATTAAGATGCTTCACAACAGGATGCTCTTTAAAATATAGGTTTCACTGAGACAAAATCTGTTTCAAACCACAACTGTTTGGGAGACAAGTGGAGATATTTGAAAATGAACTAGATACTAAACGACATTAAGAAATATGTTAAAATGTCAGATGTGGAAATCGCATGGTGGTTATGTAAGAGAACATACTCATTCTTTGAAATAATGCTGAGTACAGTGTCATAATATCTAAATTACTTTAAAAGGTTTCAGCTAAAAATACGACAAAATATTAATATTACTAGATCTGGATGGTGTGCTATGTGAGTATTCATTGTTCTATTCATATTTTTATATGTTGAAATTTTTCATAATAAAAAGCAATTCATAATTAAAAAACACTAAAAAACCAACTACCATCTTCAGAGGAAGATCTTGTAACATGGAAGGCCCATTTATTCTGCTCCTGAAAAGAATGATAATTTTAAAGGGGGCTTTAAAATTTAAAGAGTAGCAATCGAGGAAGGAGATTGGGGAGGCAGAGAGAGAAAAAGTGTGTAAGGTTGAGGACCCTGTAGAGGGAAGTGGCCATTTAGAAACCCCCAGTGGTAAGTGGATGCAGAATAATGACTTGTAGTGCTCAATTTGAAATCATTGTGTCTCTGCAATATAAAGTCCTTCTCTATGAAACAAAATTATTCGGTAAGTTGTGCTATGCTTAAAAGGGTTCGTGAGAGTAAAAAATGAATCAGGTGTCAACTGATTCATGTTGTAGAAAGAGTCAAAAGGCACACGATGTTAAAAACTATCCATAGACTTAGCCATTTCCATGGAAGCTGCAGTTGATGGTAACCATGAGACTCAGGTCCTTGGGAATTTGTGGAAAGCTTTGGAACGGGGTTGAACGTCTAACCAAGAATGAAATTAGACTTGAAACAATCTCATCTTGATCTCAAGGGCTCAGGTTACATCGGGATAATAAATTTTAGTCTTTCTTCAAGTCTAATAAGATTGAAATAAAGTATATATCTCATTTGTAACAAAGCAGGGCATGCATTGATTTATCAATTAATCAGATCGTAAAATAGATACATTTACTGTGAAAGGCATCCAATAAATGTTTATTGAGCATATACAGTGTTCCAGGTACATTTTTATGAGCTGAAGACTGACATAGCAATAGTGGGTTATATTTTGGCATGGCATTGTAAAAGAAGGATGGGTCCTAGACATCACTCGAAGGCAGAGCAAAAAAAAAAAAAAAAAAATTGCCGATGGCTTGGAGGTACAGGAGAACGAGAGTAGTAAATGAGGGCATCCTTGTTTTGGACTGAGCAACAGGAAAGATTGAGTTTTCATTAAGCAACATGGGGAAGACTGCAGGAGGAGCAGGTTTGGTGGGAACAGTGGAAGATCAGGGACTGGATATGTTAAGTTTGAGATACTACTTGACATCTAGTGGAGACGTTCTGCAGGCAGATGGATATATGCATCAGGAGTGTACTGAAGTCTGGGACAGAAACATAAGTTTAAAGTGTGTATTGTGTGTATATTGTTTTAAGGGTACCTGGGATTTGTTTTAATCAGTTATGGTAAGATACACAGACGTGCACAGGACTGCCATGAAGGAAGAAGTGTATTATATTCACAGATCCCTAGAAACAGGTGGCACAGCAGGCCAAGCAGGGCCACACGGGGAAGCACCAAAGTGAAATGGGAGGGCAGAGCAGAGAGAGAGGGAAACTGTAGGCAAGAGCCTTCACCGTGGTTTCCCTGAGAAAGAATGGGTGAGGCAGTGTGAGCATTTCAGATTGGCTAGTTAGTATAATTTCAGTGGGCTCTGGGTGTAGGGGCTGTCCCTCGTTGTCTGGTATCTGGTCCTTGTGTGGTTAAAGCAGATGGACAGTGGCCCAGGGTGTGAAAGCTCAGATGAGGAAATGGTGGAGAATAAGAGCTCTGACTTGGTTTGGTTTGCATTTGAGAGAGTTGTTTACTAGTTCTAGGAATTGGCTAATCCTGGGAGAAGCAGTCCCTCCAGAGTCAGCCAGGCCCCAGATGTCAAAGCATCAGCATTTAGAAAATAAAAAACACCACAGTTAATACAATAATATCCAAAGTTATGACCGTGGATGAGATCATCAGGGGTTGGAGCTATGGGCACTCCAAGCAAGAGGTCAGCAAGCTGAGATGGATACAGCAAATAAAACAGATTAAAGGGGGGAAAGCAGCAGAGAAAACCAGGAGAATGTGGTACCCCCAAAGTCAAGCGAATAGTTTCCCAGAGGCAGGAGTGAGAAACTGTGCCAAATGCTACCCATAGGTCAAGTAAACAACATGGGGGTTATTGGTGACATTTGCAAGAGTAATTCCGGTGAAGTTTTGGGATCAAAAGCTCATATGAATCATATTTAACAGAACAGAAGGCAGGATTTGGGAAGACTACTAACTCCTCTTTTGAGATGTTTTGCTATAAAGGGAGCAAAGAAATGAAGTAAAACCCAGAGTGGGGTCAATCTAATTTTTTTTTAAGATGGAAGGAAAAACTGAGCAAAGGAATGGCACAAGGAAGAGCCTGGAGAGGTGCCCGTGAATAGCCAAGCAGGACCCAAGAGGAGGGTCCAGCCTTGGATAGGAGTATGGACACTTCAACCATAGCATCATGGTCTGAATGTTGGTTCAAATTCAAATGTTGAAATCTAATCCCCAGGATGATACTATCAGAAAGTGGGGGCTGGCCAGGCACGGTGGCTCACGCCTGTAATCCCAGTACTTTGGGAGGCCAAGGCAGGCAGATCACGAGGTCAGCAGTTGAAGACCAGCCTGGGCAACATGGTGAAACCCTGTCTCTATTAACAATACAAAAAAAAATTAGCTGGGCATGGTGGCAGGCACCTGTAATCCCAGCTACTCCAAGGGCTGAGGCAGGAGAATTGCTTGAACCTGGGAGGCGGAGCTTGCAGTGAGCCGAGACAGTGCCATTGCACTCCAGCCTGGGTGACAGAGCGAGACTCCATCTCAAAAATAAATAAATAAATAAAAGAAAGTGGAGCTTTGGGAGGTGATTAGGCCATAAATGGGATTCAGGCCCTTATAAAAGAGATGCCAGAGAGCTAGGTAGTCCCTTCCACCATGTGAAGACACAGCAAAAAAGTACCACTGATGAACCAGAAAGGAAACCCTCACTAGACATGGATTTTCTGGTGCCTTGATATTGGACTTCCCAGCCTGTAGAACAGTAAGAAATAAAGACCTGTTGTTTGTAAGCTACCCTGTCTATGTTTTTTTGCTATAGCAGCCCAAACAGGCTAAGATGTAGTGATGGGTGGGGAACAGGCACAGGTGCTGGTCTTCGTGAGGATAGGGTGGTGGATGTAGTGGAAGTGCGTTCATGGCTTTGGTTTTCTCGGTGCAGTCTGTTTTTAGCTTGAAGCCTGTTCTTTTATCTGATGCTGACTTTGATGGTATTGACTGGATAGGATACAACAATCTGATTCATGTGCAGTGAAAGAGACTCCCCTCTCTCCTTTTTTATTTTGGCATGGTATTGTAAAAGAAGGAAATTGAAAGAGAGAAACGCTCATCTAAAAATACAGTCACATAAACCGGAGGTGTATGATCCTGATTAAACTGCTCACACCATCTTGGGAACAAGTGGATATGGGAAGAGAAAGAACTGAATGTGATAACAGTAAACATTTTGATGCCACTTCCAAGAAGCAAAAAGTTAGTTACTTCCCAGAGTATCCCAAAGGTAAAGGAAGAAGAAAAATGAAACCTCACCTACACAAAATGTGGATTCAGCATTTGACTGCATCAGGAAAGGCTTGATAGCCTCCGAGGGAGTCCCTAAGAAAATGGTTTAGGAGGGAGATGCGCAGGCACACACACCCCACTATACACTTAACACTCTTAACCTCTCAAATCCCTGACAGATCACAGCCCCGGGAGTTATGCTCCTGGGACTGGGATGCCTGCATTCAAGCAGCTTATTCTTTTGACCTTGTGGTTGTTATGTGCCAGTTGCAATGACATGTCCCCTGCTCTCCTCTTATAAACAAAGGCAATTTACTCATCACTGTGAAACAGTGCCCTAAAGACACATTTTTTTTTCATGTTCGTAACAATCCTCTAGGTGGGTGGGGTAGCCTTCGTGGAAGTGATGGGGCTCTGAGCCTGATGAGAAATCGTAAAGTGCTCCCACTGCACGGAAAAGGTCATCTCTGACATTCAGTCGGGCTGGACTTTGAGCTGCCAGTCCAGTCCTAAGACAGGCTTGTCCTCCTCACAAAGCTGGCCCTGCCTCCCCTGTAGGTGTGGTGGGCAGTGTGTCCTGGGCACCGTGGTCCACAGCATCACCAGCTGAGTCTCCCAGACACCTTCCCAGGGGCTGGGCCCCCTCTGTGCAGCACTGCAACTCACCCAACCGAGGGCGTAAGGGCACAGCCAGGAGCAATGGCTTTCTGGCCTCCCTGAATGAATTCCTGCAACCCCGTCCAAGGAGCTGTATGCTGCTCGGATGCCCTGCGAGCCTTTATTCACTTCCCTTGGGTGTGCCTTTGGCGTGTTTAGATTCTAGCTGACTCACTCTGGGCCTTAAAAACCATTTTACCTTTAATTCACCCATCTGCTGCCCAGGAGGGAATCATTTTCAAGCCAAAGTTTCTCACCTGGGTCATGCCTATCTCTTGCAGAGATAAATCACAGTTCGCCCTCTCACCAGAAAAGATCCGGCAGACAGAAGGTTTTCATTTGTACCAAGGCCCCCGTGTTATCTTTTATGCTAGTCACAATTCCTTTCCCAGCCTTTCTTCTCCATCATGAAAATGTATCACAGTTAAGGAAAAGAAAGCTCCCGCATCTAGGGTCCTCTGAGGTCCTAACTGATTTAAACCACAGGCTGATTTTCTGTTTGCCCTTTCTTCGCATGGAAACATAATTCACACTGCATGGCCTGTGTTCAGGGAAGGGAATGACTGGCATTTGCCATAGGGATAGCCAGTGCTGCTTCCCAATTCTCCTTTTCCTGGGTATGGGTTACAAAGTCATCTTTATTCAGGCTCAGAAACTCTTGATTTATGTCACTAATAAGTATGTGCTTTGTGTTCCAGCCAGTGTGAACTGCTCAGAATACGTGATGCGCTGGTTATAAATTGATAACCATCTATTGTAGATCACAGGGAGCTCAGAAGGAGACAGTCATGTGCATCAATTCACAGTATATGGGCCTGGCCCCAGTGTGCACATCCCAGCCTGCATGGCCAGAGCATCTTAGCCTAACCCAAACTACCCTGCACAGCATCTACAGCCATTTCTCAATTTCACTAAGAACATGGAGATCCTCTTTCAACTCGGTCATGTGTCTGGGTTATGAATCTAACTCTCCACTAAGAAGCCTGATCTCCCAAGTGAATATCTGCTCTGTTAACTGTCTGCCTTATGAGGAAATGAAGGTCCCACAGCAGTGAGAGGTACATTTCAAACACAACAGGAATAAACTTGAACTCTGTACAGAAGGGTGCAACTCCCAGGATTTTCACAGAAAAGCGAATCATTTCCACCTAAGAAGCAACAACGATAACAGAAGTTCGGTAAAACCCAGCCACGCAGACGTTGTCCTTCTCACCCAGTCTCCTCTCCTACCTCTCTTGCTTTCACCAATAAAGACTTAGAAGAAATATGTGAAGTTCAAGCTTTAGTTTTGTCAATCGCTTAACCGAATTGCTTTTCAGAAAGCATCTGTAATAGTCCTTGAAACTGATCCCAATGAATGGGAATTCACAAAAAACATTAGTAAGGTTGAGATGCTTTTGTATTCATTTTGGGATGCTCAGGCCCCCTGGAACTGCATTTAGTCCAGGCGGGAAGGTAACTGAGCTTTGCACAAGTAATGATATGAGATGGGCACTTACGGGCTCTGAGAAGGGATACTGTAAAAAGGAAAATCCTTGGATTGGTTATACCCTAAAAAATGTGTAAGATTGGGCTGGACATGGTGGCTCATGCCTGTAATCCCAGCACTTTGGGAGGCTAAGGTGGATGGATCACCTGAGGTCAGGAGTTAGAGACCAGCCTGGCCAACATGGTGAAACACCATCTCTACTAAAAATAAGAAAATTAGCTGGGTGTGGTGGCGTGCACCTATAGTCTCAGCTACTCAGGAGGCTGAGGCAGGAGAATCACTTGAACCCGGGAGGCGGAGGTTGAAGTGAGCCAAGATCACACCACTGCATTTCAGCCTGTGCAACAGAGTGAGACTCAGTCTCAAAAAAAAAAAAAAAAAAAGTGCATGATTGTTAGAGTCCTCTGGGAGCAATTTTTAAAGTTTGTATCCATAATTGTTTTCTCTAGAAAAATTCGGACATTGAAAACCTGGTTATCTTTTTACATTGCACACCATGTAGAGACGATGATACTTTCTCTAAGTTCTGAATCATGACATTAAATAGGACAAGAAAATAAAAGCATGGCACTCCACCAGGACTGTCAGCTGAGATAGAAAACCTGATTAACAGCAAATTTGGCACCTGAGACTTCTGCAAATGGAATGAATTGCCAAAGGCATGTCTCACTGAGAGAACATTGCCTTTCCTTTCAGTTTTAGTGGAAAGTGTGTGTTATTCAATACGGTGCATTAATTGTTTTCTTAGGAAGCTGCGATCTAAATATAATTTTAATACGTGCATTTGTAAGAAGCATTTTGTGTAGCTGGATCTATATATCATAATTGACTATTTTATTAAGTGCTTTAACTTTTTAAAAAATTGTGCTGTATTTACAAATTATCTATACTAGCAAAAAACCTTACAGGGCAAGCTTAGGTTAATTACTGCCAGAATGATTTTGGAGGTCTTGACATGTTTTCAATTTTGGTAAGAAAATCTCAGCATTGCTAAGAATGTTATGCCAATAACAATTCCTATAGATGAAAATATATTGCTGTATAAAACTCAGCTGTCAAGATAGAAGCTATAATGACACAGCTTAGGAAAGTGGGAATTTTAAATGAAAAGTTCCAGAAGAAACAGAAAAGGTCAGCTAATTCATTCTCCTGCGTCTGTTAATCACCACAGCAACTGCGTTTCAAACATTGATGTTTCTCATTTCCAATTAAGCCAAGGTGATTAGCACATCTGGTGAAGGGTAAGGATGGAGTTTAGGACAATTAAACGTTTAGCATTGAATATATTTGATAGAGCATTTTTGTTATGGTTTTTTCAAATAGATATGATTTTCAAACCACATGCCCAGAGCCTTAAGGTCTGCTAGAGATGCAACAAGGACCATTACAGGGAAACACTGGGGCAAACAGATCATCACCCGCTTTCTGCTCTCCACTCTATGAGCAGCTCCTCCTTTCCCTCTCTCACAATATCAGGGCTTAAGAAAGAGGTGTTCTGTTACTTAAAGAAGTTGAAATAGCATTGTTTTAATCTATCTAATACCAGTAAGACATGGAAGGTTATTGTAGAAAATATTTAAACAGGGAAACCTGCTCATGACCTGTTACTGAATTTTAAATGTGGTAACAAAGAAGTACGAACATTATAAGCCCTTTTTGTAAATATACTCAGACACAAAAAGAAAAAGATGAATAAATGTTTAACAAATAATATTGAGAGCTGAATACTAGGGAATACAGATAATTTTTATTTTATTATTTTTGCTTCTCAGCATAGTTTGGTTTTGTTTTAAAATGATTCTAGATTAACAGAAAATTGTAAAAATAGTGTGAAGAGGTCCTACTTTCATTTCACCCAATTCCTCCCATGGTAACATCAATAGTAACACAATCATAGTACAATATCCAAAGCAAAAAATTAGCATTGGTAGAAATCACAGATCTTATTCAGATTCCTCCCATTTCACATGCACTTATGTGTGTTTATGTGTGTATGTGCATGCATTCGCATATAGTTCTATGCAATTTTATCATATGTTGATTGTGCAACCACCACAATTCCATCACCACAAAGATCCGCTACGTTAGTATCTTTTTTTTTGGTTGGAGGGGGACGGAGTCTTGCTCTGTCGCCAGATTGGAGTGCAGTGGCGCGATCTTGGCTCACCGCATCCTCCACCTCCCAGGTTCAAGTGATTCTCCTGCCTCAGCCTCCCGAGTAGCTGGGACTACAGGCGTGCGCCATCATGCCCAGCTAATTTTTGTATTTTTTTTTAATAGAGACAGAGTTTCACCACGTTGGCCAGGATGGTCTAGATTCTTGACCTCGTGATCCGCCTGCCTTGGCCTCCCAAAGTGCTGGGATTACAGGCATGAGCCACCGTGCCCAGCCTACGTTGGTATCTTTATGAATTGCTCCCTTTTATTGTTGGTGGGTATTCCATGGTGTGGCCGTAGCACAGTTTATTTGGCCATTTACTCAATGTAGAACATTTGGATTATTTCCAAATTTTGACTATTACAAATAAAGCTGCTATGAACTTTCATGTACACATTTTTGTGTGGATGTAAGTTTTCATTTCTCTGGGATAAACGCTCAGGAGTGTGATTGCTGGTGCATATGGTAAGTGTGGTTCATTTTTAAAGAGTTTGCCAAACTGTTTTCTAGAGTGGCTGTGCCATTTCACATTCCTGCCAGCAATGAGTGAGAGATCCAGTTTCTCTGCACCCTCCTCAGCATTTGGGATTGTTGCTATTTTCATTTTAGCTGTTCTAGTAGGTACTGTATACAGTGATGTCTCATCATGGTTTTAATTTGCATTTCCGTAGTGGTTAATGATGTTGAACATAACTCCATGTGCTTATTTGCCATATGGATATTCTCTATGGTGAAGTCTCTGATCATATATCTTGCCCATTTTCTAATTGGACTGTGGTTTTTTTTACTGTTAAGTTTTGAGCGTTCTTTATATATTCTATGTACATGTCCTTTGTCAGATCATGGTTTCCAAATGTTTTCTCCAGGTCTGTAGCTTATTCTTTTATCCACTTAGCAAAATTTTTCACTTAGCAAGTTTTATTTTGGTGAAATCCGATTGATCATTTCTTAAAAACAGATCATACTTGGCCGGGCGCGGTGGCTTACGCCTGTAATCCCAGCACTTTGGGAGGCCAAGGCGGGTGGATCACAAGGTCAGGAGTTCAAGACCAGCCTGGCCCAACTGGTGAAACCCCGTCTGTACTAAATATACAAAAATTAGCCAGGTGTGGTGGCAGGCGCCTGTAATCCCAGCTACTCGGGAGGCTGAGGTAGGAGAATCGCTTGAACCTGGGAGGTGGAGGTTGTGGTGAGCCGATATCATGACACTGCATTCCTGCCTGGGTGACAGAATAAGACTCCCTCTCAAAAAAAATCAGATCATGCTTTTGGCGTCATGTCTAAGAAGTCTACCAAACCTTAAGTCCCAAAGATTTTCTATGTTATCTTCTAAAAGTGCTCTAGCTTTACATTTTATACTTACATCTGTGATCCATGTTGAGTTAAATTTTGTGTAAGGCTTAGGTCAAGATGATGATGATGATGATGATGATGATGATTGCCTGTGGGTGTCCAACTGCTCCAGCACCATTTGTTGAAAAAACAGTTCTTCCTCCATTGAATTGCTCTTGTGCCTTTGCCAAAATCAGCTGGCTGTACTTGTGAGTCTATTTCTGGGTTCTCTGTTCTGCTCCAGTGATGTACGTATGTCTGTCTCTTCACCAATACCACATGGTATTGATTACTGTGACTATATATTAATAGTAAGTTATATAATCAAATAGAGTGATTCCTACCACTTCATTCTTCTTTTTCAAAATTGTTTTTGGTACTTTAATTCCATTGATTTTCTACATATACTTTAGAATAAGTTGATCTAGATCTGCAAAAAATATTGCTGTGATTTTGATATGAATTGCGTTAAATCTATAGATTAATGAGAGAGAAATGTTAACTCCATTGTATTGAATATTCCAATCCTTTATAAACATGGTACATGTCTATTTGTGTAGATCTTTGGTTTCTTTTATCAGTATTTTGTAGGTGTTTTTTTTTTTTTTTTTGGTGGAGTCTCACTCTGTTGCCCAGGCTGGAGTGCAATGGCGCGATCTCAGCTCACTGCAACCTTCGCTTCCGGGGTTCAAGCAATTCTCCTGCCTCAACTTCCCAAGTAGCTGGGACTACAGGTGCCTGCCACCGAGCCTGGCTAATTTTTTCATTTTTTAGTAGAGATGGGGTTTCACCATATTGGCCAGGCTGGTCTCAAACTCCTGACCTTGTGATCTGCCTGCCTTGGCCTCCCAAAGTGCTGGGATTACAGGTGTAAGCCACCACACCCAGCCTATTTTGTAGTTTTCAACATAAAAGTTCTGTACATGTTTTCTTAGATTCATACCTGCTACTTTCTTCTCTTTTTCTTTCTCCTTTATTTTTATTTATTTATTTTTTTTTGAGGTGGAATCTCACTCTGTTGTGCAGGCTAGAGTGCAGTGGTACAATCTCGGCTCACCACAACCTTTGCCTCCCATGTTCTAGTGATTCTTTTGCATCAGCCTCCCGAGTAGCTGGGATTATAGGTGCCTACCATCACGCCTGGCTAATTTTTTTTTTTTTTTTGTATTTTTAGTAGAAATGGGGTTTCACCATTTTGGCCAGGTTGGTCTCGAACTCCTGACCTTAGGTGATCTGCCCGCCTCGGCCTCCCAAAGTGCTGAGATTACAGGTGTGAGCCACCACACCCAGTCTCTTTTTTCTTTTAGCTACTGTAAATGGTATTGCTTTGTATTGTTTTCCATGTGTTCATTGCTTGTATGTGGAAATGCACTTGATTTTTGTATATTGATCCTGTCTCCTGTGACCTTACTAAACTCGTTCATTAGTTCCAGATTTTTGTTTTGTTTGTATTTTTAATTCTTCGGGATTTTCTATGTAGATTATCCTGTCATCTGTAAATAGGAAAAGTTTTATCGTTTCTGTTTTAATCTGTGTGTCTTTTATTTCATTTTCTTACCATATTGTGCTGGCTAGGGCTTCTAGTATTATACTGAATGAGAGCAGTGAGAGCAGCCATTGTTACCTTGTTCCCAATTTTAGGAAGAAAGCATTTGGTCTTTTACCATTAGGTACTGTGCTAGTGGTACATTTTTTGTTGATGATCTTTATTGTGTTGAGGAAATTCTCATCTACTCTTAGTTTGCTGAGAGCCTTTATCATAAACAGGTGTTGAATTTTGTCAAATTATTTTTTGTCTCAATTGATATTTTCTCTTTTCTTTTCTTTTTTTTAAATTTTTTTTTGTGAGATGGAGTTTCACTCTTGTTGCCCAGGCTGGAGTGCAGTGGTGCGATCTTAGCTCACTGCAACCTCTGCCTCCCGAGTTCAAGTGATTCTCCTGCCTCAGCCTCCCAAGTAGCTGAGATTACAGGCATGCACCACCAAGCCTGGCTAATTTTTGTATTTTTAGTAGAGATGGGGTTTTACTGTGTTGGTCAGACTGGTCTTGAACTCCTGACCTCAGGTGATCCACCCACCTTGGCCTCCTGAAGTGCTGGGATTACAGGGGTGAGCCACTGTGCCCAGCCTTCAATTGATATTTTCATGTGATCTTTTCTCTTTGGCCTGTTAATATGGTGGATTACACTCATTAATTTTCAAATATTACAATAGACTTGCAGCCCTGAAATAAATCCCACTCGGTCATGGTGTATAATTCTTCCTATATACTGTTAAATTCTACTTGCTAATGGGGATTTTTTACCTATATTGATGGAAGGCACTGATTTGTAGTTTTCCTTTTTTATACTGTTTATGTCAGGTTTGGGTATAAGAATGACACCTCCTTCATAAGATGAGTGGAAATGTGTTCTCTTTTCTGAAAGAGATCGTGTAGAATTGGTGACATTTCTTCCGTTTTTGTTTTTGAGACAGAGTCTCGCTGTGTCGCCCAGGCTGGAGTGCAGTGGCACTATCTTGGCTCACTGCAACTGCCATCTCCCAGGTTCACACGATTCTCCTGCCTCAGCCTCCTGAGTGGCTGGGATTACAGGCGCACGCCACCAAGCCCGGCTAATTTTTGTATTTTTAGTAGAGACGGGGTTTCGCCATGTTGGTCAGGCTGGTCTCGAACTCCTGACCTCATTACCTGCCCGCCTCGGCCTCCCAAAGTGCTGGGATTACAGGCGTGAGCCACTGCTCCCGGCCAGTGACATTTCTTCTTAATCATTGGGTAAAATTCTCCAGTGAAGCCATCGTTTCTTGAGTTTTTCAAGAAAATTGAACTTTTTAAGTAGTTAAAAGGATATGTAAAGTATCTATTTCATATTGGATGAATTTTGGTAGCTCGTGCTTTGAAGGAATGGTCCATTTTATCTCAATTGTTCAATGTATTTGTGTAGATTGTTTTTAGCTTTCCCTTACCATTCTTCTGTTCATGGATACTACAATAATATTACCCATTTTTATTTGTGTTATTATTAGTAGTTTGTGTCTTTTCTCTTATTTATTTTTAATTGACAAAAATTGTATATATTTATCATGTACAACATGATGTGTTGAAATATGTATACATTGCAGAACAGATAAATCAAGCTAATTAACATATGCATTCCCTCACATACTTATTTTTTGTGGTGACAACACTTAAAATCTATTCTCGGTTATTTTCTTTTTTTTGTTTTGTTTTTTTGTTTGTTTTTGTTTGTTTGTTTTGTTTTGTTTTTTTTTGAGATGGAGTCTCGCTCGTCAACCAGGCTGGAGTGCAGTGGCACAATCTCGGTTCACTGCAAGCTCCGCCTCCCGGGTTCACGCCCTTCTCCTGCCTCAGCCTCCTCAGTAGCTGGGACTACAGGGGCCCACCACCGCGCCCAGCTAATTTTTTGTATTTTTGTAGAGATGGGGTTTCACCGTGGTCTGGATATCCTGACCTCGTGATCCACCCGCCTCAGCCTACCAAAGTGCTGGGATTACGGGCGTGAGCCACCACGCCCGGCTATTCTCTGTGATTTTCAAGAATACAATACATTTTAATTAACTATTCAGTCACCATGTTGTATAATGGATTTCTTGAACTTATTCCTCCTGTTTAACTGAAATTTTGTATCCTTTGATCAACACGTCCAATTCCTGCACCCCGCCTCCAACCCCTACATCCAGCCTCTGGTAACCACCCTTCTACTCTGTTTCTATGAGTTCAGCTTTTTCAGATTCCACACATAAGTGAGAAGTTACATTATTTGTCTTTCTGTGCCCAGTTTATTTCACTTAGTATAGTGTCCTCTGAGTTCATCCATGTTATCACAAGTGGCAGATTTTCTTCTTTTTAAAAGCTGAGTACTACTCCATTGTGGATCATACCACATTTTTAAAGATCCATTCATTCCCTGGTGGACACATAAGTTGATTCCATAGCTTGGCTTTTGTGAATGATGCAGCTATGAACATGGGAGTGCAGATATCTCTTTGACATGCTGATTGGAACTGCTGGATCATATGGAAGTTCTATTTTTAATATTTTGAGGGACATCAATACTATTTTCCATAGTAGCTGTACTAATTTACAATTCCCACCAACAGTATATAAGGGTTCCATTTTCTCCACATCCTGGCCAACACTTGTTATCCTTTGTCTTTTTGATAACAGCAATTCTAACAGGTGTGAGGTGATAGCTCATTAGTTTAGTTTTGTTTATTTTTCTGAGACAGAGTCTCGCTCTGTCACCCAGGCTGGAGTGCAGTGGCGCAATCTTGGCTCACTGCAAGCTCCGCCTCCTGGCTTCATGCCATTCTCCTGCCTCAACCTCCCGAGTAGCTGGGACTACAGGCACCTGCCACCACGCCCAGCTAATTTTTTATATTTTTTGTAGAGACAGGGTTTCACAGCGTTAGCCAGGATGGTCTCCATCTCCTGACCTCGTGATCTGCCCACCTCAGCCTCCCGAAGTGCTGGGATTACAGGCGTGAGCCACCGCGCCTGGTCAGCTCAATGTACTTTTTAAAAGGCATCTTCTTTGATACATGGATTATTGAGAATTATGTTAATTTCCAAGTGTTTAGAGATTTTCCTGTTGTTTGTTTTTTATTTCTAGTTTGATTCATTTGTACTCAGAGAACACATTTTTGTTTAATTTCAATTAGTTATAATTTGTTGGAGTTTACTTTATGGCCCAGGATATGGCCTATCTAAATGAATATTCCTTGATTGAAAAGAATATATATTCTGTTGTTGATGGGGTGTTCTATAAAGGCCAATTAGATCCTGTTGGGTGTGGTTAAATTCCTCTATAACCTTGCCGTGCATCTGTCTAGTAGTTCTATCAATTGTTGATAAAAGGGTGTTTAAGTCTCCAACTATAATTGCGGATTTGTCTCTTTCTGTCACTTCTTGTTTTTTTGTTTTTTTTTTTTGAGACAGAGTTGCGCTGTGTCACCCAGGCTGAAGTGCAGTGGCACAATCTCGGCTCACTGCAACCTCTGCCTCTTGGGTTCAAGCGATTCTCCTGCCTCAGCTTCCTGAGTAGCTGAGATTACAGCCACTCACCACCACACCCAGCTAATTTTTGTATTTTTAGTAGAGATAGGGTTTCACCATGTGGTCAGGCTGGTCTCGAACTCCTGACGTCGTGATCCACCCGCTTCAGCCTCCCAAAGTGCTGAGATTACAGGCGTGAGCCACCGTACCCAGCCTCTTTCTGTCACTTCTAACAATGTTTTTTTTTTTGAGACGGAGTCTCGCTCTGTTGCCCAGGCTGGAGTGCAGTGGTATGATCTCGGCTTGCTGCAAGCTCCACCTCCTGGGTTCATGCCATTCTCCTGCCTCAGTCTTCCCAGTAGCTGGGACTACAGGCGCCCGCCACCACACCCGGCTAATTTCTTGTATTTTTAGTAGAGACGGGGTTTCACCATGTTAGCCAGGATGGTCTCAATCTCTTGACCTCGTGATCCGCCTGCCTCGGCCTCCCAAAGTGCTGGGATTACAGGCATAAGCCACTGCGCCTGGCCTTTTTTTTTTTTTTTTTTTTTTGAGACGGAGTTTTGCTCTTGTTGCCCAGACTGGAGTGCAATGGCTCGATCTCGGCTCACTGCAACCTCTGCCTCCCGGGGTTCAAGCGATTCTCCTGCCTCAGCCTCCTGAGTAGCTGGGATTACAGGCACCCGCCACCACACCTGGCTAATTTTCTATTTTTAGTGGAGACGGGTTTCTCCATGTTGTTCAGGCTAGTCTCAAACTCCTGACCTCAGGTGATCTGCCTGCTTCGGCCTCCCAAAGTGCTGGGATTACAGGCATGAGCCATGGCGCTTGGCCTCTTCTAACAATTTTTGCTCTTTGTGCTTTGAAGACCTGTTGTTGGGTGCACAGACATTTCAGATTACCATGGTTTCTTGGTTTATTATTTCTTTTATTATTATGTAAGGTCCTTCTTAGTCCCATGTAATTTTCTTTGCTCTATGGTCTGTTTTATCTGATGTTAATATAGTGGTTTCTAATTTCTTTTGATTAATGTTACATGATATGTCATTTTTCACATCTTTAATTTCAACCTACCTATACTTGAATATATCAAATATGTTATATTGAATATATATTATATTCAGTGAGTTTATTTTAGTCAACGTGTAGTTGGACCAATGTTTTTTTTTTTTTTTTTGAGATGGAGTTTCGCTCTTTTTGCTCAGGCTGGAGTGCAGTGGCACGATCTTGGCTCACTGCAACCCCCGCCTCCCAGGTTCAAGTGATTCTCCTGCCTCAGCCTCCCAAAGTGCTTGGATTACAGGTGTGAGCCACCGCACCTGGCCATATCTGTTTTTTAATTGGTGTATTTAGAGCAATTAAATTTACATTGAATTTAACTATTAATATGTTAAGGCTTAATTCTGCCATTTTACTATGTGTCTTTCATTTGTCCTCATTTTCTGTTCCTTTGTCTCACTTTTCCTGCCTTTCTGAGGTTACCTGAAGATTTTTTAGAATTTCATTCTGATGTATGTAAATTTCTGAGTATATATTTTTGTGTAGATATTTCTGTGGTTGCTCTAGGTCTTACACTTTACGTATATAAATTTTCACTGCCCACTAGTGTCAACATTTTATGTCTGAGTAAAGTGTAGAATCCTTTCCTCCATTTAAGTTAAATTTTCCCTTCCCTACTTTATAGTATAATTAGCTTAAATATTTTCTGTGTATATACTGAGAACCAGATCAGACAATGTTATAATTTTTGTTTCAATCATCTAACATAATTTAGAGCGTTCAAGAAGATAGTCTGTTATATTTATCTTTTTTTTTTTTTTTTTTTTGAGACAGAGTCTCGCTCTATCTCTCAGGCTGAGTGCAGTGGCATGATCTCGGCCCACTGCAAGCTCTGCCTCCTGGGTTCACGCCATTCTCCTGCCTCAGCCTCCTGAGTAGCTGGGACTACAGGCGCCCGTTGTCATGCCGGGCTAATTTTTTTTTTTTTTTTTTTGTATTTTTAGTACAGACTGGGTTTCACCGTGTTAGCCAGGATGGTCTCGATCTCCTGACCTCATGATCTGCCTGCCTTGGCCTCCCAAAGTGCTGGGATTACAGGCGTCAGCCATCGCACCAGGCCTATTTATCCTCATTTTTTATTGTTCTTTCTTCATTTCTAATACTCCATATTTCCTTCTTTTATTATTTCCTTTCTGTTTGTTTGTCTCCAATAGGCATTCAGTACATTTCTGGACGTACAACAGGGCTATGCCTGGATAAACCCATTGAAGTTTGAAAATACTGGAAGTTGAAAATGCACTTTTTGACTTACAATATTTTCAACTGACTATATACAATATATAGTCATACTGTATACACTATATATATAGTTTTATAGATACATAGTTTTATAGATATATATATAATCTACATTGAATTGCAAATTATAATGATTTTTATTTTGTGGATTTTATTTTTTAAAAATTTTATTCATTATCCAAACATATTATTATTTTTTTACTTGACAAGTAAAAATTGTATATACTTATGGTGTATGACACACTGTTTTGGTATATGTATATGCTGTGGAATCACTAAATCTGGCTATTTAACATATGCATTACCTCATGGACTGTTCTTGTGGTGAGAACACTTCAAATCTGCTGCCCTAACAGTTGTCAAGTGTACAATATGTTATTCACTGTAGTCATCCTGATGTACTTCGAACCTCTTGAACTTACTCCTCCTGTCTAACTGAAATTGTGTGTCCTTTGACCAACATCTCCCCAGTCCACTCCCTGCCGCAGCCACTCTCCTCCTATGAGTCCATTTTTTTTTTAGGTTCCACATATAGTGAGATCATGCAGTGTTTGTCTTGCTGTGCCTGTCTTATTTCTGTCAGCATAATATCCCAAAACATTCTTGATGCCTATTTTGTACCCAGCACTGGGATGAATGCTAGAACTACTGCGATACTTTCTAGTCAGAGGAGGTCCTGGAGCTGCATTCAGGTTCATCCTTTGCAGTAAGAAGACAGCATAATAGGGCACAGTGCTATGAGCAAAACAAACTGGTGACCTGGCAGAGCACAGGGAGGAGGGGGCTGCTCTAGACTGAGGGATCCAGGAAGGCCTCACTGAACTCTAAGGAGGTGACTGTTAGCCAGGACCTAGCAGATGACAGGAAGTTGGTCTTGTGATGAGAATTCCAAGCAAAGGGAACAGCATGTGCCAAGGTTCTGAATTGCAAAAGAACAGAGAGAAGCCAGAGAAATGGGTGGGACAAGCAGGCACAAGCCGGAGTCTCACAGCCTTCCAGGCCACCGGCAGACAATCCACATTCACAGCAACACTCTCAACCAATGAACTCCAGTGGCAGAATAAAACTACATTACTGCAAAATTGGCAGTGCACGAATTTAAAATGGCCCTGCTTTTTGCTGCCACTGGTAAGGTGCTTCAACCTAGAGAATGTGCAGAGAAAGACAAGAAGGAAAGAAAAGAGAATAACAAAGAAAAGGAGGAGGACAGAAGATGGCCAGAGAAGTGGGAAGTGATAAAGAAATGGAAGCCCCCAAATGCTGGAGCCTGCTCTCCTGAGCCACAACTTCAGGACCCCAGACAATTGTCTGCTTTCCGTGGGGAAGTACCTGCTGGCATCCCGGAGCTCCTACTTAAGCTAGGGTTACCCAAGGGCCCCCAAGAGGATGGGGAGAAACCTCAAAAGTATTCTAGTACTTCCTGGCCTAAACCAGATCAAGACCAAACAAAGGACTTCCTCTTCAGGGGCGGTGTCAGTATTAAAGCCAAAGATAACCCTCTCTGCAAAAAGGACAGCTCAGAAACAGGCCAAATGCTTCACCCAGCAGGCAGCCAAGTGGTGGGAGGGGGATGGAACTTTATTAGGATAAGAAGATCCAAGTTCAACTCCCGTTCTGAAACAATGAGTGATCTTGTGTAAGTTACTTTATCTCTTTGAGTCTGAGTCTGCATCTTTCCCTCTTTCTTTTTCTTTTCTTTTTTTTTAAGAAACTGGATCTCGCTCTATTGCCCAGGCTGGAGGGCAGTGGTGTGATCTCAGCTCACTGTACCCTCGAACGAACTCCAGGGCTCAACTGAACCTCTCACCTCAGCTTTGCTAGTAGCCGGGACTATAGGCATGCACCATCATGCCCAGCTAATTTTTGTATTCTTTGTAGAGATGGGATTTGCGCAGGCTGGCCCCAAATTCCTGGGCTCAAGCGATCTACCTGCCTCCCACAGTGCTGGAATTACAGGTGTGAGACACTATGCCTGGCTTGCATTCTCCCATCATTAAAATGGAAACAACAGTACCTGTTTACAGGCTTGCTGTGAGCTCAGCCTGGTGAATACTTCTGGGGCCTAATTTCTGTATCTGTAAAACTGAGTTAATAATGCCCACCTTTCCTAACTCACAGGCCTATTGTGAGCCCAAAACACTTTGGACTTTAGAACAAACGCTTGGCAAAGGAGGAGTGGCATTATGATCTTCACTTTCTATGCTAACTCAAAGGTCAAGGGAGTCAGAGTCCTGAAATTATCATTGTCCAGAGCAGGTTCAGCAGACTATTCCTGTAAGGGACCCGAGGATAAATATTTTAGCCTTTGCGAGCCATACAAACTCTGTCACAATTATGCAGCTCTGCCGTGGCATGGAAGCAGCCACAGAGAATGAATAAATAAATGAATGTGGCTGAATTCCAGTAGAACTTTGTATACTCACTGAAATTTGAATTTCATACAGTTTTCACATCAAAAATGTTATTTTTTCCTGGCTAACACAGTGAAACCCCATCTCTACTAAAAATACAAAAAATTAGCCGGGCGTGTTGGCGGGCGCCTGTAGTCCCAGCTACTCGGGAGGCTGAGGCAGGAGAATGGCGTGAACCCGGGAAGCGGAGTTTGCAGTGAGCCAAGATCGCGCCACTGCACTCCAGCCTGGGTGACAGAGCAAGACTCTGTCTCAAAACAAAACAAAACAAAACAACAACAAAAAAAAGTTATTTTTTTTCTGAGCATTTAAAACTGCAAAAAGAAAAACATTTCAACTGGTGGACCATAGAAAAACAAGCAGTAAAGTAGAGTAACCCATGGGCCATAATTTGCCAAATACCTGTTGTAGAAGAATTCCACCATTACTGGCCACATCTCTAGTACAGCAAAAACTCCCTGGAGATTCGTTTGGTGATACAGATGTGAAAATCGAGAATTCAATCATTTCATGGGAAGAACAATTTTAGAATTTGTCCAATAGGGTCCCCTTCAGTGAGAGGGTATGCAGGTAACCATTAATTCAACATTTGAAGATATCGACCTAACAGCACATCTAGATCCAAGCGTAATGATGAGGGAAGAATGTTCACTGAAAATCCCATCTGTCTGAAAATAGGGACTTGAGACCTCACCAGTTGTTTTAAGGGAAAAAATATCTGTGGGCAGGAACCTCAAGTAAGTCACTAGGAGCATGCTTGTATGCATTGTTAAGACACACTGCTATCAAATTGGTTCATAGCCACCTTCATTATTTTGGTTAAGAACACTAACCACCGGCCAGAATCTCTTCTATGCCTGCACCTTTGATAAGTGTTTTCTTGGTTTACAGCCACTGTTGAACTTACTCTGCTACAGTTCTCAACAAGACCCTTGGACTTGGGGGCTCCTATTAAGGAGACTTTGTTAAGAAAAAAATAGCGGGAGGCTAAAGCGGGCAGATCACGAGGTCAAGAGATCGAGACCATCCTGGCCAAATGGTGAAACCATGTCTCTACTAAAAAGGCGGTCGTGTTGTAGACCACTACTCAGGAGGCTAAGGCAGAAGATCGTTGAACTGGGAGGCAGAGTTGCAGTGAGCCGATTGTGCCGTGATTCACTCACTCATCTGGTGACAGATTGAGAACTGTCTAAAAAAAAAAAAAAAAAAAAAAAAAAAGGCATCTCACACAAAAAAATCTGTAGTTGTATCTCCCCAGATTTTAATCATTAATTTATTTTTTATTTATTTTTGTCAAAAGGTAGTCGCAGTATAGACCATATCTGTTAGTAAATTACCTGAAGACTGTCTGTCTCTGCTCTGGACTTGTTTTTGTCAGTGGTCCGTCTTTTTGGTATACATCTTTGTGAGATGACATTTACAAAGCTTGCCAAGGTCCCCAGTGACCTCCACATTAATAAATCCAGGGATATTTAGAGTCCTCAGTTCACTTGGCCTGTCACCTGCATTTTCCAATCTGGACCATTCCGTCTCCCCTCTGGCCCTCATGATACCACACTTTTTTCCGGGTCTCCTTGCATGCTTGCCTTCCTCCACCCAACTGTTCAAGCGGGAGTTTCTCGGGCTGAGCTCCTCCTTGTGTCACTTTATCTCCTAAACAATCTCTCCCATACTTTGGGTTCCAGTCTAGGGCAAGAGGAGTGGTCTGGCCTGGGGATACACAATTGTGACTCACTTCAGCAACTGTACACCAGTGACTCACAACTGTGTATACCCAGGCCAGACCACTCCTCTTGCCCTAGACGTAGGTATCTGATCTTCTAGTCTGTGTCTCTTTTTGAAGGCCTCAAAAGCACCTGAAATTCGATGTGTCCAAAACTACTATCCCAAGTTTATCTTTTTGCAGTTGTCCCTGCCAGTAAATAACATGACCATCCATCCACTTAGGAGAAGACCAAAAACTTAGGAGTCATCTTTGACATCTCCTTTTCTCCTGTTTCCCCATAGCTAATCTAATGTGGACTAATACTAACTTTACATTTGAAATATCACTCAAACCCCTCATCTCCTCTCCATTTCCACTATGATCAACCCAGACCAAACCACTGGGACCCTTACCATGGACCTCAGACTGGCCTCTCACCCCCATACTTGCTCTTCCCAAATTCATTCCCTTATGCATCAGTAAGAGTGATCTTTAAAAATGCAAACCTGATCCAATCAACCCCCGGTCCCCAAATAAAACCCTTTGATAGTTTCTTGTAGCTCTTAGCATTGCACCAAAATTCTTAATGTGGCCTCAGAATCCTGCATGACCTGCCTGCTGCCTGCCTTCCCAGGCTGTTCTCAGCGGCCATGGCCCTCACCTCCTCTCGCCCCCTTTTGCCTGAGTCCTTCTCACTTGCTGAGGTCTCGGCCTACCAGGCCCTTCCCCACTGCTTTTTTTTGTTTTCTGTTTTTTCGTTTTGTTTTTGTTTTTGTTTTTGAGATGAAGCCTTGCTCTGTTGCCTAGGCTAGAGTGCAGTGGTGCAATCTCAGCTCACTGCAGCCTCTGCCTCCTGGATTCAAGCAGTTCTCCTGCCTCAGCCTCCCGAGTAGCTGGGATTACAGGCACCCGCCACCACGCCCAGCTAATTTTTGTATTTTTAGTAAAGAAGGGATTTCACCATCTTGGCCAGGGTGGTCTTGAACTCCTGACCTCGTGATCCACCTGCCTCGGCCTCCCAAAGCGCTGGGATTACAGGCGTGAGCCACTGCACCCAGCCCCCCACTGCTTTCTTTACCTACATGATTCCTCTCCCCCACTTTTTTTTTTTTTTTTGAGATGGAGTCTCACTCTGTCACCCAGGCTGGAGTGCAGTGACGCAATCTCAGCTCACTGCAAGCTCCGCCTCCCAGTTTCACGCCATTCTCCTGCCTCAGCCTCCCGAGTAGCTGGGACTACAGGCGCGCACCACCATGTCAGGCTAATTTCTTTTGGTATTTTTAGTAGAAACGGGATTTCACCACGTTAGCCAGGATTGTCTCAATCTCCTGACCTCGTGATCTGCCTGCCTCGGCCTCCCAAAGTGCTGGGATTACAGGCGTGCGCCACCACACCCGGCCGATTCCTCCCCTTTTTTTTTTTGAGACAGAGTCTCGCCCTGTCACCCAGGCTGGAGTGCAGTGGCGCAATCTCGGCTCACTGCAAGCTCCGCCTCCCGGGTTCACGCCATTCTCCTGCCTCAGCCTCTCCGAGTAGCTGGGACTACAGGCGCCTGCCACCACGCCCGGCTAATTTTTTATATATTTTTTAGTAGAGACGGGGTTTCACCGTGGTCTCGATCTCCTGACCTCGTGATCCGCCCGCCTCGGCCTCCCAAAGCGCTGGGATTACAAGCGTGAGCCACCGCGCCCGGCCTCCTCCCCATTTTTATGGTCTTACTTCAAACAGCAGCATTGCGGGAAAACCTCTGCAGATTCCCTGGTTTGTGTCTTCTACAGCTCTCTGTATCTCTTCTCTCAGCAGTTGTCATGTTTGTGGTTACATTTTAATTTGTGTGATCATTTGGTTAATTGCTGTTCCTTCCTTAGACTGGAAGCTCTGTGACAGCAGAGCAGTGGCCACTTTGCTCCCCATTACACCCTAGCACAGGGCAGGGCCAGCAGGAGGCACTTCGTAAATACCTGATGAAGAGAAGGAGGGACAAAAGGAGAAAGGGAGAGTGGTGGCAGGGCATGGGTAGGGGCAAAGGAACTGAGGGAAAAAAGGAGAGAAAGATAGAATAGAGCAGAATAAAGAGGGAAGAAGCATCTATCCCTAGAAATGGTACCTGGGAAACTACAAAATCACCCACACCCCATATGAAGTATCTTCTTTATATTACAGAAAGGAGTTTCAACACATGCCCACATGCCCGCTGTGAAAACACTCGTCATCTGAAGCCAAAGGGCCTGGGGAGGTTTGTCTCTTTCATAGTGTAATGCCCTCAGAGATCCAACTACTAGAATCGTGCTCATGGCATTTCTGAGCCCTTTTCATGGTGTCAGTTTTGGTTGAGACAGAAAGTGCAAGCCACACACCCCTTTACAGAAAACCTGGTGTTCCCGAGACCCTGGAAACACGGAAGATGAATAGACATGTCATGGCGTCCCACCCCGAGAGTCATCCGGAGGCCTAAGGGAAGTTCTCATTAGAAAATGTCAGACAGCAGACAGAAGGAGTGATTTACAGTACAGGAAAAATGCTGAGGAAATCCTTAGACAAGAGGCTTCACAAAGATTACTTAGAATTGGAAGACAGAAAATACATATTTTCTGGTGGGGAGGAGATCATTTTATCGTGCCTGGTAAACAAAGTTTGCTGTTGTGCTTGGATGGTATGATAGGTAGCCTACTTAATCCTTGAAGATTTGCTGTAAACTGTAGACCCACATATATGCATGAAGCCAGGGACCTTGCGGGGCTGAGCACAGCCTTCCCTTTTTGTCCCGATCAGTTTTTCGGATTCAGAGTTGAAAAATTGAATTCATTTTCTGGCCTCATGCATATTGCGATGCCATTTTTAAATAGAACCTGAGACCTCCTTCATCCTCGCCCTTCCATTGGTTTATGCATTTTCTACATTCAGCTACTGCCCCTGTTTTCTTCCATAAAGACTAGGAAGGACATCCAAACAGGGGTACAAAAGTTTACCAACGAAGACCTTCTAGGAAAAAAATAAATGAGCTTAAAGTTTAGATTATCTCTAGCTGAGCATGGTGGCTCACACCTGTAATCCCACCACTTTGGGAGGCCAAGGTGGGCAGATCACCTGAGGTCAGGAGTTTGAGACCAGCCTGGCCAACATGTTGAAGCCCTGTCTCTACTAAAAAAAAAAAAAATACAAAAATTAGCCAGGCATGGTGGTGCATCCCTGTAATCCCAGCTACTCGAGAGGCTGTGGCTGAGGCAAGAGAATCACTTGAACTTGAGAGGCGGAGGTTGCAGTGAGCTGAGATGGTGCCACTCACTGCACTCCAGCCTAGGCAACAGAGCGAGACTCTGTCTCAAAAACAAAACAAAACCAAAACAAAACAAAAAGGTTAGATGATCTCACAAAAATAGTATAAAAACCCGAGTGTGCAGCTTTGAGACACTTAGGGAGAAACAGGGGCCAAAAGAAGCTGAGAGGGAGGCTGAAATTGCCGGAATGAAGGGGTAGCTGAAATAGCCGCCACTTAGGAGACCACCAAGCCAGGCAGGACAGGCATGGCAGGGGAGGCAGCTGGAGAGGGACTCTTCACCAGCCTTGCTTAGGTTTGTTACCTTTTCAGATCAAAACTGGAGCCTCATAATAGATATCACAGAATAATTGGCCCACTAATTAATTAATAATGAATTTAGTTTTCCTTCTACAGAAATATATCTCCAAGATAATTTTTTTCTTTTTTTGATGCCAAAGCATAAAGCAATATGACCCTAAATAACTCACTATTTTGCTACCTGAATTTCCCAATTAAACATCTGTATTTGGAAAAGCAAGACATACCAAGTGGCCTTTTCATTTAGGATGAACATGTCTTTGCTTTCATCATCTTACTCGAAACTCCATAATTGTCAACAACTGCATCTAAATCCCCAAGTGGATTTCATCTCATTTCTTAATCTATGTTGTAAAGCTGCAATATTCAGCTTTTGCTGCCAACCATGTTTTATGTCTTCAGAATTGCCTGAAATGTAAAATTAAACTTAGTCCACGCTATTCTGAACCTCCTTCCATGGCATCTGGTCTGTGGTTAGTTTGCTTTAATAGTTAATTTAATAGGCCGGGTGCGGTGGCTCATACCGGTAATCCCAGCACTTTGGGAGGCCGAGGCAGGCGGATCACGAGGTCAGGAGATAAAGACCATCCTGGCTGACACGGTGAAACCCTGTCTTTACTAAAAATAAAAAAAAAATTAGCCAGGTGAAGTGGCGGGCGCCTGTAGTCCCAGCTACTTAGGAGACTGAGGCAGGAGAATGGCGTGAACCCAGGAGGTGGAGCTTGCAGTGAGCTGAGATCGTGCCACTGCACTCCAGCCTGGGCAACAGAGCGAGACTCCGTCTTAAAAATAATAATAATAATAATAATTTAATAAACCAGAGCCACTGGAAGCAAGACTGAATTGCACCTGTTGCACTGATTTGGTGACTATTATTCATAGGATTAAACAAAGATATTAATTTCCTTTTAAAACTCATAATTAGCCAAATGAACTTCATTCCTGAAGTCCTGAAATGCAAACATGTTCAATATAATAAAACTATTAATACAATTTCCCATGTTATTTAGTAAAAAATGAAAAATGATTATTTTAATACATGACAAAAAACCATCTTCTAAATTCTTTATCATTTGTGAAAAATTATTTTTTTGTTTTTTTTTTTAGAGACAGGGTCTTGCTCTATTGCCCAGGCTGGAGTGCAGTGGCACCAACACAGCTCACTGTAGCCTTGAACTCCTGGGCTCAAGCAGTCCTCCCACCTGAGCCTCCCAAGTAGTTGGGACCACAGGCACATACCACCACACTTGGCTACATTTTTATATTTTTGTAGACACAGGGTCTCACTATGTTGCCCAAGCTAGTCTTGAACTCCTGGCCTCAAGCAATCTTCCTCCCTCAGCCTCTAAAGCACTGGGACTACAGGTGTGAGCCACTGCACTCAGCCTCTTTTCTGAAAAACTATTGTAATATAATATAATTTAGAAACAGCAAGAAAAATGGTAAAAACAAGACAAAACCAAAAGTCTTTGAGTTAATGTTACAATCAGTTTAAGTTTCATTTAGCACGACTTCTTTTAACATTAATGTGGACATACTGACATAAAATTGACAAAAAAATGAAATAAGAGGTTTCGATACTGAAAGGAAAGAAACAAAGTTATTATTATTTTCTGATGGCATGCTTTTACTTATTGAAAACCCAGGATTAACAAATAAACGAACAAAAATCAGGAACAATAAGGAAGCTTATAAGGTGGCCAATTATAAAATAAATACTGAAAAAGAAGATATTGAGAGAAAAAAATATCATTTTTCCCTAAATTAACATGTAAATTCAATGATTTCTGTATAATTCCGAACCAAATGACCTTACTGAACAAAATGATTCCATATTTTATGTGAAAGAACAGACATGTGAGAATAACCATAAAATTTCTGAAAATAAAAGACAATGTTAGGGACACACTATTTGGTATTAAAATATATTATAAAACTATAATAATTAAAACAATGTGGTGATGAATTGGGAATAAATAGAATGAAAGGATTAAATGTAAACCCAGGATATATGGTAATTATAACAAATATATATACAAATGTCAAGTTGACATTTGTACCAGTGGAAGAAAACTTGATTATACAATAGAGAACAATGAATATCCAATAAATATGTTTTAAAAGTTCAAACTCAGTACTAATTGAAGAAATACAAATAAAAACAGTTGGTGAGAGTGTAAATTGATAATATTTCTTTTTTTTTTTTTTTTTTTTTGAGACGCAGTCTCGCTCCGTCACCCATGCTGGGAGTACAGTGGCACAATCTCAGCTCACTACAGCCTCCGCCTCCTGGGTTCAAGGGATTCTCCTGCCTCAGCCTCCCTAGTAGCTGGGATTATAGGCATGCACCACCACTCCCGGCTAATTTGGTATTTTTAGTAAAGATGGGGTTTCTCCATGTTGATCAGGCTGGTCTCGAACTCCTGACCTCAGGTGATCCACTCACCTTGGCCTCCCAAAGTGCTGGGATTGCAGGCATAAGCCACCGTGCCTGGCCAGCTGATACTTCTAAAGGACACTTCAACAACATAACCTAAAGACTTTTTTTTTTATTTCAATAGCTTTTGGGGTACAAGTGGTTTTTGGTGACATGGATGAATTACATCATAGTGAATTCTGAGATTTTTAGTGCACCCATCACCTGCACATTATAACTAAGGTATAGTTTTTTATCCCCGTAAATAACCTAAAGATTTTAAGGGACCATACTTTAACTGGACCATACTTTTTAGAAGCTACATCCATGAGAAGTACACTGTCACATCAGCTTGGCATAGTCCCTGACTCCTCACTGTCTCTCTTGCCACATATTATTTCATCACCCAGGTATTAAGCCCAGTACCCAGTAGCTATCTTTTTTTTCTGTTCTCCCTTCTCCCACCCTCTCCTGTCAAGTAGACCCAGTGCCTGTTGCTTCCTTCTTTGTGTTCATAAGTTCTTAACATTTAGCCCCCACTTATAAGTGAGAACATGTGGTATTTGGTCTTCTGCTCCTGCATTAGTCTGCTGAGGATAATATCCTCCCGCTCCATTCATGTTCCCAGACAAGACATGATCTCATTCTTTTTTATGACTGCATAGTATTCCATGGCATATATGTACCACATTTTCTTTATCCAATCTGTCATTGATAGACATTTAGGTTGATTCCATGGCTTTTCTATTGTGAATGCTGTTGCAATGAACATTTGTGTGCATGTGTCTTTATGGTAGAACGATTTACATTCCTCTGGGTATATACCCAGTAATGGGGATGCTGGGCGGAATGGTAGTTCTGCTTTTAGCTCTTTGAGGAATCACCATACTATTTTCCACAATGGTTGATCTAATTTACACTCCCACCAACAGTGTATAAGCATTCCCTTTCTTCGGCAACCTTGACAGCAGCTGTTATTTTTTGACTTTTTAATAATACCTATTCTGACTAGTGTGAGATGGTATCTCGTTGTGATGTTGATTTGCATTTCTCTAGTTATCAGTGATACTGAGCTTTTCGTCATATGCTTGTTCACTGCATCTATGTCTTCTTTTGAGAAGTGTCTGCTCATGTCCTTTGCCTACTTTTTAATGGGATTGTTTGTTTTTTTCTTGTAAATTTAAGTTCCTTATAGATGCTGGATATTAGACCTTTGTCAGATGCATAGTTTGCAAATATTTTCTCCCATTCTGTTTACCCTGTTGATAGTTTATTTTTCTGTGCAGCTCTTAAGTTTAATTAGATCCCACTTGCCAATGTTTGCTTTTGTTGTGATTATTTTTGGTGTCTTTGTTGTGAAATCTTTGCCCATTTTTATGTCCAGGATGGTATTGCCTAGGTTGTCTTCCAGAGTTTTTACGGTTTTGGGTTTTACATTTAAGTCCTTAATCCATCTTGAGTTGATTTTTCTGTATGGTGTAAGGAAGGGGTCCAGCTTCAGTCTTCTGCATATGGCTAGCCAGTTATCTCAGCACCATTTATTGAATAGGGAATCTTTTCCCCCTTGGTGGTTTTTGCCAGCTTTGTTGAAGATCAGATAGTTATAGATGTGTGGCCTTATTCCTGGACTCTCTATTCTGTTCCATTGGTTTATGTGCCTGTTTTTGTACCAGTACCATGTTGTTTTGGTTTCTGTAGCCTTGTAGGATAGTTAGAATTCAGGTAACATGATGCCTCCAGCTTAGTTATTTTTGCTTAGGATTGCCTTGGCTATTTGGGCTCTTTTTTGGTTCCATATGAATTTTAAAATAGCTTTTTTTCTGGTTCTGTGAAGAATGTCGTTGGTAGTTTGATAGGAATAGCATTGAATCTGTAAATTGCTTTGGGCAGTATAGCCGTTTTAATGATACTGATTCTTCCTATCCATGAGCATGGAATGTTTTTCCACTTGTTTGTGTCATCTCTGATTTCTCTGAGCAGTGTTTTATGATCTTCTTGTAGAGATATTTCACCTCTCTGGTTAGCCATATCCCTAGCTGTTTTATTCTTTATGTGGCAATTGTGAATGGGATTGCCTTTCTGATTTGGCTCTCGGCTTGGCTATTGCTGGTGTATAGGACTCAGGAGACTGAGGCAGGATACTTGCTTGAATCCAGGAGGCCGTGGTTGCAGTGAGCTGAGATCATGCCACAGCACTCCAGCCTGGGTGGCACAGCGAGATTCAGTCAAAAAATAAATAAATAAAAGGAATACTAGTGATTTTTATACATTGATTTTGTATCCTGCAACTTTGCTGAAGTTGTTTATCAACTGGAGGAGCTTTTTGGCTGAGACTATGGGGTTTTCTAGATATAGAGTCATGTCTGCAAACAGAGATAGCTGACTTCCTCTCTTCCTATTTGGATGCTCTTATTTCTCTTGCCTGATTGTTCTGGCTAGGACATGGCAGAGATTTTTGTCTGTTTCATCCATTTATGGCTGGGGCCTAGCATGCAGGCAGCCACCAGTAATGTATATTGAATGAATTTCTGAGCAATATTTGCCATACACTTTCCTGCCTGATAATATTTAAGTAAAGCATCAGAATGATAAAATGGAACTCAAAGAGGCATGGTGCTACCTGCCATGAGACTCTTTGAAAAGCTAGGAAAGGCACTAAGAAAATTATTGGTGTTTTTATATTCAGTCCTAATGGTGGTCTGCTATTTCTTCCAGAAAAGTCTCTAGCTGGTAATAGACTCACACCAAACTCCTAACCACAATAATAATAAATGAGGCAATAATAACTGTAATAATGAAAGCAGTCCCTTATATTTGTATACAATTTCACAATACGTAGGTACTTACCTATTAATTATCTTATTGAATCCTCATGAAGATCCCATAAGTTTGGGAGACAGGTAGATATCACCTATTTGATGGATTCAAACACTACTTTTTGCTGTGGGAGGCTACTTCTTAAAAAAGGATTTTCGTTTAGATTTTCTGAACTTCCCTCAGCATGGAAAGTTAAAGTTAAAAGATCAATTTAGTTATTTTTCTAAGTCTAATGCGTTAGTAAAATAATCTCAAGAGCTGTTAGTTTATGATTATGGCCATGGGATAGCAAAAACAGGTGTCTCAAAATGGATCACGTTCTGTGTGCTCACAACTTTTAAACTTATTTTCACAACCTTCATAATATTACTTCCATATGTAATCATTATCACCATGATAAACAACTTCTACATTTTATTTCAGTCCTTTCATTTTAGCCATCTAAACAGTGGAGCCTAATTGGTGCATTGGTTTTGCCGGGTCACCACATAGCCTGCTTTCACCCTAGACAGGAACAGTGTGCGTCATGGCCGCATGTCATCTGTACATTGAGATCTAACATATTTTGATGGCAATGGGCAAGTGGTAAGTAGAAGCAACTTTGTTTGTTTGTTTGTTTGTTTGTTTGTGATGGAATCTCGCTCTGTCGCCCAGGCTCTAGGGTAGTGGTGTGATCTTGGCTCACTGCAAGCTCCGCCTCCCAGGTTCGTGCTATTCTCCTGCCTCAGCCACCCAGTAGCTGGGACTACAGGCACCCGCCACCATGCCCGGCGAATTTCTTTTTTTTTTTTTTTTTTTAGTGAAGACGGGGTTTCACCGTGTTAGCCAGGATGGTCCCGATCTCTTGACCTGGTGATGCGCCCGCCTCAGCCTCCCAAAGTGCTGGGATTACAGGCGTGAGCTGACGCGCCGGAAATGAGCTGTGATTTTAAGAAACATTTGAAGTGACAAACTTGGGAGGAAATTATCCTCTTTAGGGCCTAATATGTAAAAGCCAATGTTGCACGTGTGTGTGTGTGTGTGTACATGTCTGTGTATGTGTGTGCGTCTCTGTGATTGTGAGTTTTGAGGGTCTTATCTAGGCAAATGTGGCTACTAAGTCTTCTACTTGACTAACCTTCGGAATCAGCTGATTAATCACAAATGATCTGTTGGGAACCTCTGAGCAAAATATTTGTTATTAATTATGCATACTTAACATTTACTAAAACTCTCAAGCTAACTGCATTTAATTTTAGAGAAATAAATGTAGCTAAATTCCTACCTAATGAATTGAATAATGGTTGTGTGTGTCTCTGTGGCCTACAGGACAATGGGCGGGCTGTGGTTTAACAGGGCCCACCCCAACGTGGAGCCAGCTAGGGACCTGGCCACACCATGCCCTGACCATTTTCAGCTTAGAATGCAGTTCACTCACAGAGCGTTCACACGTTCACAAAACACAGTGCCAGAGGCCCTCCAAGCCTCCAGAATGTTGACCTAGCAGAAAAATGAGACTTCGCATAAAACAAGAACATAGAGGGTCCCTGCTGGAGAGGGACAGGCAGCGTTGAAGGACACAGATGAGGGTAGTAAGGAAAGCAAGCAGTCAACATTTTGCAGTGCATACTCAAGAAGCCAGATCTTCAGGAAGCCAGACACGGAGCCGAGGGAGATCGGAAAACGCTTAAGCTTACGCAAACCATGAGGGCACTAAGACAAGGAAGGGGCCACTTCCAAGGTAGTGTTTCGTGGAGCCCGAGGTGCCTTGGGCACACAGAAGCATGGGGGAACTTAGGTGGGACTACAGAAGTGACCCCAAAGTCCCAGAAACCCTACAACCCCTCCCTGAGATGTCTCCACAGAAGCAGGGCTCCAAGGAACTCAGTTTGAAATCCTCTCTGAAAGTTCCTTCTGGTTGTCTGCACACCGGTGAAAATTTAAATATTACTCTCTAACTGTTCGATATAGCTCTTAAGTATGTTAAAAAGAACAACATCTAAATGAATGAATAGTATGGCCCTTTCTACCTCTCATGCCTTTCCATAAAATATAAAAACCTAGACTTGATTGACTCACCTGGTTGTCTGCCTAATGGCTATCAAAACGCAAGCCAGATGATAAAAACCAAATACTGTTTAGACTTTGCATCTTGGAGGCAGTAAACAAAAGTATTTTGTGTGCTCACAGCTTTTAAACTTATTTTCATAGCCTTCATAGTATTACTTCCATATGTAATCATTATCGCCATGGTAAACAACTCCTACATTTGTCGTCTCCCTTAATCCTCCAGCGGCTGTCTGAGGAAGGTCACGGCACGTCTCCCATGTCACAGATGCTGAGTGTGAGGCACCGGAGAGTGAAGTCACTTGCTCCAGGGCTGCAGCTGGAAGGGGCTGGAGCTGAACACTGAGGTCCTCTGACCCTGCTGCCTGGGGCCATCTTGCTGCCCCATCCCGCTCCTTGGGTCACAGTCTTATTTCTCAAGTTCAAAAGTATTTCCTGAGTCCAGAAATCTTTAATCTAGACAAGTAAACATTGTTTACAACAAATCTCTCAAGCTGACATCCTCCCAAAATCATGAGAGCTTTAAGATAAGAAGAGGCCATTTCCAAGATCGTTCGTTATGGGGCCTGAGGTGTTTGGGGCACGCAGAAGGATGAGGAAACAGATGGAACCACAGTAGTGACACTGAAGTCCCAGAGACCCGACAGCCCTCCCTGAGACATCTCCACATAACCAGGACTCGAAGGAACCCAGTTTGAAATGCCCCTGCTTCGATTTTCTCTGATAGTTCTTGCTGGCTGCTACTATATTTTATAAGTAGTATTATCTGATTATTAAACATAGTTCTTAAATATGTTAAAATGTAGAAAGAAACAGCATCTAAGTGAATGACATGGTCCTTTCCACCTCTAATGTTTTCCTGTAAAGCGTGTAGGTTAGGCTTGATTGACTCACTTGGTTATTTGCCTAATGGTGATCAAAATTCAAGCCAGAAGATTAAAAACCAAATATTCATTAGCGTTTTGCTTCTTGGAAGCAGTAAAACCAAAAGATTCTGTGGAGTCGTATTTTTCAACAAATGAGAACCATAACCTTCCAATGTTTGGGGCCCTCTGGATAAATAAATGATGGATCTTCAAGAACATTTACAAGATGCCTACCAAGTACCACATGCTGTTTTAGAGTCTGGGTCTACAAGGATGATTTACTTCCGCCCTTGAAGAATTTAGCTGAGGAGACGGTGGCTGAACAGGCCAGGTGATGTCAGCATGACATAGCAGGTGCTATGGTAAGGTGCTCTGGGCTCATAAAAGGAAATGCCAAGCCCACATGATGAGAGGGCGAGAGGGAGAAACTCACGGAAAGTTTTCTGAGGAGGTGACACTTGTCTGGAGTATAGGCAGGAATAGGTCAGATACAGAAGGAAACAATAGAATGCGGCAGTGTGGGTGAGTCGAGGAGGTTCTAGACCAAGGGAACACAGTGAACAAAAGGACCCAGGCAGGAAACACCGTGCCCTTTTCCAGGAATTATGAACGCGTCGATGTTGCTGGAGGTTAAAGGTTTTTCAAATGTCATCTCAAATGTTACTTTCTCAGAGGAGCCTTTCCAGACCACCAGGCAGGCTAAATTAGGTTCTCCTCCTATTTGATCTCAGCACTTTGGTGTTTGGCTTCATAGCAGTTACCACTGTTGATGACGATGTGCATATTGCTGTGTGCTGTGTGTTGGTGTAGCTCCCTCCCACTGGACTGAAAAACCTCTGATGGCAGAGACAAGGTCCTTTTTGTGCACTGCTGGAGGCCCGTGCCTGCCTGCCCTGACACCTGCAAACAGCAGGTACTTGCTAAGGACCGAGCAGTACCATGGCTGGAAATGCATTTGAAGAGGTTGGCAGGCAGAAAATGCTTTCAGGCTGATGAGATTAGCATGAACAAAGGCACAGAGATTGATGCAATGGGAGTTTGAGGGAGAAAAGAAACCTAATCAGGGTGACTTGAACATGGGATATGACCCAGTGGGGATATGGCTGGCAGCTCTATTGCTGTCTGATTATAGAGTCCTCAAACACTGAGCTGGGGAGGTTGGTCTTCCCTGAGATGACGGAACGTCTTTGTCTGCTCAGCCATTTTTAAAGTAGCACTAGGTGAGGTCAAAGTACAGGTGCAGTCTTGAGTTTGGCAGAATGCCCCTGCAACCACTGCCCTTGAAGAGCTTAGGACCCCCAAGAACAAATCAAAATAATGTGCCAACATAGCACCAATGCATTGAATGTCAAAGTCCCAAACTCAAGAATCTCTCCATCTTGAGTTGAATGTTAGCAAAATGAGTATCTTTGTGGAAAGCAAATCTGGAACACATATAACTGTTCAAAAATGAATAAAACATTTAATTTGGGCCAGGCATGGTGGCTTACACCTGTAATCCCAGCACTTTGGGAGCTCCAGGTGAGAGGATCATGTGAGCCCAAGAGTTCAAGACCAACCTGGGCAACATAGTGAAACCTTGTCTCTACAAAAAATAATTAGTCAGACATGGTGGTGCATGCCTGTAGTCCCAACCACTCGGGACACTGAGGTGGGAGGATGGCTGGAGCACAGAGGGTCGAGGCTGCAGTGAGCTATGATTGCACCACTGCATTACAGCCTGGGCAACAAAGTGAGACTGTGTCTCAAAAAAACTTAATTTGAAGGAAGAACTTATAAAATCTGCCAAGTGAGTGGTGGAGCACATAGAGGAATCCTCTTATCTGGAGTGAGAAACTCTGAAGTCCTGGTTCCTCATACCCTCTGTATGACACTGGGCAAATTCCATCACCTGCTAGCCTCATTTTCTCATCTGTGAATCAAGAAATAGGTTCACCTGAACTTTCAGGCCCTTTCTAGGTATAATAAAGACCCTGCACTGATGCCAGATTTTCTAGCATTGTGCTTTTGAGCTTACAGTCTTTTCATTAAACATCATAATCTGAGATCACATCATTTGGTAATATTATGTGAAATTTATAGTTGCAATTCTGCTGAAATACAGCATGTGCACAGAAGCAACACTCTTGTGTTAGAGCTGGTTTGTCTTTTATTAAACACTAAATTCTACATCTTTACACTCTCAGCCACCTCATAGAATCATTGGTAAAATGCAGTTAAAACTCAGAAATACAAGTCTGAGCTTATAAAATAACCCATAAAAAATGGTCCTGAAATAATTCCAAAAGGAAATACAAAATTGCCTCCTAATGACTCAGAAAAGTAAGGCCCCCAGGCCTAACCTATTGAAATATCTCTTTTTTCTTTCTTTTTTTTCTTTTTTTGAGATGGAGTCTCGCTCTGTCGCCCAGGCTGGAGTGCAGTGGTGCAATCTCGGCTCACTGCAAGCTCCGCCTCCTGTGTTCATGCCATTCTCCTGCCTCAGCCTCTCCGAGTAGCTGGGACTACAGGCGCCCGCCACCACGCCCGGCTAATTTTTTTGTATTTTTAGTAGAGACGGGGTTTCACCGTGGTCTCGATCTCCTGACTTCGTGATCCGCCCGCCTCGGCCTCCCAAAGTGCTGGGATTACAAGCGTGAGCCACCGCGCCCAGCCTGAAATATCTCTTTTTTCTATTACATATTTCTCTCCATCCACGTCTGTAAGGCCCACCATACATGACAGGAATATGGAAACTTTCCTCTGTTCCCTTGAACCAGTTCCTTCCTGCTTCTGTTGCAAGCATCCCACCCTTTCTCCCTGATGTATCTTCTTCTCTGTCTGCCTAACCATTTCTTTAACTCAATCTGTAAGCATCTCCAACACTCATTTTCTGAATGTGCTGTATTTCATCAATTCTAAGACATATATTTTTCATATTTAGCATCTCTGAGACCAGCATGTTTTTTTAAAATGAAGGCCCCTTACCAGTCTATTGCAAGGGTTTTTTCTCTAGGTACATAACAGTAGTGTGCCTTACAGCTCATGGAATCTTAGTTTTGGCACAATGCAATGCAAAGCCCTCTTTGTCCCCTCATACCATCTGTCTTGAGTTAGGCTCTTTGAGAGGGTTGGAAAAGGAGGGTACCTTTTATATATTTAGTTAATAATCGAATATATAATATGAGACTTCACAGACAGACAGGAAATGCTCTCAGCAGCTCTCAGGCAGGCCAAGGAGAACTGGAAGGTGGCAGCTCCTTGGTGACTAGCTGGAGCTCTGATGGTCCAACCCTGCTCTGATGACCCGAGAGCAACTCTGGTGCCACCTCAGGCTCAGCTGCCCATCTCTCCTTCTGCAAAGTCAGCCTCACATTCAAGCTCCCCCAAAGGAAAGATCAAGTTTGTTTGGCTGGTCACCCTCGTGCCATCAGCAAGACCCTCCTTCCAGGCACTGACTGCTTCTGTAGACTAGACTCCAGCCCATTCAAGATCAAATTAGCTGTGGCCAGAGCTGGGACAAACATGGCCACCTGCCAGTAAAGGCCCACTAGGAAGAGGCTGTGGTGCAGCAGGTATTCATAACAGAATAGATTTTTCTTTACATGTCCCTCTAGCAGACACCTTATTTTTTTTAGCTTCCCCTTTCCATCCAGGTTTGCTAGAAGAGTGGTCTAAACTTGCTGCCCGCACCTGTGTTATTCACCCTAACTCCATGAGCCTTCCATCCCTCCACCTCGGCAGACACTGCTCTGACTGTACTTGCGTCGGCATGACTGCAGGTGTGATGGCTCCAATGACCACTTTCCAGTCCCTATCTTAGCAGTCTTAGCAGCAAATGTCATTATCATACTGTGATGCCACAGGGAACCCCTTCATCAGATGGTACCCCATCCTCCAGGTGTTTCCCGAATGGACTGCCGAGGACCCTTCTCCAGAGAATTGCCTCAGCTGATGGGAACTCTTTCAGTGGAACACTGGAGGGTCGATCTGCTCACCCTGGAGCCGCTGCAGGCAAGGCTTAGCTGGTGAGGGTGCCATCAGACCTGACACCCCTTCTTGTGTGTGTGGAGACTCAATAAATGTTCACTGCATATGTTTTATTATTAGTCTCTCAGAACCACTCGTATTTCTTTTATAACTTTAATTTTGAATCATTTTAGATTTGAAGAAAAATTGCAAAAACAGTACAAAGAATTCCCTTATATTCTTCATACCATTTCTCCTAATGTTAGCATATTTCATAATCTCAGTATAATTATCAAGGTTAGCAAATTAATAGTGGTAAAATATTATTAACTCAACTATAGACTTTCTTCAATTGTTACACCAGCTTTTCTCCCAGTATCTTCTCTATCCCAGGACCTCACATTGCTTTCAGAAGTTATTTCTCCTTAGTCTCCACTAACCTGAAACATTTCAGTCTTGCCTTATCTTTCATGACAGCAAGTATTTCATAATGCTCCCTTTACTACACTGAAGTGAAATCCATAGATAATATTAGTGCCGTCTACGAGGCTCATTTTCTGAAACTGTAGATATACATGTACGTATATGTAAATGTGAAATAAAATTTGAATGTAAACTATAATTTCATCAGTTCATTATTATGGTTCAGAAAATACTTTTAAATTTGAAAAATGGAAAAGCGAATTAGGAAGAAAGAATAATATAGTAGTGAAGAAGGTAGGAATCATACTGCTAAGGTTAGAATAGCTGTATGACCTTGTGTAGGTTACCTAAGCTCTCTGTGCTTCAGTTTCCTCGTTGGCCTACTTGATAATGCTGTCATAAGGATTAAATTTTTTAAAGAATTCATGTATGAGCTCAGTGCCTGGCATGTAGTGAGTTTTAAATTACGTTTTTAAGACAATACATCATATTTTCTTTTGTTCTGACGTGGGCTGACAAACTTTTCCTTCAGCGGGGCCAGATAGTAAATATTTTAGGCTTTTCAGCCATATACAGTCACTGTCATACATTCTTCTTCTTTCTACTTATCTATTTATTTAATCCTTTAAAAACATAAAAACTATTTTTGGCTTGTGAGCCTTAGTTTGCTAGCCCAGTTTTAGCTTGAGACCTCAGGCAGGTTAATATGTAGCGCTAAGAAAAGGTTCACATTTCCCCCTTTTTGGTCTTTTTAAAAACTAAAACATTTAAACACAAAAAAAAGTACAGAGTGTGCCATAATACCCATGTGCCATTCATCCAGCTTCAAAAAATATTACATTTTGCATATTTCCTTTAGCTTTCCTTTTTTTCCCCAGACTACACATGGCAACTATCCAGAAGTTCATGTGCATCCTCTTTGTGCATCCTCTCAAAACCCTGTGAGTTCACCAAGATCAGTGACCTTTCTTCTTGAGTGGGAGGTTAAAAAACAGTTCCCAGTCTTCCATGCAGTCAGGTGCGGCTGCATCACTGCATGCTGGCCACAGGAGCCTGGATGCGGGTGATAACGTCCTTCTCCGGACAAGTAGTGATGAAGAAGACATGCTTGTCCCTTGTTCTTCTCCCCAGTTGCCCCTGGGAAGCAAAAGACCCCATGATGGAATTAGCCAGAGTTCTTGGGTTTCTGCGTGGAGCCAGAAACATCCATTAGGCTGTGATACAAATGAGAATAAATAAGCATCTTTGTGTTAAAGCTATTAAAATTTCAGGGCTTATCTGGTACAGCAGCTGGTGTTATATAAATTTCAACATCCTCCATGGTTTTATAATTTTACTAAATGTGTATTTATCCATATATAATATATAGTACCACTTTATATTTCAGACATTTGAACAAATGGCAAAAAAATGGTACATGGCATCCCACGACTTGCTTTCTTTTTTTTTTTTTTCTCAACAGTATGTTTTTGAGATCCATCTACATTGGTAAATGTTCACACTTTTTTTTTTTTTTTTTTTTTTTTTTTTTTGAGACAGAGTCCTGCTCTGTCACCCAGGCTGAAATACAGTGGCGCAGTCTCGGCTCACTGCAAGCTCCACCTCCCGGGTTCACGTCATTCTCCTGCCTCAGCCTCCCGAGTAGCTGGGACTACAGGCGCCTGCCACCACGCCCGGCTTATTTTTGTATTTTTAGTAGAGATGGGGTTTCACTGTTTTCTGGATCTCCTGACCTTGTGATCTGCCCACCTCGGCCTCCCAAAGTGCTGGGATTACAGGCGTGAGCCACCATGCCCGGCCAAATGTTCACACTTTAACAATGTTAGTTACTTGTTTGATTAGGCCCATAAAATATACTAAATATATATATTAAATATACACATTAAATATACATATTTAATATACACATATTAAATATGTATATTTAATACACACATATTAAATATGTATATTTAATACACATATTAAATATGTATATTAAATATGTATATTTAATATGTACATATATTTTTTGAGAGGGAGTCTTGCTCTGTTGTCCAGGCTGGAGGGCAGTGGCACAATCTTGGCTCACTACAACCTCTGCCTTCCAGGGTCAAGCAATTCTCCTGCCTCAGCCTCCTGAGTAGCTGGGATTATAGGTGCCCATCACCACGCCCAGCTAATTTTTGTATTTTCAGTAGAGATGGCATTTTACCATGTTGGCCAGGATAGTCTTGAACTCCTGACCTCAGGTGATCTGCTCACCTCAGCCTCCCAAAGTGCTGGGATTACAGGCATGAGCCACCGCACCCAGCAACTATTTTAATTAATATTTAAATATGATAATATTGTCCAATCTCCAAAAGGTTTAAAATTGTTTTTGGTTGGCCAGGCACGGTGCCTCACACCTGTAATCACAGCACTTTGGGAGGCCGAGGCGGGTGGATCACGAGGTCAGGAGATCGTGACCATCCTGGCTAACAGGGTGAAACCCCATCTCTACTAAAAATACAAAATATTAGCTAGGCGTGGTGGCGGGCGCCTATAATCCCAGCTACTTGGAGAGTGAGGCAGGAGAATGGTGTGAACCCGGGAGGCAGAGGTTGCAGTGAGCCGAGATCGCGCCACTGCACTCCAGCCTTGGGGACAGAGCAAGACTTTGTCTCAAAAAAAAAAAATTGTTTTCTGTTAGCATATAATTAGCATTTAGTCAGCTCAATGATACACATTGGTAAGGTAGCTTATGTTTTACATTACATTTTCACTTATCTCCTTCTATTTGACCCTCCCCGAAAACCCTGTGAGTTAGAAAGTACTGGCATTATCATCTCTGGTTTGGCAATGAGCTCAAATCCCAAACACCTTCTAGTTGTGTGATTTCGGGTGAATTATTGGCCACTCTGTTACTCAATGTATTTCCTTCTAAAATGGGAATAAAACTTGAACTCATATCTTGAGTTCTCATGAGGATTAAATGAGCTTTTGCTTTGCCCAGTGCAGATCACATGGTAAGCAATCAATAACTGTTAACTAACAGCAGAAAGACATGACTGTATGATATGTGGTTAATCTAAAACTGCAGCCCTTAGTGCAGCAGACTCCTGGAAGGAAACCATGCTCCTTCGCCTGCGTGGCTGTTTCCTGAGTCCACCACGTGTGTCTCTCCCTCGTTCGTTGTTCTATGATCACTGGGACTGTTCGCAACCAGAAAGTATTGTTGGGTTTAGTTTTTCTATTGTGAAGCCAAATTTTAAAATTCCAAACTTTCAGCCAATTTGCTAATTTTTTTTCTAGTGAATAGGAAAAAAGTCTCTCATTAGTCAATTTCACCACTTGTGCCACTGGGCCCAGCTCCACAGGCCTCCCACTTGTCTTGCTCAACCACACACCTTTTTGCCCTCTGACGAATCCTTGTCTACTTACCCCAATATTTTTATTACAAATGCCTCACACACCGCCACTTTTCTTTATCAATGATGAGCATTTTTCTACCTCTTTTTTTCTCCTCTCTTTAAATCTCTGATGTTCTTCCATGACATTTTCATCCCTCTTTACACTTTCAGATGGGAGCTTCTGATTCTAATTTGTTGTCAGTTGAGATGTCAAAGAATAATAAACAGCTGTGCTTGTTTGGTTCAGCATTAGTGGTTCTTTAAAACCTGTATATCAAAATTCTGGCTTTTTACCTAGAGGGTTTGGAACATTTTTTTTTTTTTTTTTTTTTGAGACAGAGTCTGGTTCTGTTGCCCAGGCTAGAATGCAGTGGCGTGATCTCTGCTCATTGTAACCTGTGCCTCCTGGGTTCAAGTGATTCTCATGCCTCAGCCTCCAAAGTAGCTGGGATTGCAGGCGCCTACCACCACAACTGGCTAATTTTTGTATTTTTTTGGTGCAGATGGAGTTCGGCCATGTTGCCCAGGCTGGTCTTGAACTTCTGGCCTCAAGTGATCTGCCCACCTCAGCCTCCTAAAGTGCTGGGATTACACGTGTGAGCCACTGCACCCAGGCAGGAACACATAATTTTATTTATTTTAATTTTATTAATTTAGTTTTCTTGAGAGTAAAGTGTCACTCTGTCGCTCAGGCTGGAGTAGAGTTGTGCAATCATAGCTCACTGCAACCTCTAACTCCTGGGTTCAAGTGATCCTCCCACCTCAGCCTCCAAGTAGCTGGGACTTTAGGCATGAACCACCCCACACAGCTAATTTTCTTATTTTTTTGTAAAGATGGGGCCTTGAACTGGATTTAAGTGATCTTCCTGCCTTAGCAATTTTATTATTAAAATCAAAACAAAATAAAGCTAAGCGTTTTTTTTCTAGGTCACATTGCTAATATGGTGAGGTGTTTGTTTTGTTTTGTTTGCCATAGCCAGGTCTTTGGACTCCAAATCTGTGCTGTTTCCTCCAGGTTGGAATGCCTCCCTTAAATAATAATTTGCATGTCCCACAAGGGGCATTCACTCTTGTCCACAGAATGATATATTGATTCCCTCAATAAAAGGAGAAACTATTTTTCAAACTAGCAGAATCATGGAATTTGAAAGTGGAAAGTGACTGCAGAAGTTGTGTTCTGAAATGTCAACCCAGTTAGTTTCCTGTTAATGATATTTTTCCTTCATTGTGTATTGACGATGAGCTTTACATGCCTTATATTTTGCAAGGGAGGTATCATTCCTCCCTACAGATGAGGAGAAAGTTTTAGTAAAGCCACCGTGTATGCCCAAGGTCACTCAGTTCAATTCACATCCCTGCAAGTCTGACTTCAGTGTCCACATGCTTCTCTCGGCATCATTCTGCCTCTCTTAAACACTAGCATCGAAAAAGAAAGCTGGATGATGACGTTTGCCATGATTTGTACGTTTGCCCAGTTTCTGATCTCCATTCCACCCTCAGGCACGTCCCTACTTATTTTCGTTCTTTATGCACGGAGGTGAAATATGTATCTTTAGGGAAAAAAACTGCAGAAAACATTGCCTTATTTTACAGAAATATACCAGATCAAAGAGAGAAAATTACACAAAGAATCAATGATAACCCTAGAGGAAGGGCTTCAGAGAGAGAAAAATCGAGCTTGTTTTCCTAATTTCTGGTCATTAAATTACTTACCGTCCTGAATTCTCCTGAGTTATACCGGTAAACAGGAGAGCTTCTAAGGGAGAAGAAAAGAGGCCAGCAAGGAGAGGAGGAAAGAAGGCTCAGACCAGCAGATAAGCTGAGGAAGCCAGGGCCCAGGGGACCGGAACTCAGGCAGCAGTGCCAGGGAGCGAGGCCATCTTCCCTGCTCTTCTGGAGCTGTGACTTCGCACAGACAGTATCTTCTGCAGAGGGCATTCTGCTCCGTTATTTAAAGACCCAACAGCGTTGGCAAAGTACGTAATAGATTTTACTTACTATTTGCTATGCAACATTCTCCCCATTTAACGTATTAAGCCTGTAATGCTTTCATTTTCTATCACAGGAGCAGAGAAACACCATACACCAAGAGAGAGGCCCTCTTTCCGTTGGATTACACGAGAAGTATTCAGGCCTTTTCCACTGCCTTCCACATGAAGCCTAACCCCAAGGTGCAAGAGATAGTATCAGGTTTAAGAGCATTAGGTTGCATGAAAATAGGCCACTGCATTTAGACATCCTCCCTGGAGACTCAGGGAGAGGCCGTTTGAAATGGTATGCTTAAAGATAGAAGCTAATTGGTGGACTTAAGGTAGTTGACCAGAGCTGTAGATTAATGATCTGCTGTCCTGGAGATAGGGAGGCTACTGCATGGCTCTATATTTTTAGATATCAGGTCAAATGGAAAATAAGTAGAGGAAAGTAGTAAACTTTTTAAAAAAGTATTTCTTTGTCGCCTGTGGACTGAGGTAGGCACTCCGGTCAGCAAAGAGTTAAAAAGATAGGGCTTCCTGCTTCTCACATCCAGGAAGATCAGTTTCCAGTCCTTTCCTGAGTAGGAGAGGGAAGTCTTGAGTTAAATTCACCTTTTTCTTACACAGTCTTATATTTTAAAATGTACCTGACAGCTGGGCGCGGTGGCTCACGCCTGTAATCCCAGCACTTTGGGAGGCCAAGGCAGGCAGATCACGAGGTCAGGAGATCGAGACCATCCTGGCTAACACAGTGAAACCCCGTCTCTACTAAAAATACAAAAAATTAGCCGGGCGTGGTGGCAGGCACCTGTAGTCCCAGCTACTCGGGAGGCTGAGGCAGGAGAATGGCGTGAACCCAGGAGGGGGAGCTTGCAGTGAGCCGAGATCGCGCCACTGCACTCCAGCCTGGGGGACAGAGCAAGACTCCATCTCAAAAAAAAAAAAAAAAAAAAAACCCGACACTCAGAAACTTTTCACTACCAATATCACATAGGTAGGTGATTTTGCTTTCTTAAAAGTACCATAGGATACTATTATTAAAACCATAAAGTATTAATAATACTGTCTATTTTATTCATAACAAGATAAATAATAATTGAGAAGCTTTTATCATTAGATTCCCATCGTGTCAATTTCCGATAGTTTTCTTTTTGACCTCCCAGGCTCGATTGATCCTCCCACCTCAGCCTCCTGAGTAGCTGGGACCACAGGTGCCCACCACCATGCCTGGCTTATTTATTTATTTATTTTGTAGAGATGAGGGTCTCACCATTTTGCCCAGGCTGGTCTCGAACTCCTGGACTCAAGCAATCCTCCCGCCTCAGCCTCCCAAAGTGTTGAGATTACAGGCATGAGCCACCACTCCCAGTCGAGTTTTCTTAAAACTCAACTTTACTGGGAAATTACTTACATTCAAAAACTGAATCCATTTAAAGTGTGCAATTCCATGAGTTCTGACGATTATAGGTGCCTGAGAAAGCACCACCACCCAAAGATGCAGCACATTCCTGTCACCCCAGAAAGACCCCCGCCCTCTGCAGTTCAGTCCACCTTCCACCGCTGCCACAGGCAGCCCCTCGACTGTTGCCCCTTGAAGTTTGTTTTGTTGTTGTTGTTATCTTTTTGTTTTTTGGTTTGGGGTATTTTTTTGTTTTGTTTTGTTTTGCCAGAAATGTGTTTGTTTCCACTTCTGGCGAGGAGTAAAAGATGGCTGCCAGAGTGTAAAGAACTCTTAGGGTTACAGTGAAACCCCTCCAGTCCCTATGTCATTCACGATTCTATAGTAATTTACCAAAGCTTTGGGGAGAGCTCCAGGTGCTTTGCCTCTTTCATACTCCTGCCGCCAGGTAGGGTCAGGCAGGGCTGAAGGCAGGTGGGTAGCTCTGAGCATTTGAGAAAAAGCATGTGCAGGGGAGGCGAGGCACACTCTCCCTCTTTTCTGACACATTGGACAAAACTCATCGCCCATGTTCAAGTTAATGCAAATGTGATACCTAAACATGTATGTGGTGGCATGTACAGCAGGGTGTGTGTTGAGGGTGAGGAGAACACTGGGCTAAGTTAGGAGGCTTCTACTTGTACAATTTCAAGTAAAGATTCTGCTTCCCCAGGCTCTCTCTCTTCGCCTGTAAAGTGAGATAGAGATAGGACCGAATCTTCTCTAAAGCCCTTTGCAGTCTATAAATCCATGTTCAACTGTCAAGATCTTTAAAACACCAAAGACTGTGGTTATTATAAGTCAGAAAGCAAATTGGAATGAAAACCAAGAACTGAAAATTTGTCAGAGAAATACTTCATGACTCTCAATCTCTCTTGCAAAAATGACCCACTAACCTGGGTTGACTGGTTCAAGCATCAGTTCAATTGTTTTTCTTGGCTCTTCTTAACCTTTATGTTAACGGCTCTGTCACTGTGATCTTACTTTGAGAGTTAAGAGACAAATATGTAAAAAATAAACAACATTAATGTCTCCATATCTTGCTGAAAAATACTGTTTTCCTTGAGGACATATTGTGTTTACTTTAAAAAGAAAAAGACTGCAATATTTTAACTTAGCTGCTGAGTCACTTTTACTCAAAGAGGCTTTTGAAACCAACTAATGCAAAAAAATTAAAATTTTATCAGACTTATTTTAGCAACTAGAAAAAAAACAAAATGATTTGAGCCCTTTCAGAATATCCTATTCCAAACAGATTACCCGTACAGGCAATTGTAACACCGTCTCAAGTTGGGTTATAACTAAGGTATGCCTGAGGTTATAACATGTTCTTTCTTTTAACTAAAAAAATATTCAGGGGAGGGGAAAGTCAAACCTCAAAAGCACTTTTCTGCCTCTTCAGTGCTAGTTCTATGTGTTCTAATTTTTACACAGCTTCTAACTTAGGAGACATGGATCTTGCAAACAGTCAACTCTCAGCTATTTGGGGGCTTCTGATCTGGTCTGTGGATTATATCACTATTTTTTCTCTCTCTTTATGATTACCTTCAGGTACCTCAAGCGAAAACTCAAATGAGTCTACTTTATTACTTATTATTAGCCTGGTAAAATGTCTGATGGGAGAAAACTTAAATCCATTAATTACAATGAAACGTGTGTCTTTTGGAAACCACTGTAATGGAAACAAAATAAGTCCCATTAGTTTTTCAGAGCCCCCGTCTAAACTAAATGATGTAATTTTAAACCTTAATCCATTCAACAGTCCAAGGACTTTTTGAATATATACACTTGTTAAGAGAATATATTTTAGCTGCAAACAAATGGAAATATTTTCTAACACCAATTTGGAAGATAAAAATAATTTCTGAACATGTACCAAACTGATAAATTATTTGATTTACATTTCAACTCTATCAATCTATAGATTTTATATTCATTATCTCATTTAAAAGTCATCACAATACATCATCCTCAAAAGCTAATCATGTACTTTTTTTTTTTTTAAGATAGAGATGAGGTCGCTATGTTGCCCAGGCTGGTCTTGAACTTGTGGCTTCAAGTGATCCTCCCACCTCAGCTTCCCAAAGTGCTAGGATTACAGGTGTGAGCCACCACACCCAGCCTAGATTTTATTTTTAAAGGTGGTTCATGTTAATATAGATTGTGCTTATGGAGCAAAGCTGTATATCATTTCAGTAACTCACACAGCTATGTATATATATTTATATGTATATATGGATATTATATATTATACCATATATAATATGCATATATATTATACCATGTACAATATCCATATATAACATATATGTATTTTATAATTATGCAATGTTGCCACCTTAAAGGTAGCTTAAAAACTATCTCCCATACAAAGGTATTTTAACCAGAACACAATTTTTTTTAACAGCTCTTTTGGGTAAGCACAACTATTCCTCCAAAGGCTGTGGAATGTATTCTACATTTTTAGTTAAGTTCTTACTTGTCCTTTCATTCATTTTATCATTTCAGATCAGATCAATTGCCTTCAAATCCTGAGCTTATAAGCCTCTGCTAACTGGCATAGCTGAGCATGCAACCTTAAGTGTGGAAAAGATTAAGAGGAGTGAATTGAAACATACTGGAAGAGGGATCAGCCACTTAGGTTGGTCCATTACCCATGGGACAAGGAAGGGCACTATCTCAGGTGTGAGGTCCCTTTAACTAACACCCCTAACCTCTGCGATTGTTGGAGACAGACACTGGGGTGAGCCAGCATCAGCCAGGCTGCAGCGAATGAGACAAGCACAAGCACCAACAAAGCCTTCATTCACTGCTTCCGGACACTAAGTAGGGGCAAGGGCACATGAAAGGGCAAAAGGGACTGTGGCTATCAAGACAGCCGGGCTCAAGTGTCACACTGAAGCCAAAAAACTTGTACCTGGCACAACTGTAAGAATCAGGGTGGATTACCCACTGGGCAGATGCTGGCTGGGCATCTGTCCCCCACAGAGATGCCACTGTGCTGAGAGGCACCCCCGAAGGGCCTTGGGGGCTGTTAGGTTCCATGCATGATCTCTGCTTACTATGGCTGGTCAGTTCGGGTCTCTAGTTCCTTGGCCACTGGTGATGCCATATTTTAAGAAATATTTTAATTGTCAAGGAGGAAGAAAAGAGGCTCATTAGAAAGTCAGGGAAGTTGTCCTGAGGTGGTCACATTCTCTGAGCAATGTGCCTGGGTAGACAGGATCTAGTCTTCCTGAAATGCATGCTTCCTTCATGATGAAAAAAATCCATCAGATTTTTCTCAGCACTAATAATCGCTCACATTTCTCCATTAGTGTTTGTGACTTCTTTGTATATGACTTTTGTCTCTTTAAGGTCCATCACTGTGCCCTAAATACCACAAGCAGCACCTGGCCCATAGTTTGCACTCAATCAATACTTGTTGAATGAATGATTGTTTCAAGCATTGTCATAGGCTCTAATATTTTACAGATGTTACTTCACCCAAATCTCAACAAAGCGAATAACACAAATGCTGTGCACACCCCAGTATACAATTGAGAAAACTAACCAGAGAGAAGTTAAATAATATGCCCTGGATCACACATCCAGAGATGGAAGACTCAGAATTCCAAACTGAGTCATCTGTTTATGCCGTATGGATTCTTGATCAATCGTACACTGACTCTCATTATCTTAGAGGGTCAATAGTTTACACTTACTGTACACCAAAACATAATCAACCTTATTTTGTTCCAAATATTTTGTGGCTAGACTGATTTCCCTGCTTCTAGACTGTTTACTGTAAATGTCCTCACACGTTGAAAAGATTACCTTTAAGATTTGCAGTTCTCTGGCCACCCTTTCAGCCGTCTGTGTCTAAGTCCACCAGCAAAGTTTGAGTTAACCCATCTGAAAAAGTTAGCTGGCAAAATGCAGCTAGTGACACATCTGAGGATATGGCTATGTTTTCCGTGCTGTGGGGAGTCCTTACTTTCATCTGGATGACCGGCTTGCACTCATAGAGGATGTGTTGTTTCTCTTTCAGTGTCTTTGAATGAGCTTGGCTCTGAAGACAGATGTTCTATCACTACCTCCAGAGAAATAAGTCTCTTCTGTTTGTGCTTACAAGTGGGCAGTGTAGCTAGGGCCTCATGGCTTACCCTCTACACTATGTTACAGCTAATAAGCCAAAACTTGACCCTGAAGTACTCACTCAAAGAAAGAGAGAATAGGCCGGCTGCTGTGAGTGCTCCCTCCTGAGCCGATGATGGCTGACAATAGCTCTTGTAACACGGGCACTTGAATTAGGGCCTGGACTGAGACGGTACAGGCAGCGGAATGGCTGTAAAACAATGTGATTACTTTCGGCAATGATAGAATTGGACCACATGAGCTGTAGGTTATAAACTCTAACCCATTAGTGCTTCTCGGCTTTATCCATTTTCCTTATGAGGGTTGGGTTAGCTTTTTTATTTTTTTCCTAATGTATTACCTTCACCTTAAGGTTGTCTGTTTTAAGGTTTTGTAACTATCTCATTTGCAGTAAACTTCATTTATGTTCCAGGAAGGAGGCTTGGACTTGGAGCAAAATAATCCAGAATAATATTAAAAATAAGGATTATAATCTACCTCCAGGTCTTTCTTGAGTAATTGTCAGATACAGACAAAGAGGAACAGGTTATTTTCACCCACAGAATTCATGCACCTCTGAAAACAATATGAACTGAGTATTAACACCAGCAATAACTATTTGTATTTTGGACATGTTCAATGCATAGAAATTAGAGAAGAGAAATGTATTACAATGTAACAGTCTATAGCCATTAAAATAAAGCATTCTGTCTAAAAGTTGGCCTGAACTATTCTCCTCTAGCCTTTTTGCAGCAACTGCCAAAACATCTAGGAGGATAATTTAGAAAGTGAAGCCAGAGATGGGCTAGAGTTGATTCAAGACCTTATGAAATAAAATGTACAGAATAGAGAGAAAGAAACTCATGCTCTAATCAAGATGTAATTATTTGTATATCACAGAGAATGTGAACTCTTGCCATCTTAAAAAGAAAAATATTAGGTGTGTTTGGGGCCTAGGAACAGTTTTCTGAGGAAGGGTTTATAGCTTCATCAGATTTACGTAGATGGTTATAATGTGAAGAGTTTATATATAAATAATTGCTGTAGCAGAGGATTGAATCTTTCGCATGTTGATATCTGCCTGCTAGTCCTTTAGCCAGGATGCCTGAATGGAATGTTTAGATTCCAGCAGGGCTTCCATCTTCTGGTGAACCAGGAAGACCCAGATCTGGGGTGAATAAGCTACATACCCTGTAGGAGAAACATAACCTCAAATGAGACAACATAAATAAACTTCTCAGGGTATTGTCAAGTACACAGAAGAAATATATTTAATCATAGCCTACTGTTGCCCTAAAAAATTTATTTCCCTCACCTGGCAAGTAGGTCACTGTCAGCGATACTCCCAAGCCTCATTCTGAATTATTCTTTTTTTTTTTTTTTTATTGAGATGGAGTCTCGCTCTGTCACCCAGGCTGGAGTGCAGTGGCACAATCTTGGCTCACTGCAACCTCCGCCTCCCAGGTTCAAGCGATTCTCCTGCCTCAGCCTCCCGAGTAGCTGGGACTACAGGCACACACCACTATGCCCGGCTAATTTTTCTTTTTTTCTTTTTTTTTTTTTGAGACAGAGTTTTGTTCTGTTGCCCAGGCTGGAGTGCAGTGGTGTGATCTCGGCTCACTGCAACCTCTGCCTCCCGGGTTCAAGCATTTCTCTGCCTCAGCCTCCTGAGTAGCTGGGATTACAGGTGCCCATCACCATGCCTGGCTAATTTTTTGTATTTTTAGTAGAGATGGGGTTTCACCATCTTGACCAGGCTGATCTTGAACTTCTGACCTCGTAATCCACCTGCCTCGGCCTCCCAAAGTGCGGGGATTACAGGTGTGAGCCACTGAGCCTGGCCGATTCTGAATTATTCTGACTCTCTCTGGACAAGGTACACCAGAATTGGGAGTGGAAATCATTTTTCTCTCCCAGTGCTACCTTGGCTCTGCCTGGTGGCCCATGATCTGCTTGATTCTTCCAGTGCATCTTCCTTTATTATGCTCATTACTTCGTGAAGGGCAATACATCATATTTTATTTATATGATATGTCATTCCTCCTCCTCCAAAGGATTTGAAGATGCAAACCTTTGTGTAAGCAGTAGTTTCACTGGGCTTAAAGACAGGGCTAGAGGAAGGATCATAGCTACTTTGAAACTACAAATGTCTATGAGAATCAATTGATGGTCATGAACCCTTGCCTCAGAACAATGCACACTTGCCTCAAGTAGACTGTGTAATTACTGAAGGTGGGTTTCTAGATTCTCACGGCCCATCGATGTGTTCACGGACCTCATGTTCAGAATCCCTGCTCTAGATGAGAGATTCTCAACCTTGGCACTATGGGCATTTGGGGTTGGAAAACTTTGTTATGGGGCTATCCTATCCATTCTAGGACATTGAACTGCATCCCTGGCCTCTACCTAGCAGATACCTGTTGCAGCCTCCCACCTCATTTGTGATAACCCAAAGCCTCTTCAGACATTGAGACATTTCCTTTCCCCAGTTGAGAACCACTGAGCTTCAGAGACCACAGTGGAACTTTATTAAATCACTTCTGAAGTCGAAGGAGGTGCTCATAGGCCCCCAATGTCTAGATTGGAAAGCAGAACAGGGGTCCATATTTGGGTGACATTTTCATATTCATGTCCTCACTGTAGCTTCACAACAAGCCAGTAAAATAAGTGACCACAAATGCAGTGAGTAGTGTCTTAGTCTGTTTGTGCTGCTATAATAAAATACCAGAGACTAGGTGGCTTACAAAGAACAGAAACTTATTGCTCACCGTTCTGGAGTCTGGGAAGTCCAAGATCAAGGGGCCAGCAGGTTCTGTATCTGGCTGAGGGCCTTCTTGCTGTATTCTCACACATTAGAGGGATGAATGCTGTGCCCTCACATGGTAGAAGGCAGAAGGGCAGAAAGGGCTTAAGCTAGCTCCCTCCAGCCCTTTTAAAAGGCACTAATCCATTCATGAAGGCAGAGCCTTCATGACTTAATCCCTTCTCCCAAAAGGGCCCTACTAGAGATACCACTGCAATGGGGTTTAAGTTTCAACATGAATTTTGGAGGGGACACGCATTCAAGACATAACAAGTAGCAAATCCAGGTTTAAAGGCAAATCTGATTCCAAATCCAATGTGCTTTCTAGGAAGTATGATAAGGTGATTGGACTATAACTGGAAGAGCTGAAGTTTTAGTTAGGGTCTGGCCCTTAAGCAGTCACACAAGCACTTAAACTGTCTGTGACTCAGCTCTGTGTTGCTCAGCAGGAGCAACGTCTCTGTATGGCAGGAAAAATGCCTCTGCTCGTTTCACAGAAACCTTACAGGAACAGATGAGAGACTGATGAGTGATAGCACTTTAAAGACTACCAAAGCCAGTTCAAATGTAAGGTGTTACTACATTGAAAAGTATCCATTAGCCTATAAAAATTACATGGACATCAGCACTCTAAAATTGTCTTTATGAATAGAATCTTGAGAAAGTATGACACTTGTAGAATATTAAAAACTGAAATGGCTCAGGGATTAGCTGTCACACTTAACATTAATTTCCTCTGAATAGTCCGGTAGAGCAAGCCTATCCAAGATAAGTGATAAGTGTTCCAAAAAGAAGTCACTCGAAGAAGAAATAAAGTAAGCTAACAATAGCTGACTATTTTTTTTTGGCAACCCCCAAGCCCTTCGTTGGATGTTGTGTACCACAATGATGCTGTTCAAATAGAATAAAAATACCCTGACATGGATCTATAAAGAAATATGGATGAATTACATCTTGCTTGTGCTTAAAAATGAAAAGCCCACATGACTGTGTAAAATGGGTTTACACCCAGGTGAACCAGTAGTAGTAGTGAGTTTTGCCTCCTAAGATGGCTGGTTACTGAGCATGCCAATGACAGTCACATCATTGTAAAGGTAATTGGTTATTTCTACAAAACCCTCGGGTGGGAGTCAGATGCTATCACATCTGTTGTGAGCTTCCAGGGGTGAAGTGGCATGAAGGCCACCATCAGCCATCCAGGCATCAGATGTCATCTTCTGCTCCCTCTTCCTAAGGCTGTGGTCTCTCCAGAATGATAATTGGTATCATTCTTCTTCAATTGCTATTTGGAGCCCACGAGGACAGGAAAATTATGCTATGCCCCAGAGGTCACTTGCTTGGCTAATTTTTCACTAATTATGTCTTAATTGTATTGTGTTAAGATAGAGGAAATAAACATTCTCTTCCAGAGTTTTATGAAGAAGGTCATGGGACTTGACAAAAGTGCAGGGTTGCCAGGACTGAGGCTCTTGACAGTGGTCAGCACGGGTGCGTCCTGCTGGAATCAGTCAAGTAGCAGCACAGCTAAAATCTAATTTTGCAAAAGATGAAACCTTTTAGTGAGGAGGAAGAACAGCAGATAAGGAGATCCTAAATGAATGAGAATAGGTGTGTCACGGAGTGATGGACGTGCATCACGTTTTCTGACATGCATAGAAGACAGTACTATGGCACCAGCTTTGGGGAAAAGAAAAAGCTTTATTGCAAGTTACTGGCAAGGATGCAAAAGTGTAACTGTGAGGGAGACAGGAAGATGGCAAGAGGCATGATTTGATCAGATCATGCAAAGAGGCGGTGACGGGTACTTGGCTAAGTCTGCACTGCAACGAAACAGGGCTTCTCTGCTTCTTAATTCAGTCCCTGCTCCTTGATCCAAGTTCTTAGGCTTCAACTGTGGTTGACTTTTTGTTTCTGGCCAGCACTGAGGTCACAAATTGGGCGTACTTGGTTCAACTGGGCAGGCGCAGGTTATCTGACTTGCAACCTGGGATCCCTTACACAGAAAAACAACTCATTATTTTATTACATTTTGTTACTAACAAAGTCGAACCAGATTGAACTGGTTCTACAGTAACAGGTGGACTTGACCCACAGATGGCTACAAAAGTTACAGAAATAATAACAAAACAACCCTGGGTGAGACTAGATTATGAGGCTTATCGAAATGCCACTGGATAGAGACTAAAAAGGAAGCAGTCTGAGCATTGTACAGCCAAGGTGGGCTGGGCTGTTACTTAAGACTTAAAGACCCCGACTTTGACGCCTGTCCTTCTATCAGAGTAGTTTGAATGTATTGTCAGAGCCATGGAGTCAGAACAAAGGCTGGGGGAGTGAGGTAGCACAGGAGGGTGTAGAGTTTCCACTGAAAGGAACTGATGGTCTCGCCGTCATTTGTCCTGAAAAAGGGCTCTGTACTGGGGCAGAAAATGAGGATTGGGGAAGGACACATTAGGAGGGGAAATGGAGCCTGGAGTTAGTTTGGTTTTCTGGTGAGGCGTGAGGATGCTGGGGTGGTGGTACGGTACTAGAGTCAACGGCTCAGGATAACTTGCGGTTGGATGGAAGTTATTCTCTCCATGTTATTCTTCACTGCTATTTTTGAAGCTTCAGTAAAGTCTGATCAAACGTGTGGCAAGTTAAAATTCTGAGAAAATAAGAACTTTCCCCCCACCACATTATCTTTTGTTGTATTTACCCTGTACCCATTAAAGCAATGATCCCCACTGCTTCAGGGAAGGGCAGACATGCCAAGAATAAAGATGTCAATTGAAAGTGTCAGTGTCATTTTTTAAACTGATAACCAAGATGCCGAAAGCTGAAGATGTGTCTTGTGAGACAGAGATTTTTTGAGGCATAAGATGGTTTGTGAGCACCAAAGACTGGGACCTTTCATGGCCTAGTTAGACCATTAGGTGTGAGGAATGCAGGATGACACCTCAGCTATGTTCCTGCCCAGAAGAAGAAAAAGTTCAAGCAGCTGATGCAAAGAAAAATTCTAGGGGAGGCAGGCGCAGTGGCTCACGCTTGTAATCCCAGCACTTTGGGAGGCCGAGGAGGGCAGATCACCTGAGGTCAGGAGTTCAAGACCAGCCTGGCCAACATGGTGAAAACCCATCTCTACTAAAATAAAAAAGGAGCTGGGTGTGGTGGCGGATGCCTGTAATCCCAGCTGCTTAGGAGGCTGAGGCAGGAGAATCACTTGAACCCAGGAGGTGGAGGTTGCAGTGAGCTGAGATATGCCACTGCACTCCAGACAGAGCGAGACTCCATCTCAAAAAAGAAAAGAAAAATTCTAGGGGGAACATGAGCAGGGCACATACACTAGTGAGTGTCTAAGAAAGGACCCTGCCCTCTGACACCCCTGGATGATGCTCCAGGGAAGAGAGAATAGCTAACACCCGGAACTGGGGGGATCACGGAGGTAAAGCCTGAGAAGGCAGCTCATCTTGAAGTCAAGCGCATCCCCCAGCCAACCTGCTAACCAAGCGTGGCTTGTAGAAACAACAGCATGGTGTTTTTAGAAGAAAGGAGCTGAACGTCTACCTCCTCTGTGCTCTGAGTCTCTCCCAACTCCTGAATGGTAAGAGTATGGCAGAGTGTATTATTTGCTCAAAATATTTCCTTCCTATGGAAGCTGTTCCTTTTCCCTGGATCCCAGTGATAAGAGCTTCGAGCACACCCACAGCTGATGTGTGGCTGAAGGATAAACCTTTATTATTGTAAGCCATTGAGGTTTTAGCAGGGAGGTTTACGTTGCCTTAGAATAACCTAGAAAAAAAGAAAGTAATATGCTAAGTCTTCCAAAAGCTTGCCAAGCCCCCATAAAGGACAGCAAGCAACGGAGGGCTTGAGGACACATTCTGGTTATGGACAGGGAGGGCTAAGTGGAAACAGAGTGACCTGGGTAGACCTGAAAACCAAAATGCAGTAGGAACGTGGAACTTTCGCTAAGTGAAGCACCGTAGCATTCAGTGAAAAAAAAATGCACAAGTGGATGTTACGTCAGCAAAGGCTACAATCCCGAACTGAGCTACATGATGGATAAATAGATGCTCCTTCCCCCAAATGCCTAGTTGATTCTTAAATTACCCATAGGGAGAGGTCATGAGCAGGGAAAGGAAAACATCCTGAACTTTTTACCCAGAGTAGAGTGAGAAATACTTAGTAACATCGTTTATATTCAATTGGCAGTAACAAGTTTTCTGCCATCAGCAGAAATGGGGGCTCAAGAACTAAGTGCAGTTATAAAGTTTCATTTTTACACACTTGATTTTGTGACTATAAAATTCACATCCTCTGGCAGGTGCTGTGCTGTGGGGGATGAAAGGGCGGGGCCTGCCCATGGCTAACAGAAAGAAGCTGAGAGGAGGGGGCCTCCCTCCCTCCTTCCCCCCTCCCCTTAGGCCAGCCAGGGGTTGAAGCAGGGATTCTGTGGGAGGAGGGATGCTCGGCTCACCACAACATGGGGAGCACGAGCTGCAGAAGCAACAGCACCAGGTGGAGCCTACGGCAGGTCCCCAGGGGATCCCTCATCCCTGCAGAACACTTTGAGACCAATTCCTAGCAATCAAGCTGATAGAGCTGGGGCCACAGTCATTCGGTTTACGTGGTAATGCTCACTGTAATTCATCCAGGGTCTAGGAAGTACTGCGCACTTTGAATATGTAGATTTGACTTTTCTTGCCATTTACTCAAATCTTTTAAGACATTATAGCACATTTTATTTTTCTAGAACTCAACGTGCATTTCAAGCCCCATACTACTTGATGGCAGAAAATGTAGCCTTAGGCAATTATGGTTTTTCCATCATTCCAGGCCTGAAATAACATTTCCTCTGGGCCCACTTCCCCTTTGGGGTGTCACATGGACACAGACATCCCTCCAGGTTGAACCCTCTCTGATAATCCCACCAGGCCCTCCACCACAGGATTTCAGCAAGCCCAATGCCCTCTCTTGGCCTATCCCTCTCTGGGGCAGGAGAAGTGTTCCAATGATCCACCTTTCTTTAAGGCACAGAAGACTCAGGGCTGTCCCTGTTCCCTGCAACCTGAGCTGCCCTGCCACAATCTGAACTCTACAGCTCCCCCGGTGGCCCCCATGCAGAAGTGCAGAGAGAGCTAGAACCCGGACCACTTCCTCCAGCCTCCACACAGGGAGCCCAAGGTCCCTCTGCCCAAGGATTCCCAAATGGTGCATTCTATTATTGCCACCCCCATCTGCGTTGGCTCAGTGGGCCACCAGAGCATCACCAAGTCCCTCGTTTCTTTCCCGATGCTTCCCTCACCACTTCAGAGGAGTTTTATTTGGTGGTGACAGGATGCACAGTAATGTTCTAGAAACTTTCTGTCTTCACCCCACAATACTTGTTTTTAACTTAAAGGCCAAGAATCGGGATGTTGTTGTTCTCTAGTTCCACTCCTTCCAGCAAATGGCACTAGAGGCTTTATATCAGGGGCCTGAATGAATGAAATGGGTGAGGGTTATTGTTTAATAGGGACTGTATGTTTGGGGCAAAACATCAATGAATACTTCAAACCATCACAGATGTTCGTCCTAGTGAATATTCCTCACCCTAAAGAGGAACAAAGGATCACGTTTCTCTCTTTCACTTCCCCAGCTCTGCAGGAAATCTGGAGACTGGGTGATGCTTCTCTTCCCTGCACTGGGAGTGGAGACCATGCTGGTTCTCGTCTCCTTTCCCCACCCCAGGTGGTTAAACGGCACAGGAGCAGGCAGTATCCACCAGCTAACTCTAATAGGCCTGGCAAAGTCTCCATCAGAGGCTGTCAACCCTGACTGCACAGCAGGATCAACTAGAGAGCTTTAAAAACGTATGCGTCCCACCTTAGAAAAATTCATCAGAATTGCAAAGGACAGAGCCCGTACATTTTAGTAAAGCTCCTCCACATACATGATTCTGACATACAACTAAGGGTGAGAATCACTGACCAGGAGCAGGGTTCTTTATGTTGGCACTATTACAGTTTTGAATCTGGTGATTCCTTGTTGGAGGGGAGTGACCTGTCCTGTGCATGGCAGGATCTTGGGCAGTGTCCCTGGCCTCTGCCCAGCTGATGCTATAACATCCCCCTAGTCATGACAATCAAAAATGTCTCCCGATATTGCCAAATGCTCCCTCGGGCATTTCCTGCCCTCCAACTAGGCAGGAAGCCCTAGTTGAGAAAGTGAAAAGCTGGCATTGGCTAAAGAAGTAAATGATATTCTCTCAGTTGTCATTTGGCCTGTGGGCTTCAAGAGGAGAGATATTTGTTCCCTGAGCCTAAGTTCCTACTGGACCAATGCACCCTCTTGGTTCCTACGTGCCCCTAAGCCTGCCCTACTTCTGTAGCGCAGTGTACAGGGCAGGTTCGGGCCAGAGCTGGGAGGTGTCCCATATTCTAGCTCTGACCTCTCCATTCAAAGCAGTCTTTTTACAAATCCTTGATAGTTCTGAAATCCACCCTGACTTCTGGCCAAATCCACTTTCTCTTTGCACACACAGTTTCTCTCAGAGGGTCTAGACCTTACCCCTCGATCACCAGACTCTAATTCCAATTCTAGGACTTTGAACTGGTCTACAGGGCAGACATGCACTGCAGAATGATTCTTTAAAACCCCAGTAGAGCTCCCGCATGTTCTCAGCCTCGGCACTATTGATGTTTTTGACCAGATAATTCCTTCATGTGCAGTTTGCATAAAGAGTTGTGGGCTGTTTAGCAGTTTCCCTGGCCTCTATCCACAAGAAGCCAGGAGCAATTCATACTCTTCTCCCTACAGGTTGTGAAAACCAAAACTATCTCCGGACATTGCCAAACGTCCCTTGGGGGGCAAAAGTCACTCCTAACAGAGGACAATTGATGTAGCATATACACATGTTCAAGGCAGAGGCTCAGGTATTCAGAAAAATGTGGTCATTTTTCCTTCTCTGTAATTCAACCTAGGCTTCCTTTGAAGCCCCCATTCTACATGATAGCTGAAAACAGTCATTTTTAGGCCTTTTCAGTTATGTCAGGTAAAGTCAGGAAATTCAGTGCTTCCCCCTTCCCAGTTCACATCTTAATAGTTTCTTCTAGAGCCTGGGGCCTGGACGGAGGGGCGAGGCTGCGGGGCAGTCTTCCCTCTGTGATGGCAAACCCTGGGCCTCATCTCTCCTGTTCACACCTCATCACAGGGCCCATGGGCTCTGCAGCACCTCCTCGATGTGGCCACAGCATGCCCCCACCCCATCCCCAAGCTCTCCGTTTGTCCTCCTCTGAAAGTTCCCCAACAGAGCCTGGGAACTTTGGGCTGTCCTTGCTGCCCAAGGCCGCAGACACTCAGCTGACTGTAACTGGCCTTTCCAACCTGGATTCTCCCTGACGCCATCTGCTCACTGCTACCTCCACCTTGGCTGGTGCAGGCAAAGATGTCTGGGACCCTGGTTGCCTTCCCAGAAGCAAACACAGAGCCCCTCTGTCCTGAAATCATCGGGCCTTTCTGGCTATTCTTTCAGTGCTCTCCCTTCAAGACACCCCATGGGCTAATCTCAGGAGGGAGGGCAAGACACCATGGGGCTGCAGTGGACGTGTCAGGGGGCTTTTTGCTTTTGTGTGTCACCCAGAGTCCAAGCCTCCTTCCTATGTGACAACGCTGGCCATTTGGGGAGCTGGTGGAAAGCAGGCCCCCACCTACCTTGGAATCCTGAGAGGTTAGATGCCTGGGAGTCGCCAGCTGGTGGGCCATGACCCTCAGGACTTTCCATCTGCAGCCAGAGTCACAAAATGTCAGTTCCTCCTGCAGCATCTTTCAGTGACATCCACCGTCCACCACTGGCAGCGGGGATACCAGGGGCAAGATCCTGCAGCCTTGGCGGCCTCATTTTAATCAGGTAACTCTGGGAGGGGACCTTGGCGGGGCGCTCACTACCAGAGTCTCTTGACTGCTCTTGATTTTCCAAATCTGTGTTTGCAGCCTTCCTAACATCCCTCTAATACATGCATTTTCTCTTTAGGTTAGCCAGACTTCATGGTTGTTATTTGCAGTCGGGGCCCTGATCATGGCAAGCCCCTGTGTCCCACCTTCTCCCTTCCTCTCAGGCCAGGGGCTCTTCAGCAACTCATGCCGAGGGTACTCTGCAGCCATCCGGGAGGGGCTGTGGGAGAGCCACGCAGCTCTCACAAAACAGATGTGCTTCCCAAATGTTCCCGTCTTACCCCTCCATGAGGGTTGTTTGTTTTGCTTTTCATTTAAAGCCAAGAATTTGATGTATTTCTTTTTGTCTGATTCAATTTTCATTTACTAAGATGGACCTGCTAATAGACCTAAATATTAGTAAATCATATAAAGCATGGATGAGATAAAAGGGTGTGGGTGTGTGTATAGGAGTATGCAAGTGTGTGCGTGTGTGTGTGAATTTAGGGGCACATCAATTAATACTTCTCAAAATAATCTTCCCATATATCATTTAATCCTCACCAAAAGCCCCAAAAGAAAACATTATTACCCTAATAATACAGAAGGTGAAACTGAGGCTCCAAGATACTAAATAACATGCCACAGATCACAAAGGTGGTAGACACTGTATCCAGAGCCCAAGCTCTGACAGTCAGATTCCAGAGCCTGTGGATTTTCTGCCACAGCACATTCCACTGGCTCGCTAGACCAGGACGTTTTCCCTCCAGAAACACCGTCTAGGGAGTGTGTTGGCATCTCTACTGTCTCTTCCCATCACCATCTGCATCACCAGCCTATAGATCTCACATTCATCCAAGCACTCACTACTGACACCACAAGAATGGCCAACCCTTGACATCCAGGGAGCAGCTTTGACCACATGGGTGAAGCAGTGGGGTCTGGCTCCACAGGGGTCCGATGGTCTTCTGTGCTTAGTACCTATAGCCAATTCTATAGACGTATCTTGCAAGGCCCATTCATCAGTTACCAGGATCATGCACCCATTTTGTAGCTGGAATAATGTCTTATCTCCCATCAGCAATTGATGGCACACACAGAGAGGTATGACCAAACCCGGCAGCCATTCATTGTTTAGTCTACCCATTTGGCAACATTTTCTCCTGCAAGAGCAAAAAGACCATCTTAGGTGTGTGTTCAAGTCACTGACACTGAGAAAAATCGTCCCTGTGAAAGCTCTGGGGCGCCCTGAGATTCCACCCATCTGGAGCAAAAGTACCACATTTGCAGATGCCTGTGGTTTGCCTAATTACATTTTCACAAACCCTTGGAAAGCATTGAGTGCTTCAGCTGCACCACGCGTGTGGCTTAATGAGGTTTCGGAACCCTATATTATGAAATTGTCACAGGTTATTTGTCAGAAGGCAGCTGCCTTGGAGTATAGCAGACTTAAAATTTGGGGTCCCCACATTTTCATAACAATTCTTTGTTAATTACAAAAATACTACATAATTCCAATTACATGCAACAAGTATTTTCAGAGCATTCATTTCAAACACCCCTGAGTTTTCAGATTTTTGTGGAAATCTGAGCATTTGTTGCTCCTCTGAGCATCCTTGAGGGACTGAAAAGTGACAAAAAGAAATAATGGTTTCCTAATAAACAAGAGACCTTGAAATGAATTAATCTACATTGATTTCTTTTCCCTGTAGCTGTATTAACTACTGTATACTCTAATGCTTACCCTTCTCACAAATTGTTTTTATTCTACTCTTTGCGTTGATTATTTTTAAAGTGTATTTAATGTAAGCACTATCATCACTTGGTTATTATGGAACTGATGATGTCATGAGTGGATTATTCTTGCCCTTTCCTGGTAGGTTATTTCCCCTCCCTTATTTCTCTTTCTGGCTCCTTGCTTTGTAATCCCGCTGTTGCTAATTATGAATTCTCTACACCAACTGGAGCATAACCACAGCCCCTACAGTCCCCGCTTAGGCCTAATAACACCCCTCTTGCCAAGTGGGCCTCTAGTCACCTGGAGCCACCAGGCCTCACTTAGAGCCTGGGCTCAGCCTCTCCAGGTGTCAGGAACTCTCACCTGTAGCAAGTGAGGCCCAGAAAGCAACTTCTATCCTGCTGTGTCCAAAGGCCACATGGCCTGGGGGTTAGCGAACGCTCATTATTTAGAGAGCTTCTGGATCTTGGGGGGAGGGGTATGTGATTGTCCAAATTCCTCCTTTGTCCTGCCGTAGGGAGAACACAGCCTGCACGATAGAAAACAATGAAATTAATTTATTATTCATGTGCACTGTACAGAATTTGGAAAATGCGGAAAAATAAACACATACACAAAATATTTGTAACGACATGAACCAGAGATAACCCCAGGCTTTAACCTCTGTATATATGTCTATGTATATTTAATGAAAAGGGATTATATCATTATACTGTTTTGTTGGCTGATTTTTAAAGTTAACAACATATTATTAATATTTTCACATGCCATGGAACATTATGCCAGATGACTGCTAAATAGTGCACTGTATAACTATATCATTATATGTAATACTTAACCAATCTAACGTGGCCTCTTTAGGATTTTTTTTTTTTTTTACTGCAAATTATGTGTAATATAAAAAGATTTCCAAGGATATTTGCACATATCTAGTTATTTCCTTATTTATCATATAAATATTTTTATAGATCATATTTATGTGATAATTTTCTAGAATTGGAATTGCTGCATCAGGAAGTAAGTTTTAAAGTGAGGTCTGTCTTCTTGACCTGGTTCTACCAGTTCTGCTCCTGGTGGCTAGGTTCTCCTAGTGCTATTTTCTGCTGCTCACACCACGTTGAGCAGAGTTGTATGGAGGTGCTCTTAGAAACACAGGTTCCGGGCCGCTCACCCCCATTTCTGGAGCTGCAGCCGAAAGGTCTGCATAGCTGATCTTCTCCGTGGCAATGCTTAGGAGCAGGGAAGTTCATGAACCACCCAAGCTTCCATGGTCCATAACCCTGTTGAGTTAAATACGTACCTGGGGTTTGTTTTAATGTCAGGTATGGTAAGACGGCAGATGCAGAAATGACTGTTGTGAGGAAGTTTGCACTCACAGATCCCCACAGGCAGGGGGATTTTAAGCCCCACCATGCCGGAAAGACCAGGGATGGTCAGGAAACAAGAGGATGTGGGCACCGTGTGGCTGGGACCTTTACTGGGATTTACAAGGGAAGGAATAAGCGAGGCAGGGTAAGTAAGCTGAGTAAACTTAGTATTGGGTACTTTAAATTATTCGAGTGGCCCAGTGCTATAAAGGTGGTCTCTAGTTGTCAGGTCCCTGGCCCTGGGGTGACATAGCGCAGGGGAAATATTGGTTTGGTGAGTGAGAGTTTGATGAAAGGGTTGGTTGGGGGTGTGAGCTCTAGACTGGTTGGTTTATCAAAAGCATGCTCACAGGGGAATTGTTTGCTATTTCTAGGAATTAGGTAGCCCTGGAAGGGACAGTCTCTCCAGCATCAAAGCCCCAAATGCCAGAGTATCAAGAATATAGAAAACAAAATAGAGTTTAACCCTCTATCTACACTGAGCCTCTGCTCAGAACTCCCAAGGCCACTGCACCATTTCCTCTTTTGATGACAGCTTCCTTTGGAAATAGGTATTCACTAGAATTGAATTAGAATTTTGCCAGCCTCTCCTGCCTGATTACAGCTCCTGGCTCCCAGAACCCCTAGCAGCTGGCACTAGACTCAGCTGCCTGTAACTCGCCCCTGAAGCCTCCTGACACCCAGAATGAGTTCCTATCAGAGTCAGCCTCCAGCTTACAGAAGAATAGCTATGACTGCTGAATTTGCCTTTGTGTCGGTTCACCTAACACTAGGCACAAAAAAGCTAAAACACCCAAGATCAAAACAGGTTTCCTTACTTGCAGCACCCTCTATGTAGAGGTCTCCTGGGGGGAGAGGCTGAAATTCTTGGCAAGATTCTATTTATGAATTAGCTGTGGATCTCAAATGCCCCTGCATCCATATAACTTCATTAGTATGGAATCAAAAATTGCTTCTAATTATGGAATGAATGTTTTTTAAACGAGAGAAGAAAATGAGTTTTTATCACAATCCTTGTTATTTCTCTTTTGTAGGGAAAATCTAAAATTGGATCAAAAAGAAACAGAACTGTGAGCTTCCGACAGTTCTTCTTGTGATTGGATTACTAAATATTATTATTTCTATTCATAGTTTACATTGCTGCTGATAGAGCTGTTATTACCGAAAAACAAAAACACAACAAAAACCCTTTGAAATCTTCTTCGGCAAATTCTCTCAATAGGTAGGCGTCTTCCTATCTACTCTCAATTCTTTTCTGAGAGGTCGGCTAATTTTACCTTTTAAAATCATTGATATTTAAATCCACTGGTTTTTTTTTTTTTTTAATGTTTATTTACTTGCCAAGAATTGTCCAATCTTTTCTTGAGCACATCAGTAAAAATGTTCTTCTCTATTGTTGAGGCAGCGACTGTTCTCTGTAGTTGGAAATTACCCCACTGGGGAGAGAGGGGCACCCTCCCCTTCATGGGCAGCCCCTGCGTTTTATCTTTCTGTTTGTGAGCTGTGTTTGTTCCTGCATCACCCGACTCCCCTCCCATCTGTGTGCTGGAGCTCAAAGTTCCCTGTGTAATCAGCCTTCCCGAGTGACCCCGTGCCCTTCCCAAGCGCGGCAGCCCCGGACCTGGGGGAGACGTCAGTACCATGGCTCCAGGGAGCGTGCTGCTCATCAGCCCTCTCGGAGCTGGCAACTCAAACACTTGCCCCTTCGTGAACAGGCAACAGGTGACCAGGCCCCAGCAGCCCGTGAAGCCTTGATAGAGCTCTTCTCACTGTTCACTCATGTCTTACTGCGTGCCAGGCTGTCCTGGAGTTTCGTTGACGTACGCCACATAGGCACCGTTTGTCTTTCCAAGGCCCTAGAAATCTGCTTGTTCTGTTCCAGCCCTGCGGGCCAGGCGCTGGGCTGGAGCCATCTCTGTGGCTCCCTTCCCACCACTGCATGTAAATCAGGGCATCCAAGGAGCAGCAGAGACCGTTTTAAGCAGTCTCTGGAAGCTGGGTTTTGATGTAGTCATGTCCTCGTCAGAGATCAGCTTCTCTTGTCCTTTTGTACACAGGTGAAAAATTCTAAGAACAGTAGCCCCAAGAAAGCTTTTCTTTCTCCCTGCCCCTGCCAATATTCTCCGTGGATCGCTGGTGTTTCTTCTGAGCCCGACGCCGCACACTGGGGCCGCCCCTGCCGGCTCGCTTTGTTCCTTTGATGGCCACATGAATGTAGATTCCTGTCTATTTCAGCTGAGCTCTCTCTACAGACTTTTCTAAAATGTTAAATGCTGAACTCTAGCCAGCATGATGCCGTTTCATTTTGCTTCAGCCCAGACCCAAAATACTAAAGCTCCTACAAAGACATTCAGACTGTGTTTCAGAAAGGAGAGAAATAAATACAAGTTTTAGAACACTTTGCAGGAGTGAAAGTTAGATCTTTGCAAAGTCAGTATTGACCTGTGTTTAGAATGGGTTGAAAGATAATACAAACTGGATTCAACTACTGAAAATGTTACAAAAAGTCTCAGACATGCCATTATTCAGAGTTTCTAAAATGGCAGGGATAGGGCTTTTATCAGGATTTCTCCCCACTTATAAAACGTGTATGGTCATGCCAGAAGGAAAAACGTGAGAGCAGGATCACATCTTCTATCCGATGCGACAGTCTCTTTCTTTACAATCATCTTCATATTTGGCTCTGTGAACACCGACAGCAGTCATGTCAGCTGCTTGTTCTGCAGTAAAAAATGTTCTGCATAGGTTTCCGTTGTAAACAGGTCATCCATCTCCCACGTGGTCAGAAGGGGGTGTTCTCCCAAATTGGTACAAGGCTGGTTTCTCTGTCTCCTCTGAAAGAATTTACATGCTCAGAGAAATCTCTCTGGCTCATCTGCTGCATGTATGGAAATGTGTGCACATGGAAACAAAACATATTTTATCCAAGCAGGTTGTGCTAAAACTAAGTGACATTCAGGGGCCTGTGCCCAGGCAGGAAGGGAGTAGAATGCCCTTCATGGGGTTGGGGGTTTGTTGTAACATTTTGTTTCCTATTCTATGGTTTGGGAAAAAGAATGGGCAAAAACGGGTTACAGGAGGAAGGCTGCTTTTCTGGAGCTCACTTGTTGGTTGCCTTGCAATGCAGAATAACTTTCGTTTGTTTGGGGAAATGGGAACCAAAGGCTGGAAATCTGGCTTTTGCAGGCCCCTTTTGAAAGGTGGAAGGGCTCTTCAACTTCCGAAGGTTTAGGAGGGGGCATTCTTGTCTTTACCACCCAACCAGGCTGGCCTGTAGGTATTTTTTGATCTGACATCCTTATTTCTTTATATTTTGTTTGGACTCTGGGCTCAGTAGTGCTCTGCTGAGGACATTCATATCCATGTATCCAGGAAGTAGAGCAGTTGCATTTTGAACAAAGGGCTTGAATACAAAACAAAACATCTATTTTTGGACAGGTAAGGTGGCTCACACCTGTAATCTCAGCATGTTGAGAGACAGAGGCAGGAGGATCCCTTCACCCCAAGAGTTTGAGACTAGCCCGGGCAAAAAATTTTTAAAACATTAGCCAGTTGTGATGGTGCATGCCTTGTAGTCCCAGCTCTTTGGGAGGCTGAGGTGGGAGGATTGGTTTAGGAGGATTGGGAGGCTGAGGCTGCAGTGAGCTGGTGATTGCACCACTGCACTCCAGCCAGGGTGACAGAACGAGACTCTGTTTCAAACACCCCAAAACCATGTATTTTCTAAAACTATGGCTGTGATAACCTACCTTATTATAGCATATTCCATTTTTTCTTTTTTCCTATATATTATACTAATAAGAAATGTGTTGAATAATGATGTTCTTTTTTATGATTTGTTTAAAAATTTTTAAATTCAACAAATCATTAATATTTATATAATACACTAAAACTGGTGAGATACACTTCATCAGATGCTTTGCACGTGACTACATAAATTTTGTTTTCTCTAGGCATTGAGTGAAGTGCATCATTGCTACTTAGGGAATCACAGTGATTCACATTCTGTGGGAATACCCTTGAGTAGAGGTCCCTCTCTGTCCAGGACATACACAGTGTGCCCTGTTAGAGCCGTGGCTCACATGCTGAGCTTGGAAATGACCACTCACTGTGGAGAATGGCAGCTTTGCTGGCTGAGTACTGAGACCCCATCAGGAAGTCGAAGGCAGCCGAAGGAAGGCAGGGGCGCACATGTGATTGATGCACAATTTTTAAAGAAGGATTAAAGAGTTTCAAAATGTTCAGTAACAGATAGGATAGACTATTTCTTTTATGAACTTCCTCATATCCCCCCATCTCCTTTTCATGTTTCCTGATTCAGTCTAAATTTGGAATGGTAGAAAGACAAAAGAGGGAAAGCAAGTATGTCTAATACTTGGATTGTATTTTGACAGATAATTCTCCACAGATACCTGGGCTGTCTGTCTGGCTGCTACTTGGCTTCACTTCACAATATCCTCTGAAGAGCGACTCACCAAGACCATCATTTTAAAAGATAAAATAGAACGTCTTCTTACATCGGAAGAAGGAAATGTTTGTCTCTCAAAGTTGCTTTCTATACGGGCAAAGTAGCTACATCTGGTGTTTGAAGTGCCAGACAGGATTAGGAAATTAATAACTTTTTATCCATACAAGAGAGAATGTGATTGTGAACAGCTTCACAATGCTTGATTTTCAGCAGTTTAAATGGAATCTAAATTGCATGCAATAAATCAGTGACATCTTTGATTCATTATAGATAATCAAGAGGAACCTCTTCTGTTTATTGGTGCTAACTGATTCAGAGCAAACACCATAATCTATCAAAAGAAGGGAATGGCCACTAGTTGAGGAGGAGACAGCTTTAGGTAATGGGTCATTGCCACCGTATGCTGGGTGCTACTGGGTGCCAGGAACTTCATTACTTGTTTCACAAGACCCCCATGTGATGGATAATACAGTCCTCCAAAACACAGACAAGAGGCAGAACAACTAGGTTTGAGGCATGTGACGTGGGAAGTAATTTACCTTCTCTGTGCTTCGGTTCCCCATCTGTAAAACGAAGATGATAGTAATACATCCATGCTAGGCTTTAATAGAACCTATCTCATTTAGAATAGGACCTGGCACACAGCTCTCACAATAAGTTACCTGTCACTACTGCAGAAAAACAAACTGAGGTTCAGAGAGATTAAGTAACTTGCCAAGAACTACTGAGGCAGCAGGTAGCAGATTTCAGGTCCGAAGCCCAGCGTCATGAACTGTGTGACCCCATGCTTGCTCCCTAAGGGCTCTGGTACCTTTCCCATTCTCCCTTGTGAAAGCATGCAATGGAAACCCATAGCCACATAGTCCAGGGATTTTACTTAGGGGGCTTGGGGGAGTTTATTGGTTGGAGGTTGGCTTTTTTTTCCAAAAGATGTTCTAAATTATTGTGAGTGGCATTGGACTGTCTTTTCTGCATAGAAATCTTGGTTTGGTTTGGTTTGGTTTGTTTTGACCAATGCTGGGTATTGACTAAAGAGTAAACCATCACCTTGTCCAGGCCTTGGTGTTTGATGAGAGCAGATGGTGCCCTGTATTGGAAAGGCTGTGGAGAAAGTCACCCAGGCTGACATTCTCTGGGGGTGGGATTGGAACCTGGGAACAGCCCCACCTTTCCCACCAGTCTACCAAAACCTGCCCTTTACTCTTCCTCCCCTTGACTATAAGCACCAGTGGTTCTGACCACAGAGAAGCAAGGTCTCCAAGGCAACCATTACAATGCCCATGACATTAACAGAGGTGTTTCCATTCCTTCCCTTTGCAGGTCAGTCCCATTGATTTATTTATTCGGCAAGTATTTACTGGGCACTTTCAGTGGCCAGCCAGCTGCTACGTTCTGTGAAGAAAGATACAAGAAAGGCGCAAAGAAAATATCAATTCAGTTCAACACACTCATACTGAACACCTGCTCTGCTCAGAGCAATAAGCAGAAGACAGGGGCATCAGAGTGAGTGAGCTCTGGAGGTACTCACATTAATATGTCAGAGGAGCTATATCTGGAAGCACGGCTAAGTCTTGTAAGAAATATTTTTCCAAAATGTTGCATGACTTTATAAGAGGGAGAGATCATTTCTTATTGGAGAGATAATAGGGAGCAGGAACTGGAAATACAGTAGGTTCCTGGAAGAAGTAAAATGTGAGCTGGACCCCATGGACCCAACCAGCTAACTGTGATATTGTGGGTATTTAAGAGCCAACACAGGCCCCAGGCAACAGTGCAGAACAAACACTGGCCAAAAACCAGCAGTGCATATATCTGTCCTGCACTTCATCAGTCAACCAATTTGTTGGCCACCTGCAATGTGCCAACATTCTTAGTTACTCAGGAGACAGCACTAAACAATATGCATTCCTTTACCTCATAAAGCTTCTTGAAACATAATCAGAGTTAACACTGACTGAGTGCTTAAGAGTCAAGCACTGCCTAACCATTGTTGTCCAATAGAAATACAATGTAAGCCACATATATAATTTTCAGTTTTCTTTCTTTTTTTTTTTTTTTTTGTGCAGAGTCTTGCTCTGTCACCCAAGCTGGAGTGCCATGGCATGATCTCGGCTCACTGCAAGCTCTGCCTCCCAGGTTCACACCATTCTCCTGCCTCAGCCTCCCGAGTAGCTGGGACTACAGGTGCCCACCACCACGCCCGGCTAATTTTTTGTATTTTTAGTAGAGACGGGGTTTCACCGTGTTAGCCAGGATGGTCTCGATCTCCCAACCTCGTGATCTGCCCGCCTCGGCCTCCCAAAGTGCTGGGATTACAGGCGTGAGCCACCACGCCCAGCCATATAATTTTCAGTTTTCTAATAGGCACATCAAGTAACAGGTGAAATTAATTTTAATCATATTTTTATTTAACTCTATTTATCTAAACTATTATCACTTCAGCATAAATCTGTGCAATCTGGTCCAAGCAACTGTGCACCCAAGTTGCACAGACACACATGGAGTTCTCTAGAGCAGTGATCCCAGCCTTTTTGGGACCAGGGATTGGTTTGGTGGAATATATTTTTTCCACAGATGGGGGGAGGGTTGTGGGAGGGGATGGTTTTGGGGATGAAACTGTTCATCAGGCATTAGTTAGATTCTCATAAGGAGCGTGCAACCTAGATCCCTTGCATGCGCAGTTCACAATAGTGTTCGAGCTGCTATGAGAATGTGATGCCACGGCTGATCTGACAGGCGGCGGACCTCAGTGGGTAACGCTCACTGGCTGACTGTTCACCTCCTGCTGTGCAGCCTGGTTCTTAACAGGCCCCAGACTAGTACTGGTCTACTTACTCTTCAGAGCTCTTCTCAGGTGTCATTTCTTCCATAAACTTTCTTTGACCCCCACGGAGTCAGGGATGCCCGTGACCTTTCTACTGTTAAAATAGATGATCCTGGAATCATGTGTGTACTTGTTTGTCTCATCCATTAGAGACTAGAGTGTCTGATTTACTCTGAATTGTTGGCATCCAGCATGGGATTTTGTACAGAGTAGATTCTTAACCAAAATGTATTGAATTGTTGTTTCCTAGTTGGGGAAATGTCTCCTTAAGAAAATTGCAGTGTGTTTGGAGTTTATTCCCTTTAGCAGCTACCACGTCAACCCTTGAGTGAGAGGAGACCAGGTAAGTAAATTTCAGATGAAAGCTTGGGCAACAGCTGCAGGAGGAACCGCGGGAGCTGAGCATCTGGGACCAGACAGGCAGGCAGACAGACTTGAGCAGAGAAGACCACCAAGCTACGAGTTGGTGAAGGGGCACTTGAGGGTGCCCTCCTGGGAAGAAAGCTCAAAGGAAGCATGTGTTCTAACCATTTACCTGTAACTCCACTCGCGACCTTGGAAAAAGTGGCAAATCCTTCCGTCTCCCTTTGGCAGCAGGATGCTTGCTTGCACAAGTCCTTAGCGGGGGCAGAAATCACGGGACAGGCGCAGTGCTATCTAGAAATCAGGAAACTGAGCTCTCATCCTGCTCTGCTACTGTTTTAAGTTAATGTTTAAAATTAGCGCAGGACTACAGAAAAAAAACTAGGGCATCTAGAAATTCAAGGCCATGGTCTAGGATAAAAAAGAGCCTTTTGGGAAACATAATTCTAGTATAACCAGGTCTATTCAATACAAACAGCACTCCTAATGCAGCCTTTGACCACCCTGGGCCATATCCTTTTCTGAAGCCTTGTCTTCTAGATTTGGATTTATAAACAACATGTAACTTGTTTTTTTCTTCTTTTTGTCTAGCGGAAATTGAATACATTCACATTGATTATGACTATATATTTAGAGGCACTGCTACCATTTTATTTTGTGCATTCTGTTTGCCTCGATTTTCTAATTGCTAATTCAAAAAAACTGCCTTTTTTTTTCTTTCTGGCCTTTTGCATTGTTTGAGAGTATTCTCCCTCCCCCACATTTTATTTTTGTCTCTCTATTACTTTGGTAATTATACATCCTAATTTCTATTCAGCTTTATCAGTCCTGAGAAAGCCTCAGTCATTAATTTTTCATATATTGCCTCTCCCCCATTTCTCCCTTATCTGCTTCTGGAACTCCATTGAGACAGTAGTTAGACTTGGTACTCACCCCTCGTGTCTCTTGACTGGGACCTAGAGCCCCCACGTGCTAAATACTAGTCATTACTATCCCCGGGTAACGGCTTCCTCCCCATGTCTTTAGACTCCTGCTCTCCCCACACAAGCACGAGTGCAAATGAATTTAACATTCCAGAAGGAAGCTCATCAGGATTCTAGATGCCATGGCAAGCCACTGAGGGAAGATAGGAGACCCCTGAGCTTAGTGACACTCCTGCCATGTGAGATGACTTCCCCTCACCTGTAGCGCTGTGCCGATAGCTGGGGGACAGAAGCTGAGGGGTCTTTCCCACTGCTCCCTGCTACGCTTTGAATGTGTCTCTCAAAGCTCATGTGTTGGAAACTTAATCCCCAATGCAGCAGCATAGAGAGCTGGGACCTTTAAGAGGTGGTTAGGTCACGAGGGTTCTATCCTCGTGAATAGATTAATGCCATTTTGGGAGTGGGCTCCTGACAAAAGGTTGAGTTTGGATGTTCCCTCCTTCTCCCTCCTCTGCTCCTCCCTCCGCATCCCCATTCTCTCTCCACCTTCTGCCATTAGATGATGCAGGTCGCAGCAAACGTGGGCCTTGAACTTTTGGGACTCCCTTCCAGAACTGGAAGAAATAAATCTCTGTTCTTTATAAATTACCCAGTCTCAGGTATTCTGTTAGGGCAGCACAACACGAACTAAGACATTCCCCCTCAGTAACGCTGAGTCCTGGGAAGCTGGTGCTCCTGGCCTGACTCCGTTACTATCGTCATCCACTCACTCAGGTTTATTCAAACACCGGAAAGTTCATCTCTACGGCTCCTCCTTTATCAGAGCGGGGCCAGTTTGTGGTCATCTTCCTCTCACGTGGGCATCAGTGAGGTTGGATGTACATGGAGGCTCAAATTGCGAAGTCTGCATCTGCCTTCCAGCAAGAATCCCAGTCTCTCCTGGGGTAGGGAGTCACTTCACCTACACATTTCCAACGTTCTCAAAGGTGCGGCCTCATACCTCTGTCCAGGAGGCACTCGCTCTAAGCTTAATATGAAGATTCCACCCCTCCTCTTCCTACTCCCAACCCCAGGGACCCTGACATGCCTACTGCCATCTCACTGACAGCAGCAGAGCTGGGAGCAGCAGCTGCAAAATGCCCACATTCCTGGGCATGTGGCGAGCTCCTGCCCTGCCAGCCCTCACGCAGGATGGTGGAGAGAAACCCATGGCACTGCCATGCGTGCCTTCAGACCAGTGTGTCCCCAGCCCAGTGTTACAGCCCTTTGTTTCCACACACGCTTATCAGGGTACCCCAGACCCTGTACCAACCCTCCGGCCTTCTTGGGGTGTGTCCTCAGACTCTTGCGTCCCCCTGTGAGTTCTTTCTCAGGGCGCCTGTGAGCTTTTCCTGAAATGTGGCTTTTCCTGAAATGTGACTTTTCCTGCGATTTTTATTTTTGCCTTTAAAAGTTCGGTGCTGTGCTAAAGTTCCAGTCCATTTTCTCCCAGGAGGTTTCACAGAATAGTACGATTTTTCATCAATTCCAAAATATATTTTCACTTCCTATTTTCACTTGCTCGTGTCTCTGAAACCATCATGCCTTAGTGTTGACAGTTTTTTACAATTGGAATTGACAGGAACTTTTAAAATTATCAGTATATACAATAATAGCACCTTCTACAATTGGTGGCATCTTGGAGTTAATAAAATACAGCAACTTGGTAGATGGACAGAAGTGCCTGGGCTAACCGCAGCACCTGGTATCACCAGTTCACAGAATCCAGACCCCAAATGCACCCCAGAAAACACCCCCCTGCTCTGTCTGCCAGTGCCTGCCCCACTCACCAAGGACACTTGGGACTCCTAACCACCACCAGTGTTTCCTCTTATTGCCGGAGGAAGTGTGAGTACACGAGAGAAAGGACGACCACAGTCATCACATCTAGGGGAAAGCTGCTGTCTAGACAATTACTGTACTCTGTATTACTGGTTTTTGGTTTTTCGTTTTTGAGACAGAGTCTGCTCTGTCACCCAGGCTGGAGTGCAGTGGTACGATCTCAGCTGATTGCAACCTCTGCCTCCCAGGTTCAAGCGATTCTCCTGTCTCAGCCTCCCGAATAGCTGGGATTATAGGCGCCCACCACCACGCTTGGCTAATTTTTGTATTTTTAGTAGAGACGGGATTTCACCATGTTGGCCAGGCTGGTCTCAAACTCCTGACCTCAGATTTACTATAGACTGTGTAACTGTTATTATTAAAGGCACTGAAGTGCCTGGATTATAGAAAGGAGCAAAGGGACACATATATGCCCAAAGCCCTGTCCCCATAAAGTCCCCAGCCAACGCCTCCCTGCTCTGTATGGCATTTCTTCCAGCCTTTGAGGGGTGCTGGTAAAAGAAGCTGTTCATCTAACCTATAGACAGTATTTCTGTAGTTAGTCCAATCCACAGACAGTATTTCTTTAGTAAGCCCTTTTTAGTAGGCTCTCAGTTTATTTTTCTCTAAGGTCAATTAAGATCTTGAACTGTCAGCAGGGTGTGGTGGCTCAGGCCTGTAATTCCAGCACTTTGGAAGACTGAGGTGAGAAGATTGCTTGAGGCCAGGGGTTCCAGACCAGCCTGGGCAACATGGTAAGATGCTGTCTATACAATAAAAACCTTAAAATTGGCCAGGTGTGGCGGTGAATGCCTGTAGCCCCTGCTACTCAGTAGGTGTAGGCAGGAGGATTGCTTAAGCCAAGAGGTCGAGCTGGGATCATGCCACTGCATTCCAGCCTGGACAACAGAATGAGACCCTGTAAAAAACAAAAACAAAAAAAACCCTGCAACTGTCTATGCAAGCCAGCATGGCAGGCTGACACCCACAAAGAACTTGCCAAGATTCTAGTACATTTGTGCAATGGTCAACAAATCTTACATAATTTCTCTTCTTTTATATTTTAACAAGCATAACATATGGTTCGCACTCAGATCTGCACTGATGAAAACAATAATTGGAAAACAACCGTAAGATTGTGACAGTGCATGTAAACACTGCGCACTGGTTTAAAAATAATTTGGCATCGGCCGGGCGCGGTGGCTCACGCTTATAATCCCAGCACTTTGGGAGGCCGAGGCGGGCGGATCACGAGGTCAGGAGATCGAGACCACGGTGAAACCCCGTCTCTACTAAAAATACAAAAAAAAAAATTAGCCGGGCGTGCTGGCGGGCGCCTGTAGTCCCAGCTACTCGGAGAGGCTGAGGCAGGAGAATGGCGTGAACCCGGGAGGCGGAGCTTGCAGTGAGCCGAGATTGCGCCACTGCACTCCAGCCTGGGTGAGAGAGCGAGACTCCGTCTCAAAAAAATAAAAAAAAAAAAAAAATAATTTGGCATCTAAAATGTTCTATTTAGCCACCTTTAATCATACTTACCAACAGATTTGCTCTTCTTACTCACATCCATTTCCTTTTACTGCTTCCCTGAACTGGAAAAAATACCTCCCTTCACGGGCAGGATTGAGGATTGGATTTGGTCTGGGAGACCTCAGAATGGAGTTGTTCTCCATCTAGCACTTGATCATTCCAGCCATGGTATCCCTACCCCAGCGGCAGCTGCGACCTGCTGTGTCCCACGTGCAGCTAAAGCCATCCTCATCTTCCCTGGACCACAGCCAATCTAAAAAGCTATGTAAGTCCATCTTAGGGGGCTGCACACTAATAATACTCCTGCCACGGTGCTCTGGTTCTAATAGTTGGAGCTCCATTTTACTCTCCTACCCCCATTTCCAGGGCTTGAGGCTCTGTTTCCTGAGCCCCAGCTCAGTGGCTAGGACTGCCCCCTCACCACAGACCTGCCTAGTGCCACTGGCTTTCTTGCCTTGCCTTCTTGAGTATTCCTCACTGTGTATTACACTGCTGCTATTCTTCTCCTGGCTCATGGGACTCCTTTCCTGGGTCACTTACATCGTCTAAATCCGCACTACCCACACCTGGGCACCATGTGCTTTGATTGCCACTGAAGGTGCAGCTCCTCCTCGGATGCATGCTAGCCTGCTACACCAGTGCTTTTTTGGTAGCAGCTGGAACTGAGTTTGTCCCTTTGGTACCTGCTCCTGCCCTTCTCATTTGGCTTTACAAGTAACTTACCATGCCCTGTTCATTCCAGAGGTGTGTCCCTGTTCCTAATGGTATTTCTTTGGCCTGGAATGCCTTCTCATCGCTCCTACACTTCTCTATCCCTCAAGCTCAGCTCACAATTTATTTCTTCTGTGAGTATTTCTTGCTCATTTCAGTCTTCACAACTTTCAGTCGGAATTAAACAAATATTTGTTGAACAGATAGAAGTACAGTATGGGATAGACAAAGGGCAGCCAGGATACACTGAAGGCAAAAGGAGGGGCCAGGTGCAGTGGCTCATGCCTGTAATCCCAGCACTTTGGGAGGCCGAGGTGGGCAGATCATCTGAGGTCAGGAGTTCAAGACCAGCCTGGCTAACACGGTGAAACCCTGTCTCTACTAAAAATACAAAAAATTAGCCGGGTGTGGTGGTGGGCACGTGTAATTCCAGCTACTCGGGAGGCTGAGGCAGGAGAATCACTTGAACCTGGGAGGCGGAAGTTGCAGTGAGCTGAGATTGTGCCACTGCACTCCAGTCTAGGCAACATAGCGAGATTCCATCTCAAAAAAAAAAAAAAAAGAGGAAGCCAAGCAGGTGGGTAAGTGCTATCTGGCGTAGGTGACAGGAGATCTGGGTGGATGGGCAGAGCAAAGTAGGACTGGAGTACTGAGGGCACCCAGTATCTCAAGTAGAGTGTTGGAGTGACCATAAAATCAGGAGAACTAATTACTGGAAAGAAGGGCACAAGGTTCTGACCATTTACTCAGAATCTTAGCAAGAAATCAGGCATACAAACCAAGATATCAGGTCAAAAAGGGACCAACAGCTCAACTAAGTTAACTCTGAACCTCATGAGTTCTTGGGCAAAGCCTTTTTTTTTTTTTTTTTTTTTTGAGACAGAGTCTCGCTCTGTCGCCCAGGCTGGAATGCAGTGGCGCGATCTCAGCTCACTGCAAGCTCCACCTCCCGGGTTCAAGCCATTCTCCTGCCTCAGCCTCCCGAGTAGCTGGGACTACAGGCTCCTGCCACCACGCCCGGCTAATTTTTTTTTTGTATTTTTAGTAGAGACGGGGTTTCACCGTGGTCTCGATCTCCTGACCTCTTGATCCTCCTGCCTCGGCCTCCCAAAGTGCTGGGATTACAAGCGTGAGCCACCGCGCCCGGCCGGGCAAGGCCTTCTTACGCTATGTTATCAGAATGAGGCAGTATTTGTCCTAAGCACTTAGAAAGTGTATATTTGAAATATTGTGCGTGGTTTTGCTCCTATAGTGCTATAAAGTAGTAGCATTCCCACATTTTACTCTAAAGAATAGTAGCTTCCTAAGATGACCCATGTCATCTTAGGAAGCTACTGTTTAATGATTAATTAATCAATTAATTTATCCTAAATTAATTGAATTCCATGATTGAAAGATGTTTGAGAAATCTCACATGCTTAACAAATGATTGGTGTTTGGGTGGACAGCCTGACTGATTCTGATATTATCTAGTGGTTAAACAAAATGGCATTTAAGGTGCCTCTCAAAGATGAGAGTTCTTAGAGTCTGTAATTTAATGGTTTCTAGAATCTGGAATTTGGTTCCCATTCATGTCTGAGTTTTCAATGTCAGATATCAATTTGTGACCCAAAATGTTAGAAAAACTTAAAAGTTTTACTACTTTGCTTGATTTTCAACTTCACGTGGTTCTTACCCTGTTTATGAGAGTGTAAATTGATACAAACTCTCAGGAAAGCAATTTGGCAGTATCCAATAAAACCGAAAATTCCCATAGCCTATTGCTATGGACTGAATTGTGCCCCTGCCACACACTCACACACACACTCTCACACACACACTCTCTCTCTCTCTCTCACACACACACACACACACACACACTCACACACAGTCATATGTTGAAGCCCTAAGCCCCTATGTGACTATATTTGGAGACAGGAACTTTAGGAGGTAATTAAGGTTAAAAGAACTCATAGGGTGGGACTCTAATCTGATAGACTGTGACCTTATAAGAAAAAAAGAAGACCAAGTACTGGGCTCACACCTGTGATTCTAGCACTTTGGGAGGCCAAGGCAGGAGGATTTCTTGAGCCCAGGAGTTCCAGAAGACCCTGGGCAACACATCTCTACACCCCATCTCTACAGAAAATTTAAAAATTAGCTGGGTGTGGTGGTGCATGCCTATGGTCCTAGCTACTTAGGAGGCTGAGGTGGGAGGATCATTTGAGCCTAGGAGGTCAAGGCTGCAGTGAGTAATGATCACATCACCACACTCCAGCCTGGGTGACAGAGTGAGACCCTATCTCAAAATAAATAAATAAATGGAAAACAGATCTCTTTCTCTCTCTCTCTCTCTATTTCTCTCTTTCCCCCTGCTATGTGAGGACACAGCCAGAAGGCAGCAGTCTGCAAGCCAGGTGGAGGACCTCCATCAGACATGCTGACACTCTTATCTCAGAATTCCAGCCTCTAGAATTGTGAGAAAATAAATTTCTGTCGTGTAAGCTATTATAGCTGTCTATGGTATTTTTAAATGGCAGCTTCAGATGTTTAAGACACCTATAATCTAAGATATCAGAAGTTCAACTTTGGCTGGGTACGGTGGCTCATGCCTGTAATCCCAAGACTTTGGGAGGCAGGGGAGGGAGGATCACAATATCAGGAGTTCAAGATCAGCCTGGCCAACATGGTGTAACCCTGTCTCTATTAAAAATGCAAAAATTAGCTGGTCATGGTGGCATGTGTCTGTCATCCCAGCTACTCGGGAGGCTGAGGCAGGAGAATCGCTTGAACCAGGGAGTCGGAGGTTGCGGTGAGCTGAGATCGTGTCACTGCACTCCAAACTGGAGACAGGGCGAGTCTCCGTCTCAAAACAAACAAACAAACAAACAAACAAAAAAACCTTCAACTTTTAGGTATTCAAACAAAAGAAACTCTGAACATAAGTCTAAGGAGCCAGGTACAACAAAAGTTGAAACTCACCTAAATATTCGTAAATAGGAGAATAAAGAAATAAATTGTCCTACATTGATACAGTGAATACTATAAAACAGTTAAAAACAAATGACTCATCTACTAATCTGCAGTTGCCAATATCTCAAAATTTCAATATGAGGTGGAAAAGGCCAAGTTGCATGTTGATGTGTCAAATATGATAGCATTTGTATAAACTTTCAAACACAAAGCATTTTAATTCTATAAATATGCATGTGAAGTATAAAAATGTGATGGAAAGAATATTTACCACCTCCAAAACAGTGATTGACTCTGGATGGGAGGGAAAGAAGAAGAGTGGGGGTATAAAAAGGACCCTCAATTGTATTTTGTTTGCTACCTGTAGGTGGGTTAGTCCATCTCCATTTTTCCTGTCATTCACTCTGAGCTCAGTGCAGTCTGTATTTTGCCCCAACCACAACAGCAAAGCATATCTTGCCAAGACACCAGCAACTTCCATAGTGACACTACACTGTCCATATTTTACTTGACTTCAGCAGGATTAGCCCTTCCTTTCTTCTCGATATTATCCCCTTACTTGGCTTCTGAAGACACCTGGCTCCTTTTCAGGTTTCTGTGTTACCTCCTTCTAGGTCAATAACAGAATGAATGCCCAGTGAATATTCCTGGGCATCTTACACTCTGGCATCTCTCTCCTGGTATTATCATCCCATCTAGATGTTAATAACTCCCAAATTCAAATCTCTAGCACCGATTCCTTTCCTTGAGCTCTTGGCTCATATCTAAATGTCAACTTGACATTTGGACTTGGATGTTTACTAATTATTGCAAACATAATATGTTCTGAACTGAACTTCATGATCTCTACCCATCCCTAAACATTCTTATGTGCCAGTCTTCATTATAAGTGGCTCTACATTCATTCCATTTCTCAAGTCCACATTCTAGGAGTCATACCTAATTCCTCTCTTTAACTCCCTCTGCATCAATTATCACCAAGTCCTGTTGGTGCTACCCTGACGTTCCCCCATCTCCACAGTTTCTTGCCTGGATTGATGTATTTGCCAATCCTCCACTGGCTATCTCTGCTTTCACTCTCTCTTGCCATTTTCCACAAGTAGCTTAAGCGATCTTTTTTCTTTATATCTGTTTTTTGTATCTAAAGATTTCATAATAATATGTTGTATGTAAAAATAACAACCAAAAAAAATCCCAGTCTATACCCATATACCCACCATATGCAACTTAATTAAAACAACATTGCAGGCCTGGCGCGGTGGCTCACGCCTGTAATCCCAGCACTTTGGGAGGCCGAGGCGGGTGGATCACGAGATCAGGAGATCGAGACCATCCTGGCTAGCACGGTGAAACCCCGTCTCTACTAAAAATGCAAAACATCAGCCAGGCGCGGTAGCGGGCACCTGTAGTCCCAGCTATTCGGGAGGCTGAGGCAGGAGAATGGCGTGAACCCAGGAGGAGGAGCTCGCAGTGAGCGGAGATCGCACCACTGCACTCCAGCCTGGGCGACAGGGCGAGACTCCGCCTCAAAAAAAAACAAACAAACAAAACAAAACAAAACAAAAAACAACATTGCAAACATTGGTGAAAGCTCTGAATATGTCTCCCTAATTAGGTCCCCTTTCTTGCCCATGAAAGGTAAGCATTAATCTGTATTTTGGTTTGTCATTTTCATGCATTTCTATACATTTGTATCCTTCTTCTTGATTTCTAAGCAATACATACAGTGCTTGGGCATTTTAAATTATATTTATGGGTATCATACTAAGTGTTTTTTCTACAACTTTCTTTCATTCCACAGTATGCTTGTGAAATTGATCTACTTTGATACCTGTGACTCTTATTCATCAATTTCTCACTGCTGTATAGTATCCTAAATATAGAAAATAATTTATTTTCCCATTGATACTTTGTTTCTTTTTTGTTATTAGAAACAATGCTATTATGAACATATTTGAGGCGTTTCCTTGCATACATTTACAGTACTTTATTTAAGATATGTATTCAGTGGTAGGATTTCTGGGTTGAAAAGAATAAGCATCTTCAACTTTTCTTGGTAGTGCCTACCACTCTCCACAATATCGTTTACCACTCTAACCCCCATCAGCAGTGTGTGAGAACCAATTCCTCTACATCTTTTCCAGCATGTTATATGGTAGGTCTATTGACTTTTACCAATCTGATGGGAATGAAAGAATATCTTTTGGCTTTTAAAATCTGCATGTCCCTGAACACCAGTCCCCTTGAGCATCCTTTTCATGTGAATTGACTTCCATTTTCCTATTGATATATTCAACCCACTTTTCTATTGAAGGTTTTCCTTCTTCTTGATTTGTAGGAATTTTTAAATATATTCTGGATACTAACCATTGGTTGGTTTTATGATTGCTTGCCTCTTCCCTTTTTAAATCTTATTTTTTGGTAGAAGTTTTTATTTTAACTATAAAAAGTATGATTTATGAATCTTCTCCTTTGCAGTTTGCTTTCTACGTCTTGTTTAAGAAATCTTGCCCTACTCTGACCTTCCAGCAATGTAAACCAGACAACATCCGTGTTCTGCTTAAAATCCTCCAATGACTACCTTTGCCTGAAAATAAAATCCAATTTCCTTCCTTGCCTGCGTCTCTGACCTTACAGTGACACTGCCTCCCTTGCTTGCTATGTGCCCACCTTCTCTTCCTTCCTCAAATACACCAAGCTCATTCCCAGTGCTCGGGGTCTCCCTGTTTCCTGCTGCCTCGATTGATCTCTGCTGATTAGGCGCATGGCTGGTGTCGTCTTGTCACTTTGGTCTCAACTCGAAGATCACCTCAGAGCGACCTCCTTTGACCTAAGTATCCCAAGCTCCTTCCTCCATCATATTCTAGAACGTCACCCCCACTTTCTATTCTCTGCAGCCCCATGGCTGTATGGGATCCTCGTGTGTGTTCATCTGCTCTCACTCTATCATCGCTACTGATGTGTAAGCATCTTCGAAGCAAGCGCCCTCACCTTCCTGCTCCCTCTGTACCTTGAGCTGTGGAGCAGTCACTAACACACAAAAACGGACGCAATCGCTATCTGTTGAATGAATAAATAGAGAGCACATATGGGGACCTCGTCCCAAGATGATGAGAAGGCAGCTGTCTGCAAAAGTCTGTAAAGATCACAGAGGTGAGATACTGAGCAAGAGACCCAAGACGTGTCCTTCTTGTTTCTAAAGAGAATACCAGAATAAAATGGAACCAAAACAATCAAAAATATAATAGATTTTTAAAGAAAAAGTGTTTCTGAAGAAAAGCTGAGTCTTCCCTCAACCTAATCTATTCTTAACACAGCTGTCAGAATGTTCCTTTCACAGCACAAGTCAGATCAGGTTTCTCGTCTGCTCAAAACCTTGCAGTGGCTCCCAGGTCACTCAGAAAGAAAGCTGAAGCCTCCGTCATGGTCACAGGGCTCTACTGGACCCAGCCCCCTGCACTCCCTGACCTCCCCCTGCTCTCCCCTCCCCTCTCACTCTGCAGTTCGCTTCTCGCTGCTTCCCTCAGCTGTGGCTCCCTCTACATGAACCTCCCGTCCTTCAGGATGTGCACTTGGCTTCAACCCTCACCTCCTTCAACTCGAGCTCAAATGTCCCCTTCCAAGAGAGAGCTATCCAAAACCACCCTACTGAAAATTGCATCCCACCTCTATCCAGCAGGTCCCTATCCCTTTCCAAACACTATGTAATTTACTCTTTTTTTTTTTTTTAGACAGAGTCTGGCTCTGTTGCCCAGCCTGGAGTGCAGTGGCATAATCTCAGCTCACTGCAGCCTCCACCTCCCAGGTTCCAGCGATTCTCCTGCCCCACCCTCCCGAGTAGCTAGGACTACAGGCGCATGCCACCATGCCAGGCTAAATTTTTGTATTTTTAGTAGAGACAGGGTTTCAACATGTTGGCCAGGCTGGTCTCGAACTCCTAACCTCCAGTGATCCACCTGCCTCAGCTTCCCAAAGCGCTGGGATTACAGGCATGAGCTAGCGCACCTGGCCTGTAATTTACTCTTTATGTTGTGTTTCCTGACCATCTCTCTCCATGAAAATAAATCTGTGTCCTGGGAAAAAGTGATACAGAATCAACACAAAGACACATTTGGGTAAATTTACAGAACCTCCATTTCAAAGGAATCCAGGCAGAGGAAGAGAATACCTCATGGGGGCAGGGAGGAGGGTGGAACCAGGCTAGCAATGATTTTTTCCTTGACTGTTTGTGCCAGAACATAGTAGGGCAATGCCCGCGGCATTCTGAAGGAGAAAGCACATAACACAGAACTGTGTAAGAGGTCAAGTTGTCCTCCATGTGTACATGTCTTTCATGTATAAAGGCAATAGATACTCTCAGCCATGCAGGAACCCAAGGAAATTAGAACTGTCCAACTACCACTTTCTGAGCTAGTTTGCTGGGAATTGCATGGAGTAAGGTGAGGCCACGGTGTTTGCTGTAGCTGTTTCTGTTCCCCGGGTCTGGTCATGACATAATTTCAGCTGTGGACCACAGGGCTGTCATTTGTTGAGTGACTAAGCACCACTGAACAGGGCTTTTCACCTCCCATGTATGAAAACCACACAACTTCATTTAAGAGACAAATACTTTTAGCCCATTTTATAGGAGAATGCAAAGCAGAGCAAAGATAAACAACTTCCTAGAGTATTCAGTAGCAGAACCAGGGTTCAAATCCAGGTTTGCCTAGAAACAAGGCTTGTACTACATGGATTATAAAGATTAACCTGGCACCTACAAACAATTATGTGAACAGTCCCTACGGGCCATGTCACAAAGCTGAGATCTTCATTGTATAAAAATATTTTCCAAATCTGGATTTCTATGTTCCAATTGTTCAAGAATATGGCAGGGAGCAAAATCCCCACCCTGAAATGATACAGAAAGGACTGAGACTTTCCATCTAGAAAAGGAAATAGGACTAAAGAACTTCATGAATATAATCTTAAATACCGTGAGTTTCATGGATACAGTTGATGCACTTTGAAGCTTGAGAACAAATAAGAAATAAGACGAAGGCCCTTAAGAGTCTGTAAGCAACCTGTGTAACTCCTACCCCAAAATGTGAGAGTGACAGGAAATGTAACTAAATTCAAACCGCTTGGACACTTGGAAATCTGGTACTCTAAGAATCTATTTCCCATGTGAGAGTGTGGCCATCAGAAGGGAGACATGGCATCAGGAAGATCTGAGCCTGAATCTTATTCCTCCACTTATTGAACAAGCTATTTCAACACTGTGCAGCTCAGCTTCTTCAGCTATAAAAAGTATCTAACTCACTGAACTGGTTTAAACAATTAGTGATAGAACATAAGTAAAATATTTAGCGTATCATCTGGTTCATTATAAGGTCTCAGTATGTGTTTACGATTATCAACAATAATGACAGTAGTTATAATACCCTCATGAAGCCTTTGGGAGCTTGATGCTAGCATGTTAGCAACAGGACTCCATGCAATATTGCAAGTTTTTTTTGTTGTTGTTTTTTGTTTTGTTTTGTTTTGTGGATAGAATCTCACTCTGTTACCCAGACTGGAGTGCAGTGGCATGATCTGAGCTCACTGCAAGCTCCGCCTCCCAGGTTCAAGTGATTCTCCTGCCTCAGACTCCTGAGTAGCTGGGACTACAGGCACGCGCCATGACGCCCGGCTAATTTTTGTATTTTTAGTAGAGATGGGGTTTCGCCATGTTGGCCAGGCTGGGCTCGAACTCCTGACCTCAGGTAATCCACCGGCCTCAGGCTCCCAAACTGCTGGGATTACTATTGCAGTTTCTTTACTTTTGTTCCTATTGACTCTCCTCTGTCATCTATTTTGACCTTTCCTTTTTGACGTTGGCTTCTATTTGTCAGAGGGGAGGTAAAAATGGTCCTATCAGCATCCATATTAGCTTCCACCGGGGCCTGAGGAATCATCATGTAACTTTCCCTTACCTATCCTCTTCCTCATTCTCATGGGCTAAAATATGAGCCTTTTGCTTCTGACCTTTGAAGCCTGAATATGCCACATTAATGTGGTGTGCAAATGTGTGCCAAGCATCCACGAGTAAAGTACACTTAATATTCAAGGGATATTTAATACATCTTTTTACTTATCCCATAGGCTTGCTGTTAGAAGAAAGCAATAACTTGTTTCACCCGACTCTTATGACTGGCTTCATTTAATTTTTAAGGAATTGTTTATTTACATCATTTCTGTTGCTACTTGATAAAGAAATATTGCGTTTTTAGAGAAATGGCTGGAAGCTCAGAAAACAAAACAATAAAGCGAGGAGAAAAATAGCAGAAGTGAAATAGAAGTAATTAGACTTGAATCTGACATCATTTTCTATAGCTAATGCAATATATTAGTGCAAGAGAGAGTAATTATTTTCCATTTGCCCTAGTATTTATGATCATTATGAAAAGTCACAATCATATTTAGGGAAGTTCTTGGTGTAAGCCAGTGTATAGAAGCTTTTTACTTGAACTGCATTACACTGACCCATTTCCGAGCAAGTGATTTTTTTCTGCACACACACACAAACTTTTTCAAAAAATAAATAAAATGTTACCAGCATCATTCTTTTTATATCAAATTTACATATGTTCAAATAACGAATGCAATATCTGCTACTGTTCCAAAACATTTCCTTATTATTTCTGTATCACCAAAGTGTATCCTTTTGGGGGTTAAAATTTCAGCAATTACTGGAACATGTTGGAACATCTTGTCTTATTACCCTTTAAAAACATTTTGCTGTTGAGTAAGACACCATGGAATCTGGTTTATATTTACTTTCCTTAACTGGACCTGTGTTGTGAAATGAGGTTTGCTTCTTATTATTGTATTCTTTTTTAAAAACTTTCTTCTACTTTAAACTTATGAATTGCAATCTAAGCAATGTGACTAAAATGAGTTCATGACATTGTTACTCATCGGTAATATGGGTCCCCGGCTGGAGGCCCTCTACACGTCATGCCTGAGAAGAGCGAAAGGAGATAAACGCACCACTGAGTCCGAACTCGTCACAAGAGCCACCACTGTAAACCGCGGCCTGAGCTGCACATCACCTGTCCCCAGGTATGGCCATCAAGATGAGTACAGAGGCCTCTGAGTGCTGTCAATGATCCCGTGACTGCTGTAGGCTTTGGGCCCAGTTTGGGCATCTCACTCACTTGCCCAGCCTTTGTCCTGCTCCATCATCCCTGACTGAGGCCATTACCAATTCATGCTCTCAGAACTATCATCCAGACAGATGCAATGTCTGGCTCTTCCCCTCTACACCAGGCCTGGCCAAGAGAAGCCCCCAGCAGCACAGGAGGCCCAGAGTGAGAGCAGGGGTATATTGAATTGCCTACTTCATGGTGCTCAGGAGCCTCCTGTTTGATAAGGTAGCCACTAGCCACATATGGATTTTCAAATTTCTTTTTTTGTTTGTTTTTGTTTTTTGAGACAGAGTCTTGCTCTGTTGCCCAGGCTGGAGTGAAGTGGCACGACCTCGGCTCACTGCAATCTCCGCCTCCTGGGATCCAGCGATTCTCCTGCTTCAGCCTCCCGAGTAGCTGGGATTACAGGTGCCAGCTACTGTGCCTGGCTAATTTTTGTATTTTTAGTAGAGATAGGGTTTCGCCATGTTGGCCAGGCTAGTCTCAAACTCCTGACCTTAGGTGATCCGCCCTCCTCTGCCTCCCAAAGTGCTAGGATTACAGGCATGAGCCACCATGCCTGGCCTCAAATTTCAATTCATTAAGTGCAAAGAAAATTTGAGCTCGGTTTCTCAGCCTCAATATTTCACATGCTGAACAGTCACATGTGTCTAGTAGCTATGGAAGTGGACAGCACAGAGTATGGAAGGTTCCCGTCACTGCAGAACGTTCCCATGGACAGCACTGCCCTGGAAGGTATCACACGTCCTGCAGCTGACAATTGTTAGGCCAGGAGTTCTGCTAGCTCGGTCTGCATGGAAAGGATACCTGTCTTTTTCTGACCCTGTCACCTGTTGCAGATTGGGGTGAGTCAGCTCTTCTCTTTAGGGTTTTATATCTCTTCCTGAGAGGGCTTCCTGGAATTAGATTTCAGTCCATGGTGGAAGGAGGGCGGGACTCACATCGTTATGGGTCCTAGGTTACTTGCCTGTGCTTTGACCTTTCATAGAATGGCTTTTAGTGAATTGTGGTTTTGCACTGTCTCCTACTTATGGGAGGACAGTCATAGAAAATTCAGTATTACAAGTTTAGTGTAGGGATCTTTTGAACTTTAGAAAAATTATATTACATAGTTTTCTTTTTATAAGACCCAAGGGAAGAAAGTTTTCTCAGATCCTGGGGCCAGGACAAAATGTCCTCCTCATAAGCAATTCATGGGTATTTAGGTTTTAAAACAATGTCAATATTGTAACTAATTTCATTTTCCTCTTTGTTTGCACTATGAGGAGGCTCAGAGCAATAACATTAGAAGCAATTGGGCTGAATCTTGTGGTTTTCATTTTTCTTTCTTGGTTGTATCTCTAATAAAAGCTTTTTGAAAGCCATCAAAATATTTTTGGGAGAAAATTGGAATTGGAATAAATTACTTTATCAATAGAAGGAAATATATTTGCAGAACCTTCAAATGCATATATCATGAAAGTACATAATCTAAAATCCAGGCTAAGAAAATCCATCTGTTGAGAAGATATTCTTACAAAGGTGCGTTCTCAAGAGACTTGACCCTCCATTGAGAAATCTGGTAAACAGGTATTTCTGGAGTACAACAAAAGACTAAAAGAACTTAATGTGCCTGAAGTTACAAACACAAATGCAAATGTTCTAAGGACTAAAATTTTTTTTAAATTTATCACTTTGTTTTTAAGCAGAGGGTTTTTGTTACTGTTGTTAAAAAAACGTTGAAAGTTTCTAAAACTGTCACATTAACAGAGTTCTCACCATCCCCACACTAAGCAAGATCTCTGTCATTGAAAACTATCTCTTGACAGAGAAATAAATTAGTAAAGGTAAAAGCATCTCACTCCTCAAAACACTTCCATCCTTCTTAAAATGTGCTTTAGCATTGTCAAAATGTAGTTTGTTTTGTTAAAGGGTACTTTAAGTTTTAAAAAAAATTCCTAGAAAGCTATAAATGAGGCAACTTCCCACTCAGAATTATATTGTCATGGTATCATACTTAACAAAGAAAGAAAACTAAGTGTTTTGGAATTAAAATTTGAAGATTCTGACTAGAGTAGACCCAGATATAGCACACGAGAGCTGTCTGGAAAGTACTGAATTGTTGCTTAGTTGAAGTAACAGAACCCAAAAAAGTCTCCTACACAAAGGCAGCCATAGAGTTCCAACCCAAACATGTGCTCGATAGTGATCATCTGACGTGCTGCTTTCAGGAAGAAGGTACTGCTCATCCCTGTGCTGAGGCATATAAAACAGTGCAGAGCATTCTTTTCATTAAATACGTTAGTCTCTTTCATATTTGTAACACAAACACATGATCATCAATATAATTATGTCTTCCCAATCATTTAGTCAAATAAAGGGCAAGATAAGAGAAAATTATTTAAATAATAATAAATTATGGTGTTTGAGAATTTAGTGAGTGCTCTGCATGCTGGCCAGTGTTCCAGGTGGATTCTCTTATTAATGATTTAACAAACTATGGGGTGGGTACTGCTCCTAATTTCATTATATAAAGGAGGGAACTTGGGGACTAATTTTTCCAAGGTCCACAGCCCCTCCTCAGTGATAGATGGGACTGTAATCCAAGACTGAGTGCTTGATCACAGCTCTGTAAACCCTGTAAAGAGGATAAATGTCCCGACTGCAAGTCAGTGGTAGAGCTGAGGAAAAAAAGGGAAGAGGGACCCAGATCTCACCAATCCCACACTGGAAGAGCCCTCCTGAGCTCCGTCTCCACTGCTTAGAATGAATGGGAGCAAGCCATGCCATTAGAACAAATAGGTACACACAAAGACCGGATGGATGGCTCTCCAAATAACTGAGAGGAAACAATTCTGCCTTGGCTCTTATTATCTGATGTCAAACTGTTTCATTCTGCATCTCTGTGAAGAGAGAACAAATGCGTTTTCACTTTTACAAAATTAATTTGCCTATAGTGTATTTAAAGTAATAATCATTCTAATTATCCATCTATTCTGACACCAGATAGTTGTGACCCTGAGAAGCTTGGCTCTCCTATCTCCCTGCTCCCAATTCCATTAAACAAGGATGGATAAAGGGCTTTCTTATCAAAATACCTTAGTATTTGATGATGAGTGCAACAAACAAATGCTGAGCTGCCTTTGTATTTAGGCCGAAAGACCAGGCATTTTCCAGTGTAGCTTCTATCCACATTTAAAGGCCTAATCCAAATATAGTTTCTATTTGAAATAATTAAGATATCATTTGGGCCAACATTTTAACATTCAAAAATAATTTAATACTAACAGCTGGCTGGGCATCTGTCTACACATTGTGGCCCACTTCATCTTTCAAATACCTAGGCTATCCCTAGAATGAACCTGCATTGACCCTATACCCCTTTCCCAATTGAGTAGAAGTGTTCAGGGAAGAGGGAGAGAGGGTCAACCCTTCCCATTACTTCAGTCTTTGGGAACTGGTATGTCCCAGCTTGAAGGCTTGTGGCCGGTGGCCCTGCATATCCACCTCAAGCGTGTGGCTGAGAGGGCCGTGTGGCCTCCTTGAGAAGGGGATGGCAGCTGAGCTCTCCCAGCCCCTGGGTGCTGCCAGTTGCCTCCTAAAATAGGAAGCCTCTTACCAGCCCGCAGGACGGCTGGGTAAGCAGCCCTGAAGGAGCAATAATTCAAGCATTTTTATGATATATATCAGCTGTCTTGGGATTCTCCCCCACTGCATCTAAACTTTGGCATTTATAACTCATTCCATGTGAAAGTAAGGGACTTCCTGGATTTGGGTCTAAGATTGCAGTTGCTGTTTTTAAGTTTTATTAATCCAGCATTGTCTGTTTTTGTAAAATAGCTTATTTAGATATATTTGATTAGCATTTGTTGGGCTCCTTTACACCTGTTTGAGTGTTCTCTCCTGAAGGTGAAGGAAAATACCATTCCTTACCAATCTTTCTTCTTTCCCTTGCTCTGGTCCAAAGGGGAAATTAACTTGGCTCTAGCTGACGAGCTACTGGCCACCTCCCACTTTCACCCTTATGTGAGGCCTGGGAACTTGGCGGGGGGTGCAGGGATGTAAGTCCTGATGTCCATACGAGGGGGAAGACAGATGCCCCAGCTCAAACAGAGAGGATAAATTCACCTTTCCTCCACCTTTTTTGTTCTATTCGGGCCCTCAAGGGATTGGATAGTGCCTATCTGCAATGGTGAGGGCAATCTTCTTTATTCAGCCCCCAGCTCAAATGCTAATCTCTTCTGGAAACACTCTCGCAGACACACCCAGAAGTAATGTTTACCACTATCTGGGCATCCTTTAGCCCAGTCAAGTTGACACATAAAATTAACATCACAGCTGATGTGGGTCCTGAGTGGGCCTCCTCGGACAGTTTGCTGTAGAAGGGCCCTCTGCAGATTTGAATAGCTCTTTCCAAGCAAACAGGCAGATCAAAAGTGAAATGATCAAAGAGAGTCTAACAAAGACATCACGCCTGAGCAAGGTGAAGTGTGAATTGTGGAAGCTCTGTTTATGTTCCAATACCTTGGGGAGTCGGGTACAAAGGCAAATTTTATTGCAGTGATGAAAAAAATCCATTGATTTACATGGTTCTGGAAATGCATCTAGCCAGATGAAAGAACACAAACAAAACAAGAATTAACCTGATTCTCCTCCTGTCTCCTCCCTCCTCCTCCCTTCATGAATGTGGGTTTTGGGAGGAAACATGACTTGTGGATGAGGCAGAAAGCAGGGACAAACTTCAGATGCTGCCTGGTTCCACTGCATGGACTTGTCTCGCCAGCCATCCAGATGGGCAGAGTGACAGGAGGAAGGCTTCCTGCCAGCTCCTAGCTGTCCTCATCCTGAGTTCCTATTTGACATGTTAAACAATTACTCAGATAAAGACATAAAAGGCATGGAGAGTATCAATTCTCCCCCCGACCTCTCTCATCTGAACCTTCTTCTTGTGTTTGGAGAATTGCTTACATAATAAGCCCTGATGGGAAGCAGAGCTTACCTCCAAAAATAGATTCTGAAAGTGTCAGACACTGGCCGGGCACGGTGGCTCACGCCTGTAATCCCAACACTTTGGGAGGCCAATGGGGGCAGATCACAAGGTCAGGAGACTGAGACGTTGGTGAAACCCCGTCTCTACCAAAAATACAAAAATTAGCTGGGCATGGTGGTGCATGCCTGTAATCCCAGCTACCCGGGAGGCTGAGGCAGGAGAATCACTTGAACCAGGGAGTTGGAGGTTGCAGTGAGCTCAGATCGTGCCACTGCACTCCAGCCTGGCGACAGAGTGACACTCCATCTCAAAAAAAAAAGAAAAAAAGTGCCAGATATTTGGGTCCCAGGCCTCCATGCAGCTGGAGTGTGGGTAAGTGACCCTAGCACAGCCACTCAGACTCACCGCCCCCCACCCACTTTGAACAGAGGATAGGAACTCAGAATAGTGACTGAGACAAATTCCTTCTGGTGGCAGAAGCTCTGGGTTTCCAGGTCAGCACTGGCACCACTGTAGCATCTATGTCCGTGGTCCAGGGCCAGACACTGCGCAGGCAGTGCCGTCCAGGTGCCAGGAGCAGCAATGTCCTCTGCAGCTGGGCTCTGTCGAGTGGTTTGTGATGCCGTCCCTTCTACTGCTCAGGCTACCTTCTCCCTGTTCCACCCAAAGTTCTGTGGCCTTCCCAGTGCACCAATGAACCACTCAAAATATTTGCAATCAATTTCTTCTCTGCTTATAGCAGCCAGAGTTGGCTTTGTTGCTTCCAACTAAGAACGATTGACTGGCAGCATGCTTTTCAAACTTTACCAAAGCCATGAGGCTGGAAGGAAAGCAATCTACTGGATAGCATAACAGGATACAAAAGACTATTAGGAGTTGGAATCTAAGAAGAGGATATCAAACAGATAAATAGGTGTGCCCAAAGTGAGCCCAAAATCCAGCACCATGAGACCAGGCTTTGAGCAATACTTCTCCAACCTGAGTTGGAAAATTCAGACACTTTTACAAAACAAAGGGACACTCTCAGCATTGATTTTAAATATATTTTTTATCACATTGCTACTCAAATAAAAGAAATTAAAATTAAGTATAAGCACCTTATGATCATAGCTCGTTTACAGTTATAAAACCAAAACAAATTTACAAATTAATTACCAGCAGAACTACAAAAGCAATAACATTCAAATTAACATCATTAATTTAATGTGAGAGATGATGATGTTTTGCTGAAATGGGATCATTCCTCACCACATGACTCTGGCAGCGACTGCTAAGGCACATGGGGTTTCTGAGAGGGGCTGGCCTGTCTATACCCCCCAAGCTAGGAATCCACTGAGCCCTGTAAACCCTCCCATCCATCACGTTTCAGCTTCCCCCTAATTTTTTTTTTTTGTTGTTGTTGTTGTTCCTTTCATTCTTTCCTCCCTGCTCCTCTTAATTTTTATCAGAGTCTTGTCTCCAGCTAGCTGGGCTTTTGTCTTGGTGCCCTGACTTGCATCAAATTTTCTTCTTTCTGCGAATCAGTCCTTCCTGAGTCCTAACACCCTGGGATTGAAGTCACTGGCCCAGTTGAAGCCCGGGGTGACCTCTGGCCAAACTAACTGAGACCAGAAGGCAAGATCAAGTGGTGCTCATATGATGGCTCCCATAGCACCTTGGCATTAACAAAGATGCGGAGGGACAGTTCACAGCACAGTGATGTGCGACAGCCACCTCAGAGTAGTACAACATGGCTAAGTCATGTGTGACGCAACTCCTCCACCCTGGAGCAAAAGTCATGAAAGGTCTTAGGCATGTCCATCAGGGGACATATGTGAAGATGTTCATGGAAGCATTGTTTGTGGTGGCAAGGGGTGACCTGGTTTCCATCACTGGGAAAGTAATCCATGGCAGATAGATGCCATGGCATACCATACAGCAATTAGAACCCATGGCAGTTCACATACCAACACGTGGTAGGAACTAGAATGAGACTTAAAATCCTATTTCAAAAGTAAAGATACCTACAAAAAAACTACGCATTTTGCAAGAAGCCATGCAAATATAAAGTGCATATCAAATTTAAATGTTTGCCTGTAATAGTGAGCAGGAAGGGTAATGAAATATGTTGATAAAAGACTAATATAAAAACACACTCACTAACAAACAAGAGAAGAGCTTTATGTGAATGAATGAAAATAGTTTCTATGAATGTTAATGTTTAATGAATGCTTAAGTTGACCCTCTAAGCCCAAAGCAAAAGAGAGAAGAGGAGAAAGAAGGGGAGGGAGAGAGGAAGAAATGAAGTGTTGAATACTACAGGTATCTGTCACACATGCAAATTATAAAGATTTTTTTAGTCTTACATGATAAGAAAAAGTATTTTGAAAGTTGCAATTAGAAAATCACACTTCGGGAGGGTGGAGCCAAGATGGCCGAATAGGAACAGCTCCGGTCTCCAGCTCCCAGCCCCAGCGACACAGAAGACGGATGATTTCTGCATTTCTGCTTGAGGTACCGGTTTCATCTCACTAGGGAGTGCCTAACAGTGGGTGCAGGACAGTCGGTGAAGCGCACTGTGCGCGAGCCGAAGCAGGGCGAGGCATTGCCTCACTCGGGAAGCGCAAGGGGTCAGGGAGTTCCCTTTCCTAGTCAAAGAAAGGGGAAACAGACGGCACCTGGAATATCGGGTCAGTCCCACCCCAATACTGCGCTTTTCCAACGGGCCTGGAAAACGGCACACTAGGAGATTGTGTCCCGCACCTGGCTCGGAGGGTCCTGTGCCCACGGAGTCTCGCTGATTGCTAGCACAGCAGTCTGAGATCAAGCTGCAAGGCGGCAGCGAGGCTGGGGGAGGGGCGCCCGCCATTGCCCAGGCTTGCTTAGGTAAACAAAGCAGCCAGGAAGCTCGAACTGGGTGGAGCCCACCACAGCTCAAGGAGGCCTGCCTGCCTCTATAGGCTCCACCTCTGGGGGCAGGGCACAGACAAACAAAAACTCAGCAAGAACCTCCACAGACTTAAAGGTCCCTGTCTGACTGACAGCTTTGAACAGAGTAATGGTTCTCCCAGCACGCAGCTGGAGATCTGAGAACAGACAGACTGCCTCCTAAAGTGGGTCCCTCACCCCTGAGCAGCCTAACTGGGAAGCACCCCCCCAGTAGGGACAGACTGACACATCATTCAACCGGGTACTCCTCTGAGACAAAACTTTCAGACGAACTATCAGACAGCTGAATTTGTGGTCTCACGAAAATCCGCTGTTCTGCAGCCACCGCTGCTGACACCCAGCCAAACAGGGTCTGGAGTGGACCTCTAGTAAACTCCAACAGACCTGCAGCTGAGGGTCCTGTCTGGTAGAAGGAAAACTAACAAACAGAAAGGACATCCACACCAAAAACCCATCTGTACATCTCCATCATCAAAGACCAAAAGTAGATAAAACCACAAAGATAGGGAAAAAACAGAACAAAAAAACTGGAAACTCTAAAAAACAGAGCACCTCTCCTCCTCCAAAGGAACGCAGTTCCTCACCAGCAACGGAACAAAGCTGGATGGAGGATGACTTTGATGAGTTGAGAGAAGAAGGCTTCAGACGATCAAACTACTCTGAGCTACGAGAGGAAATTCAAAACAATAGCAAAGAAGTTAAAAACTTTGAAAAAATATTAGAAGAATGGATAACTAGAATAACCAATGGAGAGAAGGGCTTAAAGGAGCTGATGGAGCTGAAAGCCAAGTTTCGAGAACTACGCGAAGATTGCAGAAGCCTCAGTAGCAGATGCGATCAACTGGAAGAAAGGGTATCGCTGATGGAAGATGAAATGAATGAAATGAAGAGAGAAGGGAAGTTTAGAGAAAAAAGAATAAAAAGAAATGAACAAAGCCTCCAAGAAATTTGGGACTATGTGAAAAGACCAAACCTACGTCTGATTGGTGTACCTGAAAATGATGGGGAGAATGGAACCAAGTTGGAAAACACTCTGCAAGATATTATCCAGGAGAACTTCCCCAATCTAGCAAGGCAGGCCAGCATTCAGATTCAGGAAATACAGAGAACGCCACAAAGATACTCCTCGAGAAGGGCAACTCCAAGACACATAATTGTCAGATTCACCAAAGTTGAAATGAAGGAAAAAATGTTAAGGGCAGCCAGAGAGAAAGGTCGGGTTACCCACAAAGGGAAGCCCATCAGACTAACAGCTGATCTCTCAGCAGAAACTCTACAAGCCAGAAGAGAGTGGGGGCCGATATTCAACATTCTTAAAGAAAAGAATTTTCAACCCAGAATTTGCTATCCCGCCAAACTAAGCTTCATAAGTGAAGGAGAAATAAAATACTTTACAGACAAGCAAACGCTGAGTGATTTTGTCACCACCAGGCCTGCCCTAAAAGAGCTCCTGAAGGAAGCACTAAACATGGAAAGGAACAACCGGTACCAGCCACTGCAAAAACATGCCAAATTGTAAAGACCATCGAGGCTAGGAAGAAACAATAGCAACTAACGAGCAAAATAACCAACTAACATCATAATGACAGGATCAGATTCACACATAACAATATTAACGTTAAATGTAAATGGGCTAAATGCTCCAATCAAAAGACACAGACTGGCAAACTGGATAAGGAGTCAGGACCCATCAGTGTGCTGTATTCAGGAAACCCATCTCACGTGCAGAGACACACATAGACTCAAAATAAAGGGATGGAGGAAGATCTATCAAGCAACTGGAAAACAAAAAAAGGCAGGGGTTGCAATCCTAGTCTCTGATAAAATAGACTTTAAACCAACAAAGATCAAAAGAGACAAAGAAGGCCATTACATAATGGTAAAGGGATCAATTCAACAAGAAGAGCTAACTATCCTAAATATATATGCACCCAACACAGGAGCACCCAGATTCATAAAGCAAGTCCTCAGTGACCTACAAAGGGACTTAAACTCCCACACAATAATAATGGGAGATTTTAACACCCCACTGTCAACATTAGACAGATCAACGAGACAGAAAGTTAACAAGGATATCCAGGAATTGAACTCAGCTCTACATAAAGTGGACCTAATAGACATCTACAGAACTCTCCACCCCAAGTCAACAGAATATACATTTTTTTCAGCACCACACCACACCTATTCCAAAATTGACCACATAGTTGGAAGTAAAGCTCTCCTCAGCAAATGTAAAAGAACAGAAATTATAACAAACTGTCTCTCAGACCACAGTGCAATCAAACTAGAACTCAGGATTAAGAAATTCACTCAAAACCGCTCAACTACATGGAAACTGAACAACCTGCTCCTGAATGACTATTGGGTACATAATGAAATGAAGGCAGAAATAAAGATGTTCTTTGAAACCAACGAGAACAAAGACACAACATACCAGAATCTCTGGGACACATTCAAAGCAGTGTGTAGAGGGAAATTTATAGCACTAAATGCCCACAAGAGAAAGCAGGAAAGATCCAAAATTGACACCCTAACATCACAATTAAAAGAACTAGAAAAGCAAGAGCAAACACATTCAAAAGCTAGCAGAAGGCTAGAAATAACTAAAATCAGAGCAGAACTGAAGGAAATAGAGACACAAAAAACCCTTCAAAAAATTAATGAATCCAGGAGCTGGTTTTTTGAAAAGATCAACAAAATTGATGGACCGCTAGCAAGACTAATAAAGAAGAAAAGAGAGAAGAATCAAATAGATGCAATAAAAAACGAAAAAGGGGATATCACCACTGATCCCACAGAAATACAATCTACCATCAGAGAATACTACAAACACCTCTATGCAAATAAACTAGAAAATCTAGAAGAAATGGATAAATTCCTTGACAAATACACCCTCCCAAGACTAAACCAGGAAGAAGTTGAATCTCTGAATAGACCAATAACAGGTTCTGAAATTGTGGCAATAATCAATAGCTTACCAACCAAAAAGAGTCCAGGACCTGACGGATTCACAGCTGAATTCTACCAGAGGTACAAGGAGGAACTGGTACCATTCCTTCTGAAACTATTCCAATCGATAGAAAAAGAGGGAATCCTCCCTAACACATTTTATGAAGCCAGCATCGTCCTGATACCAAAACCTGGCAGAGACATAACCAAAAAAGAGAATTTCAGACCAATATCCTTGATGAACATTGATGCGAAAATCCTCAATAAAATACTGGCAAACCGAATCCAGCAGCACATCAAAAAGCTTATCCACCATGATCAAGTGGGCTTCATCCCTGGGATGCAAGGCTGGTTCAACATACGCAAATCAATAAATGTAATCCAGCATATAAACAGAACCAAAGACAAAAACCACATGATTATCTCAATAGATGCAGAAAAGGCCTTTGACAAAATTCAACAACCCTTCATGCTAAAAACTCTCAATAAATTAGGTATTGATGGGACGTATCTCAAGATAATAAGAGCTATCTATGACAAACCCACAGCCAATATCATACTGAATGGGCAAAAACTGGAAGCATTCCCTCTGAAAACTGGCACAAGACAGGGATGCCCTCTCTCACCGCTCCTATTCAACATAGTGCTGGAAGTTCTGGCCAGAGCAATCAGGCAGGAGAAGGAAATAAAGGGTATTCAATTAGGAAAAGAGGAAGTCAAATTGTCCCTGTTTGCAGATGACATGATTGTATATCTAGAAAACCCCATTGTCTCAGCCCAAAATCTCCTTAAGCTGATTAGCAACTTCAGCAAAGTCTCAGGATACAAAATTAATGTACAAAAATCACAAGCATTCTTGTACACCAATAACAGACAAACAGAGAGCCAAATCATGAGTGAACTCCCATTCACAATTGCTTCAAAGAGAATCAAATACCTAGGAATCCAACTTACAAGGGATGTGAAGGACCTCTTCAAGGAGAACTACAAACCACTGCTCAATGAAATAAAAGAGGATACAAACAAATGGAAGAACATTCCATGCTCATGGGTTGGAAGAATCAATATCGTGAAAATGGCCATACTGCCCAAGGTAATTTATAGATTCAATGCCATCCCCATCAAGCTACCAATGACTTTCTTCACAGAATTGGAAAAAACTACTTTAAAGTTCATATGGAACCAAAAAAGAGCCCGCATCGCCAAGTCAATCCTAAGCCAAAAGAACAAAGCTGGAGGCATCACGCTACCTGACTTTAAACTATACTACAAGGCTACAGTAACCAAAACAGCATGGTACTGGTACCACAACAGAGACATAGATCAATGGAACAGAACAGAGCCCTCAGAAATGACGCCGCATAGCTACAACTATCTGATCTTTGACAAACCTGACAAAAACAAGAAATGGGGAAAGGATTCCCTATTTAATAAATGGTGCTGGGAAAACTGGCTAGCCATATGTAGAAAGCTGAAACTGGATCCCTTCCTTACACCTTATACAAAAATTAATTCAAGATGGATTAAAGACTTATATGTTAGACCTAAAACCATTAAAATCCTACAAGAAAACCTAGGCAATACCATCCAGGACATAGGCGTGGGCAAGGACTTCATGTCTAAAACACCAAAAGCAATGGCAACAAAAGCAAAAATTGACAAATGGGATCTCATTAAACTAAAGAGCTTCTGCACAGCAAAAGAAACTATCATCAGAGTGAACAGGCAACCTACAGAATGGGAGAAAATTTTTGCAACCTACTCATCTGACAAAGGGCTAATATCCAGAATCTACAATGAACTCAAACAAATTTACAAGAAAAAAACAAACAACCCCATCAAAAAGTGGGCAGAGGACATGAACAGACACTTCTCAAAAGAAGACATTTATGCAGCCGAAAAACACATGAAGAAATGCTCATCATCACTGGCCATCAGAGAAATGCAAATCAAAACCACAGTGAGATACCATCTCACACCAGTTAGAATGGCCATCATTAAAAAATCAGGAAACAATAGGTGCTGGAGAGGATGTGGAGAAATAGGAACACTTTTACACTGTTGGTGGGACTGTAAACTAGTTCAACCATTGTGGAAGTCAGTGTGGCGATTCCTCAGGGATCTCGAACTAGAAATACCATTTGACCCAGCCATCCCATTACTGGGTATATACCCAAAGGACTATAAATCATGCTGCTATAAAGACACATGCACACGTATGTTTATTGCGGCACTATTCACAATAGCAAAGAGTTGGAACCAACCCAAATGTCCAACAACGATAGACTGGATTAAGAAAATGTGGCACATATACACCATGGAATACTATGCAGCCATAAAAAATGATGAGTTCGTGTCCTTTGTAGGGACATGGATGAAACTGGAAAACATCATTCTCAGTAAACTATCGCAAGGACAAAAAACCAAACACCGCATGTTCTCACTCATAGGTGGGAATTGAACAATGAGAACTCATGGACACAGGAAGGGGAACATCACACTCCGGGGACTGTTGTGGGGTGGGGGGAGGGGGGAGGGACAGCATTAGGAGATACACCTAATGCTAAATGACGAGTTAATGGGTGCAGGAAATCAACATGGCACATGGATACATATGTAACAAACCTGCACATTGTGCACATGTACCCTAAAACCCTAAAGTATAATAAAAAAAAAAAAAAACAAAAAACAAAAATTAAATCTCAAAAATTCTCACATTTAAAAAAAAAAAAAAAAAAAAAGAAAATCACACTTCGAAAGGCAATAGGAAAATTAGCCGGGCCTGGTGGCATGCGCCTGTAGTCCCAGCTACTCAGGAAGCTGAGGTGGGAGAATTGCTTGAACCCAGAAAGTGGAGGTTGCAGTGAGCCGAGATTGTGCGACTGCACTCCAGCCTGGGCAACAGAGCCATTATCCTGACTTTGACTTATCCAAATGCAAGTCTACCAAGCATGGTTGGAACATAATGAACATGAAGCTATTCTCTATTGCATAATAAGTTTGCACACAGCTTTATCTTTACAAGCCAGAATAATCTGTGCTATTTCAGTTACATTTGAGTGAAATACCCTAGTCATGATTCACGAAAACATTTTATTAACTGATTATAGATCTTGTTGCTTCGTCAGGGAGACTAAGAAGTGCACTTCTGACCTAAAAATCCTTCAGCAGAGATTGAATGACATACCAAGTGTTACAATTCCCCATTCAATTGCCAGTAAGAGATGCTAGGAAAATGACATTTCTTCTAACGGGCATCAGCCATATATTAAATAAGATGATGATTTTCATAGTTATCTTGGAATATGTGAAAATCTTTTAAGACTTTGCAAATAAGTTTTAAAAATAGTTGCTTTGTGTACACAAGAATCAACACCAGTTGATTCTTAACTCCAAGGCATAAAATTAAGCTTGTTATGGTTTGGCATTGAATTGAGCTTTCACCTTAAATTAAATCACAGTAAGAAGACATACAAACAAATTATATGACATTTCTCAGCTGCAGCTTAAAATCTATTTACTTTCCAGTCCATTCTAGGTAACTACCAATTTGTGTAAATATCTGAGTTATTCATGATGTAAATATTTTGCTTGATAGCCATGTGCCCTCCCATTCCTCAGCTCCATTACAGATAGGTGGAACCATGTGAATGGGAATGGGAATCATGAGTGTCACATGATGTGAATCATGAGTGTCATATCTGATTTGAGGTTTTAAAACCCGAAGTCAGCGCTCCACCCTCCCACCTTCCCACCTGCCGTGACCACAGAGTGCCCATATGAGGTGCTATAGCACCTCTCAGCCTGGGTCTTCGAGAGACTATGAGATACAAGCTCCCTGCCTATTTGCACTGGGTAAGTAGCACAAATGAGAAAGAAACCTTTGTTCTATTTAAGCCACTGAGATCTGGGGGTTGTTTGGTTACTGCAGCATAACCTAGCCTATTCTGACTAATATTCATATTGAATGACTTGGTTAACAAATAACCCAACTGATTACCACAGGGAAGGAACAAAACAAAACCAGATTAAAAGATAATTGGCACCGGAAATAAAGGGCATCCAAATTGGAGAGGACAAAGTCAAATTTTCCCTGTTTGCTAATGACATGATTGTATATATAGAAAACCCCATACAGATTCCACCAGAAAACAGTTAGAATTAATAAACAAATTCAGTAAACTGGCAGGATACAAAATCAACACTAAAAAAATCAGTAGTGCTGCTATATGCCGGCAGTCTACCAGAAAAAGTGATGTATAGATTCAATGCAATTCCTATTAGAATACCACTACATTTTTTCACAGAAATAGAAAAAGCAGTCCCAAAATTTGTGAAGAATCCCAAAAGATCAAGATTTCTTTGGCTACTTGTGATCTTTTGTGACCTCAAATAGCCAAAGCAATCTTGAGCAAAAAGAATAAAGCTGGAGGCATCACACTACCTGACTTCAAAATATACTAGAAAGGAATAGTAACCAAAACATCCTGGTACAGACACACAGACCAACGGAACAAAATAGAGAATCCAGAAATAAATTCATGTACTTACAGCCAACTGATTTTCAACAAAGGCACCAAGAACACACATTAAGAAAATGATATAATTAGCTGGGTGTGGTGGTGGGTGCCTGTAATCCCAGCTACTTGGGAGGCTGAGACAGGAGAATTGCTTGAACCTGGGAGGCTTAGGTTGCAGTGAGCCAAGATTGCGCCACTGCACTCCAGCCTGGGCAACAGAGTGACACGACATCTCAAAAAAAAAGAAAAGAAAAGAAAAGAAAAGAAAAAGACAGTTTTTTCAATAAGTGGTGCTGGGGAAACTGGATATCCACATGCAGAACAATGAAACTAGACCTCATCTCCTACATTTCAAAAATTAAAATGAATTAAAGACTTAAATGCAAGACCCAAAACTCAAAAACTGCAAAAAGAAAACACAGAAGAGACACTTCATGAAATTGGTCCGAGCAAGGATTTTTTGGATAAGACCTCAAAAGCAAAGCCAATAAAAACAAAATAGACAAATGGGATTATATCAAACTAAAAAACCTTCTCCACAGCAAAGGAAAAAGGAGCAAAGAGACAACTAACAGAATGGGAGAAAATATTTGCAAACTAGGCATCTGACCAAAGGTTAATATCCAGAGTATATAAAAAACTCAACTCAATAGCATAAAAAGAAAATAATATATAACTCGATTTTAAAATAAACAAAATATCTGAATAAACATTTCTCAAAAGAAGACATGCAAATGGCCAACAGATATATTTAAAAAATGCCCAACATCACGAATCATCAGAGAATGCAAATCAAAATAACCACAAGACACCATCTCACCCCACGCTAGTGAGGATATGGAGAAAGGGGAATTCGTACTCTGTTGGTGGGAATGTAAATTAATACAGTCATTATGGACAACAATTTACGGAGGTTCCTCAAAAAATTAAAGATAGAACTACCATATGATCCAACAATCCCACCACTGCATAGGATTGAAATCAGTATATTGAAAAGATATTTGCACTCCCTTATTTATTGCAGCACTATTGATAATAGCCAAGATATGGAGTCAACCTAAGTCAATGGATAAGTGGATTTTTAAAATGTGGTATATATACACAATGGAATACTATAAACAACATGTATGAACCTAGAGGACATTATGTTAAGTGAAATAAGCCAAGAACAGAAGGACAAATACTGCATAAGATCACTCGTATGTGGAATCTTAAAAGCTGATCTTGTAGAAGTAAAGAGTAGAATAGTGGTTTGCAGAGGCTGGGGAGGAGGGGAGGATGGGGAGAGGTTGGTGAATGGGTACGAAGTTACAGTTAGATGGGAGAAGTAAGTTATTGTGTTCTATTTCACAGTAGGGTGACTGTAGTTAACAATAATGTATTATATATTTCAAAATAGCTGAAAGAGAAGATTTTAAATGCTCTTACTACAAAGAAATGAGAATTATTTGAGGTGATGGATAGGCTAATTACCCTCATTTGATCATTGTGCAATGTATACATTGGAAAAGTCAAGCAACGATATTTGGAAATATAGAACAGTTCCTTCTGGCTGTGTCATCTGATTAGGTAAAAAGTGAGTGATACAGATAGGAAGGGCTTCCATTTCAGAGGGCTATCAATAAGCTGCAGGGCTGTAGTAAGGACTAACAAAAGAAGGTGGACTTTGAGCTAAGCTTTATAATTTAGGCCCAATTTGGAGAGGCTATGGCAAGAATATGAGTAAGGATCTGTAATGAAGAATGGGCCTAGAATAGTCCAAAGACAGTGGAAAGAGAGGTTCATTTAAGAGAAAAATGGGAAACAGAGCTTGAAATATTTTAACACCATAACATGAAGTTTATTGAATATCAAATAAAGGAGTTTGTACTTATATTAAAGTCAATAGGGGATGGGTATGGTGTCTCACACCTGTAAGCCCAGCACTTTGGGAAGCCAAGGTGGGTGGATCACTTGAGCTTAGGAGTTCAAGACCAGCCTGAGGATCATGGCAAAACCCTGTATCTACAACAACAACAAAAAATAGCTAGGTGTTGTGCCATGTACCTGCAGTCCCAGCTATCTGGGAAGCTGAGGCGAGAGGATCACCTGAGCCTGGAGGTCAAGGGTGCGGTGAGCTGTGATCATACCACTGCACTCCAGCCTGGGCCACAGAATGAGACCCTGTCTAAAAAAAAAAAAAAAAAGAGTCAATAGGGAGTAACTGGGCTTTTCAAATGCTAGATTTCACTATAGAGAGTGCAATCAGCTTTAGGTGAAAGTGGTTTCAGGACTATTAACATCGGTGTTCAGGGTCCATTTGAGAGGTGGACTGAGTAGAAACCAAAGACTGGAGATCCCTCTCCAGGTGGGAGGTTCACTACTCCAGGTGGGAGGTTCACTAAGGTTGTGGTCATGAAAATGAAAGGAAGAGAGAGATATGAATGGCCTTTTGAAGAATCTACAGATACTTGTCACTGAATAGATGCACAAAGCAAAGGGGGATAACTACGAAGTCCCTCACTCATTCCTTCATTATTCATTCAGCAAATACATCTTAAGCACCCACCACCTAGCAGACACTATTCTACATTCCTGGAATACAGCTGTCCCTGCTCTACTGGAACTTAAATGCTAGTGGAGGGGAGAGAAACAATAAGCAAATACGACACCATAAATTACATCAGGTGAAGAAAAGAGAACTAGATAAGGGGATGAAGAGGAACAGAGACTGGGGGAATAGGCATTACTATTTCAGTTACAGTGAGCAGAAGGCCACATTGGTAAGGTAACAGTCAAGCAAAATCTGAATAAAATGAAGAAGCAAACCATGTGAACATCTAGGGAAGAGCATTTAGGAAGCAGAACAGTAACTGCAAACACAAGAGGTAGGAGTGTGCCAGAAGTGTCCTTTCCAGCAAGGGATTCATTGGGGCTGGAGGTGAATGAGCAAGGGTCGGCATACAGAAGATGAAGTGGTAGAGGTACCAAGGGGACAAGCCATATTGGTCCTCCTGCACCATGTAAATACGGGAACTTAATTCTGGGTGAGGTGAGGAAGTTGTGGGTGCATTCTATGTCTAGAAGTGTCATTTAAAAGTATTTATTCTAGCTCTTATGTGAGGCATAGACTAGGGAAGGAAGAATGAAAGCTGAGAGACCAGAGAAGTTTGTTTCAGGAAGCCAAGAAAGAATGGCATGGTTTGGACTAGGATGATAGCAGCAGAGATATGGCCATATTTGAAGTGTGTTTTGGAAGTCAAGCTGGCAAAATTTACTAATAAATTTTATTTTAGCTGTGAGGGGGAAGATGGGTATCCAAAAATGATCACAAGTTTTCTGAGCAACTTGAAAAAATGAGTTGTGGATCACTCTGGAAGAAGCAGGTTTTGGGGGAAGTACACTAAGGGTTCTTTCTGGGACATGTAAAGTTGAAGATACCTGTTAAACATCCAAGTGGAGATGTCAGGTAGGAAGTTGGATATAGCATCTAGAGTTCAGGGAGATGGTAAAGTTTGAAGATATAAATGGGGGAGTTGTCAGCTGCTATGATCTCCCCAAAATTTATATGCTGGAACTTACTCTCCAATATAATAGTATTGACAGGTGGGGCCTTTAGGAGATGATTAAGTCATGAGGGCTCCACCTTCATGAATGGGATTAGTGCCCTTATAAAAGGGCCCAAGGGGGCTTGTTTGTCTTTTCCACTATATGAGGATTCAGTGAGAGGACACCATCTATGAGCCAGAATGAACCTTCACCAGGAGCAGCATCTGCTGGTGGTATGATCTTGGACTTCCCAGTCTCCAGAACTGTGAGTAATAAATTTCTATTATTTATAAGTTACCCAGCCTAAAGTATTTTGTTATAGCAACCTGGATGTATTCTGACACCCACCTATAGTATTTAAAGCCACGGAAGTGAACAAGACCACTCAGGGAATGAAATCTATGAAGAAAGGGGTCTGACGTCAAATGGAGCCCCAGGGCGGTCTACCATTTAGAGGTCAAGAAGATGAGGAGGAATGCCAAGTAAAGAAACCTGAGAAGAAGTGGTGGGAGAAGACCCAAGAATGTGGTTTCCTGGAGGCCAAGTGAAGAATATGATTCAAGCAGGATGGAGTGATCACTGTGTCGTGTTTCCAAAAGGTCAAACAAATGAGGACTGAGAACAGATCATTAGGCTTGGCACTGGGAGGACATTGGTGACCCTTATCAGAATGGTCTCCAAGAAGTAGGGAGACCTGTTGGGACCGGGTTGAAGACAGAACTCTGTCAAGGTGTTTTGCTGTAAAGGAAAGAAGAGAAAAGGGTCATTTCCCGGAAAAGAAGGGGGCGGGGTTCAAGGTGTTTTTTGTAGTGGGAGAAATTGTAGCATTCTTTTATGCTAATGAGAATGATCTAAAACAGGAGGAGAACCAACAATGGAAGAGAGAGAATAATTATCATTACAGGGAAAGACTCCCTGAATAGGCAGGAGGAAGTAGAATCCAGAGAATCACTGGAGGGTGTGTTAAATAAATCAATTATGTCTTATAATTTGACAGATTATTTAGGTTTTGCTTCTTTTCATGTTTCAAGATAACAATGGGGTCTCTGGATGTTATCTATATCTTCTCCCTATTTTTAACTAAATTGGATTTATATCTAATGCTTCTTGTTGCAAATTATGGTGAAAAAAATTCATACTTTAAATACTTTAAAATGCCTGTTTGAGGGTAAGGGGTAGGGGGTTATGTGGGAGAGTGAAGAAGACTAATACACTGCAGGGGTGTAAACATGGTTTCATTGGTTTTATAAGGGAATTGGATGGTTTATCTAGAGGTCTAAAGGGATGGTTTTGAGGGCCCTAAATCATTGCTTTACACATACCACACCACCTTCAAAAGCCTTCCATAACTCTTATTGTGTACTGAGGTTGTTTTAATCATGGACTTGATATTGTAGTCCTCAGTCTATCTCTAGAATCCTCCTGTACAACCTTGGACATATTCCAGTTTCCTCATTTGTAAAATGGGGATGGTAATGCCTACTTGTCATGTTTGTTGTAATGATTAAATAATACAATGTGTGTAAACTGTTAAGCTAATATTGGGCCAACAGGATGTGCTCAGTAAACTTTAGTGAATACTATAACAGCTATTACTGACTTAGAGGACACTGTGGCAGCCTCTCCAGCATTTACCAAAACCTCCGTGGTTTTGATGGTACTGATTCTACCTCTAATTCCTGGGATAAACCCTGAAAGAAAATCTTCACTATTTGGTTCAAGCAAGAAAAGTCTCTTTTTCATGATTAATAGAAGGGCCCCCCACTCCTTGGGGAGATATATTATATTAATAGAATTAATAGAAAGGCCTCCCACTCCAGCAGAGATGTATATTGTCCTGCAAGCATCTGGAAGCTATATTGCAGCATGATTGGTGTCCACTCTAAGATGAAGCTGACATTTTGAAAGGCAGAGAAGAAATGGAAAGAAGCCAGCTCCATGATGAGTTTGAGTTACTAGTTTAAGCCAACATTTAAGTCGGTTATGTGAGTTAACTAATGGTCCTAATATTTAAGCCAGCGTGTGCTGAGTTTTCTGTCACCTATTGTTGTAGTCCATTTTGTGCTGCTATACCACAATACCTGAAGCTGTGTAATTTATAATCAACATACATTTATTGGCTTATAGTTCTGGAGGCTGGGAGGTAAAACATCAAGGTGCTGGCATCTTGTGTGGGGCAACTTGCTGTATAACAGAAGGTGGAAGGGCAAGAGCACAGGAGAGCAAACCCACTCTGGCCATCCTTTTTAATAATGCCATTAATCTATTCATAAGGGCTGAGCCCTCAAAACAAAAACACCTTCCATTACGTCTCACCTCCCAACATCGTCACACTGGGAATTAAGTTTCCAACACATGAACTCCAGGAAGCACATTTAAAGCATAACACCTATGTGTTGGAAAAAAAAAAAAAGAACACAGACTTAAAGTTTAAGGTAAGATCCAGCTATTTACTAATAGCTAAATACTGGAGGGAAGGGGGAACATTCACCATTCAGAAGCAAGGAGACTATCTAACTCCATTTCTTTGACTGGCTGCTGGGTTCAAAGTTTAGATCCACAAAATGGGAACGTGGGGAAGGGAGTAGTGATAAAGGCAATGGATTTTAAAAAATATTTTTAACTTTTATTTTAGATTCAGGGGGTACATATGTAGGTTTGCTACATGGGTGTATTGCAGGATACTGAGGTTTGGGGTACAACTGATCCCGTCACTCAGGTACTAAACATAGTACCCAACAGTTAGTTTTTCAACACTTGCCTCCCTTCCCTTCTCCCCCTACTAGTAGTTCCCAGTGTCTATTGTTGCCATCTTTACATCCATGAGTAACCAATGTTTAGCTTCCACTTAAGAGTAAGAACATGCGGTATTTGGTTTTCTATTCCCCCATTAATTCACTTAGAATACTGGCCTCCAGCTACATTCATGTTGCTGCAAAGGGCATGATTTTGTTATTTTTTATGGCTGCATTGTGTTCCATGGAGCATATGTACCACATTTTCTTTATCCAATCCACTGTTGATGGGCACCTAGGTTGATTCCATATCTTGCTATTGTGCATAGTGCTGCCATAAGCATATAAATGCATGTGTATTTTTTGTAGAATGATCTATTTTCTTTTGAATATATACCCAGTAATAGGATTGCTGGGTCAAATGGTCGTTCTGTTTTAAGTTCTTCGAGAAATCTCCAAATGGCTTTCCACAGTGGCTGAACTAACTTGCATTCCCACCAATGGTATATAAGTGTTTGCTTTTCAATGCAGCCTTGCCAGCATCAGTTGTTTTTCTGATTATCATTATTATTATTATTATTGTTTTTGAGATGCAGTCTCACTCTGTTGCCCAGGCTGGAGTGCAGTGGCATGATCTCCGCTCGCTACAGCCTCCACCTCCTGAGTTCAAGCGATTCTCCTGCCTCAGTCTCCCTAGTAGCTGGGACTACAGGCGTGCACCACTATACCTGGCTAATTTTTGTACTTTTAGTAGAGATGGGGTCTCACCATGTTGGTCAGGCTGGTCTCGAACTCCTGAACTCAAATGATCCTCCCACCTCAGCCTCCCAAGGTGCTGGGATTACAGACGTGAGTCACTATGCCCGGCCTGTTTTTCTGATTTTTAAGTAGTAGCCATTCTGACTGATGTGAGACAGTTTCTCACTGTGGTTCTGATTTGCATTTCTGTGATGATTAGTGATGTGGAAAGTTTTATTCACTTTTGTCAGCCACTTGTATGTCTTCTTTTGAGAGATGTCTATTCATATTCCTTGCCCACTTTTTAATGGGGTTAGTTGTTTTCTGCTAGTTGAATTAAGTTCCTTATAGATTCTATCCAGAATCTATAAGAATCTATAAGGGTATTAGACCTTTGTCAGATGCATAGTTTGCAGACATTTTCTTCCATTCTGTAGGTTGTCTGTTTACTCTGTTTGTAGTTGCTTTTGCTGTGCAGAAGCTCTTTAGTTTAATTAGGTCTCGCTTGCCAATTTTTTATTTTGTTGCAATTGCTTTTGGGGACTTAGTCATAAATTATATTTGCCAAGGCTGATGTCCAAAATGGTGGCCTCCAGGTTTTCTTCTAGGATTCTTATAGCATGAAGTCTTATATTAAAATTTTTAATTCACCTCGAGTTGACTTTTGTATATTGTGAAAGGTAGGGATCCAATTCCAGTCTTCTGCATATGGCTATCCAGTTATCCCTGCACCATTTATTGAATAGGGAGATCTTTCCCATTGCTTATTTTTGTTAACTTTGTTGAAGACTAGGTGTGCACTGGTATAGGTGTGCAGCTTTATTTCTGGGTTCTCTATTCTGTTGGCAATGGATTTTTTTTTTTTGAGACAGGGTTTCACCCTGTCACCCAAGCTGGAGTTCAGAGTGTGTTCATGGCTCACTACAGCCTTGACTCCCCTGGCTGAGGTGACCCTACCACCTCAGCCTCCTGAGTAGCTGGGAACACAGGTGCATGCCACCACACCCGGCTAAGTTTTTTTTTTAATAAACGATATTTCACCATATTGTTCAGGCTGGTCTTGAACTCCTGGGTTCAAGTAATCCACCAGCCTCGGCCTCCCAAAGTGCTGGGATTACAGGTGTGAGCCACTGCACCCAGCCTGCAATGGATTTTTTAATCATAGTAACTCCTAAGAATATCTCTTCATAGCAAGGAGTTACAATACTGCAAAGTATTCCATGGTGTTGAATATAGTTGTCAACTTAGAGAGCTAGTTTCAAGAGTGCTGACAAACCCACTTGTCAACAAAGCCATAGTATTTGTCCAAGGAGAGTCAAACTCAAGGGTTCTAATGTGCTCAGACTCTAGCCTTTTCTCGAACTATGTGACACGTAACTGTCTATTACGGGGATGACTTCTTCTGCACCTGCAACCAAAAGAGCCTTCAGGGACACACAGGATAAAGTTGAAACTCTCATCCATCTGTCTAGACCTGTGATAGTCCCTGGGACAGGTGCAGGAATAAGATGACCAACAAAATCACAATGCTCTGCCCTCATGGAGCTCATGATCTACTGGAAAAGATGGATATTTCAATTCTAGGTCTCACAAATCAAGGGATCATACACACAAGCGAAAACGTTAAACCAGTGATAAGTGCCGTGGGAGAAAGTCATGTGTTGCAATAGGAGCACATAAAGGAGTCCTGGTCTCTTGTGTATGAGTGTGTTAGTGGAGTGTCATCAACCTTTTGGCCCTCATCCTTCTCCATCTAGCTGGGTAACTTGCTACTGAAGATTTCATTAGCTATTAACATCATTACTGAATTGTCAGTAGAAACCTTGAGGTAAATCATTAGTAAGTCAGTTTCACTACTTGTGAGCAACTCTGTTGGTCTGTTTGTTTAAATCTAGTTGGGAAGGCTAATGTCTAATAGAACTTGATGTATATTGGTTTATTCAGTGGTTAAAATATAAAAGTATTGCCAAAAGTATGGGGAAACTGGCATACTTATGCAAATTTGGGGAAGAGATAATCTTACACAATTAATTTTGAAGATTATCTGGCAATAACAAAACCGTGTGTGAGTGTGTGTGTGTGTGAGTGTGTGTGTGTGTGTGAGTGTGTGTGTGTGTGTGTGTGTGTATAGGCAGATACTTAGTTTCTCCCATTTCGTATTTGTAAAGTGGAGATGCTGCTCACAGTACCCACCTGGTAGGGGTAAATAAGTCTACATGTGTAAAGGAAGTGCTCACAACAGTGCTCTTATAACTTTCTCTTAGCTGGTTTTCTTACATCATTATTCTGAAAAAAATTTTTGTCTCATGTTGTAATTTTCCTTAGGAAATTATTTTTTTGAATAGGTATTACATGAACATGGCAGAAAAATCAAAAGTTAAAAGAGAGTATACAGTGGAGAGTAAATCTTCCTCCCTCCCCAGCAACCATCCAGTTCCCCCTCCTCGAGGCAACCAATATACATGGATAAATGGACAAATGGATAGATGAACAGATGGATGGATGGATAAATACACATAAATAATTTTTTGCTTATATTATTTTTCCAATAGAATTAAAAAAAAATTCTCTTCTCATGAAGAACAAGAAGGGAGGAAGAGGAGGAGGAGAATAGGAGGAGGAGGAAGAGGAGAAAGGAAGAGGAGAAAGGAGGAAGAGGAGGAGGAGGAGAAAGAAGAGGAGGAGGAAGAGGAGGAAGAACAGGAAGAGGAAGAGGAGAAGAAGGAAGAGAGGGAGGAGGAAGAGGAAGAAGAACAGGAGGAAGAGGAGAAGAAAGAAGTGGGGAGGAAGAAGAGGAGGAGAAGGAAGAGGGGGAGGAAGAGGAGGAGAAGGGAATCATGGAGGTAATACCTGGCCAGATCTTTCCCTTTCCTGGCTCATGGAGTCTCTGAGAAATGGAGGAGTGATTTCTGGCTTTCCAAGGCATACCTATAAAGGTTGGGGACTCACTCTTGTGTAGAGCCTTCCCCATCCTGTCTAGTTACCTCATGACTTGGGGAAGATGGTTATACAGAATCCTCGAAATCTCTCTCAAGACAGGATTTCAGTGTGGCACAGCTAGTGAGTTCCCCTGTCCTGGAAAGGTTCAAGGTTCTGAATCAATATTTTTAAATCTATAACATGGAGTTTCTTTCTTATTACAAAAATAATAGGTGCACATTACCTTTTTTAAAAGTCAGAAAACATATAAAAGTATAAAAGAAAAAAATTAAATATTCATAATCCTATGATTTATATAGTTTAATCCTTAAATATTACTATGGCTACTAAGCTAATAATTTAAAATAAACTAAAGCAAATTAAACAGGAAAGTTAATATCACATCTAAAAATCACAATACAAAAAAAGGATTGGAAAATGTCTCAAATGAATACAGGCATTATTCTCAATAATTTCTAGGCCAGGCGCAGTGGCTCACACCTGTAATCCCAGCACTTTGGGAGGCCAAAGCAGGTGGGTCACGAGGTCAGGAGATCAAGACCATCCTGGCTAACACGGTGAAACCTCGTGTCTACTAAAAATACAAAAAAATTAGCTGGGCATGGTGGCAGGTGCCTGTAGTCCCAGCTACTCGGGAAGCTGAGGGAGGAGAATGGTGTGAACCCGGGAGGTGGAGCTTGCAGTGAGCCAAGATCACGCCACTGTACTCCAGCCTGGGTGACAGAGCGAGACTCTGTCTCAAAAAATAAATAAATAAATAAATAAATAATAATTTCTAACATTTTTAAAGGTGGGATTTCAATATGCTATTTGGATTAACTTAAGTTTCCTTTGTCCTGTAGCTTTTCTTGACCTGGATATAAACATTTGGAAAGTGATAAATATATTCCTTGAGGGATGAATTTTAAAGCAAATCACCTATGCCAAATAATTTATCGTGTGTGAAAACTTGTCTCAATATTTAATTGCTGGCATTTTGGTTTGTTGCTCTCGTTGCATAAGTTATGCACAGTGTTTGCTCCGGTTCCTTGCTTTGTCTCTGCCTCTTTTAATTCGACAGTCAGAAACTAAGATTGTCACTTCACAGGGAAAAAGAAGACAAGGAAGTAAAACCACAGTAGTATGGATTCCATTATTTGAAAAATGTGATTAAGTGTAGACAGGGGTTGATTTTCTTCAACAAGTCAGTCTTCTTTTACTGTTAGTATGAATTAAAAGCTTAATCAAGATAAAATGCTTAAAATATTTATAAAAGCGAGCCTGCCTTACATGTTTTTGGAGTCATATAACTTGTTTGTTCATTAAAAAACAACCATTTTTTAATCCTAGTTATGTTATGCATAATATTTACCTTCAAGTATTAAAATCATTTAAAATAAAATCCTTTGTTTTTTTCTCTGAACTAGTCCAAAATAGTAAGATTTTACTGTATTAAGCTTTCCAGGATATTATTGACTGGAAATACTCCTTTTTTTTTTCTTTATAGCTTTTGTATCTACCTTTTTTCTTTCAATCACACAAAAATATGTGTCTTTGGGTGTGGTGGCACAGATGTGTAGTCCCAACTACTCAGGAGGCTGAGGCAGGAGGATCACTTGAGCCCAGGGGTTCAAGTCCAGCCTGAGCAACATAGTGAGACCCCACCATCTCAAAAAAAAAGTGTCCATTATTTTTAAAGTTAAAATTATAACTAAGTTTTAAAACATTTAAAAGATGTGAAGATCTGAACTTGAACCATAGGTGTGTGACAAAGTAGAGATATTTATAAGGAATATCCCATTTAAATTTCAATTTATTTTCCAGGATTTAGGCAGTTAAAACACACATATTTATCTCCAAATTTATTTTATTTTAAAATGATTGCACGTTGACTGTGACTACCAAAGTCGCTATTAGTTGCCTTCTCTGTAACCAAATAGAAATAACTAATTCAACCCGCAAGCTGAACTATTCCTAATTAGTCAGAAACAAGTGCTTTTTAATTCCATTTGTAAAATGTCCAAGGGAAAAGAGTCCCAGTTTGCCTGAATAATCTGTTACTAAATTTCCTCCCTGCTTTTAATAGCTCCACCATAAAGAAGCCCTTTATTACAGTTCATTCAAATCTCTTAAGCCATAACTTAGCCCCGTTTCTTCTCCCGGGATTGGTTGTGTTGAATTTATTGCCTTTGATTTTCACTTCTATTAAGACATGTGGATTGATTTATAGGTTGCTTTAGCTTCTTCCTGTATGATAGCAATCATCAACCCATGCTTATTTGTTCAGTAGGGACAATTATTTGAGCTCCATACGTGCCATACACATTCACAAATTCCACTTTTAAACTCAGTTTCTAAAATGGTTATGACCAGTACGCCTACTTTTCTGGTAAAAATTCATAAACCCTTATAAAAATTACACAAGAAATGCTCAAATACATTCTTACTGTAAAAGATTCAAAAATATAAAGTGTGTAGAATAAAACACTAGAGCATCCTTTCCTCTCCCCCACTCCATTTCATTTCCAATCCTTTCACTATGTACATTTTCCATCCAATTCCTAGACATTCTGTCAGCGTGTTTTGAATTTTTTCCTCCCCAGACTTGATTAGGCCTTATTTTCTCTGTGTAGCACTGGAAGAAATGCAGATTCATAGACTCAAAGACTCAAACAGACAGTTAAGCATCCGTCAGAAAAGACTCTTACATCTTCCTATGGAGGCTGGGCACTCGGGTCTAGCAGCTGCTTTTTTTTTTTGGATGCAGAGTCTGGCTCTGTAACCCAGGCTGTAGTGCAGTGGCACGATCTCGGCTCACTGTGCAGTCTCTGCCTCCCTGGTCAAGTGATTCTCCTGCCTCAGCCTCCCCAGTAGGTGGGATTACAGAGGCCCGCCACCACGACCGGCTGATTTCTGTATTTTTAGTAGAGAAAGAGTTTTGCCATGTTTGCCAGGCTGGTCTCCAACTCCTGACCTCAGGTGATCCACCCGCCTCGGCCTCCCAAATTACTGGAATTACAGGTGTGAGCCACTGTGCCCAGCCAAGTAGCTGCTATTTGATCCAGACTTTGTGTCATACCTAAAAGTAACATAAAAACATAAGAAACAACATCTCGAGTCATATCGCTGGTTCATTGCATTCGGTGTCCAGCCTGTGGTAACTGGACTAGGACTCACTCATACAGAAAGGCGTGATAGCCATCCTCAGGGAAGCCCCACCCATCTCCCCAAAAGATCCTTGCTCAGCTTCCATTATCCTTAACATACTTGTTCCACTTAAATGCTCTTTCGTAGCGTTGAGTGACCTTGGGAACTTCACATAACCTCAGGGGCCTCATTTTTATCAGGTGTAAATCAGATTTCCTAAATTTCCTCCATGCTTCTACATGTTCTTATAATCCTTATCTTCCTCAGGTGAAAGGTTAAAATATGACAATGATATTATTAATAGTAAGAATATTCAAAAACACATAACAAGTGTTTACCCCTGGGAAATTTTTTGCCTTATTTTCTTATTTAAAATATTAATCAAGAGACCTCAACACCAATGGCTATCTGACATTTGAAATCCACAACCTAGAATTGAATTCCTATTCTGGGGCTGGAGAGAACCGAGGAGTCTGCGCTAGGCTGTAAAGCCTCAACCAGGAACCGCAACAACCAAGGGGAGAGGCTGGATCCTAGTGGAGGAGAAAAGCAAAAGGTCAAAGTTAAGAAAAAATAATCAACCGGCTAGGCGTGGTGGCTCACGCCTGTAATCCCAGCACTTTGGAAGGCCGAAGTGGGCGGATTGCCTGAGCTCAGGAGTTGGTGACCAGCCTGAGCAACACAGTGAACCCCCATCTCTACTAAAATACAAAAAATTAGCTGGGCGTGGTGGTGTGGGCCTGTAGTCCCAGCTACTCGGGAGGCTGAGGCAGGAGAATGGCTTGAACCTGGGAGGTGGAGGCTGCAGTGAGGGGAGATCACGCCACTGCACTCCAGCCTAGGCGACAGAGCCAGACTCAATAGATTCAATGCCATCATCCTCATCAAGCTACCAATGACTTTGTTCACAGAATTCACAGAATTGGAAAAAACTACTTTAAAGTTCATATGGAACCAAAAAAGAGTGCGCATCGCCAAGTCAATCCTAAGCCAAAAGAACAAAGCCGGAGGCATCACACTACCTGACTTCAAACTATACTACAAGGCTACAGTAACCAAAACAGCATGGTACTGTTACCAAAACAGAGATATAGGTCAATGGAACAGGACAGAGCCTTCAGAAATAATGCCGCATATCTACAACCATCTGATCTTTGACAAATCTGACAAAAACAAGCCATGGGGAAAGGATTCCCTGTTCAATAAATGCTGCTGGGAAAACTGGCTAGCCATATGTAGAAAGCTGAAACTGGATCCCTTCCTTACACCTTATACAAAAATTAATTCAAGATGGATTAAAGACTTACAGCTTAGACCTAAAACCATAAAAACCCTAGAAGAAAACCTAGGCAATACCATTCAGGACATAGGCATGGGCAAGGACTTCATGTCTAAAACACCAAAAGCAATGGCAACAAAAGCCAAAATTGACAAACGGGATCTAATTAAACTAAAGAGCTTCTGCACAGCAAAAGAAACTACCATCAGAGTGAACAGGCAACCTACACAATGGGAGAAAATTTTCGCAACCTACTCATCTGACAAAGGGCTAATATCCAGAATCTATAATGAACTCAAACAAATTTACAAGAAAAAAAACAAACAACCCCATCAAAAAGTGGGCAAAGGATATGAACAGACACTTCTCAAAAGAAGACATTTATGCAGCCAAAAAACACATGAAAAAATGCTCATCATCACTGGCCATCAGAGAAATGCAAATCAAAACCACAATGAGATACCATCTCACACCAATTAGAATGGCAATCATTAAAAAGTCAGGAAACAACAGGTGCTGGAGAGGATGTGGACAAATAGGAACACTTTTACACTGTTGGTGGGACTGTAAACTAGTTCAACCATTGTGGAAGTCAGTGTGGCGATTCCTCAGGGATCTAGAACTAGAAATACCATTTGACCCAGCCATCCCATTACTGGGTATATACCCAAAGGATTATAAATCATGCTGCTATAAAGACACATGCACACCTATGTTTATTGTGGCACTATTCACAATAGCAAAGACTTGGAACCAACCCAAATGCCCAACAACGATAGACTGGATCAAGAAAATGTGGCACATATACACCATGGAATACTATGCAGCCATAAAAAATGATGAGTTCATGTCCTTTGTAGGGACATGAATGAAACTGGAAACCATCATTCTCAGCAAACTATCGCAAGGACAAAAAACCAAACACTGCATGTTCTCACTCATAGGTGGGAATTGAACAATGAGAACACATGGACACAGGAAGGGGAACATCACACTCTGGGGACTGTTGTGGGGTGGGGGGAGTGGGGAGGGATAGCATTAGGAGATATACCTAATGTAAATGATGAGTTAATGGGTGCAGCACACCAACATGGCACATGTATACATATGTAACAAATCTGCACATTGTGCACATGTACCCTAAAACTTAAAGTATAATAATAATAAAATAAAATTAAAAAAAAAAAAAAGAAAATCAGCCAAATCCCACAGCTGTGGCAGGGTCTTAAAAGAGAAAGAAACTCACACCTCAAAAAAGACCAGAAACAAACTGGGCATGGTGGCTCGTGCCTGTAATCCCAGAGCTTTGGGAGGCCAAGGCAGGAGGATGGCTTGAGACCAGGAGTTTGAGACCAGCCTGGTCAAGATGTTGAGACCCCCATGTCAATAGCAAAATTCTTAAAATTTGCCAGCTGTTGTGGCATGCATCTGTTGTTCAAGCTATGTGGGAGGCTAAGGCAGGAGGATTGGTTGAGGCTGCCTAGGAGTTCAAGGCTGCAGTGAACCTCAAAACAAACAAACAAACAAACAAACAAAATTAGAAGCAGACTGGGGATATCAGACCGAGGAAGAAAGATAGTGCCCCAGTAGACAATACCAGACTGGCTGAGGTCTGTGTTGGTTATCTATTGCTGTATAACAAATTACTGCAAAGTTAGCTGCTTAAAGGAGCAAATATTTATTTTCTTACATGCTGTCTCAGGGTTGGGAATCTGTGATGACCCAGCTGGATGGTCTGGGCCAGGGTTTCTCAGGCTGTTGGCTGGGGCCATATTCTCTGAATTCTTGACATCAGGCTGGGGGATCCACTTGCAAGCTCACTTGCAAGAGGTTGGCAGGAGGCTTCCTCTCCACATGGCCCCCTCTGTCGGTTTGCTTACAACATGGTTTCCCCAAGCAGAGACATCTGAGCATGAGACTGCTAGAGAGAGACCAAAATGAAAGCAACAGTGTCTTTATAATGGAATCTCAGGAATGACAATCACTTTTTCTAAATTCTTCTGGTCACAAACACCAACCTTAGCACACTGGGGCCATCTTAAGGGCTGGCTACCACGAGTCCCGGGTTGCAGCCTATCTGTTTGGGAACAGCTTTATTGACATTAAGAAAAGGAAAACTCAGTGTGGACTTACAATATGAACAAAAGCTCCACAGAGTGTGAGGAGCTGAGCTCAGGCTTAAAGGTAACTAGTGCTGGGGGTGGCAAACAAGGGGAGGCGGATGGGATTATCTGCCTGAAAAAAATCAACAGAACAGAGCAGGAGTTGTCAAACTTCTTCTGTAAAGGACTAGATCATATACTTAAGGCTTTTTGAGCCGTATGGTCCCTGTTGCAATTACCCAACTCGGCACCGTAGTATGTAAGCAGCCATAGACAAAATATAAATGGATACGCTGGCTACGTTCCATTACAACTTTCATTTGGCTGGGCGCGGTGGCTCACGCCTGTCATCCCAGCACTTTGGGAGGCAGGAGAATCACTTGAACCCAGGAGGCGGAGGTTGCAGTGAGCCAAGATTGTGCCACTGCACTCCAGCCTGGGCAACAGAGTGAGATTCTGTCTCAAAAAAAAACAAAAAAAACAAACTTTTATTTATGGACACTGGAATTTGAATTTTATATAATTGCCATATATCACAAAATAATATTTACTGGATCCTTTTAAGCCATTTAAAAATGTGAAAGTTATTCTTAGCTTATATGCCATACAAAAATAGATTGTGGCCAGATATGGCCTGTGGGCTGTAGTCTATCGATTCCGGAGGCAGAATGAATGTGGATGGCCAAAGCTAAAAAAGACCTGATTGAAACAGGAGCCATATAGCAAAGTGCTGTTTTTCAAGATAAGTTTTAATCATAATAATATGGTGAATATTTGATGCTCTTCATCAAGTAATCAATCAAAATATGTAAAGTCCCCTAAAATCATTTATAAGCAACTTTAGGGGTGTTTCAAGAAATGGAACCAGACCAGATATGAGGTTTAATAAAAAATTGTATCATCTTCTAAAAACAAAAATCCAGAGTTTTTTTAATAAAAAATGCTATTGAATATTTCATTTGATCATATTTACTTGTTGAAGAGTTTTTCATTTTTTAAAAAAATAATTAAAAACTAAATTGACATATAGAGTAGTGCCCTCTTATCTGTGATTTTGCTTTCTGTAGCTTCAGTTACCTGAGGTCAACCACAGTTGGAAAATCTTAAGACACTTTGAGAGAGAGAAAGGGAGAGAGAAAGGGAGAAAAACCACATTCACATAACTTTTATTACAGTATATTGTTATAATTGTTATATTTTATTATTATCATTGTCAATCTCTCATTATGCCTAATTTATAAGTTAAATTTTATCATAGGTATGCATGCATAGAAAAAAACTGTATATATAGGGTATCATGCTATCCAAGGTTTCAGGCATCCATTGGGAAGGGTCTTGGAACATATGTATCCCTGAGGATAATGGGGAATGGGCTTACTGTCATTAGGAGAATGTATGTAATTTGGCTAAAACAAAGAAAGCCACAGGGATTTGAGATTAAGAATAAATATTAAAAAGATTGAAGTTCTGAGACCAGTGTGATTCCCCAACAATAGAGACTTTGAATTCCTGCATCAACCTTAGTAGAATTTTAAGTAACAAAATGGCAAAAGGATTCACTGATACAAGCTGTTGTGATGGCTTAGCCAGAAAGTTAGTGATGTCTGAACTCCTCCTCTTTTGAATTTTGTTTTATCCTTTAAAAAGATGAGAAATACAATAGAGAAAACATTATGCATATTATTTGTATTTCCCAAATTGGAAGAAAAGTAAATCAGTTTCTTTTAATGACGTCTTATAATTCATTTCAAGAGCATATTGAATGTAGGTCTTTTTAATATCATCTCAGGGCAGTAACCAAACTCCTGTGTAGTATTGAAATGGGAGAGTTCCCTGACCTCCCTCACAGGACATGCGATGGGTGTGGCTTGTCTGTTTGGCCGCTGTGCACTCAACCCCTTATGGGAGGGGGAGCACACAGACGGGCAGGTGCAAGAGCCGAGGGGAGCACTTTTGGGCTCTGGCCCCACTGTAGTATCTAGGGGTGGATGCCTGCAACTCCCAAAGCCCCAGCGGATGTATTACAGTGCTCTTTTAGCTCTGCCATCCACAGATGGCTTAAGTATTAACCAACTCAGTGCTCTCTTGGTATCCAGCTCCTCGTCTGGCATCCAAGAAGAATTAGGTCACACAGACAAATTGAAGGAGGGCAAATGTGGGGGATTTTATTGCCAGATGGAGGTGGCTCTAAGCAGTATGGATGGGGAGCTGGAAAGGGGATGGGGTGGGAAGATGATCTGCCCCTGGAGTTTGGTTGCCCCATGGCCAATCTCCTCTCCAACCATCCCCAGCTGAATTACTCTCAGCTTTCAGATGCTCCTTCTCTTCTCTCCTTCTCTGCTGTGCTGCTCTTCTGTTCATGGAGCCTGGGGTTTGGGGTTTATATGGGTGCAGGATAGGGCAGGTCAAAAGGCAACATATGGATGCACAAACAAGAATGCCTGCTCCCATTTAGGGCTGAGGGTTTCAGTGTTGGGGGTGGGGCCTTTCCCAGGGAACCACCCTCTTCTACCGAGTATTTCCTTGCTTCCTGTCCATAGCAGTATCTTCCTTAACTGCTGATGGTCTCAAAGTACAAAGTTCTCCAAGTCATTCTCAGAGTAGACTGAGAAGTATTCTGAACTGGTGAAGTCACCACACACTGATGCCACCCCATTTCTCAGTCTGAATCCATCCTGATTCATCTATCCATTCAAACATCTACTATTGAGTTTTTGTTATTTTCCCAGCCCTGGGCTCAGCAGATATGATTTTGTAAGAGCTTAGACATTGAACAAGGAAAAAAAAAGAAAATTTGAACAAGGAAATGAGACATAAATGCATAAACTGTTAGATAATGCAAAATAGCAAATGATTAACTGCTAGAACAGATACTAGGGACAACAATTGTTTAAATGTTCAGAGAAAGAGAATACTGAATGAAGATATCTGAATATGGCTTAGGGGAAGATGAGACTTGCACCAGGCTCTAAAATATGAGCAAGGCAAATTCTGTGATTTAATTTGCTCTGACAGAGAGGTGAGAGCCTTCTATGCTGGAGGAAGATGCTTCTCTCATCACTTCCGGGGTGAGAGCATCTATCCAGGGCAAATAGGATCTCATCTCAGCAAGGCTAATCTCAGCAAGAGCCCCTCATCTCATGTAAGGTTTTCCTCAGTTGTACAGCCTGAGAAACTCAATTCATCAGTGTGCTTTGACATTAACACAAATAAAATACAGTGTATTTTTTCATTGCCTTAATCTTTGTGGTTTTTAAATGTAACTAACAGCCAAAGCCAAGAAAAGCCCAATAGCACATCCTTCTACTGATTAATAAATGAACCCCATGTTTGTTTTATAGATATGTCTGCTAACTAATAAATCTGTGTTATTAAATTAGGGGGAAAACAGAATTTGGAAAAGTACTTTTAATGGTTGTTGTTTAATTACCCCAATCAGGGTGTTGCATTATAAGGAAACTACATTTCTCAAAGCCGTGCGTGTAACATTCTTAATTCAGATAATCTGTGCTCACAGGTGGACAAAAGGACTGTTTGGATGTGAAGCCTGGTATTGTTCTCCCTTTTGACATCCAGCAACCTGGCATGATAGCTCAAAGACGTGAGATGAAGAGCTGAGCCAGAGCAGAGGACTCTGATCATAAATCTGCATGATCCTTGTCAGTTATCAGAAGCTGTTTTAGTTGGAGAGGCTATTGGAACACCCTGGGGAAAATCCTCTGATTCTTTATTAATTTCATTTTGATCAGAGGACACCCTGCTCTATAAACCAGTTTCCTTCTTATGATGGAGCAGAATTAGGAAGAAAAGAAATGTACTCTTTGAAAGGAAGATCATGAGAAGGGACACTCCCTTGCATGAACTGCTAACAAATCCATTAGAGAGCTGATAAAAGCTGGCATATTTTTATGATATCTGAGCTGGGATGAAGTATGGCAAGATGGGCACTTCCATGTCATCATGGTATATGACGCTCTCAATTTTCCCACTCCAGCCTGTGAAGCCATTAGCCAAATGTCCTCCATCTCATTCCTCTTTCTGCCATATTTTGACCTCTGGGAAATTAGGTCTGTTAAGACTTTCAGACATTTATCAAAATGATAGTCCTGAACTGATTTAGATCAGGAAAGATGCATGTAATTTTAAAGGATTTCTTTTTCATGTGTGATGAATTTATCCATAGTCTAACTCAATGGACAGAAGGAGCACTCATCATCAAGTAAAGAAAGAAACAATTTCACCTGTGGCATAAAATCTCTCTCTCTGTCTCTCTCTCTCTCTCTCTCTCTATATATATATATATATATATATATATATGTATTATGCATCTAACTGCATAGCAAAGAGGCTTATACAAACTTAGTTCCTCTCTTTTAGGAGATGCCCATTCTGAGTGGAAACCATATAAATGAAACAGGAACTTTAGCATAAAAGTAATAAAACAATACATGAATATGCACTGCCTGATTTGCATCAAATTCAAGTTAAAAATGATTTAAAGATAGCGATATCTTTATCTTTAAATCACTTTTGACTTGACCATATGGGGTAGGACTAGGAAAGTTGGGGGGTGCAATTTCAATTCTAGTCGGGGAGAAGTCTTAAACTTTTTCTAATTCGATGCAGATTTTCACTGAACTGCATACCTAAAACAACAAGTTATCATTTGAAATGACCCTTTGTGGATAGGGCATTTCTTAGAAATAAAGAAGAGATTGGGATTTGGAAAGAGTCAGAGCCCTGGGCTCTGTTGTCCATGGAAGCCCTAGGCTTGCCCCAGGGACTCCTGGGAGCTGTGCTGCAGACTTGGTAGACTTCAGGGCTTCCTCTGTCAGTGAAGGTCCACACAGTAGAGGCCAGGGGGGACTAGCGCCTAAGCTGGATTTGGGTGGTGATCCTGAGAGGCAGAAGTTAAAGAGGGAAAGTGTGAGGAACGGAAGGAATAAAAGCCAAAGCCAATACAATGTATGTTATTGAGTTGTTTGCTGCTCTGGGTACCTGAGGCTCATGTCCCACTAGAAAACCCTTGAGGACCCATGCAGAAAAGTATCCCACCAAAACATAGAAGCCTGGACATTCTCTATCATTCCCATCACCTCTTGCTCTGGGGTTGCTTCTGGAGACATTAAATCCCTTCACCTTCCCAACCACATGTCCTCAGCTGAGTGAGTTAGTGCAACCTCAGAGAAAGTTCTGAAGCAGAAGGCACTGGAGGTCACGTACTGCCACATACACAAGAACTGTCTGCCATACCTGCTGCTGAAATCAGGGTGGAGGGCATGGGGGCATGATGTGGGGCACCGCCCATGTCTGCTGGCCAATCTCTTGCAGATCTCAGCTCTACTTATGTCCACATTGGGTCGACTTTTTCACAGATTCACCCATCCTGAGGCACTTATGAGATTCCCCCATGAATTCCCTGGGTTCCAGATATGGTCCTCCAGGTTGCATAGTAGCAGGAACAACAAGTAGCTGTTCATGATAATCAGAATTGATTTCCCATGTTCATATAGAAACTTCTTTTGCCTGCTGTTATCTCCTCTTGAAGAGACCAAATTGTCCAGGCTTCAGACTTGCTTTAGTTTCCATGGACATCTTACTGTGCCCAGGTTGAAGCAATGTGCTTCTGAGAACAAGAATTTTCAATCCATTGGAGCTTAGACTTGCAGGATTGGTGAGTCACTGGGAGTGATGTTGAAAGGGCCAATCCTTCTTTTACCCCTTAATTCTTGGACCCAAGAAGTCTGACTGTCAGAGACACAACACTCTATATCAGCCAGTAGCTCAGTGCAGAGACACCATCCTGAAAGACAGCATCCCCAAGCTCACACCCTTTTGGAACCTTTACTATGTCATTCCAACATTCTTACTGCTTCCAGATAATGGGATATATAAGGAGAACCACTGTATCTCATACTTCTTTTGCCATAAATGGGTCCTCTGAGGCAATACTGTGGAATCTGGGATCTGATGCCTATAAATGAAGCACTCAGCACTCAAGCAATAATGCTTGCAGATGTGCTGCAGGTGTGGAATGCAAACCCAAATCTGGCATAGATGGCAGTTCCAATAAAGACGAATCACTCCTCCTTCCAGGGTTGAGTGTACGTAGCATAACTTATCTGCCATCAAATGGCTGGAAGCTCAAATGTATCCAAAACAGGGCCCCTGATATTCTCCCTCAATCTTCCCCACCTCAGATAATGGCAACTCCATCCTTCCAGTTGTTCAGCACAAAAATCTGAGATAAACCTTGACTCCTCATTTTTCCTCATGTTCTACATCCGACCTGTAACAAATCATGTTGGCCTGGCTTTCAAAATATATTCAGAACATGGCTTCTCCTTCTCCATGGCCACCACCCCAAACTTACCCTTATCCACTTTCACCTGGATAGCATCCTGTGCTTTTGTCCTCAGCCTGTGGGAGTCTATTTCCAACCATCATTCAGAGTGATTCTGTTAAAACAAATCACAGCATGTAATTCCTTGGTTCAAAGCCTTCCAATGGCTTCCTGTCTCAGAGAAAAAGCCAAAGACCTTACAAGGGCATATATCCCTAGGTGATGAGTCCTTGTGGAAGACAGACTCTAAGACAGACTCTAAGGTGGCCTCATGATCCTCTCTCCTGGTGTTCATGCTGCTGTGTGATCCCCTTCCTTGAGTGTGGGTGGAATCCATGGCTACCTTCTAACCAATAGAATACAGCAAAGTGATGGCTGTTACTCTTTTGATTACATTATCTACCATTACCTCTTGCTAGCAGACTTTCTCCCTCTCTTGCTGGCCTTAAGAAAGCAAGGTGCCATGTTTTGATTTGCCTATGGAGTGGGCCATGTGGCAGGAAATTCTGTGCAGCCTCTAGAAGCTGAAGGTGGCCTCTGGCTGACACCCAGTAAAACAATCTTAAAGCTCTCAATTCTATAGCTGCAAGCAAGTGAATTCTGCCAACAACATGAATGAACTTAGAAGACAACCTTCCCTGGTTGAATCTCCAGTGAGACTGCAGCCCACTCTATAATCTTGATTGCAGCCTTGTGAGACCTGAGCCAAGGGCCCGGTGATGAATCGCTGACCCATGGAAACTAAGACCATAATCAATGGGTATTGTTTTGAGCCTCCCAGTTTGTGGTAACTGATTATGCAGTGATAAATAACTACTGCAGTCCTACTACTTCTCTGATCACATCTCCTTCCACTCTTCCCTTTCATCCACTCTGCTTGAGCCCCACAGGCCTCTTTGCTGTGTCTCAAAAGGGCCAGGCACATGCCCATCACAACGCCTTTATATTGTTGTGTTCTCTCAGCTTGGAATGCCCTTCCCTCAGATGTACACATGGTTTTGTACTCACTGATTTCTTGTTTTCGCCCAAAAGCTATCTTATCAGCAAGACTTCCCTGGCCACCTTATCTAAAATTTCCCATCTCCCTCTCCTTTCATTACTTTCTTCCCTCCTTTATTTTTTTGCCTTTAGCATTTATCGTCCTCTAGCTTACTATATATTCTAATGACTTCTCTTGCTTATTGTCTATTTTTCTCTCACTAAAATGATAGCTCCACCAGAACAGGGATTTCAGTCTGTTATGCTCCCTGTTGTATTTTGTGCCCAGTGAGTCCAGTCAGTGTGGCTGTGTGAGTCTTTGCTGCCACACTGAATTGCTCTGCAGCAGGCAGAGATTTAGAGGATATCTAGGCTTAGCCAGGGTCGGAATATGATAAGGAGATTGAAAAGGCAAGAGGGCTCTGCATGTTTTCCAGGGAGTGGTTATGGTGCTGGATCATCAAGCCCAGGAGAGAAATGAGGATGTGAAGGAAGCAGGGCATGACAGAGAGATAGGGGCCAGTGGCTTGGAGGTCTCATTAAATTCAGGGAACTCGTAAGGTAGGCTGACTGGATGTGCTGAAGGATCGGAGGTAATTGCTGGAAATAAGATATTTGCCCTCATAATATTGGGAATGTGCTTGGTGATAACAAGGTCTAGGGCATGCTTTGTGAGTGGGTGGTTGAGGTGAGACAGAATAAGAGATTATTGGCTCTAAAAGATTAAGGAACTGAATGACCAGGGTGTTAGATGGAACATTTATTAAATTCTGAAATCTCCAAGAATGATGGTAGGGTTGAAAACGAAGTGATTCAAATGTTCAATTCATCAAAAAATGAGAGGAGATAACAAAGAGATTGGTAATGGATAGCTCAGATCTAGGAAGTTTCTAAGAGGGAAAAACAACCTTCACCTGAACATTGTGGGAAGCACAATCCTTGGGGTGTAGACAGGTTTCCCTTAGAACAGGCATCAAGAAACCACCACCCCTGGGCCAAGTATGGCCCACCCCCAGGTTTTGTAAATAACATTTTATTGTAACACAGGCACACTCATTTGTTCACATATTTTCTATGGCTGCTTCTGTGCTAGAATAACAAAGTTAAGTAATTGTGTCAGGGCATTAGAACCAGAATAACTCAATCTTGAATAAGACCTCAGTAAAATAAGGCTGAGACCTACTGGGCTGCATTCTCAGGAGGTTAGGCATTCTTGGTCACAGGATGAGATAGGAGGTTGGCATAAGATACAGGTCACACAAGATACGGGTCACAAAGACCCGCCAATAAAACAGGAGGCAGTAAGGAAGCTGGCCAAAACCCACCAAATCCAAGATGGTGACAAAAGTGCTCATTATACACTAATTACAATACATTAACATGCTAAAAGACACTCCCACCAGCACCATGACAGTTTACAGATGCCATGGCAACACCCGGAAATTATTTTATATGGTCTAAAAAAGGGGAGGAACCCACAGTTCCTGGGAAAATCCCACCTCTTTCCCAGAAAACTCATGAATAATCCACCCCTTGTTTAGCATATGATCAAGAAATAACCATAAAAATAACCAACCAGCAGCCCTCGGGGCTGCTCTGCCTATAGAGTAGCCATTCTTTTGTGTTCTTTACTTTTCCAATAAACTTGCTTTCACTTTACAGACTCACCCTGGATTCCTTCCTGCACAAGATACAAGAACCCTCTCTTGGTGTCTGGATTGGGACCCCTTTCAAGTAACAATGACAATGGAGATGATGTGGCCTGCAAAGCCTAAAATATTTACTATCTGGCCCATTACAAAAAAATGTTTTCCAACTCCTGAGTTAAAGCAAGAAGTGGAATGGAATATTTAGATGAGAGGTTGAAGATACACTCGGACTTTATTGATGATGAACTATGAATTGCAGAGGGACATTTTGGAATAATTTGGGAGGATGGAGATGGGTGGGAATGAGGTTAGATTAGAGAATATTCAGAACAATCCAGCCAGTGGTGGTGATATTGAGACATGGACTCTGATGGTGACTGAGGCAGCTGGGTAGGTGGAAGGCTTGATGGGCTGAACTCCAAGGTGGGAGGGCTTTGCTTTGAGGGAGGTGCTGAGGCAGCCGAGGAGCCTGCACAACTCAAAGCCTTAGAGAGGTTGACTTGCCCTCAGCTGATGCCCAGGATCATGCAGCTGGGAACATCTCTGGGGTCCTGTGGCTCCTGGGAACGCTGGCAGGGTTCCTAGATGATAGAGGAAGAGAAGGAAAGAAAGAGAGAGAGAGAGAGAAAGGCAGGCAAGCAAACAGGCAAGCAATATAAATAAAAGCAAAAATGACAACACTGTGTTCATATACATTAGTTCAAGAAATTCATAAACCATATAAAATATTAGCATGCCTTTCATATTTAAAAGCCTCCTTATGACCTTTGATGATCAAAGAAATAAATATTATCAGTGCTAAGGCCTATTCTGGGTCCTAAAAATCTGTGGTTCGGTGACAGCCAGATACATGGCTGTCTTATTCCCTTTCAGTGTATTGTCACTGTAATTAACTACCCACATCCTAAACAGGGCTTAGAGTGCTTCTTTCAAACTTGCCGGAGCTGGCATCAAAACTCTTGCAGAGTAAATGAGTAACACATGGCCGCTGGCTAACCCTGGCAGGCGGAACTGCTCTCCCTGTTTCTGCCACAGGCAGCTTTTCCCCATCTTCCATCAGAATGATGCGGGGAAGGCATTTCTTTTCCTTTCTTTCCACTCTGCTAAGATCCGTGCTCCACTGCTCCAAGTCCTCCTCTCTTCTTGCTTCCCATGAGGATGTACAATTTTGTTATACCCCCAGAGAAACTTAACCCAAAATCTCAGTAGGTAACTGCCAATTCTAGAATACTCCACCAGTTAATGACTGCATTTTAATGCATTTCCTTTTTTTAAGGGTAGAACAACCCCCTCCCTTCTCTTTCAGTGGGAGAGCTGCCTGCTGAATTTGCATACTGTTAAATATTTCTCATAGCTGCTGCCTTTAGCAAAGGTTTTTCCCTTATTCATTTCTTTACACCAAATGGCCACCCCAATCAGGAAAAATAAAAACAACATTCTGAAAAGGAAATTTAATAATAATTTTGAGCGCAGTTGATATGGTTTCATCATAGAACCCCAGACATTCCACAGGGAAGAAACCTAATTTAAGGGTGGAGAGTAAAGTAACTCTGATAGCCAAAAGTTCTGAGAGCCAAAAATGACATCTAAAAATAATATTTGTAAATGTACCCAGAGGCTATTGCATGATGGGCACCCACACAGGAGCAGGGCTCTAGGCATCTGCCTGTGCCTCAGGCTGCTTATGTTGATTGGGCAAAAATAGCAACTGCATTCTTTCACCTAAGGCTTATACCATCATTCCCCCTAGCTACAAATGTAACTCCCAACCTAAGGATCAGACTGACTCTCTCACAAAGGATGCCTTCCATCCCCTTTGTGGGTAAGCCCGCCCTTTGCTGCAGTGCACTGTCCCTTCTTTTTGGGACCATTGAATTTTTGCCATCATTCTTCTAGCTGCTGTCTCTTGTGTTATTAAATGTATTTTTCTTTGTTTCCTCATTTCTGTGTGTTTTCTCTACCTTTCCTGCCTCCATTACTTTTACTTTGGGCTTTGGAACCCCAGAGGAAGAGCAGTTAATTCTAGTGTGGGAGCTCTTGGGAAGACTTACATCCAGGGAAAGTCAACAGTGAAGTCAAAGTCACAGAGAGAGTGCACTTGGCATGTTCTGAGACCTATAAGCAGTTTATTGGGACTAAAGCAGAGGATATATTTCACGGATAGGTCAGCCTTTACCCTAGAGGCGATGGTCAACTGTGAAAGAGTTTATGTCAGTGATACAGCTAAATCTATGCTGTGGAAAAAATTATATTTCTATTATGGAGATCTGCAATTGTTATTTATGGCTGCATAACAAATTACCCCAATATTTAGAGACTTGAAATAACAAAAATTTACTATCTTAAGTTTCTGTGGGTTAGGAATCCAGCACAGGTAAGCTGGATGTCTCTCTTCGAAGTCGCTCCCAAGGCTGCAATTAAAGTTTCAGCCAGGGTCAGAGTTCTCTCAAGGCTTGATGAAGGGAAGATCCAGTTCAACATAACTCAAATGGTGGTTGGTAGGATTCAGTTCTTACAAGGCTTGGACTGATGGCCTTAGTTCCTCACTGGCTGTAGCCGGGAGGCTACCTGGGTTCCTTGACACTATGGGCTTCTCTGCATAGAAGCTCACAATATGGCACCTGGCTCCACCAAGAGTGTGCAGGTAAGAAAGCAAGAGATGGCAAGTAAGATAGAAGCCAGTCTTTTTGCTACGGACTCTCACAAGGGACAGTCTATTGCTTTTGGTGTATTCTGTCCATTTGAAGCAAGTCACTACCAGCCCACACTCAAGGGGAAGGGATTACACAAGGACATGAATACCAGGAAGCAGAAATCATTGGAAGTTGTTAAAAAATAATAGGAGGAGAATCAGGAGAGAATGATGTCTATAGGCCAAGGAAGAAGAGGATTTCAAGGAGTGGAAAGTTGTATGTGGCACAGAGGTGGCAGTGCCCTCCAGCCAAAGGCTACCAGGAAGACACTTAGAGTTGAACAAGTTGGGCTTATCTCTTGTTGCAGGCAGGGAAATCACACACCAGTGTAATTATGGCGTGTCTCAGTAAGATGTGTGACAACCAATTATAAGAGCTGGGCTTTGGTTGAGTGATTTAGGAGGTATCGAAGGAGGCAGGGGCATACTCAGAATTGGGTATTTTCAGGAGTACAACAATTCTGTGATTGGGTATCTCAATAAATCTTATGTGTAGAGAGGGAGAATTAGAAAGAGGATAAAATTGTAATTGGTAAAGTAGCAGTCACTCATTTTGGCTGGGAGGGGGGGTGTTTGATATTTTGTGGGTGACACAGTGACCTTGCTTTTATCTGTTCTTAGACAAAATGACAAACTTGCCTTGCTTTGACTCATTTTACCACAGTCTCAGGGTAGGCTTGTTTGAGGTTGGTATTCTGTGAAGTTGTTTATGTCTAATAGGAAATTAACACATCCTAGCTGTGGGATATGATGAGGTTTCTCTTCAAATAGCCTGACCAATCCATTACTCTTTAATTCATAGTAATCCACACCCCCCACCCACCCCTTTTCCTTTTTTTCTCTTTTCTGCCTTTGTTACATGCCGGGACACGCCACAGTACCATGCTTATCAGTACCAGCTCACATTCCTTTCCTTATTTGGAAAGAAGACTAGCTCTCTAGCTCATTGCAGACACCCCTTCCCCTTCTTTCCCCTCTCTCCCTTACGTGCCCACCTTATCTAAAAAAAGTTCGAATGTCTAGCCAACCGGGATTAGTTCAGATTGTGCGACCTGACCCCGGGCAAAGGGGAAAGGGTACAGGGGCAGGACTTGTGTCAGGAATAAAGGCTCTCATGCCCCTTTGTTCAGGTGTGCTCTCATGGTGACTGGCTAAGGGGAAGCACCCCTCTGTGTAGAAGTAAAATTGCTTTGCTAAGAATCCTTTGTTTGAGTGTTCAGTCTCCCTAGGATTTTGAGTGTTATTCCCAACACTAGCTATGAGCGCCAGGCCAGCTTCGGAATGTCAGGGGTTGCTCTTTTTTTTCCATTCTCAGTGGTCAAATAAAAAGAGGCCATTGAAATGGCAATTAAGACAAGCAGTGGTTAAGAACATGACTCTGGAGCCAGCGTTGAGATTACAATAGTATCTATCTTACTGTCTGTTAGGAGGATTCATGAGTTAAAATATATGTAAAGTATTTATAACAAAGTTGGCACATAAGTACTGTACAAATGCTGATGATCAGTATCACATATGATCCTTGAAGGAGCAATTTCATTAGAGTGGGAGAAGGGAGAAGGCAGACCTCACTGATAAGAGATAAATAGCGGTTGATGAAGTAAGGTCGGCATGTGCCCAAGACCCCTTCAAGAGGAATCTTGACAGGGAAATCTGGAAACCAAGCAGAAGAGGAAGGGAAATGGTTTACCAAGGTCAGCATAGAGCAATGCTTCCCAACATGTGTTAGAAATGCAAAATCTCAAGCCTCACCCCAAATGTGCATAATCAGAAACACTAAGTTATAAAAAGCCTTAGAGGTGATTCTTTTTATTTTCCCTGAAACAGCTTTGTTGTAGTATACTTGACATAAATTGCACCTATTTAGAACACACAATATAGAAGTTTTACCACATGCACACACCATAAACCATCACCACAGTCAAGATAACGAACATATTCTTCACCCCTTGGTAGCCCCTCAGTCCTGTCTCCCTAGCCCCACCCTCCCCACATGATTCTGATACTAATATGTGAGGATCAAAATTGTCATTAAGAAGTCCTAGAGTCACAGCTCAAAAACCAGTAATAAAGATGAAATCCTAACAGCGAGGAAAGGAAGGAAATAGGAGATAAGCAGCAAGGTCAGTGTCTGCAAAAGGCAGCCTGGTCTTACAGAGCAGGTGCTCCTATTCTTTCTCCAGGTGGCCGGTTCAGGAAGCAGTGGGGGCCACCACTCACACACTTCTGCCAGGAAAGTGTTTCAACTTCATGTCTCTGATCATGATATTTTGTCTCAAAAAACCTTTCATGGTTTCCCTTTGCTATAACATGTAGTAAAAAACAAAAAAGGAGACAAACAGCAACAAAACTTTCTTAGCCTGGCTTTTTGACGTCATGCAATCTGGCTTCATTTGCCCTTCCAGTGTAATCTCTCATCCTTTCCACTCCAGATTGTTTGCTCTGATCCTGTACTATGGGTTTGCCCCTGGTTCTGCATAATGAATTGCCTCTCCGGTTTCTCTTTCCTAGCTGTGCCTTACCTTAACCCTCCTCTCAGCGCTCCCCACTCCGCGATGTGATTAATACCTGTCTATTTAAATGCTGCCATTTATTGGCACTCCCTGATCGCACATCTGGGAATCATCTGGCTTTGCTCTGAATGTTCGTATCAGATATGGTGTCATTCTTGTTGAAAATGGCAAATTCTTAAAGGCAGGGATTGTGTGTATCTCTTCTTTGCATCTTAGTACCTAACACACTGGAAAATAGGGGAAATTCACTAAATGCGAATGAGTGAATGGGTGATCACGCGAATTTGACTGGAACTATTTGTCTTTCATTTACACGACTGTATTAGAAGACCAGGGTTTCTCAACCTTGGCACTTTTGACATTTTAGTCTGGATCATCCTTTCTTTTGAGGTCTGTCCCTTGCATTATTGAATATTGAGCAGCTTCTCTGCTGTCTGCACACCAGATGCCAGTAGCACTGCCTTGCCAGTATGACAAGCAAAAATGTTTCAGGCATTGTCAAATTTACCCTGTTGTGTGTCTGTGTCTGTGTGATCGGTTGGCGACAGGGGAGGAGTGCGCAGGGAATGGCCCTGGCCCTGGTTGAGAATTTTGTTTGTTTGTTTTTTTGAGACGGAGTTTCACTCTGTCTCCCAGGCTGGAGTGCAGTGGTGCGATCTTGGCTCACGGCAACCTCTGCCTCTCGGGTTCAAGCAATTCTCTGCCTTAGTCTCCCGAGTAGCTGGGATTACAGGTGCCCACTACCATGCCCAGCTAATTTTTTAAAAAGATTTTTAGTAGAGATGGAGTTTTGCCATCTTGGCCAGACTGGTCTCAAACTCCTGACCTCATGATCCACCTGCCTCGGCCTCCCAAAGTGCTGGGATTACAGGTGTGAACCACCACGCCCGGCCAAGAATCTTGAACATAATGGTTTTCCTATAAAATATTCATTAAGAGAAGGAAAGCGACAACGATCTATTCAGGTTTAGGAAAGAAGGAAAATATTTAACACCTGGAACCCTTCCTCAGCCCTAGGAAACTCTATACTTCTCTAAGTGGATTGCTCCCATTTTCCCTTCTCCCTCCCCTTCCCTGCTGCACAGTACTTTATTCTAATAGACTGTCAATCAATCCCTGCTAACACCAAAGGAAAACACATCACAAACTGGAATAGCAAAGCTTTAAGAATGGAATGACTTTAGGTAAGTGGGTATTTTGAAATAAGGTGTCCTGTAATATTCCTCAAACTGAGCTATGTAAGGTACTGCTTACTTTATCTCCTGATAATGCCTGCTGTGTATGATATATGACCATCTGTCCTCAGCAACTGAAGATGGTAAATCACTTCCCCACATTTGTTATGAGATAAGACGTTTACCATCTTGACTTCATGTGGACAAGTTCTGAAAGTGACAAAGTCAGAAAACACTGATTCATGCTCCATTCTTCTGAACGATCTAGATCTTCACAATCTTAAGTATTTCCTCTTTCATCTTGTGGATCCAGTCTTAGTTTGAATACATTCATTTTCTTCCTCATTACAATATGATATATGGTGTTCATTTGGCAAGTCTAATTCAATGAACGATTTGTTCGATGGACTATTAAAATAAAATAATGGCCTGTTACCTTCAGCCTCTCTTAGATCACTCTATGTCCTCAGCGTACCACCCTCTGACCCCACGTTCCACCCTCCTCTGCTATAGATAGGGTGCTCCTCTCTCCTTTATAGCCTCTTCTGCCCACTTCTCTCTTTTCATTTTCAATCTATTTTTCACTGACATTTTCCTTTGATCCCTTTATGCTTTACAGACCCTTTGTCTCCGCTGTCATACCTAGCTTCTCTCTGTTATGTGCTTCAATTTCAAATCACTGGGAACACAAGCTGTATATCACTGTTTCCCTCCTTAAGTCACAAAAGCAAAGGGAAAATAAAAAGGAAATCGTCATTCTGCCTGAGTGAAACGTTATTCATGCAGTTAGTCAGTGGGTTCGTTGTTTAAAACCAGCTGGAGTGAACACTGGACATGATCATGTCAATGAGAGAACTTCTGATGCAAGTGAAGAGCATATGCTTGGGGGAAATAGCCTGGAAAAATATGGTAAGATGCCCATCAGTAGGAAAACCAAACTGGTACTCTCATTGTTTTGAAATCATAACAATACTTAGCTTTCCACAGAATAGTAGAGTGTTTCCTTCACATAATGACTTTGGATTTATGTATTAATTCTGAATGTGTCTCAAACATCTGGGAAGTATCTTTGATTCTGGTCATTAATGAGCGGTAAGGGATTCAGCTAGCTGAAGTCAGAGTGCCTCTAGAAAGTCGGCCCCCATGTGAAGGATTCTGCCATTTCATGCGGTCACGTGTGTCTTTATCCATCTGTTCTTTCTCTCATCGTTAGGAGGAGTATCTATCGCTGGAAATGGCATAAACTCTATGATATGCAGAAATGGACATATAACCAGAAATGTGAATTTGAATGTATACATGATAGCAGTCTAGCAAATGTTACAAACCAGTTCTGGGAGCAGTGATCCACTATTCATCCCTAGAAAAGCATGAAGCTCTCTCCCAGTGGCACTCTATTCTTTGAATTCTCTTATTGCCTTGTCACCTTCCCTGATTACATATGCAGCCTGCAGAACCTAGAAGGAAAGAGATTCCAGGTTCTTACTCCTGACCAGAAAGTCTTTTCAAGACAAAACAAAAAAACACTTATTTATCTCTTCTAACCCCAGGGAGGCTGAGAGCTTAACAGACGAGCAAGTTTAGAAAGGCAAATGTGCTTTGCCTAAGACTGAAAGGTGATGGCGACTTTTGCAAATATGGAATGAATTGCATACTAGAGCTGATCAGAGAACCAGATGGAAAATAGGGAGACTTTATGAATTTCTCCTGAGTAGATCTTCACAAGGGCCTCAGCATCTCACTCACTATGAATTCCCTGAAGAGCAAATGCACACAAATTCATCCTGCAGTCCAAAATTCATTTTCCAAAACCAAATAGAAATAATTTTGAATATCTATAGCTCTATCATCTACTAATAAAAGCGAAGATATTTTTGGATATTTTTAAAACTAGGCTGATTTCTTAAAATTTATAATTTCATAATATAATATAGAAAGGGGTGTATATCTATAAAAAATAACCTCATCTTTATTATGACATTGACATTTCTCTTCATGAAGAGGAGGAAGATAATGCCAATAGTATTTTAGCCTTTCTCCCTTATGAACTCTGAATTCATAAAGATAAATGTCATAAACAGAGATCAGCAATCATGGGGCATATATTACAAGGGATTTCATTTTCATTTGGCAGGAAGTATTGCTTTGTGATATTTTAGAAATTATTATAAAATTTTGGAGATTTTTTGCTTTTAATGTTAGCTTTTCAGCAGATGTAGTATTTTCTTTCTCTATTCTCATATGATCCTTGTTCCTCTCCTTTTTCTTTCTTTGAATCAGATTTGTTTCGTGAGGCCATATTTCTATCAGGTGCTTATAAATATTCTATTTTCTACATCTTTCCTCATTTTCAGTCATAATGGATCCTTGAATTGCAACCCTGTGGGAAGCAAGATTCCCGGTCCGTAATCTCTGGTAGTCTTTCTGATATTCTGAGGTAAAAATCTGGTGAATTACTAGATCTGGAAGTAAGACAGGTAATACAGCTGCCCGGTTTGAACTCTTGTAGACTTTGAAGTCCTTTGTAGGAACCCAGAGAAGCCCTGAACACAGCACGGGTAATTTGGCCCATGCTGCTCTATTGTTCAGAGTCATGGCTGATCAATCCAGTGGTTATGCAGAGAGCAGCGATGAGGACAAGAGTGTGACCAGGACTTAAAACCACTAAACTAGAGTGCGGGGAAATTGTATCAGCAACTCGAATGCACAAAAGTATAACTTAGAGACGTTGGTATAATGTCAACAAACCGCTGAACCGTGAGGAAGGAGTTGTGCTAGTTGTACTGTTGTAAAGGAAACCGACAGTAGTGGAGTAGGCAAAAGATGCTTATGGAAAGCTATTATGGTTCACGAAGATTCTTCAGAATTTGCCATGCTGAATAAATAACCAATCAGCATGGCTCCTGAGAAAGCCTAGGAGCACTGTCATTATTTATTTGGAAATACACTGAAGAGCTGGGTGAAACAGAAAGCCTTAGAGGGCTGTGAAGGTTCCGAATTGTGGGAAAGAGAAGGTATTAAACCTACTTCCTCACCATCTGTTATAGTGTTCTGTGACTCTACCTGCTATACAGAAAAAAAGCTGATCCCTAAGTCCATCAAAACAAAAAATAGGGTATGATCAAAGAAGTCTTTCTAGGGCAGTGAATGATTATGAAACACTAAAATAACAATTGTTAGACAGGAGCGACTTCGGAGATCCTTTCAGTCTTTTGTGAGGAAACAAAAGTGCAGGGAAGTTAACATTTATCAAATGCATACCATTAAAAGACAACCATTTAAAGCCTCCGAAAAAGTTCTGAAGAAAAAGAGCAAGTAGAGAAACATCAATTTAAGAGAAATCTATGAAAATTTGGTAAGAAAGGTGAGTCTGTGGTATGTACGCCAAGGACGTTCTCTCTTCCCTCCTCCCTGCTCAGTAACGTGGAAACGCCACTCCACATTGCTGCAGCCAAGAACACAGGGTTCTCTTTCCCTCCAGCTCCCCGTAGGTGGATTTTCTTCCCAGAAAGAGGACATCAGCTTGTCTCATCTGGCCCCTAGCTACCTGTTGATGAGGCTTGGTCCTGGGCAAGTGTCCTCAAGAGGTGGGGGCTCCCTTCTTCTACCCAGCCCTGACTCCCAGATGAGGCTTCACCTCAGACACAGCTCGCTGAAAAAACTAGGGCCCTGAAAACCCTTGCTCCACGTCTTGAGGCAGTGGTCCTGTGCTAAGGGAGTAAGCTGAGAAAATCTCAGCTGCCTCCCCCGTTCCTCCCCTACCCCCAGTCCAGCAAGCACTCAGCTCCTACAGCAGGGGGCTAGAGGTTGCATTATTCCCATCCCAGTTCCAGAGCCCTGACTTAGAGATTTTCCTTGGAAGAAGCATGTTATAAAAAGGATAGCTCTTAATCTCTTCCCAATTTGCAGCAGAGCGTGAAGAAGTTTAAACCTAAGTGTGCTTTCAAGAACAGTAGAGGCTGTGTTGAGGCAACTGAGAGGAGATTCAAGATACAGACTAACTTCTTATGCCCCCAGGGGATTGTTGAAAACAATAGAGCAGGCAGGCATGGTGGCTCACGGCTGTAATCCCAGCACTTTGGGAGGCTAGGTGGGCGGATCACGAGGTCAGGAGATCCAGATCATCCTGGCTAACACGGTGAAACCCCCGTCTCCACTAAAAATACAAAAAAATTAGCCGGGCGTGGTGGCGGGCGCCTGTAGTCCCAGCTACTCGGGAGGCTGAGGCAGAAGAATGGCGTGAACCCGGGAGGCGGGGCTTGCGGTGAGCCAAGGTCGCGCCACTGCACTCCAGCCTGGGCGACAGAGAGAGACTCCGTCTCAAAAAAAAAAAAAAAAAAAAAGGAAAAAAGGAAAAAAAAAAAAAGAAAAACGAAAACAATAGAGCAATAAACCAGCAGTTACTAGTGTTTAAGAGCTGGGCACGGTTAGGGGAAAAAGAGAAATAGCGCCCTACCCAAACCACTGTCATTCCAGTGTGATTTTTGTAAGTTAAGAACCACTAGGAAAAAAGAAACTTTAAAGTATAATACGGCAAAATTTGCCAGGCGCGGTGGCTCACTCCTGTAATCCCAGCACTTTGGGAGGCTGAGGGGGGTGGATCACGAGGTCAGGAGATCGAGACCATCCTGGCTAACACATGAAACCCCGTCTCTACTAAAAATACAAAAAATTAGCCAGGCGTGGTGGCAGGCACCTGTAGTTCCAGCTACTTGGGAGGCTGAGGCAGGAGAATGGTGTGAACCCGGGAGGTGGAGCTTGCAGTGGCGCAAAAAAAAAAAAAAAAAAAAAAGAAAGAAAAAAGAAAAAAAGAAAAAAAATAAGAAATAAGGAAACTGGGCTAGGGGCAGTGGCTTACGGCTATAATCTCAGCACTTTGCGGGGTCGAGGTGGGAAGGTCACTTGAGGTCAGGAGTTCGACACAAGCCTGCCCAACGTGGTGAAAACCCCATTTCTACTAAAAATACAAAAAAATTTGCCAGGCTTGGTGGTGCATGCCTGTAGTCACACCTACAAGTCCTACAAGGGGGCTGAGGCATGAGAATTGCTTGAACCTGGGAGGTGGAGGTTGCAGTGGGCTGAGATCGCACCACTGCACTCCAGCCTGGGTGACAGAGCGAGATCCTATCTCAAAAAAGAACAAAAAAGAAATAAGGAAACTGATATTCACAGAAACTATGTAAACTAGCAAAGTTTTGCTGTTCTTTTTACTGAGAGTGTGGTACTATTCCAGCTTCCCATAGCTAAAGGTTACATACCTCAACAATGGTTAACAGAAAGTAGCCCACACCAAAGTACATAGATTCCTTTAGTGTAATATTCATAGTAAATGGAAACTTTTAACGATATGCAAAAGAAGGAATACCTTCAAGTCTAGGGAAAAAATACATCTTCAATTGAAACAATGTTCTCAATGTATTACTTCAATTTATTTATGATTCTTGGTCCTAGCTTAGTAGACTACAGAAAGGCAAAGAACACCCTCCTAAAAGCTGAAATTTTCAAAGCACTAATTTAATTCCTGTGAAGAGTAATGTGTTTTGAGCCTGCGCTTCTTCACTACTTATTTATTTAGCTGATTTGCAGATCAGCTTAAAAAGTCCATTAATGGTGAAATAACCTCTTTCAGAAGGGCAATTGTACAAAATTTGTCAGTACTTTTATAAAGAATAAAATGCCTAACAAGAAGATTTGCCTTGGAGATTTCTGAAATTCAGGCTGATAGCAGCAACACGCATCTGCTGGTGGGATCCAACAGGTCAGCTCCCTCGCAGCTTTCTATGGTTTTCTTAAGAATGACTCAAAGGGCAATAGGCAGGCCCTAAGGCAAGGGGAATAAGGGAGCCGAGGGAAGTGGAACACTGCTTTTCTGGATGGAATGAGGGTCACCCAGAGGGGCCTTCCCTATCTGATTGTGCTGTCTCCTCCCTCCCCATCCTGGGAAATGAATAGTCACACAGAGCATCATTGTCAAGGAGGAGAACAGAGCCTGCACCTAAGAGCAGAGAAGCTGTGAATTCGACTTGGTTCTTCCTAAAGTAGGTCTTGGGCAGGAACTCTTATTGTCCCAGGCTAGTGTTCAAGGTGTAAAGCACTGGTTTCTGTTTAAAGACAAAATATCATGTTTTAAGACAAAATATCATGTATCATAAGTATAAGAACTATATTTAAGGGCCATCTGTCAGAAGTATCTTTTTGTGAAACCACGGGTGGCCTGCAAGAGTGGATTTCATGGAGCAGCTCTCCCTGTAGGCAAAATACTTTTTTTACATCACAGCTTGAACAACATGGCTATTCTTTTTAAGATTCTTGGAATGCTGAATGTCACGCAGTCCTGCAAAGAGGGAAGCGGGAAGCAAAATCTGGGGAGACCTGATGAAATACCTATGGGAGTATTTGTCTGAGAGATTCAGGCATTTGGCATTTTCCCAGGAAAGTCAGTCCTCCAACTGCTGCTTGGTCAGGTTTCCAACCTAATACTATCCCTGAATTCTAACTTATGCAAGTATAAAAAATCTTTAAGAAGGTGTTCAGAAAAAAATTCACAGCCATTTAAAGTTAACCAAAACCCCAATGCCTGCATTATCTGCCGTTCTCAGTGCGTTGGTAATAGAAGCAGGATGTTTAATAAAACAGAGACAATGCTTCTTGTGGTGAAAATGCCTCACTGATGTTCTCTGCTTCACAGGACCACACCAAGTGCCCTTTACTAGTACATCTTTTGTTGGCTTCAGCTTCAGCCAAAATTTTGAACAAGTTTGAGAGAAAATAAGTGCTAGGAAGCATTTTGGGTGTCTATTACTCTGAGACAAAACAGGAACCATTCTTGTTAGGAAAGAAATGCCTGCAAGTTCTAATAGTGAAAGAGAAAGCTACTTGGCTCATCCCCTCTCCCTCCCCCAGCTCTGTCTCAGATTTTTGGAAATGTCTGAACATCGTTTATCTAGATAGCAGCTGACACAGGCCAATGATTCACTTTGGGCTGGCAAAGTGATTTCTTGGGGGTAATAGTCTCTTTAGCCTGTGATTGTAGAATTTTTACCCACTCTTTCTGTAATACCAAAAAAAAAATCAACTTAGAAACAAACATATATGAAAGTTGTCTGTAATAAACTTGTAAGGCAGTTTCTTTTATTTTTCATTTTAGTTGGATAAACTTGACGCTATAGTGATATAACTTCCAGCTAATTGCCATCGTCCTCCCGAATTGTCATAGCTTTGGGTTTCCTGTTTTGGGGTTGGACAGTGATTAGTGTGAGAGGAAGATTAAATTTCTGGGCCGTTTTTCCACATTTTCTGAAATTCTTTGGCCTTATGATCCCATGAAGGGCTTTACAAAAGACTCCTGGACTCTCCCATCTCCACCTCATTTCCTCCTTCCTATAAAGAGTTGTCACACCCTCCTGGAGATGGGGCAGGTCTTTCTGGGCACCTCCTCAAGGTCTGCCTGCTCAGAGAGGGGTCTAACTCCACCCAAGCTTCCAGCAGCCTGGGTGGGAGAGGCAGATGGGATGGGAGGAATCTGTGGTTGGCAAGTAGTAGAGTGAACTTAATTCTTAAGAGTTATTTAGAGCTAAGAAGCTTATTGTGTCCACACATCTAAGCTTTGTCCTCCAATCCAGCATTTATTTGTGATAATGCTGATTTTTAAAAATCTCCTCTCATAGTTAAATTCTTAAAGGCAGAAAGTAGGATGGTGGTTGCCAGGGAGTGGGGGCAGGGAGAAATAGGAAGTTATTATCAAATGAGTATATAGTTTCAGATGTGCAGTATGAAAAGAGCTCTGGAGATGAATGGTGGTGATGGCTGCACAACAAAATAAATGTACTTAACAGCACTGAACTATATACTTTTTTTTTTTGAGATGGGGTCTCGCTCTGTGGCCCAGGCTAGAGTGCAGTGTCGGGATCTCGGCTCACTGCAAGCTCTACCTCCTGGGTTCACGCCATTCTCCTGCCTCAGCCTCCCGAGTAGCTGGGACTACAGGCGCCCACCACCACACCTGGCTAATTTTTTGTATTTTTAGTAGAGATGGGGTTTCATCGTGTTAACCAGGATGGTCTCGATCTCCTAACTTCATGGTCCATCCACCTCAGACTCCCAAAGTGCTGGGATTACGGGCGTGAGCCACCGCACCCAGCCTGAACTATATAGTTAAGAATGGTGGCCGGGTGCAGTGCCTCACTCTTGTAATCCTAGCACTTTAGGAGTCCGAGGCAGGTGGATCACTTGAGGCCAGGAGTTCGAGACCAGCCTGGCCAACATGGTGAAACCCTGTCCCTAATAAAAATACAAAAAGTTAGCCGGGCGTGGTGGTGCACGCCAGTAATTCCAGCTACTTGGGAGGCTGAGGCAGGAGAATCATTTGAACCCTGGAGGCAAAGGTTGCAGTGAGTGGAGATCACGCCACCACACTCCAGCCTGAATGACAGGATCTGTCTCAAAAAGAGAAAGAACGGTTAAGATGGTGGTGAATTTTATGGTACATGTATTTTACCACAATTAAAAAAATGGAGAGAAAACTTCTCTGTTTAATTCTTTTCCTGTATTCCCCAATGTTGGGCAGTTTCTGTTTGATTATACATTCAACTACTCGTTTCCATGATTTAAAAGAGCCAAAATCTGGGAATGTTATAAAGGAGGATTCATCCCATGCTCTCTTGTTCCATGAGGGGGCTTCCCCTCAGAATAATTTTCCCAGCCACTCTCCACCTTCTCACTAACTCCTCCCCTTTAGAGGAAGAAACGTGGCTGCCTGCTAGGGGAGCTCTCGCTTGCTCTCTCAACACCACAGATGAGGTCTGGGGCTGTCCACGTCTGCCCAGGAGGGGATGGGTGAGTTTAATTCTGGAGTAAATTATTAGGAAGTCAATTAGATTTTACAGTAAGCTGTGTTCTTCAATCCAGTTTTTTTTTTTTTTTCTTTTTTTTAGATGGAATTTCACTCTGTCGCCTGGGCTGGAGTGCAGTGGCGCGATCTTGGCTCACTGCAACCTCTGTGTCCCGGATTCAAGCAATTCTCCTGCCTCAGCCTCCTGAGTAGCTGGGATTACAGGTGCCTGCCACCACACCTGGCTAAGTTTTTGTATTTTTAGTAGAGATGGGGTTTCACCACATTGGCCAGGCTGGTCTTGAACTGCTGACCTTAAATGATCCACCCGCCTCGGCCTACCAAAGTGCTGGGATTACAGGCGTGAGCCACCGTGCGCCCGGCCCAATCCAACTTTTACTCATTTGTTCATCCACCAAATATTTATTAAGTACCTATTATGTTCCAGGCACTGTTCTAAGCACTTGGGACAGAGTAATAAAGCTTTTTCTTTTCATCTCCATCTGCCCAATGTCTGGGTCTTAATTCTTCATTGGGGAAGACAAAAATTAGGAAAGGAAAAAAAAAAGTATTATGTATTGACCCCCTCAAGTCTCTACAGTTCATATATTTTTATTCTAATTAGCTCAATGTGGAATATGTCCCAAATGGATATCAAATTCTCAATATGTCCCAAATGGAATTCAGTGCTACCCCATCACCTTCCTTTTAAATTCTAGAAGACGCCAGAAAGATGAAAATTTAGAAAGGAAGGCTAAGGAATAGCAACAACAAAAATGTATAAGCTAAAATCAGGACAATCCTATATTGCCATGCTTAGGGGTTAGTGCTAACAGAAATCAACATAAAATGGGTAAGATTAGCCATCTGCAGAAATCATCCCAGGAAATAAGCCACCCAAGAGATGATTCACAAGCATATTGCTAGCAATTTGAGGGTGCTTTCTAAGTCTCACCAAGGGGTCTAGTATGCTTCCTTAAAAGGGAAGTCATCAATTTAAAATGTAACTAGTGGAAGATTAGCAGTAATTTAAGAAATTGCAAACTGTCATAAGGAAATGACAGAGGTTTGGGATGACAGATAAAGAATATAGAAAATGAATGGTACAGTAGAATTTGTCAGTGTGTACTCACACTCTCTAGCAGAGGAAATGCTCTGATTCTAAAGACTTTTACGTATCTTAGAAATATTCTTAGGACCAAGAACAGCAAATTCATCTTATTCTATAGTTGGACAGCCCCTAATTACAGCTGAATCATCTGTCTGCTCTTATTCTATATTCACTGATGAACCACCTCATTTAACCGTTGGCCAAGCACCAGCTCCCTTCTGCGTGGCCCAGTGGTCACCACTAATAGTCATCCTGTTAGTTACAATCCCCAGGGTACATTAATGAATGGATATGCTCATTTCCAAACCATTCTTAGTGAGCTGGATCAGGGGAATTGCTCCTCCAGAGCCTGCTTTTCTTAAATCCCTAATAAAATTAATGTGCATTCCATAGTGTTGTATTGCTCAGTGTGCTGCTGTCACCCAGCTTCAGTAGTGCACCTAGTTTGTCGCACTCTCATTCTCATTTTGTCCCCTCAGTATCATTCATTTCCCATTTGCTCAGGCTCAAAATCTTGAAAATGTTCTTCAAATTCTCTGTCACTGTCTTACTTTTAATATTCCAGTCAAGTCCAATGGATTTTTCCTTCTTATTCTTTTGTCTCCCTAGTCTAGGCCCTGAGGACATCATTATTATGTGGCAAAGAAGTATTTCAAAATACCCACGCCTGCTCCTATGCTCACCTAAATGGTTCATTTTTTTCCTAAGACCCTTCCCCCAATTAGAGAGGGAGACCAGAGATACCTATGGTCTCCGCAGAAGCCACGAAAGGCAGCAAAGGCAACTGATGCCTGATCATTAAATTCAAAACTCTCTGGTCTTGGGGTAATACTGAAAGATTTGGATCCACAGGAAAGACTCTCTTAGCTAGACTAGAAAAAGAAGAATGTCTAAGCTGGAAAAGAGGGAAATGAGGGGAGGGTTTGGCAAGGAAAAAGAGAGAGAGTTAAATGTGTGTATGGGGAGCATGTGCCCTGCCTTCTGCTTCCTCAGGATGAGCCCTGAGAGGGGACAGACTAGATCCCCTTAGTTAAGTTTAGAGACTCATGGAAAGAAAGTTCTTCTGATGCAGTGGGACTGGAAGACAGCAGACAGTGAAACGTACAGAGAAACCTGCACCGGCCGCCCTGCAGTCATGGAGAAGCAGCTGTGGGAAAAAATGGCAGTGTGGCTCCCACTTGCGTGTCAGCTGGAGACAATTTGCCTAATGCCCATGGGCTGGAGTGGTGTTGACAGAGTGTAAACGTTCCCGTGGCCCTCCGAGAGGGAACCCAGGTTATTTAAGAGAGGGACCTACAAAGTGTCTCCCAGCCATCGTGAGGGAACCTCTCCTAAGGATGATTCTGTGTGGGCCGCCTTTGCTCCCATGACCTCCAACCTGGGTCTGAGGGGCCTCTCATGTGTCCTACACAAAGGACAAACAAGATGGGGACTCTGGAAACAGGCTTCACCGTAGTGTTAGGGCTGAAACGAATGTCTCTCACTCCTACCTTCCTACCCTTTCCACACTCTCCTGAACTGATGGAGTTCAAAACCCTGAGAAAATGCAGAATTGGACTCATTTTACCTAGAAGTGACTAGACTAAATTTTCTGCAGCAATTCGAACGGAAACAGCACTGGAGAAATGAATTATAGGACAGTTATGGGTTTTATTTATGTTGTTGTTGCATACTTGAGTAGGGCCTTTAAAATTTGTACCTGCTATCCTCATATTACCAAAATATCTTTTTAATAAGCTCCCTGCATCCATCTTACATATTGCTGCCAAATTAATTTCCCTAAATGCCCACTTTAACAATGCATTCCGATGGCCCCCTGTTGTTTTCAGGATGAAGTCCAAACTCTTCATCCCTGAGGCATTGGGAAAGGTCCTACACCATCTGCTCCTGAACTCCTTTTTAACATTTTACCTTCTGCCATTTTCAATAGGAACCCTCTTTTTCCATAAAGCCAGCCTCTGACTTCCAGCCTCTCTGTCTTTGTTCATCATTTCTAATTGTCTTCACCATGTTTAAGATGTTCTCTCTGCTTCCTTCTTTTATATAAATCTAAACTTACCTCAGTCATTCAACAACTGGTTTTCTCAAAGTCCATCCTTGCAGTTTCCTAAACACACCTATCCAGTTTCATGTTTCTGTGTCATAAGAAAAGTAGCAATGAATGGCTATGGGAAATGAGAGAAAGAACAGATTACCTAAGGATGGGCAGCCAGGGAAGCCTTCCTAGAAAGTGTGTGCATGTGCTGGGCCATAGAAGTGGAAAAGATTTAAACATACAGAGACAGAAAAGATGAGAGAAGAGGCGTTTACAGGGAAGAAATGCAGTTATAAGCAAGAAAACCACCCATGTGTTTGGGGATTGGATTATTGAATGGTTGAATTAAGGACAAACTGAGTTCCCCATTTTATTAACTCCTGAAATATTTATTACCTATACCACTAACTCTTATGTGTAATTGATATTTATATCTATACCATATCATCTCACCGTATATACAATTTTACATAAATTATCTAACAACCTGAGTGGTAAAACAGTTCACATATATAACTTGTCTCCAAGTAGAAAAATGTTACATGGATGTGGGTGGTGTGTCTTAAAGATCACAGATAATTTCTAACTGAGTAGCATTACCTTTATTAATAACAACACATGAAAAGTTAAGGAAACTTCAGTTCTAGATCTGAGCACTGACTTCGTGGTGAAGCTAAGTGCCATTTATCTCTCAATTAGAGTTTTTAGGAGAAGAAATATCTAAGATGACAGATGGCAAGATTTAACAATAATAATTAGAAAATCTGGATATAGTAAAAGCAACTGGAGAGAAGGCGGTAGACATGGAAGAGAGAACAAGATGACCCAACATAAGGATAACAGGCATTCCTGATATAGACAACTAAAAACAAGACAAAAAGGTGGTCAAATATATGATTTTTAAAAGTACAGGACTGTCTCCTCCATGTTTCAGTTGTCTCTAATCCTTAATGTCACCGCTAAAGGACTAGTTCTTCTTGGCAGGATGTTGCAGCTCTAACACTACAAGTTGGAAAACTGAATTTATTTTGCCATAGGAAATACGTGTTTAAATATAGTTAAATTCCTTTATTATCAGTTCAAGTAAATTTTGAGTTAAATGGGCTTTTGTGGGCTGGTTTATTTACAGAGTCAATGTTTTTAGTATGGCCTGTATGTGAAAATATGTTCTAAGTGAGAAACTTCTAACTTGGAGATAAACCTTCTGGAACATAAACCAGTTTTTAATTTGGGACATATCTGCATTTCTTTTGTAATAGCTTCAGAACCTAGCAGAAAACTACACTCAGAGCAGGAGTTTGGTAAATATCTGTTGGGAAAAAATTTAATGTATGCAGGTGATTATTTCTGAATTCACCGGTTAAGAACAGTAATAGTTTGTGGGCCAGATGTGAAGTGTTCACATTCTTCAAATGATAATCATGGGAAATCAAAGCACAAAACAGTCACTGAACACTATAACAAATATTCTCACAGCAGGAGAGATGGTGGCTACCTCATGTTATCATCTCCTTCAGAAACTGTAGATGGAACAAAACTGACACGAATCAGCAAAGTGAAACAATATATTCTAAGAATCTTCAGGATTAACTGTACTTATGATTCCACTGGGTCTTTTGGGAAGGAATATAATAATTTCCACTCTGAAATCATCTTTAATTCATTTGTTCATGCATTTACTTAATTTATAATTTATCATTTATTCAGTAAATATAAGAATTTCCTACCACTGTGATAACTGGTACTACAAATTTAGAAGCCTAAACAACACAAATGTATTGCCTCAGTTATATAGGTCAGAAGTACAGGTGGAAATCAAGGTATCAGCTGGCTGATCTCTTATTTGGAGGCTCTGGAAAGAATCCACTTGGAAGCCATTCAAGCTGCTGGCAAAATCCAGTTCCTTACAGTTGTAGGACTGAAGTCCTCATATCCTTTCTGGCTGCCAGCTGGGGGCTTCACTGAGTTCCTAGGTGTCTCTCTGGTCCTTGCATGTGGGCGTCTACATACAAGAGCCAACAACAGGGCATTAACCATTCTCACTCTCAGACCTCTCTGATCTCCCCTCATCTGGATAATTCAGAATAGGGCCCACCCTCTTTTAAGGTCTCTAGCCTTAATTTTATCCACAAAATGTCTTTTGCCATTTAATATAGCATGCTCACAGGATCCAGAAATCTGAGTGTGAACTTCTTTGGGGGGCCATTCTGTACACCATAGTCAACAATTATTGTTATTACAGACTTAAAAAAATTCTGTGCTCAATGAATAGTAGAAAAAAAAAGTGGATCATTAACCTGTTGAAGCCCTGCCAAGAAGTGATCTCTTAGTCTCATGTTTCATGAATAATCTCATTTTTTAGCTTTAAAAGAATCATTTCTACCCTTAGCTATATGAGTGGTTCTCCCGTGATTACAAATTATCAAAACATATTTTTTATTATGGAGTCATGAACAGCATACAGACATTGTGTGCAAATATATAGCAACACTATGCCCTGTGTAACTAATTTATTGCCAAATCTATGGTGTGGGGATGTAAGAATTCTTATCCACTGTTGCTGAGAGGTAATTTGTTGCATTTCTGGAGGGTGATTTGGCAAAATATAGAAAAGACTAAAAATATGCATATTCTTTGACACATAAATTGCCCTTCTAGGAATTTCTGTTAATAATGGATATGGATAAAGCTTTCATTGCAAAGATATTCAAGACCACATAATATATGATCATAAAGGATTAATGTAATCTAAATATACAAGAAGATGGTTAAATAAATTATACTTCTTTCATACAATAAAATAATTATGATAATACTCCTAGACTGGTTTAGAGATCTGACATCATAAGGGACCTATGTCCCCAAGTCAGAACCAAAGCTGGAAGAACTGAAAGGTCTCAGATTTTCTCTGTGCCCAATAAATGCAGAAGCGGAAGAGACATCTGGATGGGGAATCCAGGCCACATTCCTGATGGTCCAGCAGCAGTAGAGAGCACGATTTCCCCATCCCCGAGAATAGCACAGTTGTGGTGAAAGAATGTAGACTCTAAGAGTTTTCCATAACTCCAGAGCAACACGGTCAACCTGTCCAAGGTTCCTGAGAGATAATCAGACCTGGAGAGACCATGTGGTCAGGATTCCTGCACAGATCAGAAGCTGAGAAGCGGGTGGGTAGGAATGTAAAGCCATGCAAGCTCCTTGGAAGTTTTAGATGCAAGCCTAGGCCCTGGGGGAAACCACGAATTGGCTGAGATTTGTTTTTGCTACCCGTAGACTAAGAGTTAGAATGAAAATTAAGCTGAATGCTGGAAAATAAAATTATATCTGATATTTCTACATACAACATATAAGTAGGGAGAGAAGTAGATAGTTTATAATAGTAATAATGGCTATCTCTCTAGATGTTATTATGAGTGATCTTAATTTTATTATCTGAGATTTCCTATATTTTCACATGCTAAAATAATGAAGTAGGTATGAGTCTCAAATGTAGGAGGAATATTGTAATTCTTTATTTTCTGTTACTCAGCCTAATATAGCCTCTAAGCACCAGCCCTGTCCAGCAGGTAATTCTACCTAAATTATTGTGTCAAGGTGTGTAAGTGTGTGTGGATAAGAGGAGGATCCCTCTTGTCAGTAATTATCTGTTCATACTGGTTCCCACTGAGTCATTTATTGTCAGCCACCCCATGGTTCCTTTGGCATACAGTTCTTCATTAGTATTTCCTTAAAATCCTTTTTTATTTCTATAAGAAGAGTAGTGATGCCCCCTATTTCACTACTGGTTTTAGTACTTTGAGTCTTCTCTCTCTGTCTCTCTCTCTGTTTCTCTCTGTCTCTGTCTCTCTCTCTGTCTCTCTCTTTCTCTCTCTCAGTCTCCCTTTTAAAAATCCTGGTCAGTCTAGCTAAAGATTTGCCAATTTTGCTGATCTTTTCAAAGAGCCAGGTTTTGGTTTTGTTGGTGTCTCTATTGTTTTTCTATTCCCTATTTCATTCATTTGTGCTTTAATCTTTATTATTTTCTTTCTTCTACTTGCATTGGGTTTAGTTTTCTCTTTTCCTGTTTTCTTAAGGTGAATGTTAAAGTTATTGACTAGAGATCTTTCTTTTGTTTTAAATATACGTGTTTACAGCTATAAATTTCCCTTTATGCACTGCACTGTCTTAACTGCATGCCGTAAGTTTTGGATGTTGTGGTTTAATTTTCATTCAAATAATTTTTGAATTGAATGAAAAATTTAATTTCTTCCATGTGAAAATTAATTTCCCAGTGATTTCTTCTTTGACCCATTGATTATTTAGAAATGTATTATTAGGCCAGTGTTGGTGGCTCACTCCTGTAATCCCAGCACTTTGGGAGGCCAAGACAAGAGGATCACTTGAATCCAATAGTTCAAGACCAGCCTGGGCAACATAGCAAGACCCCATCTCTACAAAAAAAAAAAAAAAATTAGCCAGGCGTGATGGCACACATCTGTAGTCCCAGCTATTTAGGAGGCTGAAGTAGGAAGATCACTTGAGTCTGGGAGTTGGAGGTTGCAGTGAGCCATGATCATGCCACAGCATTTAGCCTGGGTAACAGAGCAAGACCCTGTCTCAAAGAAAAGGAGGGTATTTAATTTTCACACATTTGTGAATTTCTCAGATTTCCTTCTGTTACTGATTTTGGATATAACTCCATTATCATTGGAAAATATTTTATGTATGATTTCAACCCTTTACATTTATTAAGGCTTGTTTTATGGCCTAACACATAGTCTAACTTGGAGAATCCTAAAATTGCACTTGAAAAAATGTGTACCCCTCTGTAATTGGGTGGAATATCCTATCAACGGCTTTTTTTCTTTTCTTTTCTTTTCTTTTTTTTGAGACAGAATCTCACTCTGTCATCCAGTCTGGAGGGCAGTGGTGTGATCTCGGCTCACTGTAACCTCCGCCTCTTGGTTCAAGCGATTCCCCTGCCTCAGCGTCTCAAGTAGCTGGGACTACAGGCACATGCCACCACGCCTGGCTAATTTTTTGTATTTTGGTAGAGATGGGGCTTCACCATGTTGGTCAGAATGGCCTCGATCTCCTGACCTTGTGATCTGCCTGCCTGGGCCTCCCAAAGTACTGAGAGTATAGGTGTGAGCCACCGCGCCTGGCCCCTATCAATGTCTTTTAAGTCTAGTTGGCTTATAATACTGCTCGAGTCTTTGATTTCCTTTTAATATTCTGCCAAATTGTTCTATCCATTATCAAAAATGGGATATTGAAGTCTCCAATTATGCCAGATTTTGCTTCTCCTAGAGGCAGAAGGCATGGCACCCCACATAGGGCCACGGTGGGAAGCAGAAGCGTTGGTCAGGAGACAGAGGAAGTGAGGACAGAACATGGGCAAGAGCATTTATTATTTATTGTTATTTCTGTGGGAAGGAACAAGGCAGGGTAAGCAGCTCAAGAATTTTCTAGTTTGAACAATTTCAGGGCTCTGGGGCACAAAGTTTGCCACTAGTTGTCTTGTACCTGGCCTTGGGGTGATTAGGAAAGGGGAATAGTGAGCCAGAGTATAAGATTCCATAAAGGAGGTGGCTAGGGGGTATAGACTCCAGATTGGATGGTTGGTGTATTAGTCAGGGTTCTTTAAAGGGACAGAACTAACAGGACAGATGTATATATGAAGGGGAGTTTATTAGGAGAATTGACTCACACGATCATGAGATGAACTCCCACAGTAGGCTCTCTGCAAGACAAGGAGCCAGGAAGCCAGTTCAAGTCCCAAAACCTCAAAAGTAGGGAAGCTGATAGTGCGGCCTTCAGTCTGTGGCCAAAGGCCTGAGAGGCCCTGGTAAATCATTGGTGTAAGTCTGAGAGTCCAAAAGCTGAAGAACTTGGAGTCTTCAGCTTTTGTTCGAGGGTACGATGTTCGAGGGTATGATGCATCCAACACAGGAGAAAGATGGAGGCCAGAAGACTTAGCTAGTCTAGTCCTTCCACATTCCTCTGCCTGCTTTTATCCTAGCCATGCTGGCAGCTGATTAGATGGTGCCTGCCTAGATTGAGGGTGGATCTGCCTCTCCTAGTCCACTAGCTCAAATGTTAATCTCCTTTGGCAACACCCTGGCAGACACACCCAGGAACAATACTTTGCATTCTTCAATCCAGTCAAGTTGACACTTAGTATTAACCATCACAAGTCCACCCCTTGTCAACTTGAACCCATACATATTTTCTGAAATCATACATAATCTTCAAAAAAGACAATAATAAGGTCATAATTATGTCTAATATAATACAGCTATCCTTTGTACAACTGGAAATGCACCAATCCCCAACCCAAATGCTATTACATAAAGTTAACAATACTTAAATGCTGATATGAAGTCAATAAATATCTATGTCACATGATAAAGGAAAAAGAAAGGAAATAAAATGAAGATGTTTTCTTAGTACAAGTGTATACATGCACAAACAAGTTCTTAAAATAAGGAGGAAATAGTCATGACAATTACAATCCTTGTTTCTGCAACTGGTCATATGGTCATAGCTGGTATTGATGACCACCTTCTTCTACTACCCATTCTGTATTCCCTTTGCCTTCAGCAAGCACCTCGGCAGGTTCATGGTTTTTTACCTGGTGAAGTGACCCAAACATCATTCCTGAAGGGTCTGGGCCAATTGTAGTCTGCCTGGATTGAGCTGTTGTAGCTTCCCATTGACCTTAATCACAGGGCATGAATATTAAGAAATGCTCTTAGGGTGTCCTATATTCCACACCTATTCTTCCTTACTTCCAGTGTGGAGTAGTAGACTGATTTCATCTTGATAGTCTGGGTCAATCACCCCAGCCAACACTGTAACTCCCTTTTTAGCCCACTGACTTAGAGATAGGAGGAGCTCAAAGTGGCTAGGTGGCAATCTTAACTTCCAGTTTAATGGAATCATTGTTATGTCTCCTGGTGGCAGCATTCCTCCCTCTGAAACTAAGACCTCTAGGCCAGCAGAATGTAATGTTGCAGGAACGGAAAGCAACAATTTTGCTAGTGGGTCACTAGGGGTGATAGTAAGTGGTGCCACTTCCACTTCCACCCCTTGATTCCTAGACCCATGAATCCTGGCAATGGGAGAAACAGTACCATATATGGGACACTGATAGACAGCATACACAGCCTTCTGAAGAACTCTGCTCCCGGCCCTGTAAAGTATTGTCACCTAGTTGGTGGTATAACTGTGACCCATTCCACCATTTTGTCAATCCAGCTGCTTCAGGATGATGGGGAACAGTTGGCATATGAAAGATATGCTTGCAGGTGAGTCATTTACTATCTCTAGGAATTGGCTAGCCCTGGGAGAGTCAGTCCCTGCAGGGTCAGCGTATTAGTCTGTTTTCACACTGCTATAAAGAACTTCCCTGGGACTGGGTAATTTATAAAGGAAGAGGTTTAATTGACTTACAGTTCTGCATGGCTGGAGAGGCCTCAGGAAACTTGCAAACATGGTGGAAGGGGAAGCAGGCACCTTCTTCACAAGGCAGCAGGAGAGAGAAGAATGAAGGAGGAACTTCTAAACACTTATAAAACCATCATATCAGCCAGGTGTGGTGGCTCACACCTATAATGCCAGCACTTTGGGAGGCCAAGGCGGTTGGATCACCTGAGGTCAGGAGTTTGAGACCAGCCTGGTCAACATGGTGAAACCCCATCTCTACTAAAAATACAAAAAATTGGCCAGGCATGGTGGTGGACGTCTGTAATCCCAGCTACTCAGGAGGCTGAGGCAGGAGAATTGCTTGAACCTCGGAGGCAGAGGTTGCAGTCAGCAGAAATTATGCCATTGTACTCCAGACTGGGCAACAAAAGTGAAACTCTGTCTCAAAAAAACAAAAACAAAAAACAACCCATCAGATCTCTTGAGAACTCACTCACTATTATGAGAACAGCATAAAGGAAGCTGCCCCCATGATCCAATCACCTCCCTCCCTCGACATGTGGGAATTATACGTGAGATGAGATTTGGGTGGGAACACAGAGCCAAACCATATCATTCTGTCCCTGGCTCCTCCCAAATCTCATGTCTTTTCACATTTCAAAACTAATCATGCCTTCCCAACAGTCCCCCGAAGTCTTAACTCATTTAGCATTAACCCAAAGTCCACAGTCCAAAGTCTCATTTGAGACAAGGCAGTTTCCTTTTGCCTATGAGCCTGTAAAATCAAAAGAAAGTTAGTTACTTCCAAGATGCAATGGTGTACAGGCATTCGATAAGTGCTCTCATTCCAAATGGGAGAAATTGGCCAAAACAAAGGGAATGCAGGCCCTATGCAAGTCTGAAACCCAGCTGTCATTAAATCTTAAAGCTGCAAAATGATCTCCTTTGACTCCATGTCTCACATCTGGGGCATGCTGAAGCAAGGGGTGGCTCCCACAGCCTTGGGCAGCTCCTTCATGGGCTGGCATTGAGTGCCTGCAGCTTTTCAGGCACATGGTGCAAGCTGTTGAGGGATCTACAATTCTGGGGTCTGGAGGATGGTAGCCCTCTTCTCACAGCTCCACTAGGCAGTGGCCCAGTGGGGACTCTGTGTGGGGGCTCTAACCCTACATTTCCCTTCCGCACTGACCTGGCACAGGTTCTCCATAAGGACTCCACCTGTGCAGCAGACTTCTGCCTGGAAATCCAGATGTTTCCAGTCAGCAAGGCCTCAAGATGTCAAATAATTAAAAATATAGATTTAAAAGACATGGTTAATACACACTCTATAATCTACCATATAGAAGATATACCATATAGCTTCTCTGGAATTCTGTCACCTCCCCAGGGAGTCCCAGGGCATAGGAAGAAGGTCCTCTTGGCCATGGAAACCCTGAGCATGTGTGCCCTCCTAGTTAGGGAGTGCCCGGCCCCTCTTTAGAGCACAGGCTTTTTGCTCTAATCCAATCCTGCCTGGTGAGCTTTCACAGCATATCTGGTGGCTCACTGTCTGAAGAGCCTGAATCATTGGTAATCCCTGAAACTAGTGACCCTTTCCTCGAGATCAGGGAGGGTTTAATCTGCCATGAGATGAAGAAAATTTTTTTCGTTTCATTCCTCTAGTGCAGCAAAATAGGGAAAATAAAAACAGAACAGTTCAGATTTTACATTTGAACAGTTCAGATTTTACATTTAAAATCTGACTATTTATATTCTGTCACACATATACACATATATGTTGTATATATGTAATGTTGACATCAGAGAAATACAAAGATAAATAGTAATGTAAATATCCCTAACCATTATTTAAGGCCTACCTCAATTGCCACCCTTTGGCTTTCTCATTTATTCTGTCCTCCTTCCAGTGATGATAACTTCTCCCTCTTTTTGTTCAATAGCGCTTGGTCATGCCTCTTTTAGATCACTTTTCATTCTGAATTACTGTTATTTGTATGTATATATGTGTCTTCCGCTACAATGGTCATCTTTATGTGAAAACCCAATATTTAGACAGAGAGTAGGAACTAAAAAGAAAGGATGAAATGGATGTGATTTCCTCCAAAAAGTAATAACATTAAATAATAAGAGAGAAATCCTCTGATTTTGCCTTTCATTTGTTTGATGACTTCAATGTTTTAATGAAAATAAAGTTCTGTCTCCCTGAAGAAATTAAGTGATTAAAAAAGAGTGGCCTGGTCTGGAGGCTCACACCTGTAATCCCAGCACTTCGGAAGGCTGAGGTGGGTGGATCACCCGAGGTCAGGAATTCGAGACCAGCCTGGCCAACATGGCGAAACCCCATCTCTACTAAAAATACAGAAATTACCTGGGCATGAGGGTGTGCCCCTGTAATCCCAGCTACTTGAGAGGCTGAGGCAGGAGAATCGCTTGAACCCTGGAGGCAGAGGTTGCAATGAGCCAAGATCACGCCACTGTACTCTAGCCTGGGTGACAGAGTGAGGCTCTGTCTTTAAAAAAAAGAAAAAAAATTTAAAATTAAATAAAATAAAGTAAAAATAAAAAATAGTAATCACTTACTTAGGGGAGAGTCAGTCACAAGCACTCCCAGCAACGAGGCCTAATTCTAGCTATGCCTGTGAAGTAAAAACTGATTCAGAGCCACGTGGATGAGGAGAGAAAAGAGAAGGTAAGGGACTGTGGACAACAGACTAGAGAAAAACTGAAGCGTGAGGAAGCAGATGTACTCAGTGGTAGATTTGTGAGCTTCTCTGTTACTCATCCCTGAAACAGGCCTTGAAGATGTTTCTGTCCATCTGTAGCTGGAAGCCCCTATATGACTTCTAGACTCTGTTCCTAAGAAGAAATAAAGATCCTTCCTAGGACCAGTTCTGTAATTCTGGACCTATTTCAGTAATAAAGAATATGACCTAAAGTCATAAAAGATAAGTTAATATGGAAGTGTGTCTTCTTTTTTTTTGTGGGGGGAAGAGTCTCACTCTGTCACCCAGGTTGGAGTGCAGTGATGCTATATGGGCTCACTGCAAACTCTGCTTCTGGGGTTCAAGCAATTCTCCCACCTCAGTCTCCTGAGAACCTGGGATTACAGGCGCTTATCACTGCACCTGGCTAACTTTTGTATTTTTAGTAGAGACAGGGTTTTGCCAGGTTGGTCTTGAACTCCTGACCTCAAATGATCTGTCTTGGCCTCCCAAAGTGCTGGGATTACGGCCATGAACCACTGTGCCGGGCCTGGAAATGTGTATATTATAGAAGCGGTAGATGGGGAAGCCAAGTTTAATATCCTTTAATATTTAAACTAAATAGAAGCTTCTCTTTGGAACTATGGCCAAATGGAGATTTTTCTTCATGTTACTACGAACTTTTATGTCACATCCAATGTCTTCTGGCTTGCAGCTCTGATGAAGTAGCATAGATTCTGAGTTGGTAGAAAGGTTGTAAGAATAATGTAAAGAGTAGCCAGAGTGGGTTAAAAATTCTGTGCCATTCTCTCTAAGCCTGAGTCTTTTAGTTTTGATTAAAAAGATCACAGTGAATGAACTACTTAGATCCCTTCCTAAGGGGCTTGATGGCTTAGAGACCACACTGATAAAACAAGAAAGATTAACTACACTCCATTTCTGATATGTGGCCCAGACTCTCTTTGGGTGAATGACGAGGCCTAGTTTTGGTTACACAGAAGACTGATTAGATTTTTCAGGTGAGAACAAGTAGAAAAGGCAAGAATACAGTGTGGAATGTATCTAATTGTAATTTTTACATATATCATCTAAAAATAATGGCATAAATAGGCATGCCTATCTTTAGTTTCTTGGTATAAAAATGGGATAAAATAAGGGCCGAGCGCAGTGGCTCATGCCTATAATCCCAGCACTTTGGGAGGCTGAGGCGAGTGGATCATGAGGTTAGGAAATCGAGACCATCCTGGCTAACACAGTGAAACCCTGTCTCTACTGAAAATACAAAAAATTAGCCAGGCTTGGTGGCGGGCGCCTGTAGTCCCAGCTACTTGGGAGGCTGAGGCAGGAGAATGGCATGAACCCGGGAGGTGGAGCTTGCAGTGAGCCGAGATCACACCACTGCACTCCAGCCTGGGCGACAGAGCAAGACTCTGTCTCAGAAAAAAAAAAGAAAAAAAAAAAACCAAGGGATAATATATCAGAAACATTAAAAAATATCTATACCAAAGCAAAGTAAAATTTATAAACATTAAACTTTGTCATCAGTACATTTAATATAACTTTAATTTTTACATTGGGGCTAAGTAGAAAATAAATATTCCATTAAGTATTGGTTCCATTTACGCTCCGTAACTTTTCAGTTCTGCTCACTCATTATTTGCAGTGTTTGAAGACTTAAGGAGATAGGGTATAAACATTTGTCACTTTGGTCTATTCTGCCTTCAAGTAACAAAGCCTAGATTATCTGCAAACCTCAATCACCGTGGCTAGGTCTTTATCTGTGCCTTGCAACTGGCTGATTCTGTCCCTCTAGTCATGGTCCTAGATTCTTACCACACTGGATAACTTCTTTCCTAGAGCACGGCATTCCTCTACCCAGCCATGAAGACAACAACCTGAGGAGAACCCTTGGTGGAGGCAGAGCTCTCCTTTTCATCAGGTTGATCACTTGGCAATCACATGAGTGCGTCACTCATTCACGAGAAGTGGACTTAACCTTCGGAACTGCTTTGGTAAATCTTTTTTTTTTTTTTTTTTTGAGACAGAGTCTTGCTCTGTCGCCCAGGCTGGAATGCAGTGGCACGATCTCCACTCACTGCAAGCTCCGCCTCCTGGGTTCACACCACTCTCCTGCCTCAGCCTCCCGAGTAGCTGGGACTACAGGCGCCTGCAACCATGCCTGGCTAATTTTTTTTTTTTTTGTATTTTTAGCAGAGATGAGGTTTCACCGTGTTAGCCAGGATGGTCTCGATCTCCTGACCTTGTGATCTGCCTGCCTCAGCCTCCCAAAGTGCTGGGATTACAAGCGTGAGCCACCATGCCCAGTCATCTTGAGTTCCCATATTTTACAATCATTCACAGTGCTTGACACAATCACTTTTTGTCCTGAAGGAGTTTTGCCTGCTTTTTTATTAGAACCATATTTTTATTATCCAACCTCAGAGATAAAATACTTGCAAAAATTCTACCCTATCATGGTCACATCAATTTGCGAATTCCAAATACTTCTGGATATATACAATATTAATTCCACACCATTTAAAGGGCCCTTTCATCTAAGTCTCAAGTTGGCTGTTTGTAGTAATGTCAGACTTTCAGAAGAGGCCCCTGATAATGTAAACTGGTGTTCTTTTAATTAACATCATTCTTGCTTCTCATAATGTGAGCCTTCCATCTGGGTTCTAGATGGAAGGTACTAGTTTTTGGTGAAGATTGGAATTGAATCAAATGGATGGTTTGTTGGCCAAACGACGAAAAACAAGATAATCAGAAAAATTTGTGTAAATTTTTAAAGTGTGTTTTCTCCCTCCCCCCAAAGTGAATGCAAATACTTATTAAGTAAGGGATCATTGCATTCTACTGTATGGGTATGAGACTCTAATTAAACAATTTTCTGCTATTAGATATGTTTCCAGCTTTAACCTATAAAGACTAACATTATGCTGCATATTCATGATTGCTGTTTCTGTTTAAAGTTCTTAATTTTTTTAAAGCATTAATCAAAATATTTCAAGTTATGCTATTTCTGTTTTAAAGTTCTTATTTTTTTAAAGCATTAATCAAAATATTTCATGTTATAAGCATAACATTTGTTAAATATAGAATTTTAAGGAAATGTGCCTAGGAAAAAATAAGAAATGAAAAGTTGTTCATAATCCCACTACTTCTAATGCTTTGGGGTTTTGGTATACCTATTTCCAGAATGCAAAGTATTCCTGTAGGACGAGTGAGATCTTGTGATACGCAACAAGCTATAAATTATATATACAAAGTGGATAAAATTCCTCATTAAATAGTAAGCTTCCATTATTTAAATTTTAGCAAACGTTTAAATTATATCTATAAAAGTCATCTCTCTGTATTTCATCTCTATTTCTCCCCAAGCCCCTGAAGCCCAGTAAAATTTATTTTAGATGTGGTTTATAATGTTTGGAATGACAGCTACCCTGAATATAAGCAGATATTCATTAAAGAACAAAGGCTAGCAATCAAACGATTTTGAGAGCCCTGCAACTGAATTCTAAAATTTCCTGGGCAAAGATGAAGTAATACAAATCCCCCAAACCTGTCCAACCTGGCCAGAGATTTCCCAAATGTCCCTCGGAACTCAGAGCTGCTGCTGCGTTGCTGACTAGTCCAGAGGCAGATCACTGGCTCACAGGAAAAAGAGACAAGGCTGATATGTCCCTAACTGGGGATTGCTCTTCTGTATGCATCAAGCGAGGCTCGCTTTCCTCTTCCCTCCAGCAAAATGTCCAAAAAGGAGATTATGCCTGACTTATCTACTACAGCTTTTTAGAGTAAATAATGAAAAAGCTGAGAAATAACTAATAGATCCTATTAATTTGAATCTTCAAAATAAAGTCTGACAGTTTCACAACAAAGGCAAATGAGCTATCTCAGGTTGGGGAGGTGGGCTGTGATACCTGGTCATATTAAAGAAATCTTATTAGCATCTAAAACAGTTTTGGAATAAATAAGCAGGTTTAGCCCTGCATGACTCAGAACTGACACTGATCTTATTTTACATTTTACAAAGGTTTGAAAAGGGAGAGAACATGCTAAGACATCCAGCGCACACCTGACATCAGGCTCCTCTGCGCACCAACATGCTGAGCCAAGTGGAAGCTACAAGTAGATATTTTAAAGCAGAAATGAGCCATTGGAAGAGCTTCAGTGTGGGTAAGCATAAGCAGACAAATGTAGGGAATAATGAGGTAAACTGTGCTTATTGGATTATGGATTCACAATAGAGTATTTCTAGCATCTTACTTTGTGCTGGGCACCCTGTTAGATGCTGTCACACATTTTTTTAAAAAAACGTAATCCTCAAAACAAATGCTGCAGAGTCATTTATCCTCATTTTACATATAAAGAATCTGACATTGGAAAGTGTAAGTTACCCAAGGCCAAAGTCTGCACAAGAGGCAAAGCCATCCTGGAGCACAGCCTTCATGGGCCACCAAGTTAGAATCCAAGGAGAGGTGTGGAAAGTGCTATAGACTTCACTCCATAAACTGTGGCATAGCTTTTACTGTAGCAAACATTGTTAATACATTATTTTAGACATAATTGTGAAAAATGTTAGAAAATAAATACAAATTATTACCCTAGCCTAATAACACAGTACGTTTATTTATATTTAGAATAATATGTGTGATCTTAACATACAACTTTTCCAAAAAGAGACGTGTCAGACTTGGAGAGGTTCCAGTGATCAGCAATAAAAACAAATCTGCTCTTAGCAAGTGGTCCCTGATTAACTCAGTGCATCCTGATAATATGCTGCTCGACAATATCATCACAGCTACACAAAAGCTCAAGTGCCATAACACTGTAATATTCTTGCATATAAATGTTAACTTTGAACGTTTCTGTTTTCTCTGAAACAGGAAATGAATATCTGCTGGGTTTTTTTTTTTTTTTTTTTTGCCCCCTTGTCCTACCCGCGTCTATTTCCAGTTATGCCTTCCTTTTGGGGAACCTCTCCGCCTGCTATAACCCAGTCCCACCTTATCAGTATGCAGCGATTGGCTCAGAACTAGCCTTGTGACTCAGGTTTGTCAAATCAGCACCATTCACATTACCTGGTGTATTAATTTCCTGTGGCTGCTGCAACAAATTACCACAAACTTGGTGGCATAAAGTAACTGAAATTATTCCCTTGCATTTCTGGAGGCCAGGAGTCTGGAATCTGTTTTAAGGAGCCAAAATCAAGTTGTCAGAGGGCCACGCTTCCTCCAGAGGCTCTAGGGGAGAGTCTGTTCCTTGCTACTTCTGTTGGCTGCAGGCATTCCTTTACTTGTGGCCCCAGCACTCCTATCTCTGCCTCAATAGTCACACTGCCTCCTCCTGTTCTGTGTGTGGGGTCTCCCTCTGCCTCTCTCTTATAAAGACATTTGTGATTGCATTTGGGGGACATCTGCAATATTCAGATTAAATCTCCCATGTCAAGAATCTTAAAGTAATCACATCTTTGAAGACTGCTTTTTCCTCATACGGTAGCATTTGCTTGTTCCAGGATTAGAACTTGGTATCTTTGGGCGACTGTTATTCAACTAATTATATTTAGGCAGAATTAATGAGAGGAAATATTGTTTCTTTTATTCTGGATGTGGGCTCTGACTGTGTGAGTCTGCAGATATATTGCTATTAACAGGACAGTACCTACCAGCAAATAGGATCAGCAGAGGGAGAAAGTAGATCAGCAAGACAGAGAGAAACAGGGGCCTGATGACATCATTGTAGGACTCAAGCAGACCAAGGTGAGGCCAATGTCTGGACTACAAATTACGTAAGCCAGTAAATTCCCTTTCTTGCTTAAGACGTTTTTTGTTTTTCTTTTTGCCAACAGAAAGCCTAATATAAGTTACATCTTCACTATTAGACTAAAACTTCTGGAAAAGGACTCACATTAGGTCCATTCATAATCTTAGGGATTTTGGAAATTTTGTATTTAAACCCAATGCTCTGGAATACCCACATGTGCATTTTATGAACAGTTACTTTGAGTCGAAGATAGAGTCAAGGTCTTCCTGAGAATTCTTGTGAGGTTTATTTTCCTTTTTCCATTGTCCAAAGATGTTCCTTATCCTGGCCTTTTATGTTGTTTTTCTTTTAGAATCACCTGACTCCCACTCCATTTCTCTTTCTTTCTCACCTCAAAGGTCTCCTAATTGAAATGTGCTGAAGCAATTGAAATGTGGTACCTTGGCGAATTACTGTCAGACACTGTGGCCTTTGGACCAGCTAGAAGCTTGTCAGGAAAGGAGACAGTGTATGTTGGTGGAAATTTAGAAAAAAGAATCTCATAAGAAATTTTACTTTGGTAAAGCTGTTTCTATGAAAAGAAAATTTTAAAAAGAGATAGGTTGTGAAATGGGGAAATGCATCTATTGACAGCTAAATTTTTCACATAAAATATTCTGAGCATATAAAATAAAATATACCTTGCAGATACAGAGATTTGGGGTAATGTTAAATAACGTAGGTTTCAAGATTTAATTTCAAGGAAGGCAGCTTTACAAGCCTTTCTTATGGAGTTTCTATTAACAATATGGGGAAGCCTGGGCTGAATGGTTAGACATGTGGCAGGTGTCTGGCCAGGTGAAAACTCGATCGAAGAGGGCAACAACTATTGTTTACGCAGAAAGGGGTCTTTAGGGATGTGCCTACACCTCTCTTTCCTTTAATGTGTTTCTTTATAACTTCAGTAAGGCCAGAAGTGGCTTGTTTACAAATCCAAGCATGACACTAGCTGGGGGAGACACAGATTAATATATTAAAAGATTAAATCCAAAATGAACCTGAAAACCTGGATCCTGAACTAAATCTAATAAGACCAACCTTAAGTGGCCTCTGCACTAGGTTAACATTCAAATTCACAAACAAAAGATGGGGAAACTATGGCTTAACAATACTTTCAAAACAAACAAACAAAACCCACCATTTTTGGTTAACTGCTTGCTAGATCAATATCAGCCAAAAATGTAAAAACATTGCCAAATAGTTAAGTGGACCTTGGTACTCTGGTAGACCACAGTCCAGAATCTGGGGAAAGATGCCACTTCTCAACTCCACACCTGCCCCTGTGCTTTCAGTGAGAAACAAGCAGACAGATTTGTTCAAAGGATAGTGACCAGATGATCAATGGCAGGAAGCCACACCATCCAAGGAAGCACTGAAAGAACAAGGACTCTTGGGAAGAAAAATTAGTACTCCCGCATGAGTCATGGGATGTGTTTTCAAAATTTTAAACCATACAGAGTCCTAGGGCCCCTCTCTGAAATTTAGATTCAGCAGTTAGGGAGGAGATTTTCGTAAATGATCCTTCCACAAATCTTCCCAGATGATTATGATGATCAAACAGATTATTTTTTTAAAAACCTAGATTATATGACTTCTAGAGTGGCTTCCAACTCTTCCATGCTCCTACAAATTTTCATTTTCCAAATAACTGTGTGTGTGTGTTTTATATGTATCTCACATTGGGTCTATTAACAATCTTAGAAACTTTTAATAGTTTTTATTTAAACTCAATGCTCTGGAATACCCATGTGTGCATTTTATTACTATGAATATTTACTTTTAGTCAAAGGTAGAGTCAAGTTGTTCCTGAGAATTTTCAGGAATATATATGTCTATATTATATATAATATACATATTTATGTATATATAATGTATATATAAAAATATATTTTATAATCCTCCTTAAAATTGTTTTATCCTCAAATACGTATTATATGCTTACTTTTTGCTGAATACTGAGTTAAATATTACAGGGTAGTGCTACTGCTTCTCAAACCCTGCTCACACCCCAGCCCCCAATCTCATGAAGGTCTTTAGGAAATGCACTGCCAACTCCCAGCCTCAGATACTCTGTAAACATAGGGCAGGGCCTGGGAATCCATCATTTCTGAAAAGCTTCAGTGATAAAAGGCTTTCCAAGTTTGAAATCGCTCTGATGCAGGGAACAAACTAGGGAAAGAAAATGGGATCAGTTCCTATCCTGGCACTGGAAAAGCTTTTCTCATGTCTAAGTGTGAGGCTTTTCATTTACCAAAGAATTTTGTCTTTTATAAATTGACAAGTTTGATTGCAGGGGCTTCAAGGGAGGAAATGATGCTGGTAGAAGCAACGGTTAGAAAGACTGACTGACATCAGTGGGATACTCAGTTATGGTTCTACCTCACCAGGTGTGGTGGGTGTCAACACGTGACACAGGAGGCTCGGGGACCAGATCTGTCTTTGTGCTCCTTAATTGTTTCTCGGGATTTCATGTGCGTCACGGCCATTACCGCTAATGGAAGTTGTGGGCACTCAGCGAGGGACGAGATCCCTGATAATTGTAGGATACTGTGTTTGAAAAGTAAAGGCACATTTAATGTTTTACACTTTCGAGAAGTCTTCCTGTCAGCCTTATTAACTTGCTCTTATTTTGGTAGTCACTGTTCTTTCATCTGAGTGGTTATTTTAAAATGAGAAAGGAACCTAAATTAGCATTATACATTTTAAGATGTACATTTGCATCCATCATAAACTTTAATTTATACTTTGTACAAATAATTGTAACAATTGCTATAAAATCAGTTATTTAATAATAGTTTTTACCACTATATTGAATGCAGCAGGAGACAGGCTTAATGGCCTCGTGTCCACAACAAATTTCCAGCTATTATTGGAACATCCATGCCTTTGAAAACTTCACAGGCCAGCCAAATTTCTACTGATTGTATTATTCAGATCTTGCTAAAGACTAGTTCATCACGTGCACACAGTAGTTTTTTATTGACTACATCTGTTTCTCCAACCTCAATTTATTTCACTTTCTCAGATTTATATCACTATAAAAACTACTGTTATTTCAATAGAATAATTTTCCATAATCATATATGTGCCCCTTCATGGGACATCTGCAATTCAGTTTTAAATTCAGTTCAATTCAGTGGGTAAATGAAATACACTTAATATTTGTATTTTTAGTAGTTAACATAAGATTTCAAGGGGGGAAAAAAAGCAAATTTTAGACATATGCCAAGATAGTTAAGTAAGAAAATTTCAACTGGACTGTGTGAGAGAAAATGTAAAATAAAAAATACCAAAGTACGGCTGGGAGCCATGGCTCACGCCTGTAATCTCAGCACTTTGGGAGGCTGAGGTGGGTGGATCACAAGGTCAGGAGTTTGAGACTAGCCTGGCCAGCATGGTGAAACCCCGTCTCTACTAAAAATACAAAAATTGGCCGGGCTTGGTGGTGGGCGCCTGTAGTCCCAGCTACTCAGGAGGCTGAGGCAGGAGAATCGCTTGAATCCAGGAGGCAGAGTTGCAGTGAGCCAAGAGAGCACCACTGCAATCTAGAGCGAGACTCCGTCTCAAAAACAAAACAAAACAAAGTACAACTTGATCTCTTGGCAACTTGCTTTTTAAAATTATGTTCCATTTTCTTAAAAGTATGAATATAGCTTCGAGTTCCTAAACGTAAGATTACTTTGAGTATCTTAATTTAAGAAACTCTGAAATTATTAAATCCAATTAAGTGAAATACTCAAATCATCTAATTTATTTTTGTATTTTCTGTAATACCCAGTGTAGCACTTTGCACACGGAAATAGAATGCAACATGTGAGTGGATAAATGTAAGGATTTTTTTCAGGAAATTATTAAATCTTCTTGAACTTGAATCATTGGTTTAGTGGCATCAATTTTTGACAAATCAAATGGTTCTCAATCTTTAAAAATTTGCAATACCTAAAAATAGTATGTAGAAGTAAATGAAGACCAACCAAATGAGAACAAGCAAAAGATATTTATACAGAGCCTGTTATAGGAAGGGAGTCGGCTACCATCACTTGTATTTTGCCAAGACTCAAAGGCAGGGAGAGGAGTGGGAAGACTTTATAGTGGAGAAAAGGCAGGCTCCAGGTGTGCCCTGATTGGAGGCCACTGGCCAGGGAAATTGGAGGCTGCTCACTGACAGCAGAGCATCCTATGTGATTGGTTTGGGTCGTATATTTGGCTTTCTCTGATTGATCCTAAGTTGGAAGTAGGGACAAAAATTAGGAAAGCTGTCAGTTATTAATCAAGTTCTGGACTTTTGGGGTTGAATGCTACAGAGGTTATTTTTTAATTTCCTGTACCGGTTGCTAGAGAGAGTAGTCTGATTTCCTATAGGTCAGAGTTACAGCAGGCTGCTTTCACGGACTGGTTAATATAGAAAACTATTTGGCTTCTCCAGCTGGTTGCAGGAGATTGTGCATCAAAGTTATATTTTTATATATATTCTGGCCACTGTTCGTTTGTAGATTCAGTACCTTGAGTGATTAGAAATGGGGCAAGTTGTATAATCCAATGAACAAAGAAAAATTCAAGGTGAGAACCTATAATTTTGTCCCTTGTGCCAAAAATGTAGTTTGGCAATTTAGTTGACTTTTTAGGAAATTTAGTTCATAGTTGTATTAAAGTTACATATGCACAAAATCTCTAGTAATGAATCCAGTATCCACAACCCAAACACACACATATGCATTTCCCCTTCTGAGAGATAGTCACTTTCAACTTTGTTGGCCATTTACGTTGGTATTGACCTTCATATCTCTAACTATCATGTTTATACTGTTAATTTAGGACTTTGCCATTGACTCCCACCTTGGGAGATGAGAATTCAGCTCTTTATTTTTCTACCACCCCTCACCACAACCACTCCCATACTGCAGAAACACCACACTTCTGTCCTCTCAATAGAGTTTTATGATACTTTTGGTCAGAGAAATATTCATTGTTAACATTATTACGACAACCAATGCTGTTCACAGCTGAGATAGTATTGTATAAGGCAATAACATTTCCTTTCCTTCCTAACATTTTAGAGTTAATAATAGACTTGTTTTTTGCTGGCTTAAGTTGCTAATCATCTAATTTCTACCACCAATTCATTCCGAATTCTACCCACAAATATTTATATCTCCTCATAGTATGTCTAGCATATTAAGTATTCTGTCAATTTCATCTTCGTGATGACATCTCTCGTGGATCCTCTGATCTTATCCAGTTTTCACTAACTTTTCTGCACAGCTCTCATCCCTATAATACCTGAGAACTTTTTTTGCCACTATTATGTTGAATCTCTTGTATCCCAAATTCTATACTTTTTTTGAGACAGGGTCTCTCTCTGTCACCAAGGCTGGAGTGCTGTGATATGATCATGATTCACTGCAACCTAGACCTCCTTGGCTCAGATCGTCCCACCTCAGCCTCCTGAGTAGCTAAGACCACATGCATATGCCCTCACCCCTGGCCAATTTAAAAAAAAATCTTTTTTAGAGATGGAGATCTCACTATGTAGGTCAGCCTGGCCTCGAACTCGTGGGATCAAGTGATCCTTTTGCCTCGGCCTCCCAAAGTGCTGGGATTACAGACGTGAGCCACTGCACCTGGCCATATTTATTTTTTATTAGGGATTTTCCCCAGTTTTCTTGTTGGTGGGGGGGGGGTCTCTGGTTTTCTACTCATATTTAAAAGTGGGCATTATTTTATTTTATTTTCTTCATCAAATTTTATTTTAAGTTCTGGGGTACATGTGCAGGATGTGCAGGTTTGTTACATAAGTAAACATGTGCCATGGTGATTTGCTGCACAGATCAACCCGTCACCTAGGTATTAAGCCCAGGAGCCATTAGCTATTCTTTCTGATCTTCACCCTCCCCCCAACCCCCTGACAGACTCCACTGTGTGTTGTGCCCTACCATGTGTCCACGTGTTCTCATTGTTCAGCTCTCACTGATAAGTGAGACCATGTGGTATTTGGTTTTCAGTTCCTGCATTAGTTTGCTGAGGGTAACGGCTTCCAGCTCCATCCATGTCCCTGCAAAGGATATGATGTTGTTTCTTTTTTTTTTTTTTTTTGAGACGGAGTCTTGCTCTGTCACCCAAGCTGGAGTGCAGTGGTGTGATCTTGGCTCGCTGCAACTTCTGCCTCCCAGGTTCAAGAGATTCTCCTGCCTCAGTCTCCCGAGTAGCTGGGACTACATGTGCTGTACCACCACGCCTGGCTAATTTTTTGTATTTTTAGTAGAGACGGGATTTCACCATGTTAGCCAGGATGGTCTCGATCTCCTGACCTCGTGATCTGTCCGCCTCGGCCTCCCAAAGTGCTGGGATTACAGGCCTGAGCCACTGCACCCGGCCGATGTTGTTTCTTTTTATTGCTGCATAGTATTCCGTGGGGTATACATACCACATTTTCTTTATGCAGTCTATCATTGATAGGCATTTGGGTTGATTCTATGTCTTTGCTATTGTGAATAGTGCTGCAATGAACACACATGTGTTCACTCTTTATAATAGAATGATTTATATTCCTTTGGTTATATACCCAGTAATGGGATTGCTGGGTCAAATGGTATTTCTGCTTCTTGATTTTTGATGTATGTGGAGGGGAAAAGGCTGACTGTCAGCATTCTTTTCTTTTTATTTTTTTATTATTATACTTTAAGTTCTAGGGTATATGTGCACAACGTGCAGGTTTGTTGCATATGTATACATGTGCCACGATGGTGTGCTGCACCCATTAACTTGTCATTTACATTAGGTATATCTCCTAATGCTATCCCTCCCCCCTCCCCACACCCCACAACAGGCCCTGGTGTGTGATGTTCCCCTTCCTGTGTCCAAGTGTTCTCATTGTTCAATTCCCACCTATGAGTGAGAACATGTGGTGTTTGGTTTTCTGTCCTTGTGATAGTTTGCCGAGAATGATGGTTTCCAGCTTCATCCATGTCCCTACAGAGGACATGAACTCATCCTTTTTTATGGCTGCATAGTATTCTATGGTGTATATGTGCCACATTTTCTTAAACCAGTCTATCATTGATGGACATTTGGGTTGGTTCCAAGTCTTTACTATTGTGAATAGTGCTGCAATAAACATACATGTGCATGTGTCTTTATAGCAGCATGATTTATAATCCTTTGGGTATGTACTCAGTAATGGGATGGCTGGGTCAAATGGTATTTCTAGTTCTGGATCCTTGAGGAATCACCACACTGTCTTCCACAATGGTTGAACTAGTTTACAGTCCCACCAACAGAGTAAAAGTGTTCCTATTTCTCCACATCCTCTCTAGCACCTGTTGTTTCCTGACTTTATAATGATTGCCATTCTAACTGGGGTGAGATGATATCTCATTGTGGTTTTGATTTGCATTTCTCTGATGGCCAGTGATGATGAGCATTTTTTCATGTGTCTCTTGGCTGCATAAATGTCTTCTTTTGAAAAGTGTCTGTTCATATCCTTTGCCCACTTTTTGATGGGGTTGTTTGTTTTTTTCTTGTAAATTTGTTTAAGTTCTTTGTAGATTCTGGGTATTAGCCCTTTGTCAGATGGGTAGATTGCAAAAATTTTCTCCCATTCTGTAGGTTGTCTGTTCACTCTGATGGTAGTTTCTTTTGCTTTGCAGAAGCTCTTTAGTTTAATTAGATCCCATTTGTCAATTTTGGCTTTTGTTGCCATTGCTTTTGGTGTTTTAGACATGAAGTCCTTGCCCATGCCTATGTCCTGAATGGTATTGCCTAGGTTTTCTTCTAGGGTTTTTATGGTTTTAGGTCTAGCATGTAAGTCTTTAATCCATCTTGAATTAATTTTTGTATAAGGTGTAAGGAAGGGATCCAGTTTCAGCTTTCTACACATGGCTAGCCAGTTTTCCCAGCACCATTTATTAAATAGGGAATCCTTTCCCCATTTCTTGTTTTTGTCAGGTTTGTCAAAGATCAGATGTGTGCTATTATTTCTGAGGGCTCTGTTCTGTTCCACTGGTCTATATCTCTGTTTCGGTACCAGTACCATGCTGTTTTGGTTACTGTAGCCTTGTAGTATAGTTTGAAGTCAGGTAGCATGATGCCTCCAGCTTTGTTCTTTTGGCTTAGGATTGTCTTGGCTATGCGGGCTCTTTTTTGGTTCCATATGAACTTTAAAGTAGTTTTTTCCAATTCTGTGAAGAAAGTTATTGGTAGCTTAATGGAGATGGCATTGAATCTATAAATTACCTTCACCAAAGTTGAATTGAAGGAAAAAATGTTAAGGCAGCCAGAGAGACAGGTCGGGTTATCCACAAAGGGAAGCCCATCAGACTAACAGCTGATCTCTCAGCAGAAATTCTACAAGCCAGAAGAGAGTGGGGGCCAACATTCAACATTCTTAAAGAAAAGAATTTTCAACCCAGAATTTCATATCCAGCCAAACTAAGCTTCATAAGTGAAGGAGAAATAAAATCCTTTATAGACAAACAAATGCTGAGAGATTTTTTATCACCACCAGGCCTGCCTTACAAGAGCTCCTGAAGGAAGCACTAAACATGGAAAGGAACAACCAGTACCAGCCACTGCAAAAACATGCCAAATTGTAAAGACCATTGAAGCTAGGAAGAAACTGCATCAACTAACGAGCAAAATAACCAGCTAACATCATAATGACAGGATCAAACTCACACATAACAATATTAACCTTAAATGTAAATGGGCTAAATGCTCCAATTAAAAGACACAGACTGGCAAATTGGATAAAGAGTCAAGACCCATCTGTGTGCTGTATTCAGGAGACCCATCTCATGTTCAGAGACACACATAGGCTCAAAATAAAGGGATGGAGGAAGATCTACCAACCAAATGGAAAACAAAAAAAGGCAGGGGTTGCAATCCTAGTCTCTGATAAAACAGACTTTAAACCAACAAAGATCAAAGGAGACAAAGAAGGCCATTACATAATGGTAAAGGGATCAATTCAACAAGAAGAGCTAACTATCCTAAATATATATGCACCCAATACAGGAGCACCCATTTTCATAAAGCAAGTCCTTAGAGACCTACAAAGAGACTTAGACTCCCACACAATAATAATGGGAGACTTTAACACCCCACTGTCAATATTAGACAGATCAACGAGACAGAAAGTTAACAAGGATATCCACGAATTAAACTTAGCTCTGCACCAAGCGGACCTAATAGACATCTACAGAACTCTCCACCCCAAATCAACAGAATATACATTCTTCTCAGCACCACATCACACTTATTCCAAAATTGACCACATAGTTGGAAGTAAGGCTGACTGTCAGCATTCTGAGAGGTGAGTGGAAAGAAGGGTTGAGATGTTTCAACATCCATCACTTGCACTGTCACATAAACTGATTTTCAACAGGGCATGCCCAACCTCAGTTGTGCCAGAGTCTTCACAAGTGGGAACACCTTCTGTTAAAACTTTGTCAGAGAATTAACCTCTCATCTTCAGCCAGAGTGGATAAGAGGCCTCAACTCGCCTCAGCTAAGTGGACAAAGGATGATTTGGGGGAAGGGCAGTTCACTACATTAAAAAAAATTTAACCAATCCTCCTGGTTGCAGCCTACTTTAAGCTCCAAATCCTGAGGCCGCTGGCACTTCTTTTGTGCAGATCAGAGCACTTCTTGGGTCTCCCAAATGCTGTCTGGCTATGGATTTGTTTTTCCTTGCTCTGTTGAGTCAGTTGCCACTCTTTTTTTTTCCGGCTTTTCGACTCTCAAAAGTTTGTTGCTGTTGCCTTCTCTTGCATTCTTTGCCTTTGTGGCTTAATTACATTTCCCCTTATCCTTCTATTGTTGTTATTTTAAGCTTTCAGGATGAAGCAAAGGTAAAAGTGTGAGTTCAATCTGCCATCTTTAACCCAAAGCCCTGATAAATTATTTGACTTTTCTGCTCTCAGTATCTTTTCCTATAAAAAAGGCCTAAAATAGAGGCTAATGGTAATATTCATAAGACATAATTTTCATCCACATAGCACCTAACAGCATACTAAATGTTTTACATACATCTCATTTCATCCTTCTGATTCTTTCACAAGTCAGCAAGCACAGGTATTGTTAGTCCCTTTAACCTGAGTAGAAACTGGATCAGAGAGGTTCCTGTGTGTCCCAAGGTCACACTGAGAGCAAGGGGTGGAATCAGGACTGTGAATTCCCACAAGAAGCATCTGTGAGTCACATGGTCTAATGGAGCTATCTGAACATACAGAGGACAATTAGAACAAGAGGGCACTAGGGCTGATTCTGGTTGCCGATTGAATATCTGTGAAATTTGACAAAAATGACAGTATGATGCAGGAATACGACATCTACATTTCTACCAAGCAAATATTTTTGTTTAAAAAATCCAAGTAAATCTTTTGGTAGGGAAACAAAATGAAACCTAAAAGTTCAATTGAGATTTCAAGACACCAGCTTAGTTCCCTGCTAAGGACGTGTATGATACAAGTCATGATCTAAGCATGAAGCCCTATTGCTTAGGGTTAAATACTGATTTTTTAAATCTCAGAAGTTCCCTGGGAATCTTATTACCTTCAAGGCTATTCTTCTATCCTAAAGTAGTACTGAAACACAGAAGTAAGCAGGCAGTATCTGCCTGTAACATCTGCTGGTAACTCTCTTTTTCTGCTGAGCTATAAGTCTCACTCTGAAGAAAAATGCAGGCAACCTTGGGACTTATACTCCTTCGCTTCTTCCTGATTCTGTTATTTTAATGTTCATCCTCATTTTCAATCAATTAACACACACCCATGAAGTGCCTCAGTGAGAGGCCCCAAAGGGGATGCAAAGAAGAAAAAGACAGTCTCTGCCTTAAAGAGGTCATCATCTTTCCGGGGAAGCAAAACATCACATTGTAGCTACATTGTAGTGAGGCCAAGATCCCAGTTCCCATCAAAATAGTCACATCCCATCAAAATGATCTTTCAGAATAATTCATTCAGTCATTCATTCAACATCTAGCTACTGCCCGGTACAGCTATGGAATTACTATGCCTGACCTAGTTAAATTAGTGCCATATTGAACTTGGGATTTCTTTGAGCACTCTGCCACCTTCTCAGACTATTCTCTAAAGGTGGGCCATGAATCCTGATATTCTTGGACAGATCTGCATTGATGCCTGACCCCTTAGCTCTAATTTCATTTCTTTTTTTTTTTGAGATGGCGTCTCGTTCTGTTGCCAGGCTGGAGTACAGTGGCAAGATCTCAGCTCACTGCAACCTCTGACTCCCTGGTTCAAGTGATTCTCCTGCCTCAGCCTCCTGAGTAGGTGGGACTACGGGTGTGTGCCACCACGCCCAGCTAATTTTTGTACTTTTAGTAGAAACAGGGTTTCACCATGTTGGCCAGGATGGTCTCAATCTCTTGACCTCGTGATCTGCCCTCCTTGGCCCGCCTTAGCCTCCCAAAGTGCTGGGATTACAGGCGTGAGCCACCGTGCCCAGCTCATTTCCTTTATTCTTTCAGTTATCTACTGCAGTAGGAAGGGGATGGTTTTCCACATCCTCTCTGATGTGGGCTTCCACAGTATATCCTCCTTCCTGAGGTGATAGTACCCTGCCCTCTTACGAGGGCCATAGTTGTATACCATGGGCAGGGAGAAAGCCCTGCTTATCAGGAATACAACAGATATTCTCTCTCTCACCCTGAAAATTGAATTAAGCATTATAAAGGAAATAAACAGAGTGCTAATTAAGAGAGTAAGAGGAGGGACATGTATTCAATGGGTGGCTAGAGAATCCCTTTCTGAGGAGAAGACATTAACTGGAACCTGAAGGTTGAGAAGAAACCAACTATGCAAAAGTATTGTTCCTAGGCAGAGAGAACCAAAAATTAGTGCCAAAGAAATGGCATAGGTAATGTTGATAATTGGGAAAGACAAGTAGGCGGGGTTTGAGCTGGGCCTGCTGGGCGGTACTGAAGGTCAGTTCACTCAACACCCATTCCCAGTCCCATTCTCCCCTGCCTTCCTCCACTGGAGAGGAAAATGAAGGACTAAACTTCCCCCCTCCACTGAAGCAAGCATGACCATAGGACATCATTGTGGCTAATGATCTGTAGGAGAAAACCTTTGGGAGGCCTTCCCTTCTGGAATAAAAGCCAAAGGCCACTGGAATAAGTCATTTTTGTTCCTTGCCTTTCCTCTTTCTTCTGTCTGGAATGCTGAAGGAGGTACTTACATTTTACATCCCAGAGAATGAAACCGACATGCAGGAAATGTCCAAGCAGGGAGACAGAAGGAGCCTGGTTCCTTCCTGGCTTTGTGATGTGGCTGCACCACCTGGACTGCCTACCTCAGATTTTTTTTTAATGTGAGAAACTAAACCCGTTTATTGGTTTAAATAATGATTACAGCAAATGTTTCTAGCACTTTCTAGGTAGTTTACATGAATTCATATTTAATCCTCATATGAACCTTAAACAGTGACTACCATTGTTATCCCAATCCTTAGATAAGGAAGCTGAGGCATGGAAAGGTTGAATAATTTACCCAAGTAACTCAGCAAGTCGAAAGGCTGGACTTTGAAAACAGGCAGTGTGCCCTTAACCAATGTTCTACCCCAGTGTTGGCTGGGTTTTCTGTTACGCACAGATTATCTCAGTCCTAACTTATACATCTTTGATGGATGAATACAATTTAGATGGGAGGTTTTAGATCATTATCTAACTAGATCAGTGTAGCATGTGGCCAGTGGATGGCAAGTTAGACAACAATTTGATGGTGAGTTTATGGTAGGAAAAGTGACAAAGATGGAGATGGAAAATACAGCAGAATGGGTAAGAAAGGGAGCTCTGGAAATTAGAATATTTGCCTACAAATCACAGCTCTACCAGTTACTACTAGCTTAGTGACTGTGGCGTAATTATGCTGCCTTATCTTTATAACATTTAAGTCATTCTAGCTTTAAGCCTCAGTCTCCTCATCTCTAAAATGGGCATCAAAACTGTACATGACTTACAGAGGTTTAATGCCCTAGCAAAATGCTTCCTTCATAGTAAGAACTCAGTAAATGTTAGCTTAAAAAACATACTGAGATAAGTTTGAATGTTTTCCTCTACAGTTTGTCTCATCTTGACAGTAATGACTGTCTAGAAATTGTCAATTCCAACCACAACGTTTGGAAACTTTAAAATATCAAAGATGAAGAGAGACTAAAGATGATCTTTTCTTTGATGTTAGTATTGAAATGTTTTTTTTTCATATTCTGTTGGAAACCTAGCCTTATTACAGATCACAGGACCTAGGACACCATTGTTGCAATAATTTAATCTGAGGTAGGAAAGACATTGTTAGCATAACGTTTCTTAATAGTATTAGTCAAGCTGAGTTTTAACAAACATACCTATCAACTTCCAAGGATTTGTTTTAAAGCAAGTAAAATAAAAAGGAACTACAAATCCATGGGAACATGATAAAGTACAATAATTTCCACCCTGAGTTTTGGAAAATCTGACGAACCTCCAAAATGTGTTCTGAGGAAAACAGTTGTTTCAAAGGCACAAGAACTAATATGAAATGTTAGTTCAAAGGCTCTGGGCAAAAAGAGGGACACACAGACAGACGCTCTCTCCTTTAATGAACCCTCACGTGGAAAGTAGCTGCTACTTGGTGAGCTGCCGCCTGTGCCTTTGAACTGACTGTGATTCAAACAGTGAAGTGTCATTTCACACTCTCTGAGTGAGCCAGCAGATCTCTAAAACTTCCCAGCTCCAAAAAGTTTGCAGAAACCATTTTCTTCTAGTACTTCTTGGAGACTTAAACAAAAGTAGAGAGATTGTACAGTGACCTCCAGAGGGCTCTGATAAAATCTTCATAAATTGGCTTTTTGCTTTTTCAATAGATGATTAACCAGCCTGAAAACCACTGCCAATATGTGTGTGGGCAGGTGGTTACTATGTCTATACAGTGGCTGCAGTCGCTGGTCTTGTAGATGGAACCCTGCTTCCGGACAGTAAAAAGCCTGATCCGGGCTCTCCTTTCCCCAAGGGACAGGGCAGTTAGACTATTCTGGTCAGAAGACTGCTTTTGTGTAGGGAGTTGTTTCCCCTAGTTCAGGATGCAAGAGTGGAAGGAGAGGGTACAGCGTGACCTGTCGCCCCAGGGGGCCTCGGTGTCAGGCAGCCTTGGTGTTCTGCCCGCATTTGGATCAAGGAAGTCACCAGGAGACCTGGGCTGTCCCCAGCAGGGTATACAAAGCAACTCTCAGAGGGGATCTGACTGGTGCCGGGGACCTTCCAGCAGGTCATTTCCTGGGTCTCCTGGTTTCTAGGAACACAGGCTCAGACATGTCTGTAATACTCATATTTTCTGGTACCGTATATTGAGATTGCCTTGTAAGATCTGCCCTGCTACTGATCCCGTGACTAAAAGGAGAATTTTTAGAGATTATCAACCTTCCTAGTCATCTTACCTAAAATAGCGAATAGGTAAAAGTTCCAGTCAGAAAAAGATTTTTATAAAAATATGACCTATGTGTAAATTGTGAACTTTCAGTCCTATTTGATACAATTAATTAAAAGAGCTTCATGAGAAACTCTGTCATAGATCTTAGATCATCCATATTCATCAATCGAAGTCTAGTAATTGAGGCCCCAGTATACTACCTTCCATGTGCATAGGCTTTCCCTGTTTATAAAGAACTTTCACACACACTGTCATTGGCTCTTCTACAACACAGTGAAGGTAGACAGCACAGGAGTTATTCTCATTTTGTAGATGGAGAAACACTAAGGGCCTGCCATGATAAATCATGCAGTTTTACTGGTCTGGTGCTGAAGTCTGGCAGCTGATATAAACTCATTATGCCCAGAAAGAAGAGTGTGATGAGAAAGGACAGGAACATCTATTGGAAAGTCTTCCCATCTAAATGGTAACTGGGCCCAGTTAAATATTTCCAACCCATCCGCACACATATAGAACCCCAGCATGGAGTTTGTGCATGGTCGGCTCTCTCTAGTATTTAATTTAAAAATCAATGGTTAATATCATCAACAACAACAACTTTTACATCACTAATGATGTGCCAGGTACTGATGTTTTTTTGAGACAAGGTATTGCTCTGTCGCCCAGGCTGAAGTGCAGTGGTGCAATCATGGCTCACCGTAGCTGTGACTCCAGGGCTCAAGTGATCCTCCCACCTCAGCCTTCAAAGTAGCTGGAACCACAGGTGTGGCCACCATGCCCAGCTAATTATTTATTTATTTTGTATAGAGACAGGGTCTCACTATGTTGCCCAGGCTGGTCACAAACTCCTGGGCTCAAGTGACCCTCTTGCCTTGGCCTCTCAAAGTGCTGCGATTATAGACATGAGCCACTGCACCCAGCCAGGAACTACTGTTTTATTACAATACTTATCACGTTATTATTTAATCCTCACAACAACTTTGTGAAGTGTGGACACCGATTATCTTTGTTTTACAGATAAGGAAACTGAAACACAGAGAGGTTAAGTGAATTTCCCAGTGTCACACAGTTTGAGAGGCTGATAACATCTTCATAACATAAAAAAGAATATGCAATACACTGCCTCAGTACCAACAATGCAGAGATTAATTTATATTCTGTGGGTAATGTGAGCAAAGCAAAGAACTAAAACCTATTACCTCTCTGCTTTTAATCAGGCCACGAAAAGGACTTCCTGGGGCATCTAAAAAATTCATCCTAGTAGTTTAAGCCTTTATACAAAAGTGGCTTTGAACTATGCTTGGATGAGCTTTGCCTTTTGTCAGTGACAGGTTCTGACCTTAGGTAGGATATGAACAGCCACAAAAAAGGGCACCTGCTCCCTTTTTGTCATTTGTTCAGGTGAAACAGGGCTTCGCTGGTGACAGTTTAAATGACCTGGTTTCTTCTGACCCCTGTGAAAAACTAATGATGTGTTTTTCATTTTCATTCCATTTTCCCTGGTTTCATGTATACACTTTCAAAAGGTGAGGGAAGCTGTGAAGTGAAGTCAGTCCTGGGTGAAAAGTTCTATTTGCTCCTCTCATGCCTAAAGCTAAGTAAAGTCGACACAAATCGTGCGTGTGCACAAGGACAGGGATCTGCATATCACGTGGCCGAGGCCCCACTGCTGCACATGCCTGCACTGTCCTCTGAGGGAAAGAATAACGGGGGCGAGATGGGTGGGGAGTGGGATGAGGCACTACTCACTCCCAGCTTTGCTTAATCAGAGATCAACATAATAAATAATCAAGTTTGCTCAGCGCCTTAGAGTTTACACAGAGCTTTCACATATAATTCCATTTCTACAAGTCAGGAAGTGGAAATGAACTCATTTAACTCACACAGTTGGGATTCAAATGAAGTTGGACTCTAGATAGTGCTAGCTCTCTCTTTTATCCCTTCCTTCCTTCTTCCCTTCCCTCCTTCCCTCCCTTTTTCCCTTCCTTTCATCCTCCTACCTTCTATTCCTACAACTTGCCATCCTTGAATATATCATTTTGGAAATCTATACAAGAATGCTTATTTACATTTTCCATTTCTCTCAAACCACACTTTCATAATCCCAACATGCATCTAAAAGTGGGAAGTAATCATTTCAGCAAGGCTTAGATAAGAAAACACGAGCAATGGAAACAATGACAGTCTTTTCCTTTTCCATCAGGTTACAATTGAGTGACCTTGGGAGGTATCTAAATGATCATTTTGTCCACGCTTCTTGGCAAATACTTCAGCTAGCTTAGGAACTTGCCACATGGGTTTAACCTACTAATTCAACATAACGTTTTGGATAGGTAGGGATGTGTTATGGTTAGATCAGTTTTCATTTCTGTATTTACATTTTGACTTTAATGGGGTTTGGACAAATCTCAAGAGCAGAGTTACTATTGCCAGGCCCCAGCACTGCACAAGTACAGCCAGCAATTTGGCCCACCGACTGGCAGGATGGGCTCCTGCCCTGGGCATCACGAACCTATAAAAATAAATTTATTAAGGAACATACAGCCACTTCTGTCAGTAGGGGTCTGGTGCTCAGCGTTAAAGACTGCATAAAACATTACCCTGAACTTTTGCTTTCAAAACCAACACTGTTTAGGCCCCAGAGAAACACTTCTCCCCTATAGTCCCTTGTCCTTGAAACAAAGGTGACTGCATCCCACAACCTGAAGATTTGCAGGGTGTGCTGCTGCTGACATGGAAGATGGACGCTCCTAAACATGTGGATGATGTATAGTGGAGGCGCTTGATTAAAAGAAAAGTCAAATGAATTAAACTGTCAAAACCTTCCTTTTAGATAGCAAGCATATCATACAGTCTTAAATAATGAGGGTTTCCTAGCAATGCCAAACATCCATTTTCTTGCTTCTCTTTTTGTTCCAATTCATGGTTCTGGAAGAAGTCATACGGCAGTATAGTATTTGCATGCAGTTGAACATGGTGATTGGCCAATATTTTGCAAAATTAACTAATTAATGTTTCTGTTAAAATGGTAGATATGAAGTTATAACACATGAAACATAATACTGATTATTTATGTTAGCAACCAGGTGGACAATGAATGCTAGAATTACTAAGAAGTTTATGTTTTATTTATACATTAATAAGGTGTAATTAAATTTCCAAATATTAAATAAAATGTTTATGCTTTAAAAAAATAACTTTTATTTCAATGTTTATATTCATTGTCATAATTTGTATTTTGTATTTTAATTCTAATAGATAACTTTAAATCATTTGAAAGAAAACTTAACAACTATAGAAAAGTAATTCTAATTTTCTGAAATAAAAAAGGAATTTACATTTGTGGTGTAAGTACAAACATTTTGTATGATTTGGCTACATTAATCCTTTATTTATTTATTTTTTAGAATTGGGATTTCATTCTTTACCCAGACGGAGTGTAGAGTGCACAGCTCATTGCAACCTCAAACTCCTAGACTCAAATGTTCTCCAGCCTCAGCCTCCTGAGTAGGTGGGACTACAGGGATAAGCCACCATGTTTGACTATTTAAAAAATTGTTTTGTAGTGACAGGATCTTGCCATGTTGTCCAAACTGGTCTAGAAATCCCGGCCTCAAGTGATCCTCTGGCCTCTGCCTCTTCAGTTGCTGGGATTACAGGTGTGAGCCACCACATGGGGCCTGAATAGATGAATTTTTTAGATCAATGTTGTTCAGTAGTGCTTTCTACGATGATGGACTTGTTTTCTCTCCATGTTGTACAATACAGTAGCTCTAGCCACATGAAGCTACTGAGCATTTGAAATGTAGCTAGTGCCACTGAGGAACAGAACACCTGAAATGCTGTTAGGTGCTACCATACAGAACAGCAAAGCTTTCAATCACTGCTGTCAATGTAACACAAATTAAGTGAAAATCTCGATTAGAACAACACAGCGATTTTACTAAAGAGAAATGTCAATTGTATAGAATAAATATATATGAATCGTGTATCTTTATTTTATTACTTATCCATATAGCCTATCAAAGAAAATCTAGATATGTATAATGTCTAGCAGATATGCATAATTCAGTTGCTGATATTTTGCTTTTTGTCATATAAAATCTGTAGATCTTTCAATTTGATTGTTGTATGTGTCAAGGTAGGAACATATATAGTAGTTTGCCAGCTTGATTAATAACTTTGAAATATTAGGCATGTGGTAAGTGGCTATGCATTTGTACTCTTGCCCAAGCCTACCAATGTCAGGGGCTGGCCTGACAGCACCCCTAACTCTGAGCAGCCATTCTGCAAATGTCACTATTGTCCCCAGTAAGTCAGGAGTGAAATGTGGTTAAAACTAAATCTCTACTGCTGAAAAAACAAGTCAAAGCGAATGTCCCACTGGGAGGATTCCTACAGCATCCCTTCCTTGGAAGAAGTCCAATCCATTCATTTCAGCAGAGGACTTCCATTTAGGCTCAAAGGCTGCTCTGACCAGTTACCTGTAAGAGGGAGTAAACTAACAATAGTTGTCATGAATTGAGAGGGCAGAAGCTGCTGGCAAAAATCCCACCACCCTTTGAAATGTGGATGGAAGGCTGCAAAGGGTAGAGTCAACTTAACATTGTAAAGATAGAGAACAGGGGTAATTGAAATTTACAGACCCTCCCACTAAGCTTTAAGTAACAGGCAGAAGGGACAGGGTTTGTAGAGGTTAACACGGGGAGTCCTGTGGCAGCAGCAGTTGGAGTACTGGCAGGGATTTCTGTCTACTGCCTGAGTGGCAGGTCCGTAGTGTGGCCCCTTCCTCTTCCATCCCGCTCTTCATCATCCCCCCACCGGGGGATTGAGTTTCCCTTGCCCACAGTGGTAACCTGCTTATTGACACATCCCATATCGATGTCTGCTTTTTTTTTTTCTCTGTCTTGCTGTCTCACCTTCCTTATAGTGCTTTCTGGGATCACTTCCCCAATTCAAAACCACTTATAGTTAAATCCTAACCTCCAGGTCTGTTTCTGAGGGAGCCCAGCCTAAGACAACCTCCAGTACTTAGCACAGTGCCTGACATACGGTATTAACTCAGTAGATATTTGCTGAAAGAATAAAATACTTTGCAAATGAAATCCTACCCTAATATTAACTTCACTTAATTTAAAGAAGTTACTCTGAAGCAAAGTGATTAGATCAACTTTTATCCCCCTAGCTTCCACCTCTGTCCTCCCACTAGCAGAAAAACTCCATTGGAAAGTCTATTATTATTTTTGTTTTTTTAAAAAAAGCAAATTTGAACTGCAGCATAGAACACAAGTACATCAAAATGGAAAGCCCGGGTTGCAGATTTGACCATCCTCACTTGCTGATCTTGAAGACATTGCTTCCTTTCTGATATTTCAATGTTCATTTCACAATTAAAGATAAGGTTCCATAAGCATATAGTCGGGAGAAGTGGCAGGACAATGTAAGCTCATATTAACAAGTAAATGATTAATATAGAGGCTTCTAAAGAGCAGGTCTGGTATCTAGTAAATGGGCTTCCTGAAGTAAGAGGAGTGTTGGTTGCTACACTAAAGGCCAAAGTCTTCTAGTCCCCAAATTTGCCTTGGGAGGATGACAGCTCTATCTTTCTTGGTTCTGGTGTACATTGGAGAACAGGGTCAAGATGAGTGTGGAATCCATTTATTTTTTACGTGTTTATAAGCACTAGAAACCAGTGAGCACTAAGCAGAGGACCCCTCTTGTGGAAAAAGTGCAGGAGAACTCCTGGGTGCCTCTGTATCACCGGTTTGCCTTCTAGCCAGAATCATTGCTAGAACCCTGTCACTCAGTTACTTTGGTTCCTAATTTAACCTCTTCCCAAGCCTTCTATTGAGTTCAGTTAGCTAGGCCAGGAGCTTACAGCTGTCTGGTTGGTGCTGGCTCAATGTGCTTATTCTCTGGAAGAGAGAAGGCTCACTTACAAAAAAATTTACAATTAAAATAAAAAATTTATTTTTTGCTGAAGCATTGTAAGGTTTTTTTATTCACTCAGACCCAAAATCGTAAAACTAAAATATTTCAAGACATTACTTGATTCACTCCCCACTTCTCTTTCTCCCGTTTCTCAGCACTTTGCACCAGATACAGAAATCACGGTTTATGTCCAAACCCTGGTTCTGGTGTGACCACCGCCTTCCGTGTACTGCCTGCGGCTCGCTTCGGGCCCACACGGGACACCAAGGCATGATGAGGAGGCAGAACAGCAGAAGCGCGCCCTGCTTCCCGGGCGACAGTGTTCCGGGCCAGCGGCGTGTACCCCGCGGGCCCGGCCGGGAGCAGGCTGGCGATCGCGGGGCTCGGCGCTCCCGGCTCCCGCGCCATCTCCCGGCGCCCGCCAACTTCGCTCCGCCCGCGGCGCAGAGAAGCTCGCAGCCCTCCGGAACCTTTGCGATCGCCTGGCTCGCTTTTCCCGCAGCCGCCGAGCAGCGCAGGCCCGGCGACTCCGGGTGCAGCTGGCCCTGTGCGGTGACATCGCCGTCCGGCGCCAGGCTCGAAGCCGCCCGGCCGCGCCCGCGGGGTCGCAGGCCGCTGGTCCCGCCCGGCCGCGCTCACAAACTACTCGCGGCTCGTGACCCGGGACAAACTTCTGGCGGCGGCGCAGCCTCTTCCACAGTCACCCTCCCCAGAGCCAGCTACCAAAATAGAAGACGCGGCCGGGGCGAGGAGGTGGGCGGGGGGAGCCCGGTGTCCGCTCCTCCCCGTGCGGCTGACGCCCGCTTCGGCGGCGGTAGTGGCGGTGGCCGCGGGGACGCCCCCAGCCGAGCTCCGGGAGGCGCTCGGGCGCGGGCCGGCGGGGCGCGGGCGCTCACGCCCTCTAGCGGGCCGCGGCAGCGCCGGGCGGCCGTGACGTGAGCGCTCCCTTCAGCCGGCCTGCGGGGCACCACCAGTCAGTCGGGGAGCAAGAGCCCCGCGCGCAGCCGGCGCGGGCTCGGTCATCGGCGCGCCGCCGCCCGGGGCTGGGCTTGGGGCTGCCTGTGGAGAGGCGGCGGGCGGGACGCGCGCGGCCACGGCCACGGCCACCGCCACGGCCACGGCCGGCAGCTCGGGTCCCGGGTCCCGGGCAGGGGAAGGCGAGAGGCGGCGAGCTCAGCTACCGGAACCGAGGGAAGATTTTGGCTCCGCGGGCTCGCCCTCCGCTCCCTCTGACAGCGGCGCCAGACGCCGAGTGGGGCCAGGGACAGGGGAGGAGGACCCAGGACCCTGTGCCCGCGCCCCTGGAGCCGCTGGAGTTCGGACTTCTGCAAGTGTTGGCACTTTGGGGGCTTGGCTTAGCGCTCTGCTGTTTACCCGTCTCTCCTCGCTGCCTCGGAACCAAAGCTCCCGGCCCCCTCCGCCCTCGCGCGCCCACCCACCGCCGCCGGGGAGCGGCCCGGCGCGCACTCAGCACCATGAGGAGACTTGGGACTTGCCTGGCGACTTTGGCCGGACTTTTGCTAACTGCGGCGGGTGAGACGTTCTCAGGTAAGCTGGACCGCCTCTGCCGCCCCCGAGGCGCGGGGGCCGGCGCGGGACGCCCGGGACGCCGGCATCTCCCTGGTGGTAGAGCCCTAAGGCTGGCGTCGGGGCCGAGCGGGGGGCGCAGCGGGCCGGACACTGCTTCTGCCTGTGAGCCGGGCGCTGGGCGAGGGGCCGTGGGGCTGGCAGACGCCCAGTCCTCGGGCGGGCGGAGCGGACGGACCCCAAGGGCGAGCTCCCCGACCGGGACTCCCAGCTCGGCCCCCGTCCTTCCGCGGCCTGGGCTAGTGCTGAAGGTTGGGCGGCTTGCACTCTGAGTCCCTGGCCGGCTGCTAAAGGAACAGCAGAAAACTTTGCTTGAAGTTCCCAGTTGCAGCCGCCGGGCCGCCTGGCGTAGGCGCTGCGCAGTCCCCGCCGACCCCGAGCAGCGGCCGGGCCCAGGCCACCGGTGTTCGGCTGCGCCCGCAGCGATCGCCGGGACCTGGCGGCCGCTCCGGCGGCGGCGATCTCCCGGTGCCCTGCCCTCCCTGTCGCCCCCTGCCCGGCGCGGCTGGCGACCCTGGTGGGTCCCCGCGGTCGTGCAGCGTCTGCGGAGAGGCCGGGGGGAGTTCCTCGCCGGTCCCAGCCGTAGGGCTTGGCGGCCGCGGAGGGAAGCGGGCAGGTCCCCAGGCCTTGGCAGCCACTGCCCTGCGCCCCGCTGGGCTCCCCCTCCCCACCCTCGGCCCCCTAGCGGAGCGCCGCGGCCAGCGGCAACTTGTTCCTCCAGCCCGGCTGCCCGGGGGTCCCAGGTGGGAAGGAGAGACACTGGCGGTGTGCGAGCAAGCCTGTGAGTGTGTTCGCGTGTGTGCCTGCACGCGCGCGCGGGGGCGTTCTAAGCCCAGAGGAACCCCTCACGGAGAGGATCTGTGGATCGGAGTCGGGGGTCCGGCGTGGGGCCGAACCTGGCACCCTGTCACAGGGGTTTACAACCAGGATCACCTTTATTACCTGGATGACCCAGGTGGATAGACGCAAATGCTGGCCCATTTGCACACCTTCTTTCTAGTGTTTATTAGATTAGTTTCATTAAGGTCCACATGCAGTGGGGGCGTTGGGCTTTCTTTTTCTTTTAATTAAAAAAGCCTGCTCTTTGGTCTTAAACTTGGTTTTTGCAAAATAGGTCTCTGCGTTTGGGAACAAGTGAGTTGAATGAGTAAGTTGGGCTTTTTAAGAATGTAATGAAGGGGACTTTCATAAACAGTAAAGAGCATATTTTAAGCAGTAAAAACCTTTGGTACTCCGGTGCGTGGAAATCTTTTTATTTTCTTGGGGTCCAGGACCATTGGCTGCTGGAGCTCTGGACTCACAGGCACATTAGTTGTGTCTTGTGTGTTGCTGATCTGCAGGACCCTTGATCACAGTTGGCCTCAGAGAAGGAGTGGAACTTGTAGGTTTTGAAACCCAAAGCATCAACTTCAATACAGAAATATCCTTTCTCCAAGTTTTGTGTTTCCCTAACTGCCTGGTGCTCCAGAGGATTTAACACAATGATGCACTGTCGTCTGATTATAAAACTGATGCAGAATTTGGTCTGTGTTCTTATTAGTGAATAATAGAGTACAATTTGAGAGGCTTGTAACTCATTAATATTAGAAGCTAAGTATGAGAGCCCTAGTGATGGTTTTCTCTTTATTAAGATCCGTAACTCCCTGCTTGGGATTTGTTTAAAGTTAAGCTGTGTCAAATATCATTTGGATGGATTTTTAAATTGTGTACAAGGGAGTGGAAACAAATATTTATATTGCTTATTTAAACCATGGGTTCCTCATCACCAAAAAGGATTTCAGCCTCAGTCGTACTGACCCGTGTCCTTGTTAAGGCTGACGTAAATGATCAGTCAAGCCAAAATAGACTTCTACTAAAATTTAACCTGATTTTTCATTTGGAAGAAATATATCTATTTGTTTGAGTTATCATACCATTAAGTGAAATGTGTTTTCTTTTCTATCTAGAAAGCCAGAGTTATCCTGGCATGCTAGTTAGTAAAGGGCAGCATCCAAGCCATGCCTCAGAAACATTGAACTTTAAAAAATGTGAAATTGGATTAGCTGGATGTGGTGTCGTGTGCCTGTAGTTCCAGCTGCTCTAGAGGCAGAGGCAGGAGGATCGCTTGAGCCCAGGAGTTCGAGGTTGCAGTGAGCTATGATTGCACCACTGCACCCCAGCCTGGGTGACAGAGTGAGAATCCGTCTCAAAAAAAAAGTGAAAAGTGAAGTTGGCAAATTTCATATATGCAAGGATCAGATATGTTTCACTTCATTACTTTTCTCTCCATATTGCGTTTAGGTAGTACAGGTGTGAATCAGGGTTTTGTTTTTTGTTTTTGTATGTTGAGGAAGTTAATTCTGAACGCTAGGAGTGGCATTGACACATTTCTTTTTTATGTTTCTTCCAGAAATTGTAGTAATTGGCTGCTTTTGACTTGACATGAGAATAAATTTTAGAGCTAGAAGAGCTAGATTGTAAGCTCCCTGAGGGCAAAACCAATTTTCGTTTTCTTCTGACTTTCTCACAAAACATTTCTCATAGATCCTTGGATGTCACAGGCATTACTATTTGTTGAATAAATCACTAATGAGAATCCTGATCATTTGCACATATTCAAATTGTGTGTGAATGGACCAATATATAATAAAATGGAGAGAGAGAAATAACTGTTAAAAGTTAGACTTGGCTTGCCTTTTCCACACTGGGTTCTCTTTAGGCCAATGGACTAATCATGAGGGTTTATAAATATAATCAGTCAAGGGTTTTTGTATAACTCAGATATCATCTACACAAGGCACTCTGCTCTTTGCCTTCTGCAGTGCTCTCCTGTCCTCTTTTGGAATGGGTTTGGAATTGTTAAGATTGTTAATTAACCATTTCTAGAGCTGGACTACATGTGATTTGTATACCAGACATCAGAAATAGAATGCTAAACTTACTGGAAAAGTATTAGGATTTGGGCCTGTGATGACATTACTTACTATAATGATGCATTTCATTACAAAATTGTGGGTTTTTTTTTTTTTGTTTGTTTGTTTTTTTTTTTCGAGATGGAATCTTGCTCTGTCACCAGGCTGGAGTACAGTGGCACGATCTCGGCTCACTGCAACCTCTGCCACCCGGGTTCAAGCGATTCTCCTGCCTCAGCCTCCCGAGTAGCTGGGACTACAGATGCGCACCACCACCACCACCAGCTAATTTTTGTATTTTTAGTAGAGACGGGTTTTCACCATGTTGGCCAGGATGGTCTCAATCTCTTGACCTTGTGATCTGCCTGCCTTGGCCTCCCAAAGTGCTGGTATTACAGACATGAGCCACCGTGCTCGGGCTGAAAAATTGTTTTTTATCGTTACCGTTTCTAATTTGTTAGGCAAAATAATGGAGGTTCACTTTATATCTTCTAGGCCTTTAGTGTTCACTAAAAATAACTGGTAAGATGGTATATAACTAAGACATGAGAAAGAAAGTTAAATCATTTTACTTTTGTTGGAAATTCTCTTTTGCATAGTGAGAAGCCAACGAGTTGGCAAGTTATTCCTCTTTGACCCAATTTCTTAAAAGCCAAGTTGCAACATATATAATACAATGAAGTGTTTAGTTCTACCTTATAATGGTTTTGATGTGTTAAGTTCTGCTAAGCAAGCTTTGGTTTGCAGTAATAGAAATACAGACTTAGCTCTTTGTTTCAGCTACAGTAATATTTGAAATATATTAAATGTTAACATAACCTTGTGAATTTGGGACTCTTGTGGAGAAATTAATTTTTAAAAATATTTTAAGGATGTTTGTGGGAAAACTGCAGAAATCTGAATAAAGCCTGTAATTTAGTTAGTAGTGTGGTACCAATGTTAATTTCTTAGCTTTGGTAATTCTGCTCTGTGTATGTAAGATGTTAACATTAGGGGGAAGCTGGGTGAAGGGTGTACTTGCACAATTTGTATTGTTTTTGCAAGTCTTCTATAAATCTGAAATTTTTTCAAAATACAGAATTTTAAAGCACCCTTTGCAGAGTGGTAATATATTTGTTTAGCAGTTAAGTTTATTTTTTCTTTTTCAGATAACTATAGTCATAGCATTTTACATTTTCAAGGTGCTTTCACTAGATTGAAAATTGATAATGAAAATACTTCAAATTTAAATCAGTAAGCATGAAAGAAATATGCTAAGAAATTACTATAACTTTCTTAGTGTTCTGTATATGTAAAGAAGAATTGCTTGAGCATAATAAATTGTTCCGATCTACAAAATTATAGGTTTTAGTCGCTCATGTTTTCAAAGGGTTATTTTTACAGATTTTAAGAAAAGAATCTATTGACATACAGTGATATATGGATAAGTGTGTATATAATTTTGGTAATTCAAAACAAATTTTCTTTAATGAACAAGTAATTTGAATTATGTCTTCAGATTATATAAATTCTTTATAAATGAAGCATAGCCTAGCCTTTGGTAAAAGTTGGTTTCAGAATTTAAGCAATTCTGTGACAGTTCGGGAAAAGTCAATACCTTTATTTAAATTTTTCATAATTCTCTAAGGATTGTAATATATTCTAGGAATTGTGAGGCTGTATACAGTAGAGGAACTATGTATTAGATTAAGTATTGTTTTCTTTCAATTTTTGTTTTAGATTTCATTAAGTTTTCTAGAATGAGCATGTATTATCTAAATATCCCAAGGCTTAGTTTTCATTTAGGGAATCAGGCATTTTAATGAGTTTTATGCTTTTCAACAGTGAAATTTTTCTTAGGGGTTATGTCCACCATGCATTTTACTTTAATTCTGAGATTCTTCTCTTTGAAAACCAACTTTCCTACACTTTCACTTTTTAGTGTGCCTACTATCTTTATGAATATAATATGCATGTTAATAGGCTTATTTTATAAGTGAGGGAAGGTTTAATTATTAATGTCTTTCCAACTCACAAATTAAACATTCTAAAGAGGTACAAAATAATGTAAATCTTGCATTATAAGAGGATGTTGCTTTTTTGCTTCCTAAAATACTGCGGTGGTTTTCAGTTTAGTCATCAGAAAGCCTGAGTTGACACTGTAGCTCTGAAAAACCCAGCAGAGAAAAATAAGTTGGGCTGCCTTGGGTGGGGAGGAGGAAAGGTTTAGTCACCAAGCTTCCTAGTCTGTAGTGCCCCCATCATTGGTGAGGCGGCTGGCAAGTCCAGGGCATAATTAAGGGGCTGGGAGTATGTGAGAGAAAAAGACAAAAACAGGATGAGAAGAGAAGTGTTGTGTACTCAGGTGTGGGATGTGACAAGCTCTAGAGATCTTAGCAAGGGAGGGTCACTCCCCTTGTGCCCTCTTAGCTATGAAGGAGAAACACATGGAAAGTTGAAAGAGGGCCATGAAGAGTGGCAGTTGTGCAGGTAGATCACAGTGACATCCTGCCTCAGTGACATTAGGTGGCTCTGGGGAGGGCCTGGGAAACTGCACCAGTGTTGATGGTGAGCTAGGTTTAAATCTGTGCTTCTCAAAACCTGCTGTCCACGGGGAGCATCTGGAGGCCTCCTTTCAAAGGCTGCTTCCTGGGGCCCAGCTGTGGTGATTCTGATGTCCACGACGGAGGTCCCCCAGCATCCCTGGGTGGTCAGGGTTTGTAGCCACAGTTGAAGAAACGTCCTGAAAGAGGAGGTTTTTTTTTTGAGATGAAGTCTCGCTCTTGTCCCCCAGGCTAGAGTGCAACTGAGCGATGTTGGCTCACTATAGCCTCCGCCTCCCGAGTTCAAGCGATTCTCCTGCCTCAGCCTCCCGAGTAGCTGGAATTATAGGCGCCTGCCACCACGCCTGGCTAATTTTTGTATTTTTAGTAGAGATGGGGTTTCACCATGTTGGCCATGGCTGGTCTTGAACTCCTGACCTCAGGTGATCCTCCCGCTTCCGCCTCCCAAAGTGCTGGGATTACAGGCATGAGCCACCATGCCTGGCCCTGAAAGAGGAGTTTTTAAAGTGTTGTCCTTGAGCGAGCAGCATCAGCATTACATTGAAAGTTGTTAGACTTGCAACCCTCTGATCCTGAATCCGCAACCCTGGGGATGAGGCCCAGCAATCTGTGTTAGAACAAGCCCCCCATGGGATTCTGATGTGACCTGAAATTGGAGAACCCTTGTTCTAAAAGAATTGAGATCTTCTGCCTGCCTTATCAGCCTCCCTTGACAAGAGCTGAAAGAGAACTGGGGGTAAAAATATCATTCATCCACTGCTTAGTCCATTCATTCACTGCTTAGCCTCTTGGTTAATATGGCCAGTATTACCAACATGATGATGTAATTGTGTTGCCTCTGGCCAGACACTGGGGAAGAGACTAAATCCAGCCAGTTGTAAAACTCAAATGAATAAAAAAGTTTCCAATGTTTTTACTTACCACAATGTAACAATTAAATTTTGTTGTAATGGTTAGCCACTGGAAATTTCCCTGGGTTGATATTTCATATAGGAGATATTTGTTGGCTTGTTATAATAAGCATGTAGCCCAGTGTGCTTATTAGAATATTTAATAGTGCTTATTAATTCTTATTGAAATATTTAATTCAAGTAAATATTTATTGAGCACTTACATTTGTACGGCCCTTTTGTGGATGGTAATGGGCAAAGATAAAGAAGATATAGTTACCACACTTTGAGAAGTTATTCATTTATTAAAAGTTTCAAAATCTACTAAAATGGAAAGTAACAGGGACTTTCTCAGGAGAGAACTGGAAGTTAGTAGATGTAAGATTTGGAATTGTAGTGTGGAAATGTGAAACTTTGCCTTTGGCAATAAACTCACCTTCTAAATAGAAAATAAAGGTTTTTCGGCCAGGCGCAGTGGCTCACGCCTGTAATCCCAGCACTTTGGGAGGCGGAGGCAGGTGGATCACGAGGTCAGGAGACCGAGACCATCCTGGCTAACGTGGTGAAACCCTGTTTCTACTAAAAATACAAAAAAATTAGCTGGGCATGGTGGCGGGCGCCTGTAGTCCCAGCTATTCGGGAGGCTGAGGCAGGAGAATGGTGTGAACCGGGAGGCAGAGCTTGCAGTGAGCTGAGATTGTGCCACTGCACTCCAGCCTGGGCAACAGAGCGAGACTCTGTCTCAAAAAATAGAAAAAAATAATAAAGATTTTTCTTGGACATTTATTTAAAGTACTGACAATGTGTATCCTAAAATTGAGCCTCATTTTTCAATGAACCCTCAAAGACAACCATTGCATCTCTGTCATTTAACACTCCAGGTAAATAAAAACAATCATGATGTCTTTTAACAGATTGATCCTGAACGCTTTGTAGCCGGCCTTTCTGAGAAACAGCTGAAGAGTGCTTCCCTGCTGCCAGTTGCTCCTGCTGTGATCCGCAGCTGATCACTAGGTGTAGCTGCGTCCCTTAACCCACCTGCCTGAGCCAAGCAAGGTCCAGCCCCATCCATAGATGGCTTCCTGGACAGTTAAAGAAAGGCACGAGAGCGGACTTTCATCCGCTTACGTGTGCATCTCTAACTCTTTATTGTAAAATTGAATTCTTTAGTGGGAGTTGTAGTTCCACTGCTACTTGTAGTGTAGTTTGTTGAAATTCAGCACTGATCCAGAGACAACTTTAGATTCACCTGCTACAGTCTTACTCATTTTTTTCTTTTCTTTTTCTGTTGTGTCATATGTTGCTGCTAATCTACATGTAGTGGTGAAACTGGAAGAAGTAGTATATATTTGCCAACTAAGTAAAGGATTCATGTTAACCTTTGGGGCCTTCTTGTAGTAGACCAGAAAAAGCAGTGGTGTGGATGGCTCTGTAGGTGTGTAACATCTTTAGGACATGGCTTGTCTGTACTTTTCTTACGTCTGCAAGGAGTGACTTCTACAGCACTGAGGGTTTAGGTATGTAATTCAAGAAGTCATGAAAATCTGCCTGGAAATCTGATTCAGCCATTTTTCCTGTTTAAAACTCAGAAGACTAATGAGTCATCAAAAACTTTATATGAAATGCAAGTGTTGGGCTTTGGGTTAGAAGTCAGGGCAGGGTGGAGGATCTGATTGAAGACGGCTGTGTGGCTTCCTTTCGAAACTGGGGCTAGCAGGGATTGGAAATGACCTTGCAAGCTAAAAGAGCAAGGATTGCAGGACATACAGGAGAGATGAATGAAAGGAGAGGAGTCAGAGACTTGTCAAAACTGATAAGGTTTTAGCATCTCCCTCTGAAGAAAAGGCCACTGTTTAACAGAATGATTTATTTCAACATGCACTAGCCAAAGCAGAAGCAAAGCATTTACTTTTTATGGGCTGCAAAGCATAAAAGCTTATAGAGCATCAGTTTTTCAGATGGGTGAATATTCATTTTAATCTCTCTATTCAATATGCAGAAAGCAGATTTATTGCATACAATGAGAACAGTGCATATTAGTGTGGGTTACTCTGGGAGTCTGAGGCCCCATTACTTCTCCCTGGCTTCCAGCTATGGAATCAAAATGGGCTCACAGGTAACAGGTAGGCTTTGACAGAGGGTGAGAAGGAATTGGACCACACCCTTTGTATAGTCTGTGTTTTTTTGATTTTTTTTTCTCAAGGAGTCTTGCTGTGTCATCCAGGCTGGAGTACAGTGGCAGGATCACTGATCATGGCTCAATGCAGCTTCGACTTCCTGGGCTCAAGCAGTCCTCCCACCTCAGCCTCCTGAGCAGCTGGGTCCATAGGCACAAGCCACCATGCATGGCTAATTAAAGAAAAAAATTGATAGAGATGGGGTTTTGGTACATTGCCTGGGCTGGTCTTAAACTTCTGGGCTCAAGCAGTCTTCAGCCTCTCAAAGTGCTGGGTTTACAGATGTGAGCCACTGTGCCTGGCCCAGCTTGTTTTTGATGGATACTATTTGTTCTCTCTTCTCTGTTTGAGTAGCTTGAGGTACTTTACTTCATGTAATAAGCACATGCTTAAAATGAACTCAGTATGATGTTCCATCTAGATATACAGTTATAAGGTGGTTTAAGCATTCCTTTTAAAATACTCATAATGTGTAAAACCAAATTACTTAACAATTTTAGCATGTAGCAGTCACTCAATAAGTATTTGTCGAATGAATGAAGAAATAATTTAAAGAAGCTCCCTTGGAGAAGAAAAAAATCAAATAACTTATGCTTAAGGCTGTTTTTTTTTTTTTTTCCTACTTCCCATCAAGTTTGACTTAGGTATCTCCAATAACCTTAACAATAGAACCAGGCTGTGTGTTTAGTGCCTGGTGCCATTAGCAATTTATAGGTGTATAGAGACCTAGTTGCTAAATTTAAAGGAAAAAGTGTTACCTTTTGTTAATTAAATATATAAAAGTAAGACTGTAGTTTTATTGTGTATAATAAAAATGTATAAATCAGTTATTGCTATAAAGTAGCATTTTGATATAATACTGATCACTAAAAAATGAAATTTACTATGCAGTAGATTTATCATGACTGTACTCTAGGGGGATTTGATTTAGTCACTGGTATATTAAAGGAACCATGGTATTACTAGAAAGAAGATTCCATGATGGGGATAATATATATTATCTCTGCTGCCTTTTATTTCTGGTATAGAATGAAATGAATTATACCTACACAGAGCTCAGACTGCATCATGATAACATCAGGCTCATCTTCATTACAGCAGGCATGTTCTTGTTCCTTTTTCATTCAGTGTAGCATACTCTCAAGTGATAAAACTTAATAAAAAGAGGCTACTTTGACAACAACCTCATAAACTGTGTTTTCTACTTCCTCAACTTCTGAAGTCTTGAACACCGAATGTGGTGTAAAATTTCCACAATGAGTTCAGGTCATTGGCTCTCATTGGCATTGTGTTCTGTGTGTGTGTGTGAGGGAGGTTCTCCCTCGTCTCTCAGTCATCATTTTCATCCCATATGTGTGGCTTTTTAAAGAGCCTCTGCTTTTCTTTCTAACCTTGCTCACTAGGTAGGGGGCCTCTGTGAGACAGCTGGTTGAGAACCCTTGGTATGTTTGGAGTGCAGCATGTTTTGTCAGAGAGGGACAGGACACAGTGGGGGCCTGAGGCTGTGACATCAGCCATGGGGGTCCCTGAGCTGTGGAAAGAAGGGCAGTAGCAGCCTCTGGTTGGATCAGGTCTTCCTGGCATTGAGTTCTCCTTCTACCTCTAAGTAGCCATGAGGCCTTGGGTGTGTTATTTCATTTTAAAATACCTTGCAGGATGATGATGATGATGATGATGCGGCTGCTGATGATGATTTTTAGACAGGGTCTCACTCTTGTCACCCAGGCTGCAGTGCAAGTGGCATGATCATAGCTCACTGCAGCCGTGAACTCCTGGGCTCAAGCAATCCTCCCACCTCAGCCTCCTGAGTATTTGGTAGCATAGGTGCATCACCATGCCTGGCTATTTATTTATTTATTTATTTATTTATTTATTTTTTGAGATGAGTCTCGCTCTGTTGCCCAGGCTGGAGTACAATGGCGTGATCTTGGCTCACTGCAAGCTCCGCCTCTCAGGTTCACGCCATTCTCCTGCCTTAGCCTCCCGAGTAGCTGGGGCTACAGGCGTCTGCCACCCTGCCCGGCTAAATTTTTGTATTTTTAGTAGAGACGGGGTTTCACTGTGTTAGCCAGGATGGTCTTGATCTGACCTGGTGATCCGCCCGCCTCGGCCTCCCAAAGTGCCGGGATTACAGGCGTGAGCCACAATGCCCAGCTAAGTTTTTTTTTTTTTCAAGAGACAGAGGTCTTGTTTTGTTGCCTTGGCTGGTCTCAAAACACCTGGGTTCAAGTGATCCTCGCACCTCAGCCTGCCAAAGTGCTGGGATTACAAGCGTGAGCTGCTATTCCCTGCCTCCTTGAAGAATTATTGCAAAGACTAAATCAGAGAACCAATGCTGTGATGTCAGGGGCCCCTGGGGTGATAAGGCTTCATGTGTAATTAGTGGTCAGGATAAGACGGGTCCATCAGTCTGTTCCCCCATCCTCATGCAGATTACAGATTTAAGCATAGGAACCCTGTGCTTTCATAAATGAAAAAGTGTTGAATATTGGCAATTTCACATGATTCAGACTAACACATCCCCTTTCTGGGTCCAAGGCTTTGATAGTTGTGGTGCTGGGAGGTTGTATAAGTGACATAGGAGTATGTAAATGTGGTTATATATGTCTAGATTTTATAAACAGGGCCAACATTATGTTTGAAAAGAAAAAAGCTCCCTGAAATTAGCAAAATAATCACCTTAAAATTGGCATCATGAAAAGCCAGCACTGCTCAGTGCCATGGAAGGCCCTGCATCCTGGAGACCTGCATTACAGTCACCTGAAGCACTTGTTAAAAATGCAGATTCCTGGCCCCACCAGACCTACAGAGTCAGAAACTGGAAAGAAATACCTCATATGTTTTGATCTTCATTAAAGTTGAAGAGCTACTGGAAGGAGACTAACAGTGACTCAGAGACCCTGCCTTTGTTTTGAATTTATCACGTCTACTATGAGGAGTGTTAAGAAAGCATCTGAGGATTACTATTAACACATGAATTTTTACATAGCAAACTATAATTGGCCAGAGAGCATTTCTTATATAAAGCAGAGGCTTTTCAGCATTAGAAGAGAAAATGAGTTATGAAACAATTACATTATAGAAACTTATCTGCTTCGTATCTATCTTGCAACTTGGTGACCTCTAGTAAATGTGGCATCAGTCTGGAATGTTTAAAATATAGTGAAAGAATAAAGACATTTTGGAATAATCAGAACACAGATGATTTTAGATCTCTAAATTTGCCGATTTGAGCTGCATTTTGAGATGACTCATTCAGGGAAGATCATGAGACAAGATGATCTGCAAAGTATTTTGGGAAGATTATTTTCCAGCACTTAGTCCTTTACTTCATGTTCATTGAAACATATGAACACTGTGGAATAATTTGTCTTAGGTGCCCCATAAGTATGGACCAAAAGCTTGGTGCTTTGATTGCAGTAGTTTTAAAAAGTCTCACAAACCTCAAAATGGGCATACTGGGCTGTTAAAGCACTTGAAATTTCCACTAGCTCATCATTTTGGCCAATGAAGAAAGGTCTTTGTCAAAATGTAGTCTCTAGGAGAGGTGGCTCATTAAGTTATCTTAAATATGACATCTCTAACTAGCTGTCACCTCGATAAGTTGACATCTTTAGATTCTCCCTTGTAAAATGACATTTGATTCAAGGATCTCTCCAATATCTTAAAGAGTATGAGGATTGTCGTCAGCTTATATCTTAGTTCAAATTAGTTTGTCAGATGGCACAGCATAAGAGAATGAGACTTGGATCACTGGGTCATTTTTGATAGGTGAGCATGGGAGACATGTCTAGAGCATTGAGTCCCATCTGAGAGAGTGCCTGATACAGCATGAGGTTGCTTGCTAACAAGAAGTGGGTGTTGAAGGGCTGTCTGCAAGATTTTAGATGCTTTGAACATTTGCCATAGGCTTCATCTGCTAAGCTATGCACTTAGCATAAGCGAAGTTCACTCTTTCTCTCTGTACTTGAGAATGTAGCTACCATTCACAGGTGACACCAAAGGCTCTTCAGCAACTAGACTGTTACGGCCTGTGGCTTTCTTCTTAAATATTGACAACATAGGTAAGCCTTCTTTCATGGGCTTAGCATTGATAGTCGTAAGTGATAACCATATATTGAGCACTAAGTATGTGCTAAATAGTGTGCTGAGAGAGTATGATATTCTCAAACTTATTGCCCCCCATTTACGAATAGAAGCTTGGCTGAGAGAATCGACGGAGACTTTGGGAGGTAAAGTCATCTCCACTCCCAACCCAACCAGGTCATCTGAACATGGGGTACATGCACCATATTATGTCTCCCTCCCCATACATACACAGAGTAGTGTTTTCCTGATTTATGCTTTACTTTGATGCCATCCTCCTGTATTAAAGTGTGCTCTAAGAAAAAGGATTTCAAATGTAGTGTTGTGGCTGCTAGGAAGATATTAAGTGATGTTGTATTATGTTATATAAAATCCGTATGATTATCTTCTGGAGAGATTTCTTTCCGGTTCAGGGAAAGGTGTGATTCTCCTGTGCAGTTAGATTCTTCTCGTGGACACAGTGAGTAATATAACCCATCAAGTTTCTTTTTTCTGTTGGCTGTTAGAAAGCCAGATTCAAATGCATGTTTTGTAGTAGTTAGAACTTTTATATTGAACTGAAAACCTTAGTCAAAGCTGGCCTACATCAAACAGGGAATTTGTTGGCTCTTGTAACATGTAACAGAGAAGGCCAAAGGTGGGCACGGGATTCCAAGTCTTCCTTGCTAAGCATCTTTTCTCTCTATGTGATGTTTCTAAGGAGTTACAGGCTAAATCCCTCCGGCTCCAAGCCTAGTGGAAAGAGAGATTCTCTTCCCTCATGGTACAAATCACTCCTGTGATTGGGCTCCAAGAAAAAAATAAAAATAAAATAGGTTCTGTTACCAGTTGAAGAGTAGATAGTACCTGGACAAAAAGCAGCAAACTGCCAGAGCATTCATCTGTGCAGTTGATCCTTGTTTCTGGGTCTTTTTGTTGGCCTGATTCTTAGTCACTTCTCACGTCATTTTAATTTATTTTGCTGTATTTTATGTATCATTATAAATGCATTAAACGTTTTTGGGTGGTGGCAGAAAATAAATTAGTTTCAAATCTCATCATTTGTATCAGTGCTCCAAATGTACCTTTTGTGTGTGCATGTTTCATTTACTTTTTTTTTTTTTTTTTGAGACAAGGTCTTGCTCTGTCACCCCGGCTGGAGTGCAGTGGTACGATTATAGTTCACTGCAGCCTTGACATCTCAGGCTCAAGTGATCCACCTCAGCCTCCAGAGTAGCTGGGACTCCCAAGCAGCATGTGGCACTATTCCTGGCTACTTCACGAAATTTTTTTTGAAGAGATGACTTCTCATTATGTTGCCCAGACTAGTCTCAAACTCCTGGCCTCAAGCCATCCCCCTGCCTCAGCCTCCCAAAGTGTTGGGATTACAGGCATGGGACACACCACCTGGCATCAAATTTATTTTTTTAAGGCATCAAAATCTTTTGGCTAAGCAAAATTTTACATAGGTAGAAATGTATACAAATCTTCTGGTTAAACAAAGTTTTATGTGAACATATTTTTAAAAAGGCTATCCAAATTGGCAAACAAGGTATATTGGTTAGCTATTGCTGTGTAACAAAGCACCTCAGAACTTAGTGACCTAAAACAACCACCATTTACTAAAACTTAGTGACCTAAAACAACCACCATTTACTATTCTTCATGTTCTATGGGTGCCTCTGCTGACCCAAGTTGGGTTTGGTATACTTCGTGTATATGTGTCTCTCCTCGGTGATCTTGGCTGAGCTTTCTTGAAATTTTACTGCTGTCCTTCTGTAGGCTGGTCTAGGATGTCCTCAGCTGGGACAGTTGGACTCTTGTACATGTGATCTCTCATTCCAAAGAGAGAGCAGAAGTGAACCAAGACTTCTGGGCTAATGCTTGGGAAGAGTACGTTGTCACTTCCACCTCTTCTCCTGGCCAAAGCCAGTTACAAGGCCAGCCTAAATCAAGGGTGGGGAAATAGTCCTCACTCCTTGGTATGTGAGGCTGCAGGGCCACATGGTAAAGAGTACGGATACAAAAAGAGGTGGGAAATTGGGACCCACAGAGGGGTCTGCTAGGACCCAGCACATATGACCTAAATGCCTCAGCTTCTCAGAACAGTTGGGAAATCATAGGCAGCATGGAAAAAAAAAAAAGTTTAGGGTTGAAAGAACTTCATTCAAGGGCCAACACTGCTGCTTACTGTCATCTGAAGGGTAAAGTTGTTAACTTCGGTGAACTCACTTCCTTATCTGCAAATAGGGTCAATCGGTGGCATTCTCATTCATGGGTTTACTTCAGAGATCAAATAATATGAATTTTTTTCAATCCCTGTGTCCCTGGGTAAGTTCTGAAGGTTATAATAGCCTCATTAAACTTGAGTTCCCAACCTGGCTGTGCTATTTCCTCACTGTGAGAATCACATAGCTTCTCTAGTCCTTTATCTGTGAAAAGGGTATGAATTCCACTTCCTTGGTCATCCTGTGTAAAAAAACACAGTGCCCAGTCCAGAATAGCTGCTGTTATTGTTGGAGCCCTATGACTACAGAATAGCCTTGAGCAATAACCTTGCCCTGTATTTTTCCTTTATATCTACAAACCCCAAAGGGTATGGTTTTCCCCAGCCCCAGTTTTTCTTCCATTTGTGGTCTTGATTCATAAATTTGCTACCATTTCTCCTGGTTTTCTAGAAATAAGGAAAAAGGAAATGTGACAATTGTATGCCACCTAGATGCTAGGTCCTTTACATATCATTTATATACTCCTCCAGTGTGATTCTATGAGGTGAAGATGACAGCACTGGTATTTTAGGGTTTATGGAACTGAGGCCTCAACACATTTCAGGATGTCTCATGGACAGTGGCTACAGCCGATCTTAAATCCAAAAGTGCTCATTTCCCTCTGGCTGTTGGGCCCAAAGCCTGTTTTCTTGTCCCTGCCTGTTGGGTCCAAAGCACATGTTATAATTTTCAAGTATGGCTTAAGAATTTGGTACAGTTTCTCATTTTGATGTTAAAACAGTTGTAAGATTGGCACAGCCCAGATGTGCAGTGTACTTACTGCTATTTTACAGCCATCTGAAATAGTAAATTAAAAGGAAAAATACTTAGCTTCTTAGTAACTTGACTGAAATTAATTGGTTAGAGAATTACTTATATTTTTCATGGGCAGAGGAGGGCAGAGTGTTGTCTTTTCTGTGGTTACAAATCCCGTAGATAGAAATGTGTTTTTGTAATTTCTTTTGTTTTCTATCTGAATATCTTTTAACGTGAAAGGTGCAAAATCCTTTGTAAATCTCTTGTCTGTATGCCTGAGTGGTCTTAGGGGGAAAATGCCACTAAGGTAAGCAATAATTTATTTTAAGACCTTTGACTTCAAGTGGAGGTGGCAGGCCCTAGAAGACTGATGTTAATCACCTTCTTTAGAACAAATTGGATTGCCTTTTGAGGCTTGACAAAGTAAAGAAAACATGTAGATCTGTATTTGAAGTATTTAAAATAATCTAGTGAGCAAGGTCTTACTTCATCCGCCATGGGAAAGAACTGTTTGGTATATAGTACTCTACAGTGGTTATGTACTTTGCTTATTTAAATAGCATTCTTGCAGTGTCATTAGGGAGAATTACATCAAAATAAACTGCATTAACAAAAGTAGAGTAAGTGAGTATCGAGAATATTAGCATTTTTCGGAGTGACTTTAAAAAATTATGCAATTATGAATTTAGACATTTTATCAAAATGATTTACGAAGTAATGGTCATTGTCGACAGATGCAAGTTTATAAGTAAGTACTGATTTTGGAAAGATTCCTGGCCAGATAGAGATAAAAAGAGGTGTTTGTCGTTGATTGTTAGGGATGAGAAAGACCTCAGGACTGGGCTTTAGGAGATCTGAGCTCTGATGTCTGGTTCTGCTGCCATGTAGCATGTGATTTGGGCCAAGTCTCTTCATGGTAACTCAAGGCCCAGAAGGGTAAAATTGATACTCTAATAATACTTTTTGGCTACCTAAAATAAAGACGAAGATCAGTGAGAAATTGTGATTGTGTTGGCATTTTTTTTTCTCTTGGGATATTTTCTGAATACATATTGTTTATTAGATTCTGGATACCCCCCCACCCCAAGATTATTCTCTCATGCCTCAGTTTTATAAACAGAAACTAAACACAGTGGTGAGAAGTCCTCCATGGCTGGAAGAATATTCAAGAGTTGTTTGCAAGGCATATTCTTTTCCAAATACAATGCTTACCTAGCACTGAGAGTGAAATGAGGTAGGATAATATCCCCCTGCTGGAAGAGGTATCTGTGCCTTCTGTGGGTGAGTACCCATTTATAAGTCCTGTGCTGAGGCCCTGGGAGCCAGGCCTGTGCTGAGCATTGAGGATATAAAGATGTCCAAGATGAGGGTTTGCCGTTAAGGAGCTCATAGAAAAACTGAAGGGATATCCAAGCAAGTTGAGCCCTCTATTTCTCAATTGACGTAGAGAGCGTGGAAATTAGGGAGGGAGAGAGGAGGTTGCTCCTTCCCCAGGCTGGCCTTGGCAAGGGAGCTTGAGGCCAAGTGTGCAGGAGGAAAGATCCATGGGAAAACTGCAGGGAAAGCTCTCCTGTGGGCAGCTAGGTAACTAGGAGGTTTGCATTTAGACAATAGACATGGGAGCTGCCCATGAGGCCTTTAGGCACTATTCAAGTCTAATGCAGAGGGAAGGGAGAGAATAAACTTTTATATAGTCTTTTGAAATGGTTTTTAAATTTTTTTCTCTTAAAACAGGATGTCTTCTAAGCAAGTGAGTTTTCGAAGGCTGTGGTTATCTTAGAGTAGATGCAGAAAGGAGAACGTCTGGGAAATTGCAGAGAGGATTGGAAATTGCAGAGAGGAACTAAGTTTGAGTAGTTTTTGTTTTTGAACTTGGTGGCTTGGCAGTCTTCCCTTCTGTCCTATGCAGATCATGTTTGGTGCTGTATTTAAGGGATGGATTTGTGCGGGATTGGAATTTGGCCAGAGGTTGGAAAAGTGTTGAGTATTGGGGAAGATTCATGACTCAAAATATTGGCTACTGTTCTGTTCCCCATGCCTGATATCAAGGTCCAAGGCTTTCTTTCTTTTTTTTTTTTCCTCTTCTTCTTTTCCCTCATCTGTCTCCCTCTCATGTGATAGATGGGTTTTAAAAGGAAGTGGTAAACCAAACAGGTATCTGTATCCCACTTGACCATGGCCACTCCTCTTGTAGTGGCATTATCAGTGGCCAGGCCACTTGTCATCGTATTTCTCCTCTGCAAATGTGGACAGGACAGAGTGTTCATTCACATAGAGTGAATTGGTATGTGAAAGCATAACCAGTACCATGCCTGGTGAGGCACTGGGTGGTGCTTTATCTACTTTATATCTAATCAGCACTGAAGTACTTGTGTGTAAATGTGTAATAAGACCACAAAAGAACAGCTGATACTCATAGAATACTTAAAATTTCTAGGCATTGTATTAAGTGCTTTTTAATTATGTATTATCTGATTTAATACTAATAACAACCTAAATTACCCTCAGTTTACAGGCCTGGAAATCAACTGAAGCAAAGTGGCCAAGATCAGGCAAATTCTAAGGGTAGAGCTGAGATTTGAACATTATCAGCCTGATCCTTTCAGCCACTAACCTACAGTTTGTAGTTCTTTGTCTACATCAGACAGGCTTACAGTCACTCTGCATACATCGTGGGCTTAACCTGCTTCTGTTTCAATATCCAGGATCTTTCTGTATGCTTCTCTGTTGGTTGGTTAGTCAGGAGTCCACTAAGGGTGGATGAATGGTTCAGGTGTTGTAAGTGCACTGGCAATGAGGTGGCAGAACTAAGGACCTGGGGGAAAGAACATCAGTCCTTAGGCACTTAATCAGATTGATATCTTTAGTTTGGAGGGTGACTTTTAGAACAAAGTCAACAGATAGGTTTGCTGATTTTTGAGATTATATTGTAATATAACCAGCCAAACTGTTAGGGTTAGGAGAAAGACAAGGGCTAGATACTGCGTGATGAAACCTTGCCAGTGAAATGGCTTTCTGAACAGGGAGCTGATACTGCTCAGTTCCAAGGTCTGTGGGGCATTGGCATCTGACTTAAAAGCCTGTATATTCAATAAAAGAATGTTTAATAAAACAGCAACTCAAAGCACTATAAAAATTTAAAAACAGAATTTTTAAATACTGGGCATTCCTTGCACATTGATAAGTTCACATCTGAAATTTGCATGACATAAACATACAATTGAGAAGGAGAGAATGTATGCCCTATGTAAATATTGACATTTTAAAATACAACTTGTACAAACATCTTTTAAAGGTATCCATTGTAAAGACCCAAGTACCAAAGGGATTTGATACCCTCCACTGTCTATTTAAAAATATATGAACAAACTTTTATTTGAGAGAAACTTTACCTCTTTAATTTTTCTCCTTAAACTGGTATTCCCATTTTCTTTCCCTATAGAATCATATCCTATTATAACACATTTGTGCTTGAAAGTCTGTGATTACTTATCAGGCTTCTCTGTAACAAAAATATGTAAAAAGTTGAAATTTTAATTCTATATTTAATTTTATAGGAGCATAAAGCTTTAAGTGTTATATTTTTATCTAGTTGAATTATCACTAGTATACAGTCGAATCATTATTAAAATTTATTGGAAAAGTTGTTTCAGAAATCCACTGGGCTTTTGATGAAATAGTTCATTTATCTGTGGATAGATATTACTTACTGGTAGAGTTAAACTGGGTTAAACACCGATTCTATTTCCGTTTTTCATTTTTATAAATAGGTACTGAGAATCTTTGTTCATAAAAATAGATGGATAGGATTAGCCACTTCTTTGAATTTCTTTTTCAAGTTTCATGCCAAGATTCACATCATTATCTAGTATCAGTAATTATTTTTAATGACCTGTTAGCTGACAGTTTGATTAAACTCATTCTCAAAATTGTTGAAAGCAAAAATTGGGAAACCAAGTAGTCTCAAAAGGATTTGTTGCCCAGTTATGCACCCTGTCATTTGCTGGGAAGTAGACCAAGAGACTTTGCAAAGATTCATCAATGACTGTTAATTTCACCTGTTGTTTTTTAACTTAAAGTCACCTTGTTTAACCCAGAAATATGAAGAAGTCGTTGGGAAAACAAAAATAATATTAGTTTCAATATACTTTAGCCAATACATGCTTTAAATATATTTATATAAAAAATAGACACCCAAACCCACATATGTGTAGTTAAACCTTAGAGGTGAAGATTTAGGCTAATCAATAAGTGAACAATAGATGATTCGGTTGCAAAGCAGTTCTCATCAAGCTGTCGGTAAAATCAGACGTGCTTTCTATCAGATAAAGTCTAACATCGTTTTTAATTTCAAATAAGTTTTAATTTGCATTTTGAGGAAAAAATTTTTAAATGGTAAAAAGAAATGATATGACAGATTACTAAAAGCAGTTTAGTCAATTTTGAAACACTGTATATTTAATAGAATTAGTCATATTTTGTAATAAGTTATAAAACCATAATGAATCTACTCTGTTTCTTATTAGTTTTTAGGAATGCCATATAATGGACACCTAAAATTATGAGCTATTATAAAGTGAGGATTCTGATTAAAAACATGCTGTTTTTCTGGTAAATGTGTATGACTGTTTATATTGAACTCTGGCATTTGACTTCTGAGAATAATTAAACAATAATTATATATATACTTTCAGAAATAACTACATTAATTTCCAAAGACTTCAGGGTCCATCTTTGTATTTAATTCTTACATATTTAATCAAATGGAGGTATATGCTACTAAACATAAATTGTTATAGCAGCTAGCATATTTTTGTTAAGAGGTAGAAAATATTAACTTATGAGGATTGACTATCATTGGAAAAATCACTACATAAATATTTGATAAAATAGATTTTAATGATCCTACTTTATAATGCACACCAAATCTAACTAAATCTCATTTTTGTGAGTTTTTATTGTATCATTAGAAAAATTTGGAAAGCATTGCAATTATACTTAAAAGAATCAGTGTCAGGAATCTTCACACTTTCGGTTGTTTGAAGATTCTTTTCTTGACAGCTAATGTCATGTTTGAGTGTGATCATAAATGCTCACAAAAACAAATTGTTAATGATTATATTTGGAAACACCAGAAGTAATTTTTTGTGTTTAATATTTACCAGTGTCATCTTTGCCTTAATGTCACCAGTTCTTCTGCTCTGAAATGTATCCTTTAACCGTGGTCACTTGAAGGAAGATGTGTGGTTGTTAAATTGTATATCTAATTTTATAACACCTCACAGGGAGGAAAACCCTCAATCTCTAGTACATTGTTTTACTTTTGCTCTGTTGCCTAGGCTGGAGTGCAGTGGTGGGATCAGGACTCACTGCAGCCTCAACCTACTGGGCTCCAGTGATCCTCCTGCCTCAGCCTCTTGAGTAGGTGGGACCACAGGTGCACACCACCATGCTTGGCTGATTTTTAAATTTTGGAGAGGTGGTATTTCACTGTATTGTCTAGGCTGGTCTTGAGCTCCTGGGCTCCAGTGATCTTCCAGCTTCAGCCTCCCAAAGTATGGAGATGACAGGTGTGAGCTGCTCCATCCATCCCATTGTTTTACTCTTAAATGAAATATGGATTTGACAGTGAAAGACAAGAAGCCCTCCAGTGAATGTCTGTTGTTTGAAAGCTTCCTTGAAAGCAGCAGGTCACGTGTTTCCTTTGGTGGATGCATGGGAGTGTTTACAGGTGAGGGGTATGGCTTTCTTTTGGCAGCTATGAGGTCTGTTGAAAAACAGCAAATGGGAAAGGAGAATCTACCTGATCTTAGCACAGAAACGGGTGCCCTTTGGCCTGTCAGTGTTCTGTACCCCTGAGTTTCCATAGCCATGGAGTGTGGCTCTGTTGGGACTCTCATACTCATGCTAGGAATGCTGGAGCGGGGCCCTATGGCCCAACTTTAATCTTTCTGGATAGAGACCTGAACACTTGAAAGTGTGACATCCTCCCCTGCAACCCACCCCAAGAGGCAGAAATCAAGCTGGTGAATTCTGGTTTACAATATAGTAACTCATTTCTGGTCTTAGTCTGTGACTTTGGCAAATACTGTATGTCTCTCTGCTGCTGAAATCAAAACAAGTAATTCTGACTTAAAAGATAATTTAGATATTAAGACTTTATTAGTCATTAATAATTAAATGAACACTAAACAAAGGCATATGCTCTTCATTTGACCTGAAAGAATCTTGCAAAACAGTTAGTTTCTAATGCTGTAACTGTTTTCTACAGTGGGTAGTTTCCAGCTGAATTCGCACCTTATTCCAGGAAGCAGAACTTTGAGAGAACAAGAAGCAGATAGAGCTGTAGAGATGCTTAACACGCGCTGCATGTCATCAAGCCAGTTATTACGTGACATTCACCTTTTCACTTGGGTGGTCTTTCCAACTTGTCTCTAATGGGAAGCAGGTGGGTGTTGTTATCTTATTACATGGTTCTGGAAACAATGGTTAAATTGTTGGTTCAGGCCCTAGCGGAAGCGAGAGCATGGGTTTCCCCTGAGTGAGTTCTACAGAGTGGTGGCAAAGCTTTTGTAACGCACTACAGAGGAAAATGACGAAGCACGCGGAATGGATGCTTATCCCTTTTACTAATATTAAGTCAAGTTTCTCCTTAATTTTTCTTCAGGAAATATAACACTGGCATCTTAATCTTTGTATATAAGGATATTTATAATGTGCTTTGAACAGGACTGAAGAAGATAGTAAGGTGTGGGGATTATCTGAGGTCAATTCATTGATCAGTGGCTGTTCCCAGGGTGATGGGTCATCCAAAACAGAGGTCTCCAGAGTGTCCACACCAGGAGGGTGGAAAGATGGTCCCTTGGATACCTAAAGAAAATAGTGGAACTTTTTCCAAATATGATAAATGTCTCCTGATGAAATAAGAGTGGATATATACAAAGAATCCCTGAAGGTGTATTCATTAAGGCATTATTTGGAGAAGTAAAAAAATTGTGAACAACCTAAATATTCAACAATAGAGAGTGGATTAAATCCTGGTATATTCATGTAATAGAATGCCATATAGCCACTAAGAATGATGACAAGAATATTTAAGGGTGTGAGATAATCACAAGATAATGATGTGGGACAAAAACTAGTGACAAAATCATTTGTATAGGATTATGCTGGTACTACTTAATTATTTAACATGTTTATTGAAAAATCTATGGAAATGTATGGAATACAAGCCAAAATATTAATCGCAGTTATTTATAGATAGTGGATTTATTGGTATTTTACTTTCAATTTTTCTGTATCTACTAGGCTTTCTTGAACATGTTTATATATCCATCTTATGATGAGAGAAAGTTACTTAAAATAGCTATTATGTGAGTTTTGAATCCACGAGTGTTTAACTCAGTAAAGAAGGAACTGTGATGATTTTGTGAGTATGTATGAACTGGCTGGCAAAGAGTGACGCTCATTTCCTACTTCTAGAAACCAAAAAGTGAAAGAGGAAGATTTCCAGATGACAAAACTTACCTCCATTTTTCTTTGCTTTGCAATGTGTAAAACACAAAACATACAAAATGTAGATGTGAAAATGCATCCCGTGTGTTTTTTAAAACAGATCGTATCCTTAGCCAGTTGTCTTCTAATCCTCATTTAGCTGGCTTTTCCTCTGGAATTGTTTCTTTGCTGAAGTGTTAATGGATTGGTTAATTTGTGAGCAACACTCCTAATTGTATTAAATCTCTACAACCTTGTTAAGCATTTGTGCAGAATTAGATCAGAGAGCTTGGAGAAGCAGCTTGCCAGTGGTCGGAGGGAGGGAATGGGGGAGAGCCAGGCTAACAAGTGAGTCTGGGCCACTAATTGATATGCCTAAGTCCCCCACTCCCCAGAATAAAACAACAGACTGGAAACCCCACCACTACAAGTTCAGAAGTATTCTAAAGCACATACAACAGCTTCTGTGCTGTATGTTTAAATGCCATTAAAGAGAGAGAATATGCAAGCCAACTTATTCTTTTTACTTTTGAGGGAAAATAAATGATAAATAACATAAAGAATTAACGAAAATCTCCAGAGTGCTAGGTTTTTAATTCTAGTTGCTTGTGTTTATATTTAGACACCAGGCTACAGGTATTCTGTGCTTAAAGAGGGGGAAACAATTTCGGGAAATATAATTGAACCGTGTTTATTTTGAAAATGAAAGATAATACATAGTCTGAAATATACTGACTTTTATGAACCGTGATTGACAGCTGCCTTCTGCATGTAAGGGAGGTGAATTCAGCACCTGAAGATGCTGGCTGTGCAATTGAGAAGTGGGGACGGGGAGAATGCATGATGAGAGATTAATACCAACCTCGGGGGGCTCTCCCTATGTGTCCTGTTGCTTATACCTGCCTGCTGATAATTCTGTTCCCAAAAAAATTTGAAGTTTATTACCCAGCATTATCACAACAGTAATGGAACTCCCAGTAAAAATTTTAGTGACCCATTGTTTGATTTACATTATTTATTGCGTTACGTATTTAGCATTTTTGAAGTAAGAGATACTGTAGCTCTGTTAAGGATGAAAACCAATTCAAACCCATAAGCAGTCAGACTTGTTTTAAATTGGATGGTACCAGAGGTTTTTAAGAGCCACCTGAAAAAATAGAAAACTAAAGACGCGAAATGGTTTCTGAGGTTTTACATAATCCATGTTTCTACAGGTGACATGGGAGCTAGGAGAGTAAAAATAGGGCAAATAGAACAAAATGTAAAGAGAAGAGTAGGCAATTTTGCCTTTTCAGTGCTTTGGGAGCTCTAACTCATCATATGTTCCACTCACCAGGTCAGGAGAGCCATGGGGATGCCCTAAGGTGTCATCAAATGCTTTCTTGCCCTCTGCCACTCTCTCAGGACTTGCCTGGTCCTAAGCAGAGCTGTCAGGCCTCTGCCCACCTGCAGGGGTAAAATCACTCGTGTCTCCTGACGCTACCCCCAGTTATGTGATACAGAGCTCCCTGGTGCTATCTCAGAAACATAAGAGGAAGAGGCTCCTCAGTTAACTCTTCCCTTGCCCAGGGGCCATTATGAGGTCCATGTGATCTTTATAGTCAGCAGAGTCCTAGAATTGGGAGGGTAAAAATTGGAGTGTGTGCTATAAAAAAGGGGTGATGTTGATAGAGAAAGTTGTCAAGAAAGAGCAACATTTCCAGGGTTTGATTGATAAATACAAAGGCAGGTGTGTGTGTGTGCACATTCAAGTGTGTGAGCTGGGGAAATGTTGCTGAACCGAGACAGAACATAGCCCTTTGCCTTGGAGGCCTTCCACAGCGGGCTGAAGGGAGACTCCGAGGTTCTGTCCATATTTATGAGAGGTGAAAAGAAAAATGGCTTCCATTACAACCTGGATTAGAAAAATTCCTAGACATGGCGGCAGGTTTCTTCTGTTCCTTTCAGATTTTCTAGGTCCTTGTAACAATTGAAACACATTTCAGTCAGTTAAATATATAGGATATTTTCTGCAATAAAATCGGTGGCAAGGAAAGTGTGCAAACTGACTGCTTAGTTAATAATTGCTGGTGTGGAGCATCTCTTACTTTGCTTTTTCCCCCTTAATTGATTGAGTATTAATAAACTCATGGTTTGTTTCAAGGGCACAGCTAGTTTTTAATGGTCTTACCGAAATTTCAGGAAGAAAGCTAAAGAATTAACATAATAAATAATTATTGCCTCCAGGGTTTTTTGTCGTTAAGATAATAAAATGTTAAAAAGCAAGCCACTTGAGTGGAAAGTAATTGCCCTGATAAGCACTACACGGGCAGCATTCACAATAAAGCAGCCCTTCCCTCAATGTCAGCCAGATTTGCGTCCCACATAAATGCTTCCTCACATTATGGAAATGTACTTTTTCTATCAACAGAGTAGAATGAAACTCCAGGCTTCTAATTAATCTTGGCTGACGTTTGATTTCATACCCAAGTTAAAGGCAAGAGGCGGTGGAGCTTCCCCTATGTACATGACCACAGGCAAATATCTCCATTAATGTCAAATTGCATCTGTGCATCTTATTGTCACTGCCACATGTCAGTCATTAATGCATTAGCAATCACTTACGTCCACTTTCTACCTGCTGGTTCCCTGCTTGAGGAAGTGGGCATTGCAGGAATTTTACTTTGCAAGCCTTTAACCTTGAACCTCTGGATTAATGACATAAAGAGCTTACTCAGATATAATGCTTTACAGATTTCAGCTTGCCTTTGCCTACCCTGCACATTGTAAATCTCAACAGCTTGGTGAAGAAGACCAGACACCCACAGTTTACAAATGTGGAGACCAAGACTTAGAAAATCTACATGGCTTATCTGAGGTTTCATGGAAGATAAATGGTAGAGCTGGGATTTGAACCCAGAACTTCTTAGGTCCGATGTAATATTATTTTCTCTAAATGGATTAGAGAGCTCCTTGAGGGTAGAATTAAGTAGCTTTGTCACTCTATACAACCCTCTCCCTTCTTCCCCTGTCAAGTTTCTGTTGATGTTAAGGAAGCAGTACACATTTTTGATTGGAAAAAGCAACAAATTCAAATTTATAGACAAAATAGTAAAGTCAGTTCCATTTAAATTATTTGAAGTGGGTCATAAAAAGATAAGAAAATTGTCCAGGCGTGGTGGCTCATGCCTGTACTCCCAGCACTTTGGGAGACCAAGGTGGGTGGATCACCTGAAGTCAGGAGTTTGAGACCAGCCTGGCCAACATGGTGAAACCCTGTCTCTACAAAAATATAAAAATTAGCTGGGCATGATGGCAGGTGCCTGTAATCCTAGCTACTGGGGAGACTGAGGTGGGATAATCGCTTGAGCTCTGGAGGCAGAGTTTGCATTGAGCCGAGATTGCGCCATTGCACTCCAGCCCAGGCGACAGAGTGAGACTCTGTCTCAAAAACGAAAAAAAAAAAAAGAAGGATAAGAAAATTACTCACATCAGGGTGAAAAAGTAAGATGTGTATATCGCTCATTAGATGTTGGTTTTAAGCTCCCCTGCTGTCCTGCAAAAGGAAATGCAGAAAGCCTTTGTCTCAGAGAGAAACCATTTTCCTTGTTGCTACTCTGAGGTTTCCACCCAGGGTTTTATGTCAGAAAGCTGGACAATGGAATGGGTGATGCTCTTCTCGTTAACAATTTTCTTGTCAATATGGCAGAATAATGTGTGCTTTTTAAAAATCTGGTCTCCAAATTAAAGGAATAACTTGAAAACAATTGAGTGAAGGTAGTTCTATGGGAGGCAAAGATGATGTATAACTGATTTGATTTAGAAACAAATCAGCCTACCTCGCAGGGTAAAAAAATAGCTTCTTTTAAATGATCATCCTCAAAGCTCACTTCTCGGGACTGAGTTTTGACAATGGGGACAACAGTAGTACTCTTGAAGTGTCTTGGAGTCCTGGGGTCTTTCTGGCTAAGGGTGTTGTAGAATCACCTTGGCAGCCAATGTGCCACTCGTTGAATGGCTCCTTCAGTGATGTGTCAGGCCTGATATTGACAGAAGACAAGCCATTCTCTTAAGGCCCAGAAAGGGCTTGGTTGTGATCCTAGAGCTGCCGCTGTTGATGAAGGCAGGGATGGCTTTTGCTGGAGTATTTTAATTTCCATTTACCTTGAAGCCAGCATGAGAAGAATGCCTGGAGTATTTTGGAGCAGGTATTGTGCAGGGAGCCATTATGACTATAGGAGAACTTTAGGAAGGTGCCCATGAAATATCAGAATCTAAGCAACATTGATGCTTTCCTGATGTGCCTCTGAGGAGGAATTGGCTGCAAAATACACCTCTAGGTAATGAGACAGATTGACCTGAGGATGGAATGGTTTTTTTATTAGCTATGTGAGTGTTGGGGAATGTCTATCAAACAGTGATTTTGTTCTGGCATAGTTAATGTTGAGCCTTTTAGGGGGACAATAATGAGATGAAGGTTGTTTGGTAACATTGCTTTATGATAATGTCATCATAGGAGGCTTAGCATTGTAAGGGAGGCCCAGCATGTCAAATGCATTTTAGTCTACAGTGAAGCCTCAGGTGGCTACATTAAAAGCAGAAAGTCGTGGCACAGACTTCAATAGTAATGTCACTCTATCTACATTTTAATATGTTTACTATCAGCAATAGATGATCTTCATATTGATATTATTAAGACTATTTCTTGTGTAATTTTTGCATCTTTGCCCCACTCTGCTGTTCATCTGAGAATATTTGAATTTGTACACAGCTGAAGCCATTTGAGGCTTGCCTGTCTGATTATTTACGTAGAACAAATCACCCTAAATATATTAGTGGATCTCTGCCAAACTGCCTTCCAGAAAAATTGTACCCATTTATATTCACACCCCTGAAAGATGCACCTGAATCATTCGAATCTTTTCCCACTTGTTTGACAAAAGATGGTTTTCTTGGAAAAAGATTGAAAAAGTATTGGTAAGGTGTTTTAGGCATTTGTGTATAGTAGTACCCCTTTATCTGCAGTTGTGGTTTCTGAGGTTTCAGTTACCCACGATCAACCCCAGTCTAAAGCTACTACATCTGTACCCTTGTGCTTTGGGGGCCTTATGAAGTGAAATATATGAGTGACTTGAGGACAGGCACTGTCATACAGTGACGGTTGACCAGAGAACGGAGTCAGCTACTAAGTGACCACTGGGCAGGGAGTGTAGACAGTGTGGATCCTCTGGACACAGGGAGGAGTCACGTCCTGGGTGGGACTGAGTGCGATTTCATCATGCTACTCAGAACAGTGAGCACTTTACAACTTATGAATCGTTTACTCCTGGAATTTTCTATTTACGTCACAATGCCTTGTCTTTCACCTCACTTCATCTTATCCCATGGGCATTTCATCATCTCACATCACCACAAGATGCAGGGTGAGTACAGTACAGTAAGGTATTCAGAGAGAGAGAGACCACATCCACATACTTTTACTACAGTATATTGTTGTAATTGTTCTATTTTATTATTAGTTGTTAATCTTTTACTGCGCCTAATTTATAAACTTCATCATAGGTATGTGCATATAGGAAAAAACATGGTATATATAGGGTTTGGTACTGTCTGCAGTGTCAGGGATCCACCAAATAGGTCTTGGAACCTATTTTCGGGCTACAAGAGGGGACTGCTGTATGTTTATTGCCTTTTCCTTTGCTTTTTTCCTACTGGAGTCATTATCTGATTTGTTTGTTAAAACTCTTTGTAGAAATGCCACTCACTTCTTTCCTTCTCTTCAAAGTATTTTCCCTTTCTTCATTAATCTTTTTTTTTTCCTTTTTTTTTGACAGTTTCTCTGTCACCCAGGCTGGAGTGCAGTGGCACAATTTTGGCTCACTGCAACCTCAGCCTCCGGGGCTCAAGCGATTCTCGTGCTTCAGCCACCCCAGTAGCTAGAATTACAAGCACATGCTACCGTACCCAGATAATGTTTGTATTTTTTAGTAGAGACCAGGTTTTGCCATGTTGGCGAGGCTGGAATCGAACTCCTGGCCTCAAGTGATCTGCTCTCCTCGTCCTTCTAAAGTGCTGGGATTGTTGAGCCACTGTGCCAGCCTTCATTTATCTTTTAATTCATAGCGTTTTTGTACCATAGAGAAACTTAACTGTGTGCACATGTGTGGTAAAGGGGGAATGATTGACTACTTTTATGGGCAGCAGTAGAGGCCTTGGTTCATGGAAGACCACCAGAGGCCTTGAGGTGTGAAGTGGGGCTGGTGAGAGAATGCTGTTCTCTCTGTGTTCTCTTCTGGTCCCTTTGCTGGGTCTCAGACTTGGATGCTAATCGTTTCTTTACCTTTCGGATCAATATTGTCATGGGAAGTAATTTTCCCCCAAGTGGACAGATTCTTGACTTACTAGAGTCAGTTTTGTTACTCTCTTTGGCATGGGAATTTAATTATGTATTTTAGTGGGAAGGTGTGAGCAGGATGAAATTAGACACAGATAGGTAGCCGCTGCCACAACCCGAGGTCAGCTGCAGTTTTCTTAAAAAGTCACTTTTTGCTAATAAAGTTTCCGTCCCTGCTTCTGAACTTCATGTATTCCACTCATCTACACTAAGCTGGGTAGGCAGGAATCATGAAGTGGATTATGGAATGTCCAGTGGGTCTGGATACATAGCTCGCATATCCATTAATAGCCTGCATTACAGATTTTATGTAAAGTGTTAGTTTTAATTATGTAAGCGTTAGACTTCCTGTAAAGATTTCAGAAACCACACTATTTGAAAGAGAATGCAAATTTGCAAAGAGAATACACATGTAGTGGGTAGGTGAAAAGCTTACTCCCTAAAACTATCCAGATATGGACAATTCAGGATTATCTGTCAGGCCATTTATAAATAACTCATATTAGCATTAATCAATAGTGCAGTGTTCCAGACCTGAAACAATGCATTTAAAAAATGGGATATTTTGCATTTAAAAAAAATTGTTAATATAGATAGAGTCCTCTTGAAATTAGTGGGGTTTAGGTATAAATTTAGATCATATTTGTGAATGAAACCAAGCCCAATTAAAAAGCTACATATTTAAAACTACAACAAAGTGAAGTTCTTTTTATCTTAATCCAAATATATATTGGTCAGTATTTCTTATTCCAGAGCTCAGAATTACCCAGGAAATCTTTGGTTTCCTAAAACTCAAAATGTTTATTGCCAATAGCTAAGTAATATCTTCTCGTAAACAGTGTGGCTCAAAATTATGATCCTATGCTTATGAAACTGAAATCTGACTTAAGTGCTTGTGATTGTGTTTCTAGTTATACATACTTTCATAGGAATGAAAGCAAAGCATAATTCTGAGGTTAAGACAAACATGTTTGGTATTCATTAAACTCTACTGAGCACGTCTACATGTGTTTATTGATCATCTACTGTAGGCTTAGTTCTATGCTCAGTTCTTTGGGATGCAGGGACAGAAGTTAGGTACTCAGAAATTTCTAGAACCAAGTAACATTATTTTTAAAATAGTGCAAGTATGGGTGTCCTTTTATAACAGGGTTTCTAACCATAGTTCAGCTTTGCTGTATTAGTAGTATTGTTGATGTCAGCACTTTCTTGGAAGAAGTGTTTTTGCTTATTCAACTTTTGCCTCATGTTAGATTTTTTTTTCTGCTAAACATTGCTGTTATCTTAGTGTTTGTTTTTTTGTTGACTGGCTGTTTGGCCTGAGAATTTAGTTCTGAATTCCTTTTTTTTTTTTTTTTTTAAGGCAACATAGAATAAACAAGCAACTGTGTGCCCCTTGGCGCGGTAGCCAATTTAAGATGATTCATACCCAGTTACTTAATAGTGAAGTCTTATTCCTAAAGGATATAAACTCTATATTTCTTGCAAGGATGCTTAAAGAGCTGAGCAAATCTTAAAGCATTATTATCACATTTTAGACTAAATAAAGATATTCTCTTTCATTCTAATTTTTGTCATTCCCAAACACACTGTGGCCTTCTGTGGCATGAGTAGTTTAATCAAGTGTTTAGAATTTCTTGGCCTCAACCAGATTAGAGGAATTTAACTCAGCTGTTGTTGAGACGAAGTAATTCTTCAGTCACTACTGAGGTTTTGTAAGTGTTATTGTTAAGAGCTGTTAAAAAAAAAAGGAACTTTGAAGTCTTTATTAGAAAATAAGATGAACTCATTGTGTTTTATGTATGTTCTGAGATAGAGTTAAAATATTTCAAAATTACTACAGGGCAGTTTTCAAGCTTAAACTAAAAAATGGCTCACTACCCCTGGACAGGTTGAATTTGTAATTCATAGCTGAACCGCTAAAGTTAGCATGCAGATTACACTATGAGAGTACATGCAGGTCTAAATAGTCTCAAATAATTCTTTAATTTGTCTCTACAACTGTAAGTTTACTAAAAGTACTATATGGAAATTCCACTATCTAATGCAGGTGCTCCCAGCTTTTGCTGGGACCCTTGCTATAACCCCTGACTCAGTTCCCTGCTTTCAGTGAGAGCTCCCAATAGCTCTCATCATTTCTTTCTGTGGCTTAAGTGTGCATGCTCCCAGTTGCCACAGCAGAGTTTCTGCAACCTGAGGTTCACAGGTTCATCTGGGGGTGCTTATTCAAATGCAGCACCCTGCTACATTTTTCATTCCAGAGGCTAACACAGGGCCCAGGAGAATCTGCCATTTAAAAAAGCCACCCATGTGATAGAAAACCCTCTTGAGGGAAAGCAAAGGCCTGTTTGTGATGAAAGCCTGTTCTTGGACTCCCTTCTTGTGGCACCCTCCCGAGCTGGGGACTGTGCACTGTGCATTTGCTACTCTTGAAGCACACTTGACCTTCACCTTTCACCCTAGTTCTCTTGCTTAGGTGCTGGGTGGGATCCATCCACCTTGCTCCTGGGATCTTCTACATGCCTTTTACCGTCTAGTTGCATTGTCACTGCCATTGCACCCTTCTCCTGTAACGCACTCTGCTTTGGTGTAAAGTCAGTTGCTCTCTTAGCTGTTCTCATAATGCTTGACCCTGCTTTCTTTTCACACTTACTGCAGAGGTTAGGAGCAGGACTCTGGGGCCCACCAATCTGGATTTGAAACCTAGCTCCTCCTGGTCTAGCTGTTTGCTGAAGGGTTATTTTATCTTTCTGAGCCTGAGACGCCTCATGTGTAGAGTGGGGAGAATAGTGACTACCTCACAGTCTGTTTCGAGGACTAAATGAGGTAATAAACATCCAGGGCTCAGAACAGTGACTGTCAAGTAGTTAGCATGCCTCGAAGCCCAGCCATTGTCATCATTGTGATTTCTAACATCAGCTTTTTCATGATCATCCTACAGAGCTCTGCGCAGCCAGAAATCTGGAGGCAGCAATCTTGTCTCCCCTTTCAAATCCAGCACATAACACACCATTGCTCCCCACACCAACCCACAAGTGTTGACTGAATTGCACTGACTTTACTTGCAAATACATTTCCTGACTTCAGTGTCACCAGACCTCATCAGTCTGTGGCTATCAAATACATTCTGTTGACTTGAGTAACTCAAAGTCCATGTCCTTGTGACCACCACCTTGTGCGTTGTCTCTACCCGCTCCCCTCCCTGAAGGAGTTGGTTTCCTTGCTCATTCAGCAGTCTCTCCACTCCAGGCCCTGCCCTTCCCCTGCTTCCTTACTAGTTGCAGGAGGTAGTAACCTGCTGCAACTGGCTGTGCTACTGTGTGCTCTTGCTGCCTGCACTGGTAAGCTTGCTTGATGCACACCGGGCTGTGGTCCGGAGGTGCCTGGAGGAAGATGCTGCACCCCTCAGTTCCCCTCTGCTGCACTTATGTCCACCTGGGCCTCTAGGTGCTGTCAGGGTTTCAGAGGAAACTGTTCCTGCATCTGCAGGGAGCTCTGCTGGGCTGCGAACAGGCTCACCTCCTGAGAAACACAGAACCTGAATTCATACTTGGAGAAGACAACAATCCTCCAAAGGCTGTGAGCCTGTGAAGACCTCCCCTGTGTGACCGAACCCCGGAGCCCCTCTGTTGGTTCGAGATCCTGCGCTGGGGCTGCAGAAGCGGCTAGCCCAGTGGCGTGGCTTTCCTAGGACAGAAGGATTGCTCCACCCTACAGGGGAACAAATATCCACCTTTTAGGAGACAGAAAACTGGCTGTTGTATCCAAATTACCGTTTTTTTAGCCCACAGTTTCTGAACAGTTTCATGGATCTTAAGTCTGGGTTTCAGTTAGGCTTTCCTCCCCACTGGTAGTATCTGCAGGAAGGACAGTCCTAGCCCTGGATATTTCTCTGCCCCTTTTATTTCCTGCTGTATGAGTCACTACTCTCCCCCGGTGCATTAGTTTCCTGGGGCTGCTATAACAAATGACCACAGACTTGCCAGCTTACAACCACAGAAATTTCTTTTCTCACAGTTCTGGAGGCCAGGTCTGGAGTCAAGATGTGAGCAGCTGCGCTCCTTCCTAAGGCTCTGGAGACACCCCGTTCCAGGCCTCTCTCCTGGCTCCTGGTGGCTGTTGAGAGCCTTGGCTCATAGCTGCATCACTCCAATCTCTGCCTCCGTCTTCACGTCACCTTCTCCTCTGGGTTTATTCTCCTCTGTGTGTCTCTTTTAAGGATCTTTGTCATTGGATTTGGGGTCTACCTGAATAATCCAGGATTATCTCCACATTGTAGGATCATTGATCATATTTTAAAAGACCGCTTTATCAAGCAAGGTAGCATTTTACAAGTTTCAGGAATTAAGACTTGATGACTTGGGGTGTTCATTTTTCAACCTACTACACGTGGGTAACAGTAATCTACATTCTCATACATCAGCTGCATTGTACCCATTTCATAAATTAATCTTGTGCCATTTAATTTGGTAATCTGATTAGTGCTAGGAATTTTTCATATTTAGGGGAGAGAGAATAATAGTAACTACAGAAACAGTATAGTTCCTTGAGCCCCTAGGCATGCTGGGCACTATGACACACAAATGCTTACACTGGCCTGGGAGAAAGGTGCCACCATTATTTGCATTTTACTGATGAGGGGACTTAAACCTGGAGCACTTAAGTAACTTGCTTCTCTGCTTAGCAAGTCGGTGACAGAATCAGCAATGAATTGGCCGTCTCCTTCAAAGTCTGTGCTCTTAAAAGTGGTCAAGACTGCAGAGAGGTAACCTCAAGTCAGAGCTGGGTGGGGACCTTGGTGTAGTAGTTTCTACCACTAAGTTGGTGCTAAGATCTTGGGCAAGTTATCCACTTCTATGAACTTGACTCCATCTAGAACAGTAAAAGGACTGTGAAGGAGGAATTAATAGGGAGGCACAAATTAAAAGAAGACCAGTGAGAATCTTTGGGTTTGGTTGGATTCAGTTAAATTTAACATTAGATATTTCGGTTTTCTGGGAAGTTTGATTGTGGCAATTTTTTTTTTTTTTTGAGACAGGGTCTTGCTCTGTAGCCCAGGCTGGAGTGCAGTGGTGTCTTCATAGCTCACTGTAACCTTGAACTCCTAGGCTAAAGGGATCCTCCCACCTCAGCCTCCCTAGTTGCTGCAACTATAGGCACATGCCGCCATGCCTGGCTGATATTTTATTTTTTATAGGCTTGGGGTCTTCCCAGGTTGCCAAGACTGTGGCAATGCTTTTTTTTTTTAAAGCATAGTATTTACTATAGAGCTTTATAGAAATGTTAAATAGGACTATTATTTAGTTAGTCCCATTTCTCCTTGCACTGTGAACGTGGAGACTTAAAAATAAAAGTGTTGGAATTTAAAAAAAGCTTGACAATGCTTCAGTGAATTTAAATATATATAATATATATATTTCAATACTTGACATTAAAAATATTAAAAGTATGAGGTATTATGAAAATGTCTAAGAACGATGTATTTGGAATTATTATTATTATTTGAGACGGAGTCTCACTCTCTCGCCCAGGCTGGAGTACAGTGTTGTGATCTCGGCTCACTACAAGCTCCACCTCCTGGGTTCACGCCATTCTCCTGCCTCAGCCTCCGGAGTAGCTGGTACTACAGGGGCCTGCCACCAAGCCTGGCTAATTTTTTTGTATTTTTAGTAGAGATGGGGTTTCACCATGTTAGCCAGGATGGTCTCGATCTCCTGACCTCGTGATCTGCCTGTCTTGGCCTCCCAAAGTGCTGGGATTACAGGCGTGAGCCACCGTGCCCAGCCTGGAATTATTTTAATAATCTTTGTCATGCTAAAATTAACTTTGTGGTAAATAAATAATTGGAGTTTTAACTGTAGAATTTGTTTTGTTGAGATTCATTGCAAAACTGTGAGACTACTTTGCAACTCCGTCTTGGGAGATTGGTGTTGAATCTTTCTGGTAAATGTTTGATTTGGATGTTAAGCTAATGTTTGCAGGGCCCCTGCCTGTTAACATCTACCTGGCCTTTGCCTGTTTGGCCTTGACTCTTCTTCCTAACCTGGGCTGAGGTCTACAGGATCCATGTGAGGCCAGCTGTGCTCCATGGGGAGAGTCTGGTGGGCAGATCCTGGGTGATGGACTTCCCATTTCTCTTTCCTTCTCTGCTTTGCTGTCAGGAGTATCTGCTTGTCTGAAGCCTGCTGATTCTTTCCGTTCCTCCAACTTCCTTTCTGTAATGCCAGTTGGTAGCTTTGGCTTTAAAATGGGCAAACGTCCTGCTCTCCTGGTTCAGAATTAGTGATTTTTATCCTTTCAGGGATCGTGCTGTGGAACACACAGCAGCCTGTGGAGTCTGCTAAGCCCGATTCACAATGGAGCATTGATCCTTGCTGCTGTGTGGCACCCTGGCCTCTGCAGCATACACATGCTTGGGCCAGGATGAATTTTCAGTGGGTTTTAGGTCTGATACACTGGCTTTAGTTTATAGTAACATCGGGGGCTTGTGTCTCCCTAACCCCATCCTTTATAAAGTAGGGATCAGTGCCTTACAGATTTTGATGCCAACATAATTATTTATAAAATCATCACATTACATAAGATGTGCAGTTTTTCTTTCTTCACACAAGAAATGATTTTCATTTGATGTATTGATCAGTGTAGTTACTGGGAATTGAGCCCAATACATTTATTCTTTTATTTGAGATCTGCTAAAATTGTCTCTCCCTTTGGAAGACTGAAAAATGATCCAGGTTGTAAATGAGTTGTTCCAATTCTTTTCATGCCGAGCAGGGCTTTACGCTAAATTTGGGACCTGAGGGGCCAGATTTAGGATCTGGAGGGTTAAAAGTGAGACACAGCGGCTGCCTGGCCACATGCCAGATGCAGGTGGTAAGGCTGGAGGTTCATGACCAGTTTGGACATAGCTGCTGCTGCCCTGGTAAAACACAAACATCAACAATGAAAACTTGATTCCTGTGGAATATGTGCTATAATCTAGAAAACAGAGATTCTCTGGTACGGGAAATCCTTGAAGTCTTGGCATTAGTGACAGCACCTAGAAATACTCATTCCAATTCAAATGAGTCTGAAGTGGGTCCTGTAGGGGCTGCACGGGGAAATTTGCAAGTGGTGTTTGTGCCAGGAATGTTAAGTATTGATGGTGATGCTGAATTTATGAATATGGAAAAAATGCATGTACTCAGGAGGAGGATGCAAACAGATTTTAAATTTTATTTTGACATTACCTTCCAGTGCAGCGCATGGTTAGCAGTAACTGTATACAGAAAGGGCCACAGAGGATTTGGTTCCTTAAAGATGTCTGGGAGCTGCCCTGTTCACCTGGTGCCATACTTCCTCAGAAATACAGAAAGAGCATGCAGCAGCCAGCAAAGGTGTTACTTCAGCTGTTGTCCCTATTTCTTCTAACTTAGTGTTGGATGGAATGATAAAATAGTTCTAATATGCTCATATTTGTCTGTGGTAGTACACAGTAATTTTCAGTTTATTTGATATAGCTGCTATAGGTCCTCAAAATAGAGTTTTGGATTTTCTTTCTTGGTGCTGAGACATTGATACCATTTGGAATACAGAAAAAAACTTTCAGTGCAACACAGGTGAATTTTTTAATAGGATATACTAAGTAAGTTTAATCTCTGGCAGGGATGTCCGATCTTTTGGCTTCCCTGGGCCGTGTTGGAAGAAGAGTTGTCTTGGGCCACACATAAAATACACTAACACTAATGAGCTTAAAAAAAAAAATCACCAAAAAAACTCATGTTTTAAGAAAGTTAACAAATGTGTTTTGGGCCACATTCAAAGCCTTCCTGGGCTGCATGTGTCCTGTGGGCCGTGGGTTGGACAAGCTTGCTGTAGTATTAATAAATATTGTGAAGCAGAGAGGCTGTGCTTATATAAAATTTTGATGATAAATTCTTAGAAATTAGCTGTATTTATCACACTCATTTTCTTTTAAGAAATCAGCAAAAATGTCACCCCCCCCACTTCCATTCTAGTACCATACTTTGTAACAAAAAGTTTTTGGAAAGAAAAGAGATTCTTGTTCATAGCACATCAACGTTCTTTTCTCCTATAGATGTATAAGGGAGGCAAGGTGAAAATGAGCTCGTCTTTTTAAGCTCTTGTCGTGAATCGAACCAAATCTCTTTGGTTATTTTAAGGATTATTTCCTTGGTTATTTTGCAGAGTTCCAGTTGTGTGGTATGAGTTAATGTTAACCATACACTACTTATTCGTAATGTTACCTGTTGTGGACAGCTCTGGTTTTGCTTAGAGTGTGAGGTTCAGGCCCTCATTCTGCAGTCTGAGGCTGTGGTAGTGATTTGGGAGAGGTCTGCCATGTCGTCAGCCCAGCCCTCCCAGTTCAGCTCTACCAGGCAAGTCCTCCTCTCCTACTTAAGCACAGACCAAGAGTTGACATGGGATTAGGTGATATGTGGGGCCTGGTTACTGCCATTGCAGAGCATGACAGACAGGGAGAGGGTGTGGCTTGAAACCTGGGAACCTTGTTTCTGGGGATGAGCAGGATATAGGAAGTCAGGAAGGCAGGGAGCTTTTCTGGAGTCCCTCTCAAAGCAGCCACTCCCTTTACCCGTCTGCAGGACCAGGCAGAGTGGGAAGTGGGAGATGGCTGCTTAGCACTTTGCTACCTGTTGTCTTTCCGAACTGAAGACTCAGACCATCTTTAAAAGTCCTGCGATCTAGTGGCCTGCACTGGGTGTTTGGAGGAAGACTCCTCTCATGAATAGTTTAAAGCTAGAGAATCAAGTGGTTGCCACTCCTTGTTCCCTGGGACTGGTAATTTAGGGGACCCTTAGGATGTGCACAGGTCCAGAAAGAAGAGGCATCTTACTGTGGTTGCTTCTGTGGAAGGAGAGGTATCTTACCATAGTTGCTTCCGTGGCTGTGATCTTGGATGGGTGGGGCCAGATGGGGAGGAGACAGCAGGGATTTGGCTTCTTTTTCTCCGCTTCCCAGACATGTGCGGTTAGAGAGCTTCTTATCCCAGTTAGCAGAGAAGGTAAAATCTGAAGTTAGCAGAGAAGGTAAAAATCATTTTTGATTTTTTTTCATGTCTGACTTTGAATTGTTGAATTCATCCAAGGGTAAATATTCCTCTGTATACCACACTAGCCGTAAGCACACAGTCACATATACTGCACATTAGATAGAGCATGATGGTGACTTATAGGTCCTACTTAATGGAGGTGAGCGAGGTGGTTTTATGTTATTTGGCTAATTTGTATTTGTTTAAAGGATAACTAGGCTGTTTCCCTTGCCCTTCATTATCTTTCTAGTTCATAACCTTTTTCTCCAGGCACAGACCTTGGCTTTGGTTGAATGGGGAGGGAGGAATGTCTTGTTTTCTTTAGTCTGCCTTACAGATGCTGGAGGAAGCTCAGTTGTTAGTTTCAGGTCCCTGAATTCCCCAAAAAGCAGATTTTAAAAATCTTCTTGGCCTTGGATTTTCTACCTTGTTTTGGTGGAAACTGCGCTATTGGAAGTTGCCTGACTCCACCCAGCTTATCTGGGGGCTCCCAGAATTTTACTTGTATCCCATCAGATTTGCTCTTCTCCTGCTTGTAGACACTCAGGTGCCTAACCTGGTAGGTTTTCATGGGAACTTCGCAAATGCCTTCAGAAGGGTGGAGAAGGAATTGCCGTTTATTTAGTACTCAGTGTGTGCCAGGCCCTGGGTGCAAAGTTGCCAGTGTTACTTCATCAAACATTCTCACCAGCTCCTTAAGGGAGCTTAAATTAACACAATTTTAATGATGCAGAAACTGAGATCTGGAGCTGCGAGGAATAGAGCATGTTTATTACAGAAATTCTCACTGCAACCAGTTGCTGGTTCTTTTCTTCACTCATTGGCATGTGGAAAAAGCCTGTTGATAAATTGTGATAAGAATGACTGATGTGCTGGGGTGTGCCGAGTTGTCTCTTCTGCACGTCTCTCTCCTAGTGAGGGAGGCAGCTAGCCTAGTCTAGGGTTAGGCTGGAGCTTGCACTCGGGAGCTGTATTTCTGGGTTCAGATCTTGACACCACAGGCCTTCTTGTGTGACCTCAGATAACTTACTTAACCTCTTTATGCTTCACAATTAGTGATGTTTGTTAGATAAATTAAGCAGTTGAGTACAGTTCTAGTGATCTCTTAACACTGAAGGGGTAAAGATTTCTCCTGCATGTGCCAGCTTGATCTGGCAGAGCACAGGGTTGTGGGGCCCTCTCTATGATACGTGCTAGGCTGCTGAGTGCTAAGATGTCACTTTCCTAAAATAAGTGTCCTGGATGCCGTAGGTAAGCCGCTCATTCCTCGCTCTGCCTTCCTCGGAGCACTGCTCATCCTCTCTTCGTATATCAAAGCCCCCCACACTGAACACGATTTCCTTTTGCCCCGCTGTCTGATATTTAATCCTGAGTGGTGTGGGGGGTGAAGAGAGTGGAGTGGGGCAGTAGCCAGCTTATTACAGCTCCAGCCTTACCAGCTGTGTGTGTGGTGGCCTTTTAGGGCCATCGGGCCCTCCTGCTCTACAGGATCTCTCTCCCACCTGTTACAGTAATGAGTGAAACCCTAAAGCCTTTCATTCCCTGGTCAGACAAGATGCTGGGAAGGCAGCATTCCTGGGAGAGGCATCAGGCTGATAATCACATCAAAGGAACGAACAATTCCTTTCTTTCTGAGTAGGCTGTTTTAGAGACGACAGGATAGACATACCTTGAGAGTATTGAGATGACTTGGGAAAAAGAAGCATGGATAGTCTGCAGATACAAAGAATACTTTTTTCTGATTCAGGTTTTATTTGGGGCCAGCATGCTTCTGCACGCTCCTGACTTCACACAGATTCAGATAGAGCTTGTCCAGAACAAAGACGGTTTCTACTAATTTTTTACATTCCATTTTTATGAAACATTCTCAGAGTTCTAAGGAAAAGAGAATCCTGTTGTTCTGTGAGATTACATTAAGAACCACTATATTGGTTATCTGATTTCCTTTTTCTTTCCTTTGAAGCTCTACATTGATCTCTGGAATTAATGTCAGTGAGCTTTTGAGGTCTCTAAAATGAGAATGGGAAGCACCTGGCTCCCTTTCAACCCTGAGAAGTTGAATGAAATTGGTGTGGGGATATCTGTGGTGTCAGATTTCCTTTAGATTTTTCATTTAACCCCTTGAGCCTTGAGCTAAAGGCACTGATTTTGTTCATGAGGGGACTGCTCCCATTCTTGCGTCCCGTTCTTGAGCCATGCTGACTGGAGATGACCGGTGACAACCACATCCAACTGCCCACAACTGTCTTCAGGAAGCTGGAGAATTAGAATAGTATTGTCTGCTCTGAAACAGCCTGGAGAATTTTAGAGCTCTCTGGGAGCAGGGTGGGGTATGGGATAAGGGAAGATGTGATGAAAGAGCAGCCTTTCCCAGTTAGAACAGATGTAGGAAGCGAGCAGCCCCAGAAACATCTGGAAAACTCTTAAAGTGCAGGCTAGTCCCTGTGCACCCCATAAGGTCGACTGATTAGAGGCAGTGGAGGCAGATGTCAGGGTCAGCTATCTGGGATGCCCTTCATAATTCCTGTTTTCTTCCCCAGGGTATGTTTGTGCTATTATTAAATGATTACACATGCTTGTTCATTCCTTCCTAGTGTATACTTTCTAGCTAATGTCATTTGAAGCTAAAAATAAGTCTGGTCCTTAGAGTTCCTGAGATTTTTCTGCCCAGCCGTCTGTCTTTCTCCTGAGATTTGGGTCTTCTCACATCATAGTGAAGTTTATCCTCCTAGTCTGTCTTTGCATAGCTGTAAATGATGGGAGATTCTGGATGATGAGACAAAGTTCCCAGCTCACTACCCAGCTATGACCTGCATAGGGGGACAGGAGCATAGGTAGTCCTGTGGCGAAGTGTTGGCCTGGGGGACAGGCCTAGGTGCTCACTGCCTGGTGCTTTGGGGCACCATTTCCCCTTTCAGAGAACCAGAGTCCTCTTGCATAGAATGAGATCATGGAATAGTAGTGCATTCTAGAAACTGCCCGTCTCCTTTTTTTTTTTTTTTTTTTAAAGGCAAGCCTTGTCTTTAAACAATTTTGTATGGAATCTCAGTTTAAGAGGGTATTTACTGTCCATGGAACTGACAATCATTGCACTCCCTCTTCTCTTCATTTGCTGGTGTGGTTCCCAGGCATGCCTGCAGTTGAGGGCAAGACAGTTTCCGATCTACTGCCATTGGAGGATCTCCCAAACCCTGTGAGCTCTTGAGTTTCTGATTACTGCCCAGGGATGGCCATTAGCCTTGAGTTAGGGGGAGTATTTCCACAGAGGTGAGAAGGTAGTTCCGTGAATTTCTAAAGGTTTAGGGGGAACTGGCCTCACCAGATGGTGAGAATTTTACTAATGATGGCTGCTAATGAGGGACACTTCCCATGTTTCTGGTAATAAGAGTTGTGGCAATTTTGTTTCCTTGGGAAGGTCCTAAACAAATGACTTAACCTATTCTGTTAGTAGTGGGAATTGGAAGGCATTTTCATGAAAGTGGTAATTATATTACAAACATCAACAGGGAGACCCATTAGATAAAGTGGGATAGGAAAGAACAAGACAACCCCTATTGGGCATTTTGAAAAGCTGATAAAGTAAATGGTCATTTTAAGAAAGGTCTCAAAGACTCCTTCAACTAGAAAACTTCTTATGCTGACCTTGAAATTAGGGCAAATTGACAAGAACAACTTATTTGATAGGAATTTTTGGGTTTTGCACAGTGGTTCTAAGTGAGGTTCTCAGACTTGGGTTCCTGTGATTATTCTCAGCCAACATGAATTTCATGTAATTTTTAAACTTTAAAATCTGAGGGTCTTAAAGTGTTTTCTATCATTTGTGAAAGTCTGTTTTAATTTTTTTTTTTGTAATAAGTCAGTGTTTCTCCAACCAGTGTCCTCCAGAACCCTTTAAGAAGACATTGTTTGGGTCCTTGAAAATTATTTTTCTTCAAAAATTTTCTGAATTTTATTCAAGTTTGAGAAATACAGACTAGGAGACAGGTTGGGGTATAATCATGTGCCACATAGCATTGTTTTGGTCAACAGTGGACCACATGTATGAGGACACATACAATCCCATACAATTATAATGGAGCTGAAAACTTCCTATTGCCCAGTGACATCATAGTCTTCAGAAGATTGTAGCACAACGCATTATTTGTGTTTGTGGTGGTGCTGGTGTAAACAAACCTACTGTGTTGTCAGTCATATAAAAGTATTACACAATTCTGTTCAGCACATGATTCTTGATAATAAATGACTATGTTATAGGGTTATGTATACTTTTAAATTATTATTTTAGAGTGTACTACTTCTTCTAATTAAATAAAAAGTAACCTGTGAAAACAGCCTCAGGCAGGTCCTTCAGGAGGTATCTAGAAGAAGGCATTGTTATCCTGGGAGATGACAGCTCCCTGTGTGTTATTATTGCCCCTGAAGACCTTCCAGTGGGACAGGACGTAGAGGTGGAAGACAGTGATGTGGGTGGTCCTAACCCTGTGTAGGCCTAGGCTAATGTGTGTGCCTGTTTTTTAGTTCTTAACAAACAAAATAATAAAAACATATATAAAAGAGCTTATAAAATAAGGATATAAAGAAAGAAAATATTTTTGTAAGCTGTACAATGTGTTTGCGTTTTAAGCTAAGTATTTTTACAAAAATCAAAAAGTTAAAAAAAATTAAAAGTTTATAAAGCAAAAATGCCACAGTAAGCTAAGGTTAACTTATTAAAGAAATAAAAATATGTTTCAAAAAGTAAATTTAGTGTAGCCTAAGTGCACAGTGTTTATAAAGTCTATAGCAGTGTGCAGTAATGTCCTAGGCCTTCCCGTTCACTCACCACTCACTCACTGACCCATCCAGAGCAACTTGCAGTCCTGTGAGCTCCATTCATGGTAACTGCCCTATACAGGTGTACAATTTTTCTGTACCATATTTTTCTATGTTTAGATAGACAAATATTTGCCTTTGTCTTACAGTTACCTACAGTATTCAGTATAGTCACATGCTGGACAGGTGTATAGTCTAGGAGTAATAGGCCATACCAGCCTAGGGGTATAGTAGGCTTGATATGGTTAGGCTGTGTCCCCACCCAAATCTCATCTTGAATTCCCACGTGTTGTGGGAGGAACCTGGTGGGAGGTAATTGAATCATGGGGGCAGGTCTTTCCCATGCTGTTCTCATAATAGTGAATAAGTCTCATGAGACCTAATGGTCTTATAAGGGAGAGTTTCCTTGCACAAGCTCTCTTTGCCTGCTGCCATCCACGTAAGATGAGACTTGCTCCTCCTTGCCTTCAGCCATGATTGTGAGACCTCCCCAGCCATGTGGAACTATAAGTCCATTAAACCCTCTTTCTTTTGTAAATTGCCCAGTCTTGGGTATGTCTTTATCAGCAGCATGAAAGCAGACTGATACAAGGCTCTACCATCTAGGTTTGTGTAAGTGTACTTTGTGATGTTCACACAATGACAAAATTGTCTAACTGTACGTTTCTCAGAACGTGTCCCTGTCATTGACACATGACTATAACTAAGACCACAGGTTACATGAATTCCTTTCATATGTGTTTGGAATAACTTGTTTTTTTGCTCTGTCTCATTTTTCAGAAGGGAGATAAAGTGAACTAATTTGCATTGTGTATGTGCTTTGTGTGTGTGTGTGTGGTGTGCAGGTATGACAGGCAATCTACTGTTATGCTACAGTTTACTTTTGCTCTCTTTTCTGAATAAATGTGCAAAATGTGTATGGAACCTGTTGTGAAGGTGCTGGCCACATTTTCTGGTGCTTTAAGGACAAGTGATCCTTATTCTGCTTGAGAAATCTTCACGGCCTCATTTTTCACTGCATCAGGTAATTTAAGTCTATGTTCTGGGCCTTCCTCATGCCGATTTCTTCTTACAGATTTATTGCACTTTCTATGATTCCCAACATCTCTTGACCAGGCTGGTCAGACCTGTCTCTCAATTGTTCCACGATTCACTTTGATTTTATCAGCCTCAGACCCTTGCTTCATATTAGACCTCTTATTTAAAATGTCTTACCTTCCATTTATCTAAATCCCAACTTAATGTTTGGACTAAGTCATAGCTCTTCAGTGAATGGGAGTGAAGCTGTACGAAATCATTGCATTCTATCCAGGTCCTGCAAAATTGGATATGTGAGAAAGAGAAGCTGAAATGCCCTTCTCTGTAAGGTTCTCACTCATTTCTGTTGTTTCTTTCATCTTGGCTTCAGGGAAGATGTAATTTCTTTTAGCATTGTGTAGGTGAGGCCAGTCATTGCAAGAAGCCTTTGTAAAATAACATGTAACTATTTGGGCTTACAAAGTGGAATGTACTTAGCTCCCATCGAGTAGAAGGGAGGGTTCCCTTCATGTGTTTCTGCCACTCATGCTGCCAGCTCCTATTCTGCTTCCATGTCTCTCCATGAACAGTTTATAGGCAGGAGGGCAGGACCTGGAGGTAACAGAAATCGCCCTCTTACCTGGCTCAGGAAACCAGCATCCCATCTGTGATTCAGTTGCCAATGTAGTGTTTATCCACTTGAGGGCAGATATCACCCCATATGCCTGGGAAGATGGGTTTGCTTATGACCTCAAAGGACAATTGGAGGGCTCTCAAACTTGGGTACCTGTGGTAATTCAGATACAAAACCAAGCATCCAACAATCCTGTAAGAATGTTGCGTGGAGATTTTGAAGACAGTTCAGTTAAAAACTCCCCCAGTCATTCTCTTCTCTCAGCTACTCCACACAATTTAATCCTTAATGATATTTTGTCATGTTCCCCCTTTTCATACAGTACACACTCAATAATGCTTTTAGTTATATTGTTTCTTGAAATAAATTGAAAATACTGGCCAGGCGCAGTGGCTCATGTCTGTAATCCCAGCAGTTTGGGAGGCCTAGGCGGGTGGATCATGAGGTCAGGAGATCGAGACCATCCTGGCCAAAATGGTGAAACCCGATCTCTACTAAAAATACAAAAATTAGCCGGGCATGGTGGCATGTACCTGTAGTCCGAGCTACTCAGGAGGCTGAGGCAGGAGAATCGGTTGAATCCAGGAGGCAGAGGTTGCAGTGAGCTAAGATTATGCCACTGCACTCCAGCCTGGGTGACAGAGTGAGACTCTGTCTCAAAACAAACAAAAAAAACCCCTGAAAGCTGGAACCATATTGCCTATGCAGTTATCCATCAGTAAATAATTGGTTGATTCCAGTGCAAGGAAAAGGTTGACCCAGTTTGATTAACCTTCTGGGGTCAGCAGATTACTTTTATCCCTTCCAATTGGTTTAATTCATAATGATTTTTATTTGTATCAGGTAGATAAATTATAATGTTGCATAGATGGAAAATGCTCTGTTGAATGGGAATCTGAATTTTCCTCATAAGGCTTAACATATAGTCTTACTGGGCTGCTAGATAGTTATTGGAAAAAAGAGAATGACACATTCATGATTTAGTGGGGGGATTGCTGATTTGACTCATTTAGCAATGGGGTCTGCCGATGGTGCATACATCACAGATAGGAAAAATACTTTTTCTTCCACCCTCTCCAGAATAGTTTAGGGTAAGGAGAACCAGAGAACATGTGTTAAATGAATCCAGATCAAACCTACTAGTTATACAAATGATTTAAGGGTTATTGTGGAAATTTACATAAAACTCAGACTCAGCATAAAACAGTACAAACACCAAGGCCAAATGAGTTACCATAGTAATAAAGTACACACAGGGCAACGTGCCTGTGGTATAGGGAAGGCTGTATTTAAAGTACTTCTGGAATGTCAGTTTCAGAAACTGAAAAAGATGCTAGAAGTTTGATTTTGTGTGATCAAACATTATTTAGAAGCTAAGGAACAGAAGGAATATTAAGGTACCCAAAGAATATTAAGGAACCTAGGAATGTTTGTGTTTGGGGTGATTAGAGCTTCTTGCAAGCTTAGAAGTAGGAAGCCAATGATAAGGGATCATAAAAAGAACAAAATAGATTGTTTTAACTCCGAAGGATTGTCTTTTTCTTTAGAGAAAATTGGATCACTTATAGGCAGCCGATCTGGTTAATAATCTGACTTTTATCATCCCCAACCAAAACATCCAGATGCATTTTGTTGCCTTCCCCTGTCTAATGTGAAATAGTGGTTCAGTATACCGTTCATTTTTCATTAAGAAATTGTCAGCTGCTGTTGACAAACAGGTAATGAGTTTGACACAGGATCGATGTGCTGTCAGTCTTGAGCACAGGCATGTGTTTATTTTGTAATGTGGCTTCTTGCATGGGCTTAGTTTAAAGAGTTGTTTTTGACTCCAGGGAACCTATAAATAAACTTCATTCTAGTAACGATTTTACAAGTTTCGTCAAGTTTTTAAGAGAGATGATCAGTTTTTTGAACCGTTTTACTTTTTAGAGTGAGTTTGGAGTTGAGAATTAAACTTTGATACTTCCTGTTGTCCATCCCCTGGCCAACACACACATTATTATAATAACATTTACCAAGTGGCTTTTTTCTGTATGTTAACATTTACATTGATGTTCCCATAGATTACAATTGAGAATTTTTAGGAAGGTTCTTCAAAATCCTTTGTTGCTTAACTCTGATAATTTTTCAATTTGGGGAGCTGGTTTGATTTTGCCAAAAACAAAAACCTCATCATTTAAATACAGTTACTTTAAACAATTAATGTAACAATAAACAAAATTCAGGAACTGTAACAGGAAAAAAAATCGCCCATGATCTTATTATCAGTAAAGCACTGTCATCATTTCTATATTTTTCATTCTCTTTTTTTTAAGGATCATGCTTAGTTTCTCATACACATATGGAGGGGCAGGCTGTAGCAGGAAGAGAGATGTGATCACTCGCCCCTTTCTCTTTGGTGGTTGAGGCTCTCTAGCTGAGTGTAGCTGGTTCTCAGAAAGGCCCTGTGTCATGCTGCAGAGACTAGGTCCATTCCCCAGTACCTCTCCAGCCTAGTCTCTGAGGAGCCATCCCTGTCATCTGGGAGGCCTCTGCCTTCCTTCTCTGGTACATGGAAGCAGCAGAAGGAACAGGTGCCCTTCTGTTTTCTCTTGAGAAGTCCTCCCCTCCCTTCCTGTAAGGTGGCAGGCCTCAACGTTTTTGGCACCAGGGACTAGTTTCATGGAAGACAATTTTTCCACAGATGGGGTGGGGTGGGGATGGTTTGCAGGATGATTCAAGTGCATTACATTTATTGTGCCCTTTATTCCTATTATTACATTGTAATATATAACGAAACAAATATATAACTCACCATAATGCAGAATCAGTGGGAGCCCTGAGCTGGTTTTCCTGCAACTAGACGGTCCCATCTTGGGGTGATAGGAGACAGTGACAGATCATCAGGGATTAGATTCTCATTAGGAGGGTGCAACCTAGATCCCCTGCATACACAGTTCACAATAGGGTTTGTACTCCTATGAGAATCTGACGCTGCTGCTGATCTGACAGGAGGTGGAGTTCAGTCAGTAATGCTCGCTAGCCACCACTCATTTCCTGCTGTGCTGCTAGGTTCCTGACAGGCCATGACAGGTAGCAGTCCATGGCCTATGGGTTGCAAACCCCTGATTTAAGGGACATCAGGAAAGTCCAGTTGGGTTCCTGTTAGGATGGTGGTTTTTTAGACAGGGTCTCACTCTGTTGCCAAGGCTGGAGTGTGGTGGTGCCATCACTGCTCACTGCAGCCTTGACCTCTTGGTCAAGGCTGTGATCTTCCTGCCTCAGCCTCCTGAGTACATGGGACTACAGGTATAGTGCCACCGCACCCTGCTAATTTTTCAAATTTTTGTTGAGTTGGGATCTCACAGTGTTGCCCTTGGGGTCTTTAACTTCTGGGCCCAAGGGATGCTCCTGCCTCCGCTTCCTAGAATGCACCCAAACATGGTGTTTCAGACATGCCACAATGCTCCACTGCAGATCTCACTCCACACCTGACCGGGGAGCAGCCCAAGGTCTTGGGATCACTCACTCCTTTCTCTTTGGTAGTTGTAGCTCTCTAGCTGAGTGTAGCTGGTTCTCAGAAAGGCCCAGTGTTGTGCGGCAGAGACTGGGTCCGTTCCCCACTACCAGCCCGGGCACCCCTCACTCGTGGGCCCGCCGCTTTCCTCTTTGTCTCCCATCCCTGGCTTGGTTTCCTGGAGGAATGCCTTGAGAGAAGGTGCAGCCAGTTTGTGCTGGTGAGGAAAGCATAGCTTTCAGGAGCTTGTCCTCTGGTCCCCATCCTGCCTGCCTTCCCACTTGGGGTGGGAGGCCTGGGGAGATCTGCCTGTTCTCACTCGCATGTCCAAGCTGATCCTGGTGTCTGTTGTTTGTCTGGCCTGCTTTCCTGGCCAGCGCCCAGGATGTGCTTCCTTAGTGCTTCCACATGTGAGTGGCTGGGCTGGGGTGGGTTAGCCGAGGTTGTTGTCACTGTCAGCACCTCTCTGATCAAACAGAAGTACAGAGAGGGAGGTTCTGTATTCACACAAAAAAGAAGGGTATTAAACATAATTTGTTTGAGTAGATGCCTTAGAAATAGAATTCACAGCAGAATGCCCTCTTTCCAGTAGAGAATAATTCAGGACCCCATACTGTAGCATGGTGGAGCATGTTTGGAAGTCACCCATCCCCATTATCAGTGGAAGTGCCCAGATCATTATTCTGAGCACAGGATCTTTTTCTAAGAGGATTTTATGGTTTTAAAGGGAGTTTGGAAAAGGGACATTTGGGAAGCTTGAAGTGATGGGACAGAAATATCGATTTGTAGGGTGAATAATTAGACTCCTCCTCGATGTTCAGGTCTTGCTTCAGTGTCCCCTGCTTGATGATTTTCTAGTGGCTGCAATATATGACCATTATATGTTGCAGAAATGTTATAGTTATTTGTTTAAACACCTTTCTCCTCTGTTAATCTGTAAGCTCTTTAAAGGCATAACCTCCCCTTTTTCTTTTTCTTTCCCTGGAGCAACTATTATACATACAATAAAGATTTATTGAAATGAATCAGATAGTGTCTTTTTATTTTTGGGAAAAAACATAGTTTTCCAGAGTAAATTTAGAAGTTAATTGCTTAATTGAAAAAATATAATCCTTAATCAAAAAACTTAATTTTAAAGAGGGTTTGCACCAAGCTTAAACACTGGTGTGTGTGTGTGTAAATATACATTTTTAAATGTAATATATGTATTTCTCCTTTCCCCTGGTATAAGCATTTCGTGAGAAGAGGATAATCATCAACCACATGAGTTAATCTGGGGGAATGTCTGGGAAGTGGGAGGTTGAGGAATGCCACATTGTTGAATACATTGAGAGCATTTCTGGTTTCAATTTGGTTTACCTACTCTTGGTCTGGGAGATCTGGAATGCTGCCCTGGACTTTCGGTTTTGTGTGAATTGGCTCTGAAGAAAAGGATTGCTAGAATTAGCTGTTGGAATGAGGAGCGACAGAGACTGGGCTCATGAGAAGCGAGTGGACTGGAATCTGTTCTCTGAGATGTTGCCTTGAGTTTGACTTGTTGATGACAGACCCATACTGGAAATATTATTCCGCTGTTAATAAGAACATTTTATTTTCACATGCAACTTGTTAAATATGTAGCCCAAAATCTTGAAACAAAACAAATCCCCTCCCCACTCAAAAAACTTTTCTGGAAGTGGTTACTTAATAGTGCACGTTTCAATAGACAGTTGAATGAAACACTAAGATAAAGAAAGAGTCCTGGGTTAACTTAACGGCTTAGAAAGGTGCTGTAATCAACTAAGTTTTCATGCCTCTTTCTTTTTCTCATTACTGCCATTTCCCTTATTCTGATTTACAGATTATTTATTTTCTTGAATAATACATTTTAAAAGAGTATTTGTTTCTCTCACTTTAACTCAGATTTATCACAGTTTGAAACTTCTATTTAATGTATTAATAAAATTAGTTTTAGTAGGAGTAGTAAATTGAGGATGTGACAAGCGAATAAATTACTAAAGGCTCAAAACAAAAAGCAATACAAAAAACCTGAAAGGAAAAAAACCCCAAAATACATCCCCAAACCTGTTTGCCCACATCTACTATCTTTAAGAACCAAGTAAGAATCTCAGTTCTGCAGCACCTTTCCTCGTTCTTCTTTTCATAATTTGTACCCTTTGATTTGTGATGCCTTTTACTTCACCCCAAACCCCCGTGACATTTAAGATGCATGCTATACAAAATACGGTTCCTGGCTAACCAGCTCCATAACCCTTGTTAAGCTTTTTCTATTCTGCAGAGGCAATAGCTCTGAAATATAGAAGCGATTGCATTAAATCCTTGGCTGGCAATTTTGTGTGGGATTGGGTATTGAAATGCAGCAAAGCAAATAATGAAGGCATATGTTTACCTATAATTCTTTTTACCTTGGGAGAAGGATTAAATAGGAACAGTTTGGTTGTTGTCAAATTCTTAACAGTTGCTTTCAAGCATGAAACAGTCCCCGGGCTCTGGGAGGATTTACTTAGCAGTTTGAATAGAGAGGTCTTTACTGCTAATGGAACTGAGATGGCAGGCTTAAGCAATGGGGTGCTTTATAGCCTCTTTAGCCACTTGAGAAGATGTAACATCAAATAGCTGAAACCATCCTGATCTCCATTGGTGTTTAGGAAGTTGTGCAAAGATTGGTGAATAAATAATTCAGGGTTGTATGAATGTCTGGATGCCAGGAGTGTTGAGAGTATCTAAAAGCTTGATTCACAGAGGATTTAGTTCTGGGAGAAACTCTGGAGCCCCTCCTGGAGCTTGGCCCCAGGGAACATTTACATATGATGACATTTTCTAAGAAAGAAAGAACTTTCACTGGGGATTGACTGGGCTTTGTAAAGCAACATTTCACCGGGGACTCCAGTCCTGGAAAAGTGTTATTCGTAAAATAAAGAATATTTTCAGTGCAGATGGTTGGCAGTTGCTGCTGTGTGTGTATGAATGTGTGTGTGTTTAAAATACAGGATGGTGATGATTATTTAGGATCTTAAAGAACCATTTAAGTTCTATACTATTTAATGGTTAAGCTTTAAGAAATCACTTGTTGAAGACACAGGGGAGAAGTAGTCACAGTTGGTCTGTTGAAGCTTCTGCTTCACGCTCTCATCATCTGTTTCAGACCTTAATAAAGACGTCCCGAATGTGTTGTCCAATAAACAGGTGGGCAGCAGGTGTTGGGAACCCATTGGATATATGAATATTCACAAATATTCGGACTCTCCTCCTGAGCATAGAGTAGATAGCAGTTCCCTGTTCATTTGGACATAGGCGTGACCATATGACTTGCTTTGGCCAATTAAATGTCACTTCTGAGCAGAAGCAGGAAAGCTCGTGCTTGTTTCACCACATCCTGTGCCGTGGAAACTTGCAATTGATTCTTCAGCCCCAGGGTGAGGATGACTTGGAAAAGAGCTCCCAGCTGATGGCCAGTGGGCATGGAGGGTGCACAAGAAGTGATATGTTCCTTGATATTTTGTGATTGTTACTGCAGCATGACAGCCTGCCCCAATGAATACAACCTAAAAAGTACTAGATTTTTCTCTAGGAGAAAACCACTCAGGCAGTCCATGGGTGTTTCCCTACCTTAGGCTGAGTAGAGAACTTCCCATGGTGATGTGGTGGACAGGAGTTAGGGCAGAGAAGCCTGCTGGCTGCTACACAGGAACCACTGTACCAGGCATTGGCCTTTCTCCTTCGTTTCTTGTTATCTGTCTCCCATAGGTTGCTACAACATTCTTTCTCTTCCTGCCTCTACCCGCTAAGTCTGTTTCTATCCTTTGATGGTAGCTTGGTGGGAATTCTCAATTTTATGCTAACCAAACATGGAAAGCAACTTCTGTCCTTCCGTTACATAATTTGGAATGCCTGGACCCCTGACCCCTCTTCTCTGCCACAGATGAGGACAACTCTGTGTCCTAGAGTGGGTGAAAGTGCTTGTAATTGCCAAGTGAGGGAGATTCACATGCTTTCACCAAGCCAGAGCCGGGCGGCTGGGGAATTGGATTCTAGACCTATTGTCCTTAGGTGCATTGCAGTGCTTGAGAGAATCTGCTTTTCACGAATGTTTTCCACTCTTCACAAAGCTCTTGGGAATTGGAAATATAATGCACACTTTATAGAGGGAAGTTGAGGCTCACAGAAGGTGAGTACTGTGCTCAGATCATCACATGGACACGATATCACTGAAGCAGCTCCCAAGAGTCTCTCATTCCAAGATGTACACTCTTTCTACTGCAGTATTACACACTTCTGAGTGTGATTAAATAGGCATAGTTGAAAGAGGCAGAAGTATTTGAACCTATCAAAAGCCAGTTCAAATAGATCATAACAGTAATACAGCAACAACAAAATAATAATAGGCTGGGTGCAGTGGCTTACACCTATAACCTCAGTGATTTGGGAGGCTGAGGAGGATTGCTTGAGGCCAGGAGTTTGAGACCAGTCGGCAACCTAGTGAGACCCCGTGTCTACTAAGTAAATAAATACATAAATAAATAAACAAACAAAACTTTATAAAATAATAGCAGCTAAAACTTATACAGTGCTTATTGTATGCTGCAATATTCTAAGGCCTTTAAGTTTATTCATGCATTTAATCCTCATAACACTGTGAGTAGATATTCATATGAGGCAGTAGAGGCACAGAGAGGTTAAGAAACTTGCCCAAGGTCACATAGCTAATAATTGGTAAACTGGGATTTGAACCCAGACTCTAGAATCCTTGATCTAAAGAACGAATGTCTGAAACTCTGTTAAATTAAGACTAAACGAATATTTTTTAAAGACCTTTTTTTAGAGCAGTTTTATGTTCACAGAAAAATTGAGAAGGTGCTAGAGTTCCCATATAGCCTTGCCCCCACACATGCATAGCCCCCATTATCAACAGCTCCCACAGAGTGGTGCATTGTTAAAGCTGATGAACCCACATTGACATGCCATTATCACCCAGAGCCACAGTTTACATTAGTGGGCCACATTTGATGTTGAACATTCTGTGGGTTTGAACAAATACATAATGGCATATATCTGCCATTATAGTATCCTACAGGGTATTTTTACAGCCCTAAAAATCCTCTGTGTTCTATCTATACATCCATCACCTGATTCCAACCCCTGACGACTGATGTTTTTACTTTCTCCATAGTTTTGCCCTTTCCAGAATGTCATATAGTTGGAATCCCAAAATATGTAGCTTTTTCAGATTGTCTTCTTTCACTTAATAATATGCATTTAAATTCCCTCCATGTCTTTTTGTGGCTTGATAGCTCATTTCTATTTAGTGCTGAATAATACTCTTATTGTCTTTATGTACCACAGTTTATCCATTCATCTACTGAAGGATATCTTGGTTGCTTCCAATTTTGGCAAATTCTGTATAAAGCTGCCATAAACATGCATGTAAAGGTTTTTGTGTGGACATAAGTTTTCAACTCCCTTGGATAACTATCAAGAACTGTGATTGCTGGATCATATGGTAAGAATATGGTTAATTTCGTAAAAAACTGCCCAACTGTCTTCTAAGTGGCTAGACCATTTCTCATTCCAGTGATGAATGAGGGTTCCTGCTGCTCCATATCCTAGCCAGAATTTGGTGGTGTCAGTGTTCTAGATTTTGACCATTCTAATAGATGTGTGAGAAGAATAGTCTAAAAATTGAATTTTTATAAATAATAACATGGCCTGCATTTTCTGAAACACGTAGTGTATTTGTTCTTTTTTTTTTTTTTTTTTTGGTTTAAGAATCCTAAAATATGTACTGTGTATATGCATTATTTCTTTATCTTTCAAGCTTCTAGCTACTTCCTTCACCCTCTCACACCCTCCTTACCATGGCAACCAGGGTTCATGGTCAGGCCTGTCATATGCTGCTATGAGAGGAATTGATACTGGGCTCCCAGTGGTCTATACTGGGTTTCCTGTGGTCTGTGCTGGACTCCCTTATTTACCTGTTTTGTCCTTTCAAAAAGAGCTATTAACAGGGCTCTTGTCTGTAGGATGTAAACAATGAGAAGGAAGGACACCCTAGGTAAATATCTTGGGATGGTGCTGAAATTTGTTAGTCATCAAGAGATGCTGTCCTGTGGAACCCTAGGGAGTCAGGGTGGTTACAGAATGGCAAGCCCCAAGTCAGGCCTGCTGCCCTCCTGCAGGGCTGGAGAGGACAGTGAGATGGGCACAGGAGAAAATGACGTCCCTGCTCAAGTCAGTTTCAGCATCAGGCAGCAGGTACATGATGCTGCTAGGGGAGTAGGGGAAGCTAGATTCTTGTATTTTTCTTTTAATCTGAGAGTTGAGAGTGAAATACTTCACTAGGCCCAGCTTTGTGTATGTGTCTGTTGAGGAGAGAGAAAGAGAATAAAAATTGGGCTCGTTGAAACAAGCCAAAGTTCAGCCAAGTTCTCATCTGAACCTCTAATCCCTCCAAGATTTTTTTCCAGGCATAAGAAGAAAAATCATTTTCTAAAACTTTCCATTTCTGATTTTTCTGTGATTCTGGGCAGTCAAACTTGTGTAAAATTTTTATGATACCTTTTTATTTTATAAATTCTCAGCATGTTAAATTTGCTTATTTTAGTTTGAATTTTTGGAAATTATAATTTTTCTATTACTCTTCTTGGCATAGGTAATTTCTTGTTGGGGTGATATTTTACAATTTAGTTGCTTAAAACGATTTTGCTTTTAGTGTAAATCTTACCTTTTTTTGGAAAAATATGTATTGGGTGTTTGTCAGAATCACTTTGTTTTTAACCCTTTTTCTGATTATGAGTCTAATATTGTTATTGTAGGAAAAACTAGGAAATACCAGAAAGTATTAAAAGGAAGATAAAACATACTACCTATTCAAGGTAGCACCACTAACAATTTGTTGTATTTTTCCAGATTTCCATGCATGTATATATGTATTATACATGTGTACTTACTGTTGTGTATAATAGTGAATACAGCTATATAGGCAGTTTTTACAGCCTGCCTGTTTCAGTGATTGAGATCATCATCATTTTTCCATGCTTGGAAATAGTCTTAGAAAATATGATTTTTAATAGCTGCATATGACTTTAATACTATTCCATAATTTATATATTCTTACTTTTTGGGTTGTTGGTATTAAGGCTACTAACAGTTTTTCATTATTAATAATGTTACCTTGAGTGTCTTTGCTTGCATGTTTTTATGAGGCTTAACAGTTTAGGTAAGAGGCCTAGAATATTAAAAATAACTCTTATTCACAAGCTCCTCCCATGTGACAGGCATTTGACACTTTACTTACCCCCAGAACAACCATGTGAGGTAGGTGGCATTGTTCCTCCTAAAAAAACAAACTGGTGGCTGCAAGCTGGTCAGCCATGGAGGTGGACACAGGACTTTCTGGACCAACCCCAGCTCTTTCTTGCTGCACTGTTCTGCCTTGGGCACACTTGGAGAGAACTGTGAGACCAAATTATGAGAGAAGGACTCTAGAAAATCGTGCAGAGGGTGGGGGTAACTATTATGATGAAACATACTGGCCAGTACTGGTGGATCTCAAACTGGATCAGGCAGGTGTATACTGGAAACCATTATACAGATCCTCTTTCCCCTGCCTCTGGGATTTTACATTTTAAAAATAAGGTCTCCTGAAGTAAAGTGATTTGCCTGAGGCCATACAACTAAATATTTATAGCGGTGAGTGGGACTTTAACTCCCAGCAACTGCTTTTCCCAGCAACTGCTCTTCCATGTTCTTTCCACTGTGCTTAACTCTACAGGCTTCCCAGAGGATGAAGACTAGAGGTCTGAACTCTGTATTCATAATGAGGTCAGAGTACATCCTTAAAGGGACATCTCCCCCGATTATCTAGTTTGAAATCAGTTAGCCTCTACTGAACTATGAAGATGGCAGTACTGTAGACTGACTGACTGGATTTGGATCCTAGTTCTACCTTTATCTTGTCATGTATCCTGGGCAAGTTTCTTAACCTCTCTGTGTCTCAGATTCTGCTTTTTTTTTTTTTTTTTTTTTTTTGAGTCAGGGTCTCACTCTGTTGTCCAGGCTGGAGTGCAGTGGCGTCATCATGGCTTACTGCAGCCTTGACTTCCTGGGTTCAAGTGATCCTCCTCCCAAGTAGCTGGGATTATAGGTGCGTGCTACCACATTCAGCTAATTTTTGTATTTCTGGGTAGAGACGGGGTTTTGCCACGTTGCTCAGGCTGATGTTGAATTCCTGAGCTCAAGCAATCAGCCCACCTTGGCCTACCAAAGTGCTGGGATTACAGGCGTGAGCCACCGCACCGATCATCAGATTCTGCTTTTATTAAATAGAGACAGCACTAGTATCTACTGCATGAGATTGTTGCGAAGGCTGCATGAGTGCACTGTGCAGAGCTCCTAGAACAGTGCTGGGCATGTAGCGAGCCTGGTGTAGGTGTAGCGAGCCTGGTGTGTGTGTAGCGAGCCTAATGTGTGTATCAGCTGCTGCTGCTGAGTAACCAGGCACATTCCCTCTGCTGTTCCTCCATTAGCTACCATTTTCAAGGAACTCAAAATAATCACTTTTTGCCTCTAACAGAATTTCCAGAAACTCTACAAGAGCTTGAAATGCATCTATAGTGGTCAGGAGCGTATATATTTAGGGAGAGTAATAAGATAAAATCTTTCATGAAAAAAGCTTTTAGAAGACTAAGAAAACATAAAGGTCTTTTTAAGCAGGCACCAGAATGTCATCTCAAATCTGTTTCCTTTGTATCTTGATAGGAAAGTAGTTAAAACAACCTAATAGCTTATCAATAAATCAGAAGTTTCCAGATTTTGTGATTTGCTTTTGCTTGCTAGTAGTTTTCCCAACTCTTATCAAATTGGATACAAATAGATGTTTTTAAAAGTCAAGTTGCCCACACTATTTGATTCAGTTTGCTATTTTTGGCTTAAAAATGAAGAAGGAATATGGCCTAATTCTTGCCCTGTGGTGAAATTATATTGCAAGGTAAGAGAATAGAAAATAAAGCTTTTCATTATCACCTCTCCATGACCTCTTGAATGAAAAGGTTGGGAGTTTGAGAGGTTCTTTTTTTTGAGACAGAGTCTCGCTCTGTCACCCAGACTGGAGTGCAGTGGCGTGATCTCAGCTCACTGCAACCTCTGCCTCACGGGTCCAAGCGATTCTCCTGCGTCAGCCTCCTGAGTAGCTGGGATTACAGGCACCTGCCATGATGTCCGGCTAATTTTTGTATTTTTAATAGAGACTGGGTTTTGCCATGTTGGCCAGGCTGGTCTTGAACTCCTGACGTCAGGTGATCTGCCCGCCTTGGCCTCCCAAAGTGCTGGGATTACAGGCGTGAGCCACCGCGCCTGGCCAAGGGGGTTTGTTCATCAGGATAGACTTCCTCTGTCTCTATCAGTCACTGGCAAAGTTGCAGTGAGACCAGTTACTAGTGGTCAGTGTGTGATGTTGGGGCCCATGAGCCTGGGTTTGAAACCCAGGTCCTCAGCATCCAGCTGAAACAGCCGTTTCAGCCTCTCAGCTTCATTTTCCTGTAAAATAGAGAAAATACTTCCTACTGTGAGGCTAAAATGCGTTAACATTCGTAAAACCATCTAATGCTAGGCTCTTGTAATTTTAGCACCTTTTCCTCTGATGACATTCACTGGGAAAAGGAAAGGCTATGTAGCCCCGTCTTCAGAACTAAATGCTCCAAAGCAGGACTTCATTCTAGGCTTGCTTTTAAACAAGATTATTTCCATATACTATCCAATCAGGTAATATGACACAGGAAATGCCCTTCCCTCCATGAGACATGCAGTCGAGTTTGGCAAAGACTGTTGTCACCACCTTCATTTGAAAGGGTTTAATGATCTTTGGACTTTAGCAGACTCCATAGAGTACAGCCCTGATGGACAGAGTTTAGGCAGACAGAATATTTTCCATTTCATAATCTCATACACAGGGACCTAAACTCCACTATCAGGGACTTCTTTAATGACTCCAACTGTCAACCTGGACATGAGTGATCTGAAGAACGTGTATGGAGAGTGGAAGGGGCATACAGATGACTTCTGCTGGTATGGCCCTCTCTCCCCTCTCCCAGTCACACAGCTGGTGGCTTCACAAAGAGCTAGGCTAGCAGTGAGGTTGTCCTGTGTACAATTCCAGTGCCCCTTGCTCAGGGTCTAAGCCTGACCCGTGTTGCTGCAGATTCCACACTGGGGTTGTCTGGGTTATTTATTTATTTTTAGAGACAGGATCGCATTCTGTCATCCAGGCTGGAGTGCAGTGGTGCAATAGCTCACTGTAACCTTGAACTCCTGGGCTCAAGTAATCCTCCCAGTTTGGCCTCCTGACTAGCTGGGACTGCTCCTGAGTATCTGGAACTCCTATGTAAACATTTAAAGAATTTAAAATTTTTGTAGACACAAGGTCTTGCTCTGTTGCTGGGGCTGGAGTTGGGAGATTTTTGACACAATTCCATGGTTTATCCAATCCATGCCTGCACCTGGGAGTGCATCACACTCAGCTCACTCTCCCCTCGGCACCATCCCCCTCTGCAGGTGGCTTAGTGTCCTTCTTCCAAGCAGAGGGACTTCCCTGGTCTCCTTCCTCTTCTCGAGGTTCTGGGATGACTCACACTGAAATATTGGTAGAATGAGAATCCCCTGTGGAAGCTGTTGTTTCTATCCCTGCCGTTTCTCCTCACCTCCTGACCTCACTGACTTGCACAACCACCCGCCCTGTCATTAGTCTGGGTGGGACATTTTCCCTTTTCAATTTTTGGTTATCAGATATTACCATCCTTTTGGGCCTCCGGATGTGGGCCTTTTCCTTTGCAGGGTTATAGCTGTCTCCCTCGAAGGCTTGGTTTAGTCCAGCAGCTGGGTGGGGAAGCATTTTATTCCTGTTTGTCCTGAGGCATATGTCCTGAAACCATTCTGTTCTTGGCCTCCTCAGCCCTTGTATGAGATCCTGTCTTCCAGAGAACTGGCCCTTCCCAGTGACCACCCATCTTTGGGGTAAAGGTCTTTATCCTCGTGTTTCAGGACCTGACTCCGGGCCTTAGGGTACAGGGAAGGAGGGAGATTTGGGGACACAGAATGCCCAGTAACATGCGGTGAGGCTCAGTTCATTCTAGGAAGTACTTAGGAAGTATTTTGCAGGCCTTGTGCTAAGGGAATGTGAAGATGAGAAAATTCGGTGGGCACCAGAGGCATGGGAGTTGGGTACTTGGCCTTGCCAATGTTAAATGCCTCCTTCAACATTTCAGACAGGGAATTTTTGTAGTGGAGAGTAGAGCTGAACTTTAACTCGGTGATTTTTCCTGACTGAATGTCCTCTCTAAGGACAGCAGGGAAATCAACAGTAGCAGTTAGTTAGGAAATGGGGTTAGTTAGCACAAATAGTTGTGTGGTGCTACAGTGACTAGAGTCAGATTGATTCCAAATAAGAGGCCCTGCACAAATGGAGATTCTGATGTATGCAGCTCTCTACCTGTGTCTATTTGAAAACAAAAATCCACCTTATTTTGTCTAAAATAATTTGAAGAATTTTTAGATGCCCACATGACAAAGATACCATTTCAATAAGTAATATAAAAAATATATTTTTGCAGTGAGCCAAGATTGCACCACTGAACTCCAACCTGGGTGACAGAGTGAGACTCCGTCACACACACACACACACACACACACACACACACACACAACAGGATACATATTCTGTGAACCACTATTCATTTCTGTATACCAGACTGGATTTTTAAAAGCATTTGAAACATTCACTATTTTTCACATTAATATCAAAACAGTAAAATAATCCAGAAACAAAAAAATGATAAGTAGCTTAATGATTCTACTTAAAATTAATGCAACTAATGTATTTCTGTTATTCCCTAGGATATTATTGTTGCAAAGTAGTTACTGTCTTTCGAATGAAAGTTTAAAATGATAATATAGCTTTCTGAAAATTGCAGCTATCATACAAAAATGTGATTGTAAATCGTTTGTCTTATGCCATTTTTCTTAAAAGAATTAGATATTTAAAAGATCATATAATCTGTTAAAACCATTAGTTGGCATTTTAAGAGTCACTTCAAGAATGTGCTTTAATTTAAAGGAAAACTAAGCTTGAATTCATTTTCATCTTTTTTTTTTTACTATATTGAAAATTTAACATTTCAATTCTAGTTTTGTCCATGACTGTTAATAATTCAGTCATTCAGCAGATAATTGAGGGCCCACCCTGTCAGGCACTGTTCTAAATGCTGCTGCTGCCCAACAAAATAAGACACAAAATGCTGGCTTCACGGAGCTCACATTCCATTTGTGTACATTTCTATGGGACAGGCACTGTGTACTTTCTGTGCATGCTTGAGCAATTTTAATCATTCTATCAGCCCAAAGAAGGCACTATTACTATCCCAGTTTAACAATGAGGTTGGTGAGGTTCACAGTTTCCAGCTTATCTCCATCTACGTGATGCTGGTTTCGTGACCACTGTGCAGTCACTTGCTTTAGAGTGGTTTGAACTGTTGAGTTAGCTTCACTGAGAAGTATCGTGGAACCACTTACACTGATATTAGGAAGTATGCTTCAAAATGATGGTACACTCATGGAAGCAGCCTCAGAGGAAAGCCATTAAGATGGTGGGGGTGCCAATCATGTCATATGAGGGCAATTGTAAGATATTATTGAACTAAGATCAATGGGTACCGGGTTTGGGAGGCAGGATTCAGGTCAATATAAGGAAGAACCGTCTAACCTGTCCACAGAAGGGATGGATTGCCTAATTAAATGCTGAGATTAGAGAATTTAGCCTTGTGGATGTGGTCAAGAGGATTCAAGCATTAGATAGATGATCATTTAGATCAGCTTCCCACACCTGCTCATCAGAATGATCCAGCCACTTGTTGAAAGGATGTGTTCTGGTTACCCTGAGATGTTTTCATTCATTAGATTTAGGGTGGGGCCTGAACATCTGAATTTTTAATCAACACAATAGGGGACCTGTTGCTGGGTAGAGCGTGATGGGGTATAACAGAGTTCACAAATGTACAAAAGCCCTTTTTAGAGAAGCATGTATGAAATGTTTTAGGAACCGAAAGGCCAGCTTTGTAGTTGTACTCAAGAGAGTGAAGGGCAAGTTGTATTAGAAAAAAGTAGACATATAGGTGCGAGCCAGAAATTGGAAGTTTTGCAGAACCACATTAAAGATTTTAAGCACAATTGAAACCATTTTAGCCTAGAGCAACATAGGGTAACCAGATTTTGTGTGTGTGTATGTGTAGTGTGTGTGTGTGAATGTGCAGACCCACACACTCAAAATACACATCATATTTTTAAAGATCTCTCAGGCTGTGAACATTTAAAAATGTTCATGGAGGGAGTAGAGTGGGTGGCAGTTGACTGGTTAATAGACGATTGAAGGTATTCCAGGTGAACGACAAGGGGACATGAGGAGGTTTTTTGGGGGAGCTAAAATCAGCTGGCCTGGATGGTAGACCAGATCATGGGGATAAGGGCAAGAGAGTATTCAGGGTAGAGAGGGATGCCATTTACTCACCCAGGGAATAGGTTTGTGGGAATGTTTTGAACGAATGGAATTTGAGGTGCCTGAGATGGCCACTCTGACCTGTCTAATGGGTGGTTGGGTATGTGGGGTTGGAGCTCAGAATGAGATGTCAGATGGTTGAAGCCAAAGAGGTGGATGAAATTGTCGAGGGAGCAGGAAGAGTGTTAGAAGAGGGCTCCAGACATCTAATGTCTGGTGGTGGAGAGGAGGAAAACCAGGATTCAGCCGTCACCACGGAAGCCCCTGAAGAGGGAGGAGGGTGTTTCCTGAAGGTGATATAGCCGAGAGAGGAGGAGAGATGAGACCCGAGAAGAACAGCCTTGGATTCCTTGGCCTGGATGTCCCTGTGCCTTCAGCAAGAGCTGTTTTAGGTGCCGCGCTGGAGGCTGCAGGGAGTTGGGGTGAGGACCAGAGAGAGTGATTATGGAGGCTGTCTCCTGAGAGATGTGGTTATGAGGAGGAGCACAGACCTAGGACAGTCACTTACGCGCAATGTGGAAGGGAGGTTTTTAAACATTTTTAAAAGATGGAGTAGCCTTTTGGGCTATTTTGCTGGTTTATTTTAGAATTACAAGTGGGGGAATTAAAGAAAAAAGCTTGGAGTAATGCTTTTAAAGTTTCATCTTTGTTATTTTAAAATGTTTTCTATCATGAACCCTGAAGAAATCTTTGAGAGGATGATGGATTTACATTGTCAGCCTCCTATACAAGTGAGCCCTTGTGAAGTAATTTTTTCAAAACTAAAGCTTTGTTTTTCTCTCCTTGAGATAAGATAAACACAGACACCATTAGTAGCACATTTTGCCTTGTTATCTATGAAGGGGGATGGTTGCAGGCATATAGTTTAGTGTCACGTGAGCCAGTGGTAATTTACATGAGGACCCTTAGGTTGGCTTGGCTTATGTGCCATGGGAAAGTGAGAGCCTGTGCCCGGGATCTGATTTCCTCTTTAATTGAGTATCAGATTAAATTCAGAGACCCCCGGGACTACCGGCCAGAAACATTTTCCCTCATCCTGATTTGCTTTTCTGTTCTACACTTCTATGTCCTGTTTTATTTTAAAACAAATGTAAGACTTTAATTAAGAAGGTTTTAAAGTCATGAGATTACAAAGTAATCTTGAATCCAATCCTCTGTAATTTTAACCAAATCACTCAGTATTTTAAGCTCAAAATGTCCTGTCAGCTTTAAATTGAAACTGAATCCCACTGAGAAAATATTACGCAGTCTCATCAAAACCTGTGCTAATTTCTTTTTTTTTAACCCGTTGTTTCTTAAAGAATCAATAAGCTTGCTTTTCTATAATAGTGATTCTCAATGTTGATAACTGTGATAAGATATATTTCTTTCCATTAACTTTGCTGTAATAACACATTTATGTTCAGAACTACAAGGCTTTTTTTTTTTTTTTTGTAATTTCACGATATGCCAGGGGATTAATTGGGGGGTGCTCTGCTCTTGAGGATTAAAGAGTCCAATTTGGGAGAGATAATTGTCTAGAGCAAGCTTGTCCAGCCCGTGGCCCAGGATGGCTTTGAATGTGGCCCAACACAAATTTGTAAAATTTCTTAAAACATTATGATTTTTTTTGCAATTTTTAAGAAATTCATCAGCTATTGTTAGTGTTGGTATGTTTTATATGTGGCCCAAGACAATTATTCTTCTTCCAATGTGGCCCAGGAAAGCCAAAAGACTGGGTACCCCTGGTCTAGAGATACAGACTATTTCCCAGATAGATGGGTAGGTTTCCTATTACTGCCCTCTCTCTTGAGTCTGGGGTATTTTTTGCAATTATTCTAGCACTACAGATCTGTCAAGGATAGTAATGCATAGTTATTAACACTAACTATGGATGTTACGAAATTTGATTGTCAGTATATCCTGTGCTGATTGTACTCATTCAAGTTAAAATCACAGGGTGCAGATGTATAAAAAACTCAAATGCTAGTTTATCAGTTTACAGATAGAACTGTGATATAGTGTTCTATGCTAGGCACATTGTGCTCAGATCTAAATAGCCTAAGTAGGAAGCCAAGTTAGAAGGTTGGTAGGTTGGTCCAGTGTGGAATCAGCACAAGGAGAGTTGATCGGATGATGTCAGAGGCCAATTGTCATGAAGCTGTTTGCCTAGCAAACAGCTACTTCACTGTAGTGACATACCTATGATGAGAACCAGACCATGGCATTTTTCTGGATCAATGGCTGTGCTGTATTTCTAGCAGTGCTCCACTCTAAACATTTTATGTGTAAAGAAATGATGTTATATGCTCATTTTAGAGAAGAGGAAAGTGAGGCTCAGAGATGTTGCATAATTGGCCTAAAAGTTTCACAGATAATAAGGGTAGAATTAGAATTGGAACTTACATTTAATTCCAAAGGCTGTGTTTCTACTCTTTTTGCTTCATTGCTAAGATTTGGGCAATCCATAGGTCTTCAGTGATGCAAATCACCTCCAAGAAACCCCAGTGCCTTAGCACTTGGTACCGTTTCCATGAACAGAGCTTTTGGTTTCGTTTGCTCAGACACTGTCCAAGTTGGGGTGGCTGAAAAAGGCTCCCTGAGCTGGCCCACATCTGTTTTAATTAGGAATGTGTAAAATTCCAGCCATCAACTGTGCCAGGAGTCTGGATAGGCTGCATGTTACAGCCGATAAGTGATCTAAGGCAAATTATCTGGATTTAGGGATGGTATTTGGGATGAAATGATGGAGAGTTAGAATGGTCTCTCAGCAAAGCTACGTGCTGTTTACTGTAGGAATTAGCATGCCTGATTAGTACAGCTCTGAGAAGGGATGAAAATGTCTAAAAAAATTCAGCAATTGCCTCAGTGCCCTAAATAGTCTTATGTCAGCAATTAGCAGTAACAGTCTTTCATTAATCCATCAGATTTCTGATGCTGCACATCGTAATGCAGGAGATAATAGAGAATCCTCAGGATTAGCCACTGATGCATCACACCACAGTATGTCATTACAGCAGCAGTGTTGAGACAGCATATTGAAGCAGAAAAACGGTAGAGCAACAATTCTCTGAAAGCAGGAAAGTGCTCCTTTTCTTCATTCATTTCAGAACACCATGTACAACGAGCCATGACCAGGCAGCAGTCTGTATCACCAATTCTTTGGAGGTGTGTAAGTCGGCTATTTAGTTGTATTAATGAGATGTTGCAAAAATAAGAGATTCCAAGGAAAGAAACATATTGCTGGTAAATTCAAAGGGGTTCAGATTTTGCAACCATTCCTTGATGAAATGGGCTCTCTTTCATATATTCTATGGTCGTGTTACCTAATCTTAGGAGGAGTCACCATGTTTTTGCTCTTCCCCAAATTCATCTTTGGATGGCTGTGTCTCAGAATCATTCAGCAAATATTTCACATCCTTTCTGGTTTCTTCAAGTCTCCAAATGCCTTCCCTTCCCCTCATCCCTGACAGGGAGCCTTACCTTGTACTTGACTTCCTTGTTCTTAGCATCATGTGAACTCTCCCACCTTCCCTTCACTCCTCTTGGAATCCCCATGTTGGCACCTGTGTGTGTAGTGTGTGGTTGTTGCACTTTGACAGATCTAATTTCAAATCTGACCTGTTCTATGTGGCAGAGTGACCAGGCACTACTCACTTGGAACCTTTGATTCCCTCCTTTCTTTCCAAATGCTCTTCCTGCATCCTCCCCATCACAGGAAAGGACAGCATCTTTTGTCTAGTTCTCAAGCTGAGAAACTTGGAGTCATCCTGATTCCTGTTTCTCTCATGCCCACATTCAACCAGTCAGCAGATCCTGTTGATTCTACCTTCAGAATATTTCCAACCACCATCCTGGCCCTCCTGCAGGTCTTTGCTGGCATGATTCTTCCCTAGGACTTTCCTCTTTTCAGCATTGCCCCATGATGGTCTAGTCTGACCATTCCAAAATATGAATCTGATCACAGAGCCTCCAAAGTCTTCCATTTTCACCTGGGAAAACACAGAATCTTTTCCAGACCTGCTGGGTGCGGTGTGATTTGCTTCTAGCACTTCCCTTTGTTCATCTCCGACAGCTTCATCCCTTCTCCCGCCATGGGCCCTGATGCTCCTCAAACACTCAAGCATATGTCCTCCTTGTAGCTCCTTTCTGTTTTTTCTTGTTGCTGTTTTTGTTTTAGTTGGCTGTATCCTCCATGAGAATGTTCATTCCATAAAGAACAGGATTTTTTTTTTTCCATTTTGTTCACTGCCATCTCTAGCCTCTTGATTCCCATTGTACTGTTGCCTCTCTTCAATTTGAGAAATGCAGACCTATAGAATGAAGTTCAGGCTCTTTATCATGGTATTTGGTCTTCTCCACAATGCCCAGTTCCCTGTCTTTGGGCCATTACTGTTTGTATATTCACAGGAACCCTAGCTACACCCAGCTATACCATGGCTATGTCTTTGTCCCCATGGCTGTGAAGGTAGGACATGCTGAAAAGCTCTTTCCTCATTTTTACTTGTTAAAGGTCTATTCCTTATCTTTAATGCCCAAATGGATTGAACAATATTTTAGATTTCTCCCAATAAGCATTTATCCTCCTTTCCTCTGAAATTTGCTGCCACTTGTATAGCATTTATCACATTTCGCCTTTGTAAGTTATTTGTGAACATCTTTCTCTTTTGTTATTCTCGTAAAATCCTTGATGATGGATTTCTTTTCATTTCAGCTCTATTATTGCATCTCTAGTTATCACCTTTTACACTCTGTTTAGCCAACTTATTTACAAATAGAAACAGCTCTAAGTTCATATTTCAAATGATCTCAATCAGTGTAGAAAGCTTTTATTATTTCCTCTTGTGTGAATTATTTACATGAACAAGAAATAACATGCATATGACAACAAATTAGGATATGTTATTTTCATATTAAATGTCCCTAAGATAATAAGCAATGAATTATTAATGTATCACACAGACATATCTTTTATTTTGTTTTTTGTTTTTTCAAATGTATAAACGAAACTAAATTTGTCCTACCAAAAGCTCATAGGGTATGTTTAGGCTTTCAGGGAAAGTAATTATTTTTACTTAGAGATCACTAGTTAAAAATAAAAAAGAACTTAAAATTCTCATTGTGCCCCCCAAAATTATGCCATGTATTTGGAATGTGTATTTCATAGATGTTGGAGTTTAAAATATTTTTCCAGCAGTATAGAAAAACAGAAGAAAATGGAGTTACATTTATTGTTAAAGCAACATGTATTTTATATTTTTATATTTAAAATGCTTTTGATTATAATAGCTAAGGCAATTTTATAATGCAGGGCCCAAGTCTCATTTCCTTTCTGTTCTTCCACCAGGTAAGTAGTACTTCTTGATTTAATGCACTGATATTTTCTATAAAGTGCTTAGCATAGTACTATGTGCTTAATAGGTAGTTAGCACCCAATAAATGTTAGCTTCTATTATTCAGAAAGAAGTGACCTTCTCTTTTCAGAGTCCTTCTTGGCCTGTCATATATCATATTATTGCCTTGTATTATTTTTATGTCTTTTCCAGCTAAGTGTCCTTTAATATTGTAGAGAATTTTGTACATTGTAAAGGATTAATAAATTATTTATCCACTGAATAAATAATGAACTTGTGAACATTCCTTTAAAATTTAAGTAGCTCTGAAGTTTGCTAATACTGAGCCCAAACATGGTGGAAACTTCTGAGCATAGACAAGTTAATGCCATAAATAATCCCAGAAAAGCCACTGGACACAGAATGAGTCTCTGGGGATGAACCAGAAGTCACATTTGCCTGCCTACATCTTCCTTGCTGAGGCAGTTCTATTAAATTAACAGGGGATATATTATGATGTTCAGAGACCTCTAAGGTACCGTAAGACCTCTAAGGTACCTCTAAAGTACCGTAGAATGCCCACTTCTGCTACATTTGATAGAGTTACCCATTTGGTTAAGATTAGTTACTCAGTTTATTTATGCTGTAAATGACTTATTTGGCCATTTGTTTGGGAAAGGTAGGAAGAGCAGTGGAGAGAATGAGAGACTGCAGGGCAGACAACGGCTTCTGTTTTCTGACAGTGCACTCACATGAGAGAAAGAGAGGCTTTCAGAAAGCATTTGCTTGGGTGCTTCACATGGAAGATGTGAGCTACTGAACTCTGGGAGCTGGCACCCGGCCTGAATATGTCCTTTAAAGTGTACCTGTTAACCATTGCAGTGCTTGGAATCTAGTAGGCATTCAAGGAAACTTGGATGGATAGATGACAAACTGGAAGTGACAGTGTTTCAGGTAGAGGAGATAGCTTGCTTTCTACGGATGGCTCACTTGCAGGCCTCCACTGGGTTCTCTCAAGGCTCAGTGTTTTGCCTGAAAGTTAAGCCGTTTTCAGATCTATGAGTGCATAGGTAATGTAACCATTACATTATTATTGTTCTATTTCATTTACTTCCAAGTAAAACCAGTCTTCCTTGTCATGATTATATTAATTGTATTCATTCCCACAATGATTCAAAAATACTGTGTGTCTCAGAATTGCGTGGCCCTCTATTGGACAAGTGGGGCTAAAATGTAAGCAAGGTGGGCTTCCTGGAGAAGCCTACAGCCTAAGGGGGAGATGAGACCTGCTTACACGGCTGTCAGCACAGGACAGAGGAGGTGCAAGCTACACAGTAAAGGACTTCAGAGGAGGGAAATAGTCTGTACAGTCTGGAGGATGCCAAAGCACTTCAGAGAAGAAGTTGCATTTTAAGCAAGACTTTGAAGGAGATGTTGGATTTAAACAAAGGGACTGGGTTGGAGGTTTAGAGTGAGGACATTGAAGAGAAAGCAACAGGCATAGTAATTGGTAACTTTACAGTCATATCAATGAATTTATATTAATTAAAAGTGTAATTCGGGCTGGGTGTAATGGCTCACTTCTGTAATCCCAGAACTTTGGGAGGCCTAGGCTGGCAGATGACATGAGGCCAGGAGTTTGAGAGCAGCTTGGCCAACATGGTGAAACCCCATCTGTACTAAAAATGCAAAAATTAACCAGGCATGGTGGTGCATGTCTGTAATCCCAGCTACTCGGGAGGCTGAGGCACAAGAGTCACTTGAACCCAGGAGGTGGAGGTTGCAGTGAACTGAGATTGCACCACTGCATCTTTAACCTGGGTGACAGAGTGAGACCCTGACTCAAAAAAAAAAAAACAACAAAACAGTGTAATTCATTTGCACATGTGTATTTGGCTAAGGAAAATGTTGTATATTGTCAAGTTTAAGATAAATTTTATTTCCCTTTATATCCTGTAGGACATCACAATAAAATTTTGTTCGGTCAGGTTTTTCTTATACTGTTTTATTTCTTTTAAGCATTGGGATTCTTCATACTCAAGATAAAAAAGGAAGTCATAATTGCATGTTGTGATATTCTTTGAAGTTATGTTGGACAGCATCCACAGTAGAAAAGGTTAAGTTCATTTCTTAATGTGTACACACTGCCTCTTACCCACTAGCATTGGGGCCACCTCATTCATTTGCTCATTCAACAAATATTTATTAGGCATCTTCTGTGTGCCAGGCAGTGTCTAGTGTCTTTCAATTGTGTTTGCATGCCTCATGGTATGTTTTATATTCTTTTTCTTTCTCCTATTCTATGAACATTTCTTTGGGGGGATATAGTAGGTTCTTAATAATCATCGAATTAATGCACATTGAAAAATCTCACAAAGGAATTCAGGCATGAATAAGCAAGATGGACTTGTTGAAAGTTCCACTGCAGTTTTGGACTTGAGTACAAATATTGAATACTATGTTTCATAGGGTTTCATTACAACAGAATGCGTTTACAACTTTTGAAATTTTTCTGGTGCTTTTCCTTAATTTAACAAATAATTCCACACATGAATCACATCACTGTTCAAAAATGTAACTTTGTATTTTGACTAACCTTACCTAATGGAGTTTTGGTATTAATTTAAGCATGAAGAACTATTCTTGGCTTTTGCCAGGAAACAGGTATTTAAAGTTCTCTATACTTTTATTAATCATAACATTTCTTTAGGCCATTTCAGCTCTTATATGACTTGAGGGTGAATGAAAAACCATTCAGTCAACCAAACAGAAAAAACTAAAGACTGATTAGTTGAAGTCTCACAGAGTATATGCCCCTTCTACTCTACCCTAAACACTGAGGTAGTCACATTTCCTAGAAAGACCCAGCGAAGCTGGATTAGTAGAAAGAGGTCCAGAATAAAGTATCTGAGAAAGCATTATATCTGTAAGAGGAGAATGTTTTACAGAAGATGAAGACTAATAATTTCAACTTCATCTGATAAATCCAGTTTGTTTCATTTTTAAATTTATGCTTCCTAATAAAGTAATTTATTCTAGGGCTCAAGGTTTTATAAATGGAGAAAGACAGTGCATATGATTAAAATTTCAAACTCTGTCATAAAAAGAATTATCCATGTTTCTGCCTGCCCTGTGTTGTATAAATTTCTCTGTGACTTATAATTTCTTAGACATATTTATCTAATGACGTGTGTTTGAAAACATCTACATTTTGTGTCTGTGCTAGTTGTTTAATTATTCTAAGTTCATTTTTAGTGGTTGAAACTGTTATGTAGACCATCTTCTGAGGCAAAATCATGAAGTACTACTTCACAATATTATGTTCTTCAAATTAGAATTACAGTTTTAGTGCATTTGTTATTTAAGTATTATTAGGTGAGTTCTTATGCTAATTTTAGATTTATTAACAGATATGCTGAAGCCTGCCAATTAATACTTTTTACTCTTGATTCAGCAATAATTTGGGTAGTCAGAAATGCAGATGCATTTCTTATGGTCTTTTAGAAAATTATTTTCTCTTGATTTAATTACTTGGTGCAGGACATATTTCATTACAACACTTCTAAATCCAATTAAATATTTTTCTACAGGCAGTAATTATTCTAAACTCTTTTCCTCACAGTGGAAAAGTTGATCATCTCGAATAATCTTAACCAGTTTGTTTCTCCAAAACTGTAGTGTTTTACCTTGTAAATTTTCTTGGTTTCCAGGTGAATTTAAACTAGATATCTCATTTCCATTTTTCAGCATTTTCTCCAATTTGATTGACTTGTACTAATTGCTCTGTTGCCCAGGCTGGAGTGCAGTGGGGCGATCTCCGCTCACTGCAAGCTCCACCTCCAGGGTTCACGCCATTCTCTTGCTTCAGCCTCCGGGGTAGCTGGGACTACAGGTGCCCGCCACCACGCCTGGCTAACTTTATTTTTAGTAGAAATGGGGTTTCACTGTGTTAGCCAGGATGGTCTTGATTTCCTGACCTCGTGATCTGCCTGCCTCGGCCTCCCAAAGTGCTGGGATTACAGGTGTGAGCCACTGCACTCGGCCTGACTTGTACTATTCTACATGCTTTTTTTTTTTTTTGAAATGAAGTCTCACTCTTGTCCCCCAGGCTGGAGTGCAGTGGTGTGATCTTGGCTCACTGTAACCTCCGCCTCTCAAGTTTAAGTGATTCTCCTGCCTCAGCCTCCTGAATAGCTGGGATTACAGGCACCTGCCACCACGCCCGGCTGATTTTTGTATTTTTAGTAGAGACAGGGGTTTCACCGTGTTGGCTGGGCTGGTCTCAAACTCCTGACCTCAGGTGACCCGCCCGCCTTGGCCTTCCAAAGTGCTGGGATTACAGGCGTGAGCCACCACTCTCAGCCTCTATATGCTTTTATATTCATATTCCACATGCTGTTTACATATATATGGTGAGCAAGCAGATATTATCCTGATATTGTAGAGCACATGATTTCTTGCTGTATTTTCATTGGCTTTTTTTCCAGTGAGCAAATAGAATGGTTTTTACATTAGTTTTCACTTCTAGTTAGAATATATCCATACTTGAAAATTTACCCAAAGAGTATTGCCACATCTTAACGAGTAGATTACTAAAGAAGGAAACAGCCTTGTTGTCATGTTTTATTTTACTTGTAACAAATTCCAGTTTCTAAATCATTCAAAGGAAGTGCATAACTAGTGTTTTCCAAATAACTTATTTGGTAGGGGTTTTAGGGGTGGAGATGGTCTGTAATCAAAAATAAATGGCAGAATGGACGGATGATTGGCAGTGACAGATACTGAGCATTGAGGGGGAAATGATACTTAAAATGAGTTTCCTGTATCTTAGAATGTTAATAAAATATTATATAATTTATTATGCTGTTGATTAGCGTGCGAGGTTTCTCTCCTGTTTCAGTACAGGTAGGCAGAACTTGCTACAGAAAGAAACTTCCAGTGTCCAGTTGAATGAATTAATTACATATATATGTCATTCCAAATTATCTGATAGTTATATAATTTGAAACAAATAATTATATGAAAGAAGCTTTAGAGATCATCTTACTGCAATTTTGTGATAATGAGGAAAGTGAGATCCAAGGAAGTTTACTTTTCACAGGTCATTGTGTATTAGGATGCTTTTGGTTGCAAGTGTCAGAGTCCCCAGTCGAAACTAGTTTAAGTAAACTAAAATATATATATATATGACTGGGAAATCTAGGAGTAGATTTGGAGTCAGAAGTGCAGCAGCCAATTGGTGTGGTTAGGAGTTGGGTATTATAACTTTAGGTCATGTCCTTATTCCTAAGGATGTGGTAGGGAGACGTGATTGGCAGCTCGACTGGAACCATGGGGAAAGGGAGGAGCCAGTTTCTGAAAAAGGAAATAAACTCACCTAGTTTAGTGGAAGAATTGCTGCTGGAATCTGGCCTTTAGATTCCCAAGTTAATAGCATCTACATCAAAACCTTAATACGTAGTAGGATAGTTGGATTAATTAAGAGGGTGCTTAACTCTTAGTTGATTGTCTACTTAGTTTTCACTTTAGAGCATCCTGAAGTTGGGGTTCTAAAGCCTTGTTTTAAAGCCAGTAGAGCCTTTGGCTACAGTCTTTTGGAAGTTAGGGTTTTTATAAAACAAATGCGTTGTTGGTGACATGATAAATGCAGATGAGAATAGAGCACAAATCTGCTAAAAATTTAGAATTTTAAAAAATGATAATGGAAATAACTCCCGAGAACATATAAACTCTATGATCTGTTCAACATGCAGGTCTTTTCAGGTTTTCTTTCTCTTTGTCCCAGAGCTAAAGCTTGATTCAGGACCTGGCTGTGTGTCCTACTTGGAGCTGCTGAAAGGTCCCCACACATTCCAGTCAACCTATATCTTCCTCCTCCGGGGACCTTGTCATCTCAGCCAGTAGATTTAATTTGTCTTTAATATTAAATATGTTCAGTAAGTACGTATGTATGTATGTGTATGTGTTTAAATTTTACATTTGATTTTTCCTAATTATCCTTAGTGAATTCTTAGAAATGTGATCAGAAATACCCATAATATTAAGAAAAGGAGAGAGACAGGAAAGGACTTAGTTAATTCAAAAACTGCATAATATATCAAGATATGATTGCTATCACATACCAACAGAATGTTTAAGTTCTCTCACTCATGAGGAAACACACGTCTTCCAGATAATAAGGTAACACAAATGTGTGTACCTTAATCATACCCATATGTAAAACTAGAGCGGTGGCATGAATCCCAAGAAGTGGGCAGTTGCCCACAGCTGTACTTCTGTCTTGGATGGATAACTGCAATCACTAACCGTTTTTGAAGAATTTGATATGATACTGAGAAAATAGTGATTAATCAAAGGCCCTTTTAAAATGGAAGGCTTTCATTTATAGGCATTAACTTCTTATGATCAGAGAAAAAAGCAGTAGAGAATAGGTGAAACATTTATTGTATACTTACTTTCGTTCCAGCATTATGCTTTACATACTTACATTTCCAATTCACCTTTCCGTGCATCTGTGAAGTGAGTACTATTGCAAATATGAATTCACTTTACGATGAGGAAACTGAGGCCTGGAGAGGTTAAGTAAATGATCTAAGGTGAATCCAGGTCAGAATGTGTGCTCTTGAGGGCTATGAGGGATGTGGAAGATTTGTATAGGAGCACTGTCTGGTTGTAAATGGCAGGGCAGAAACCTGACCATTGAAGCACTCTGTGTTCTACCTGCTTCCATGGCAGACCTTGTCCCAAATATTTCAGGACTGATCAAGCAAGTAACAATACTAGGTTATTGACTCACAGTTCTGTGAAGGAAAGAAAATCGAATATTTCTGAGAAAAATTTTACCAAAATAGAGAGTGCCCTTAAATTGTATCAACTTGTGAGAAATGTTTTAGGCAAGAAGAGTTTCCAGTTTTTTTTCCTGAGAAATGCTCTACAGCAGTGGGCCCTGGGAGGAACGGAATATACATTAACCTCCTTCCAGAGAACTATTTATTCTCTTTTAGGGACAAGATTTGTTCTTAAAAGTTGGGCAGACTTCACATCTAATTCTTCTACTGTCGTTACAATTTCCTACACTAATCCGAAACCCCGTGGAGGTTTTATTACATTGGTTGGTGGCATTAGCCTGTCAACAGCTGGATGAGACAGAAGTTAGAAAATGGACTTTTTGAGGTCAGGAAGCTAAGCAACCAGAAGAACCAATTTGTCAACTTAAATCATCTGGGGAATGGAAAAAATTATTCCACAATGTGGGAAATAAAAGACTGCCTGGAGCTATTGGTTTTTGTTTTTATTTTCTTTTTGTTATTCCTCTTTGCGCTTCCTTTTTCCGAGCAGCATTATGTGTGGGTTATAGAAAGCTTACGTGTTGACTTTGTTATGTGGTCATTTGATGTGGTCGCACTCACGTTTATTGTAAATACTGTGAGTATTTTTCACCCTTCTGGCTTAATTACCTGTGGCCATATCAACCTGAATGTATTTGAGAGGTAAAAGGGCCCAAGACTTCAGTAAGAGCCTTTACTTAAAAAAGGAAAAAGAAAAAAAAATTTTCATCCTTCTATTGTTTATCTTTTAATAATGGGGCATTCATACATTTTCCATATTTGGGGTGATAGTATTTGGGAAGGTGAACTTCATTTGCAGGTTTTATAAAACTTATTTCTTCACAGTACTTAGGAATATATTTCGTATAATATTTTATAAAATTTAAATATTGTCTTATTCCCTTAAAAAGGATATTCCTTATGCTCTGGTACAGGAAAAAAGACATAAGATTCTTTTATGAAACCATGAGATGATGATGTTCATGACTGAAAACACATGTCCCCCCATGGGTATTGGCTGGGTGCTCTCTTTCAATTACTTTTGCTTAGTTTTTCCCTAGTATAGTGCTTTATAAAATAAAACTTTATGTACTGACATGGTCCAAAATAAAACCCATTATTGGAAAAACCTATGTTTCTTAAGGCCGAAAGGTACATTCTTTTATTTTTTATTTTTATTTTTATTTATTTATTTTGAGACGGAGTCTCACTCTGTCGCCCAGGCTGGAGTGCAGTGGTGCGATCTTGGCTCACTGCAAGCTCCCCCGCCCAGGTTCATGCCATTCTGCTGCCTCAGCCTCCCAAGTAGCTGGGACTACAGGTGCCAGCCAGCATGCCTGGCTAATTTTTTTGTATTTTTAGTAGAGACGAGGTTTCACCGTGTTAGCCAGGATGGTCTTGATCTCCTGACCTTGTGATCTGCCCACTTTGGCCTCCCAAAGTGCTGGGATTACAGGCGTGAGCCACTGCGCCTGGCCCCCATTCCTTTATTTTTTATGTGAATTTCTTCTCTATTTTTTTGGGTGATTTCAATGGACTGTGAAATCCAAATTACTGTTTCTTTAAATAGTAAAGCAAATACACAATTTAAAATAATCTGAGCTTTTTTCTTAGCAGCCCAAAGAAAAGTTGTTAATTTTTACTCAGATTATCTCTTTTTCTTTTGACCATTGTGCTTTTACATGTGAGCACAATTCATGAATGGATAATCTTAGTCATTAATTTCAAAACATTCTATTATTAAAACAATTTAATGTTGATGAAATCAAGTTTTAAAAAAAGATTAAAAGGGGAGAAAACTTGTAATAACCAGACAGCACATATTTAAATATAATAGTGTAATGGGAATGTTTTCTCTCTTCAGATGAATTTCCTTGTCTGCTAGTATTACTTATTAAAATAAGTATTTTTCTCTTAAAAGTTCCAATGAATTGAATTGAAATGAGTTTAAATGCCATAAATAGAATATTTTCTAATACTTTGGAGGTTTCTGCTTACAAAAGGTGCTCTGAGATTCTTTTGCAAAATGAGAAATGAGTTTTCAAAATAAACACCTTGTTATTTGTGTTTATAATAGATTGTTAGATACTATATTACCTTTATTTAAAGCGAAAGATGCTTGTATTTATGTTATTTTCAAATTAGAAAATCTTTCTATACTGTGGGAAAATCTTTAACTAACACACTTGACTAATAATTCTCTATTACCTCCGTAGAACATGTAAACTGATGTCCATCCATGCTAAACACAGTAGAATTGTACGTCAGTTCTACTATGTAGAAGAGTCAGTTTTATGTCAATTCATCTATGTAGAAGAGTCAGTTGTATATATCTCAACTCTCTTTATGCCAACTCTATTTGTAATTTAATTAATTTACAAGATTACTCTATCAAGAAAATTGAAGAAATATGAGTAGGGGAATAGAAAGAGAGTTATTCCATAAAAACTCAGATGAGTCCTTTGGAAAGACTAAAAGTGAGCCATTAAAAAAATGCTATTGCACTAGGGTAAGCAAGCCAGCTGAAAAAAAAAATTGGAAAATAAGTAGAGGAAATCTAAATAGGAAATCATCAAAGTATAAATGGTTGAGGTTTATGCAAGACAAATGAGTGGGTATTCTAATGAGCACACCTATGCTCTGAAAAGACTATGGCCATACATTAGAAGATGATATACGCTTATATCAGTTAAATTCAAAATGAATTATTTATTTTGCAATTTTCATTTTGAAACATGATCTTTCCAATTACCTAAACAATTAATCATTCCTCCAGGTTGAACAAAAGACCTTCTGTGCTAATGCTTACTATTAAATATTCAATATATGTTTGCTTCATAGATTTCATTTCAGTTAATATGTCTACATAAGACTTTTGTCATCTATTTGAAACAGTTATGCATTTTCTGTCATATTAAAGTAGTTAACTAGAAAAATAATGTGTTTTTCCCTAAAACGCTATAAAATTTGTATGATTAGACTTTGGAGTAGTTTTCTAGTTTTTAAAGTGAAACCCAGCAAATAATTAAATATTAAATAATTAATGTAAAAGCCGCCTTTTAATGTATATAAAAGCTAATTTTAAGTAACAAATCTCATTTGACACTATTTATTAGGGGAGTAGTTCAGAATCAGGCACATTTTCATGCCTGTGGTTTAATCATCTTTCCATTTTACTTATGTAACCATTTCAACAATTCCAGGAAAATCCTTAGTGTTTAGAAATGAATTTGATTCATGACCCACCTATTTTGTCAAAATGGTAAAGCTTTAGTTTTTTTTGTTTGGGTGACTTCCTAATCATGAAAAAATAAAGACATTTTGAGAAGGCTTATAAAAATAAAGTCATTTCAGTTGTAGGCTGCTGAAATGGGCCTTGGTTGCAAAGTATTTAAAGCGCAAATGCTAATATAAACTGTGTAGCCTCAGAAGCAATATATGTGTGAGCTGTCTTTTCTGCCACTGTGGAATGCTACTCATTTTGGCTGTGAGACCAATAATAATTCAATATATAACACAGATAAAGACCAGCGATGGTGCTAGTCTCTTCTTAATTTATAACACCTGGGAAATTAGAAGTCCATCCAGAGAGTGACATTGTAGAAGAATAGACCATGTAGCAACCCTGATAATCTCCTCAGAGGGTGCCATCTCCTCAGGAGTTTGCAAGGATCTTAGAATCCAGAGTCTGTCCCTTGCTCTTTTGAGAGACAGTAGCCAGGGTTTTGTCAGTCTGCCAGGATTGGGTCTCTGCCAAAACAGGTCATGTTGGTATTTTATTAATTTATAATGAGAAAATAAGACAAGCCTGGGGAAACTGCGTACCCACAACCTTTGGCCAGCCAGGACAGTCATTCTTTCTGGCGAGCTCTGTGGGGAACCCATTAAAATCAGTTTTTTCTTGGTGAGCCTGGAAGCAGGGATTGGAATCCATTGGAAGACATCAGGTTTCTTTTGTAAACATATGCCCAGGATTTGAAGTGAGCTGTGTCAATACTCACAAAAACACATTCTCCTCCCTTGCCTGTGTCCTGCCTGTACAGATAAGCGGTGCAGGTTGGATTACTGTCTCCAGAGTTTGCACCTGGGATCTTTGTTAGCATGGCCTTAGGCAGTCATTGCAGAGTCACACACACCTGTGTCCCCCAGGTCCAGCCCTTGGGCAGGGGCATCCTCATTGCCTCTGGGCTTTGATGGACATTGCTGGTGATGGTAGATCACCATTGATGACAAGAAGATAATGGTGGATAAACATGGCTTTTCCTTTGATGTGTCTTTTGTAAATGTTACTTGCATACCTTTGTTGTGATTGTAGTCCATTCCAGGCTCTTCCCCTCTTGTTCCAGCTGTGTTTCTGACTTATCTCCCATATACTGGAGGACTCGCTGTTCCCACAGGAAGCTGGGAACCTCAGTATTTGTGTGATTTTTATTACCTGGCTTTGCATTTCATTATACGTATCTCTCTGCTCCAGAGACTTCCTCTGCTCTCCTGTGCTGAAATCCGAGCTTTTCATTAAGGCCTAGCACCTGTCTTACCTGAGCAGGGACTGCTTTCACATCCTGTGGTGTGCTCAGGGTGCTTTGTTAGTGATTCTAGATGGTACTGGCCGCTCCTTCATACTGTGGCAGTTATTTGAGTAACCTGTGCAAGATTGAGAGCCCTTCTTGAGTGAGTGGCTTGTGTTCACATCATCCTTGTTTCCTCCAAATTGGAATGGTCTAGGGAGGTCTCTGTATTTTTAGGGGGAGATGGGGGATGGTTGGAGGGGAGAATGGCACGGACAAGGAGAAACAGGTTTCTGCTCTAGCATTTTGCATGCTTTACTATTTTTTGCCGTGTGTCTTAGCACATCCGGAGGCCACCACAGGCCCTGTTTATCTTAAACAACATGTTCCTGAGACACGTAACAGTGATACCAGGGGTGGGTGAAATGAATTCAGGGTACCGTTTTCTTATGTATTTAGCTATTAAATGAGAAATAATTTTTAGATGCACACTGAGGGTAAACTCTTATTCATAAAGCAGCCAGGCAAAACTCTGATGACATGTGAATCAATAGTCTCCTGTCAAGTGCAAGAATTCCATTGAAAAACTCAGTCTCACAAGGGCAAATTCAGATTATTTCTGTGATGTATTGAAATAAAATCTGGTATAAAAATCTTGAGTTAGTTTTTTGACATTATCTCTCACTAATATATTTCTGGGCTTCTCCCTTAATTCTTACAAAGGCTAGAGTGAGAAAGTTATTAGGTAAGTTATTATGACCCAGGCAGCCATCCAGATAAAGGTTCATTCTAGACAAGGTATATATTTCATGGGCAGTGAGAGGGAATATGTGAAGATACAGTTTCCTACAAGACGGTGAAATTTTGGTTCTATGTTAATTGTAGCATAATAAAGAAATATGATATAGTCAGAACTGCTCTACAGTTGTAAGGCTACACTGGTGTGTCCTGGTCATGCCCATAGCCAGCTCTTTGAGCCTGTCTCTGAACAGATTGGAATCTGGCAAGTGGTGATTAACAACATTTGCTCCCTTGACTTCATGGGTTGTTGACTTGGTCATGTAGATCAGTGATTCACAGCCATTACAGTGCATCAGAATCACCTGCCAGGAGGACTTGTGAAAACACAGATTGCTGGGCCCCAGCTCCAAAGTTGGCGCTGGGCCTAATAATTTGCATTTTTAATGTATTCTCAGGTGATGCACCTGCTGCTGGTCTTTGACCCGCCCTTGGAGAACCGTTGGTGTACAGGCTTACCTCGTTTTATTGTGCTTTGCTTTATTGTGTTTCATAGATATTATACTTTTTTACAAATTGAAGGTTTGTGGCAATCCTTCATCTAGCAAATCTATTGGTGCTTTTTTTCCAACAGCATATTTGGAAAATAGGCCCACTTTGTATTTCTTTTTCAGATTTTGATAATTCTCACAGTATTTTAAACTTTTTCATTAGTATTGTATCTGTTACGGTGATCTGTGGTTAGTGATCATCGATGTTACTATTGTAATTGTTTTGGGATTCCATGAACCATGCCCATATAAGACAGTCAACTTAATTGATAAATGTGTGCTTTTCACTGCTCTGCTGATGGGCTGGCTGTTACCCCATCTCTCTACCTTTCCTTGAGCCTCCCTATTTCCTGAGACTCAACAATATTAAAACTAGGACAATTAATAACCCCACAGTGGCCTCTAAGTGTTCAAGAGAAAGGAAGAGTCACATCTCTCACTTTAAATCAAAAGCTATAAATGATTTTGCTTAGTGAGGAAAGCATGTTGAAAGCCAAGATAGGCAGAAAGCTAGGTCTCTTGTGCCAGTTAGCCCAACTGTGATTGCAGAGGAAAAGTTCTTGAAGGAGATTGAAAGTGCCACTACAGTGAACGAATGATAAGAAAGTGAAACAGCTTTATTGCTGATATGGAGAATGTTTGAGCGGTCTGAATAGAAGATTAAATCAGGCCAAAGCCTAATCCAGACCAAGGCGCTAACTCTCTTCAATTCTATGAAGGTTGAGAGAGGTGAGGAAGCTGCAGAATAAAAGCTGGAAGCTAGCAGAGTTTGGTTCATAAAGTTTAAGGAAAGAGGCTGTTTCCAGAACACAGAAGTGCAAGGTGAAACAGCAAGTGCAGATGCAGAATCTGCAGCCTGTTATCCAGAAGATCTAGCTGAGATAATTGATGAAGGTGGCTATACTAAACAGATTTTCAGTGAAGATAAATTGGCCTTCTATTGGAAGAAGATACTATCTAGGTCTTTCATAAGTTGAGAGGAGAAGTCAATGCCTGGCTTCAAGGAGAGGCCAACTCTCTTGTTAGGGACTAATGCAGCTGGTGACTTTAAGTTGAACCCAATGCTTATTGACCATTTTGAAAAATCCTAGGGCCCTTAAGAATGATGCTAAATCTACTCTGCCTATGCTCTATAGAGGGAACAACAAAGCCTGGATAACAGCACATTTGTTTACAGCATGGTTTACTGAATATTTTAAGCCTGCTGTTGAGACCTACTGCTCAGACAAAAAGATTCCTTTCAAAATATTACTGCTCATTGACAATGCACCTGGTCACACAAGAGCTCTGCTGGAGATGTACAAGGATATTAATGTTGCTTTCATGCCTGCTAACACAGCACCCCTTTTGTAGCCTACGGGTCAAGGAATAATTTGTATTTCCAAGTCTTATTGTTTAATAAATATATTTTGTAAGGCTATAGCTACCGTAGATAGTTATTTCTCTGATTGATCTGGGCAAAGTAAATGGAAAACCTCCTGGAAAGTGTTCACTGTTCTAGATGTCATTAAAAACATTTGTGATTCATGGGAGGAGGTGAACATATCAGCAGGAGTGTAATATTAACAGGAGTTTGGGAGAAGTTGATTCCAACCCTCGTGAATGACTTTGATGAGTTCAAGACTTCAGTGGAGAAAGTAACTGCAGAAGGTGTGGAAACAGCAAGAGAACTAGAATTAGAAGTAGAGCCTGAATATGTGACTGAATTGCTCCAATCTTTTTTTTTTTTTGAGACAGAATCTCACTCTGTCACCCAGGCTGGAGTGCAGTGGTGTGATAACTGTGCTCATGGCTCACTGTAGCCTCAATCTCCCAGGCTGTGATCCTCCCACCTCAGCATCCTGAGTAGTTTGGACTATAGGGCTCAGGTGATCCTACCACCTCAGCCTCCTGAGTAATTTGGACTATAGGTGTGCACCACCATACCCAGCTAGTTTTTGTATTTTTAGAAGAGCTGAGGTTTTGCCATATTGCCTAGGCTGGTCTTGAACTCCTGAGCTCAAGCAATCCACCTACCTCAGCCTCCTAAAGTGCTAAGATTACAGGTGTGTGTTACTGTGCCCAGCCTCCTGCAATCTTAAGATAAAACTTATGTGGGTGAAGAGCTGTTTCTTATGGTTGAACCAGGTGGTTTCTTGAGATGGCATCTACTCGTGGTGAAAATGCTATAACATTGTTGAAATGACAACAAATGTTTTAGTATATTACATAAACAGTTGATAGAACAGCAGCAGGATTTGAGAGGATTGATTCCAATTTTGAAAGGAGTCCTATATGGGTAAAATGCTATCTGCCAGGCATGGTGGCTCATGCTTGTAATCCCAGCTACTCAGGAGGCTGAGGCAAAAGGATCGCTTGAGGCCAGGAGTTCAAGACCAGTGTGGGCAACATAGCAAGACTCCCATCCCTACAAAAATAAAAGATAAAAACACAGCCAGATATGGAGGCATGGGCCTCTAGTCCTAGCTACTTGGGAGGCTGAGGTAGAAGGTTCGCTTGAGCCCAGGGTTTTGAGGCTGCAGTGAGCTATGTTTGTGCCGCTGCACTACAGCCTGGGTAATAGGAGCGAGACCCCATCTCTATTTTTCAAAAAAAGAAAGGGCTGGGCATGGTGGCTCACACCTGTAATCCCAGCACTTTGTGAGGCCGAGACAGGTGGATCACCTGAGGTCAGGAGTTCAAGACCAGCCTGGCCAAGATGGTGAAACCCTGTCTCTACTAAAAAAAAAAAAAAAAAAAAAAAAAATTAGCTGAACATGGTGGCATGTGCCTGTAGTCTCAGCTACTCAGGAGGCTGAGGCAGGAGAATTGCTTGAACCCAGGAGGCGGATGTTGCAGTGAGCTCAGATGGCACCACTGCATTCCAGCCTGGGCAACAGAGTGAGACTCCATCTCAAAATAATAATAATAAATAAAAAGAAAAAGAAAAAAAAAAAGAAATTGCCACAGCCACTCCAACCTTCAGCAGCCATTACCCTCATCAGCCAGCAGCCATCCACATCAAGGCAAGACCTTCCACCACAAAAAAAATTGTGACTAGCCATAGGCTCAGATAATGATTAGCATTTTTTTAGCAATAACATATTTTTAAATTAAGGTATGTACATTTTTTTAAAGACATAATGCTATTACATACTTAATAAAATACAGTATAGTGTAAACATAACTTTTATATGCACTGGGAAACAAAACAAAATTATGTGACTCAGTTTATTGCTATATTTGCCTTGCTGAGGTTGTCAAACCCACAGTATCTGTGTGGATTACTGGCACAGTATTCAGGGGATGCAGAGCTCTTAGATGTGGAGGGCTGACTTTTTGTATTAATGGGTTCTGCAGGGTGTACTACAGGACTTCGGCATTCGAAGGTTTTCATATCTTCAAGGGGCCCTGGAACAATCCTTGCAGATACTAAGGGCCAACTGCATTCTTGCGATAAAAGGTAGATTTTAACCAGCCCTATATTTGTTTAAGAAAAGGATAGAAAGTCTTTAAAACAAATAATTTACTATGTCTGAAGCCAATGGTCATTTTGCTTGATTCTGAAATTCTTAATGAGAAAACTCATTTGTATATTATATCCCTCTTGGAAACAATATACAACTTTCAAATCCCCCCCACCATAATTTATTGTGGTTTTGGGCAAAAAGACTTAAAAATAATAAAACTGATATGTTAGTTTACAAATATTTAATTTTTCACATTAAAGAGCCTTAAAAGTTTATTTGAAGCATGTAACAGTATTTTTCTTTACCCTAATCTGTGACCAACCCATACATTCTTATTCCTAGAAGGAAGACTCTTAATAGGCACTATCACAGTGATATAGAGATTCATGATGCAGACTGTACCAAACCACCTTACAGTATGCTGTTTATTCATTAGACACTTGTCAGCAGAAATAGTTGAAGAAGCATTATAAAACACACATGGGTCCTTTCAACAAATGATGTCAGTTCAACATCTACACGAAAAAAAATGAATCTAGACACTGACCTTACACCTTCTACAAAAACCAACTCTAAATGGATCATAAACTCAATGTAAAATGCAAAGTTATAAAATTAGACAATAAGATAAGAGAAACATCTTTTTTTTTTTTTTTTTGAGACAGTGTCTTGCATGTTGCCCAGGCTGGAGTGCAGTGGTGTGATCTTGGCTCACTGCAAACTCTGCCTCCCAGGTTCAGGTGATTCTCCTGCCTCAGCCTTCCGAGTAGCTGGGATTACAGGCTCCTGACATGACAGCTAGCTAATTTTTGTATTTTTAGTAGAGATGGAGTTTCACCGGGCTGGTCTCAAACTCCTGACCTCAGGTGATTTGCCCGCCTCAGCCTCCCAAAATGCTAGAATTACAGGTGTTAGCCACCATGCCCGACCAAGATAAGAGAAAGCCTATGTGACCGGGCTTCACAATACATTTTTAGATACAACAAAAGCTTGACTGATGAAAGAAAACATTGCTAAACTGGACTTCATTAAAATTAAAAACTGCTCTTCAAAAGACACCCTTAAGAGAATAAAAAGCCACAGACAAGGGGAAAGTGTTCATAAAACATAAAAAGTGTTCATATCCCAAATATACGATTCTTAAAATTCAACAATAAGAAAACAAACAACCTAGTTAAAAAATAGGTAAAAGATCTGAACAGATACCTCATCAAAGAAAATGGCAAATAATCTTATGAAAAAAATGTCTGAGCAATACATGTCATTAGGGAATTGGAAATTAAAACAGAGATACCACTATGTACTTTATTATTGTTATCATTATTGTTTTAAGACAGGTTCTCACTCTGTTGCCCAGGCTGGAGTGCAGTGGCATGAACATGGCTCACTGCTTTCTCGACCTCCTGAGCTCATGTGATCCTCCCAGGTCAGCCTCCCAAGTAGCTGGGACCACAGGCATGCACCACCACACCTGGCTAATTTTGTTTTAAAATTTAACTTTTAAGTTCTAGGGTACATGTATAGCTTTGTTATATAGGTAAACTATGTCATGAAGGTTTATTGCACAGATTGTTTCATCACCCACGTATTAAGCCTAGTACCCATTAGTTTTCCTGATCCTCTCCCTCCTCCCACCCTCTGCCCTCTTTCCCATAGACCCCAGTGTGTGTTGTTCCCCTCTTTGTGTCCATGAGTTCCCATCATTTAGCTCCCCCTTATCAGTGAGAACATATTTTACTTGGTTTTCTGTTCTTGTGTTGTTTGCTAAGGATAATGGTCTCCATCTCCATCCACATTCCTGCAAAGGACAATCTTGTTCTTTTAATGGCCGCATGATGTTCTATGGTGTATATATACACTACATTTTCTTTATCCTGTCATTGATGGGCATTTAGGTTGATTCCATGTCGTTGCTGTTGTGAATAGTGCTGCAGTGAACATACACATGCATGTGTCTTTATGGTAGAATGATTTATATTCGTCTGGGTATATACCCAGTAATGGGGTTGCTGGGTTGAATGAGATTTCTGTTTTTAGGTCTTTGAGGGATCATCACAGTGCTTTCCACAATGGCTGAACTGATGTACACTCCCACCACAAGTGTATAAGTGTTCTCTTTTCTCTGCAACCTCACAGGCAGTTGTTATTTTTTGACTTTTTAATAATAGTCATTCTGACTGGTGTGAGATGGTATCTCACTGTGGTTTTGATTTGCATTTCTCTAATGATTGGTGATGTTGAACTTTTTTTCATATGCTTGTTGGCCATGTGTATGTCTTCTTTTGAAAATTATCTCTGTTCTTGTCCTTTGCCCACTTTTTAAGGCAGTTGTTCATTTTTTTCTTGTAAATTTAAGTTCCTTAGAGATGCTGGATATTAGATTTTTGTCAGATAATATAGCTTGCAAAATTTTTCTCCCATGGGGGTAGGTTGTCTGTTCAGTCTGTTGATAGTTTCCTTTGCTGTACAGAAGCTCTTCAGTTTAACCCACTTATGCTGGAGGTTGCAATTTTTTTTGTGTGAAAAATTAGACCTTGGCGATGACCTTGAGTAGCAGGATATTAAAAACTCCCACAAGCTTAGTGTTCCAATAATGGAACACTAGGCATAAATAGGTTAATTAGATCCCATTTGTCAATTTTTGCTTTTACTGCAGTTGCTTTGCTTTTGGCATCTTCGTCATGAAATCTTTGCCTTTTCCTATGTCCAGAATGGTATTGCCTAAGTTGTTTTCCAGGGTTTTTATAGTTTTGAGTTTTACGTTTAAAGTCTTTAATCCATCTTAAGTTAATTTTAGTATATTGTGTAAAGAAGGGGTCAAGTTTCAGTCTTCTGCATATGGCTAGCCAGTTACACCAGTACCATTTATTGAATAGGGAGTCCTTTCCCCATTGCTTGCTTTTGTCAGCTTTGTCAAAGATCAGATAGTTGTAGGTGTGTGGCCTTATTTCTGGGTTCTCTATTCTGTTCCATTGGTATACGTGTCTGGTTTTGTACCAGTACCATGCTGTTTTGTTTACCATAGCCCCGTAGTATAGTTTGAAGTCAGGTAGCATGATGCCTCTAGCTTTGTTCTTTTTGCTTAGGATTGCATTGGCTGTTCAGGCTCTTTTTTTGTTCCATATGAATTTTAAATAGATTTTTCTAGGTCTGTGAAGAATGTCAATGGTAGTTTACTAAGAATAGCATTGAATCTATATAAATTGCTTTGAGCAGTATGGCCATTTTAATGATATAGATTCTTTGTATTCAGGAGCATGGAATTTTTTCCAGTTGTTCATGTCTCTGATTTCTTTGAGCAGTGTTTTGTAGTTCTTGAATAGGTCCTTTACTTACCTTTTTAGCTGTATTCCTAGTTTTTTTCTTTCTTTTTTTTTTTTTTTTTTCACACCGGCTAATTTAAAACCTTCTAGAGATGGGATCTCACCGTGTTGCCCAGGCTGGTCTCAAACTCCTGGACTTAAGTGATGGTCTTCCTGCCTCAGCCTCCCAAAGCGCTAGGATTACAGGCATGAGCCACCATGCCCCACCTACGCACATATTAGAATGGCGAAAATCTAAAACACTTACAATGCCAAATGCTGGCAAGGATGTGGAACAACAGGGACCTTCATTCATTGCTGGTGGGAATGCAAAATAGAACACTGCTTCAGAAAGCAGTCTGGCAGTTTCTTACAAAGGTAATCGTAGTCTTAGATATGATCCAGCAATTCTGCTCTTAAGTTTTAGTCAAAAACATGTGTTCACATAAAAATCTGCACACATGGTTATAGCAGCTTTATTCATTTTTGCCAAAAGTTGTAATCAACCAAGATGTCTTTCACTAGCTGACTGGATAAACTGGTACATTGAGACAATGAAATATTATTCAATGCTAAGAAGAACTGAGTTTTCAAGCCCCCAAAAGACATTGAGGAATCTTAAATACATATTATTAAGTGAAAGAAGTCAGTTTGAAAAAGTCTGTATCTTTTATGATTCCAATTATCTCACATTTTCGAAAAGGCAAAACTACATACACAGGAAAAAGATAAATATTATCTCACATCCATTAGGAGCAAAAGAACAAGGAAAAGAAATGAAAAAGGAAACTAATGACTATTAGTGAGGATGTAGAGAAATCAGAACCCTCATGCATGGTTGATAGGACTGTAAATGGTTCAACCACTGTGGAAAACTGTATGGCAGTTCCTCAAAAAACTAAAAAGAGAATGATCTAACATTGGATGCAACATTCCATCAGGATATGTACCCAACATAATTAAAATCAGAGTCTGTAAAAGAAATTTGCACACACATGTTCATTGCAGCATTATACACAATAACTAAAAGGTAGAAGTAACCCCAGGTGTTCATCACTGAATGAATGGGATAAACAAAATGAAGTATATTCCTTTGATGTAATATTATTCAACTTTAAAAGGGTCATGTGCTACAACACAAATGAACCTTGAGGACGTTGCGCTAAGTGAAATAAGCTAATCACAGGAAGACAAATTCCAAATAATTTCACTTTTATGAGGCATCAAGAGTAGTCAAATTTGGAAACAGAAAGTAGAATTGTGGTTCCCGGGGGTGAGGGGAGGGCGGTTGAGATAGGAGAGAAGGGAATGGGGAGTTGTGTAATGGGGATGGTGTTTCCGTTTCGCGGGGATGAAAAGAGTTCTGGTGGCTATGGTTGCTTAACAATGTAAATGCACTTAAGACTGTGAATTTTATGTTATTTGTATTTTCCTATAATTTAAAGAAGAAAAGATCAGTGGTTGCCAGGAAAAGATATGGTGGCGATGGTTGCTTAACTTAAGACTCTAAATTTTATGTTGTTTGTGTTTTTCTATAATTTAAAGAAGAGAAGATCAATAGTTGCCAGAAAAGATCAATGGTTGGGGATGGTGGAGAGGGATATAAGGTAGAACAGAAGGGGTTTTTAGGGTAGTGAAACCCTTCTGTATGATGTTGTAATGGTGGATATGTGACATGCATTTGATAAAACCCATGTGGTGGAACTATGGAACTAGGAAAAGTTTTCATTGTTTTCCCTATCCATGGAGGGGATTCGTTTATGCTAATTGTTTTACCTTCTCTCCATCCTCAAAATTTGTCCTCCTCCTCCTCCTGAGAATGGGTAGCCAGCTTGCAGTAGCCGCAGCTTTATCTTGTACAGTCATCTGGTTGTCTTATTTTCATCTTCCTTCCCCGATTCTTTCCCCCTTTCACTGCTGTAAGGCCCAGGTGGATGTGTAGGAAGCAGAGGTAACAGCATTTTCCTTTGGAATCTTTCTGCTTCTTACCAGCTCTACACTTTCCGACATACAGTGACCCTTTTTGCTAAAATTTGGATTCTCAGTTGAATGAAAGATTGAGAGAAAATAGTTGTGTCTCTGTCCCTTGACTCTTCCTTTAAAGATGTTTCCAATCACCATACTTACCCTCTGAGTTTAGATTTTGCCAAATTGTCGGCAGGGTTTGAAGGCCAGGACGCTCTGTGCGCTGCTATTTCTGGATCTGCCACTGACAGCAGCCAGATTACAGTGAAGCCCGTGAACTGACAGTCCAGGGCAAGTGTGCTGTTGCCGTGGGCAGTCCACAATGGGGGCCTCTCCATCCTTCCGACTTAGGACAGTCATTCCTCCCGAGGTGGCTTGTCCTTTCTGATGATAGATTGAGGGAGACAAGCAGCACATGAGTAGACACACACCTTGCCCAGGCAGTTGGTGCCATTTAACAGTTTTCTTCCCACTCTTGACATTTTCATTTTCCTCCTTCACCTCGCTCATCACTAGCTGTTTGCATCTTATTTTCTATACACAGCCGTAATGCAGAATGACAGAACACACGCACAAGCTCCATTACTCATTTTATATGCTGTATTTTACTCAAATTACACAGTGGTTTTGCACGAGCTGAGCCATGAAAGGGGCATACGATTTTAATTGTACACTGGCCTTGCGCAGGGCATCATTCAAGATGGACTGAAATTTTCATGAAGCATCGCTGCTTAAAAAAGCAGCAGTGCAATGAAAAGGTGTTGCATTTTTGTTTCGCTCATGCTGGCTTGCACTTGCCTTGTTTATCAAGAAGTCTCTTTCCCAGGGAACAATGAGGATTTTTTAATCACATTCCTGGGGGAAGAACATTGTGTTGTCACCTTTTCATTCTCCCTCCCCTCCCCTAGTTTTACTGAGGTATAAGTAGCAAATAAAAATTGTGTATATTTAAGGTGTACATCATGATGTTTTGATACATATATACATTGTGAAATGATTACCACCCCTCACCTCACATAGTTACCTTTTATTATTTGTGGTAAGGAAAGTTAAGATTTACTCTCTCAGCAGATTGCAAGGATACAATACAGTATTATCAGCTGTAGTCACCATGCTGTACATTACATCCCCAGAATTTGTTTATCCTGTACAACTGAAGCTTCATGCCCTTTGACCAACCTCTCCTGGTCCGTTCATTCTTAAATGCTGTTCTGGGCTCTGGGGTGACTCAATTGTAGAAGCTATACAGCATTTGTCTCTTTTTCTCCAGCATGATCCCTAGAAAGCCTGAGAATCTATTAAAAACATTGTGGCTTCCTAAAATTGAAGTAAATTTATATATATATACATACATACACACACACACACTATAAAAATGAACAACTTTAGTACAAGAGGTAGCAGAATGGTCGGTCACTGATGCAGACGTTTCTCAAGGATTTTAGCTTCAGTCTTATGTGGAATCAACCAACCTTTCTACTTCTTTATTTCCATTATACTCAACTCACCAGCTGTGTTAGGGGTTGCATGTCTGATGCTTTTGATTTGGAGTGCTGCTTTCCCCTCCTTTTAAAGACATTTTATTCAAGGATGGAAGGTTGGCTCTGAAGCCTAACATAACTTACAGAAAAAGTGCCGCACACAGTGTCTTAACTCAGGTAGGTCCTGGGTTTAATGTTTGACGTAGTAAACAGCTGAGGACATGAGAACATGCTGGGACATGAGAATGTGCTGTTTTTCTCACATGAAATTTTCCTAGTAAATAGACTGAATGGTGAATGTTAGCAGAAACCATTTCTTTTGGCTGCTTGTTTTGGTTTCTGGCAGTGCTTTTGTGCTGGTCACTGCTCTTGCCTCATTCATTCCCCAGTTCTTGTTATCTTTGCTTTTAGTCACATTGATGAGATTTCCAACCTTTTAGCTCACCAACTTTGCTTCTGCCTCAGGGCCTTTGCCCTTCCTGTCCATCTGCCTGAAGCTCTCCCCAGTTCTGCAGACAGCTACCATTTCCATATCCAGGTCTTCACTCAAGTTGTCCCTGGTTGCTAATGAGTTCTTACTTGATGACCATATTTAAAATTGTAGGTATACACATGCACGTGTATGTATACACACACAATCTCCCTTCTCTGCTTTATTTTTCTCACAGACTGTTCTCCATCTTACCTACTAAATGTTTTCTTATTTTTGTTTGTCCTGCTACTAGTATGTGAGTCCATGAATTCAGGAATCCCTCTGCTCTGTATTCTCTGAATTCATTTCTGTGTTCCTAGTCTCTGGAACAATGTCTGGCACTTAGGACATCAATAACTATCTGTTGAATAAGTGAATGAATGGTGGCCAGCCTGCCCACACTGTCTACAGCATCACCACAATTCATTTTCTACCTAGGCACTTACCTGCAGTCTAAAGTTATCTTGTTTATTAATGTGTTTCCTTAATTATCACCTGTGTCTCCTTTCCTGAAGTGAAAGGAAGCTCGAAGTGATGACAGGCCTGGCTTACCTTGCTTAACTGACATTCCAGCACCTACTACAGTGCTTGATAGATAGTAAATGCTCAGTAAACAGCAGTTGGATCAGTGAAGGGCTTGTTCTTCCTGCTTCCCGTCTTCCTAATACAGCAGTTTTATGTCATTCTTCATAGCACTAGCTCCACTGAATATATATTTTTCATATTTGTGACATATGTTTTCTTTGACCTTTGGGATGCCCCTGGCAATGAAGACTCAATTGTCAATGGGTTTATGGGAAGCCTGATGCCAAAAGAGATGGCCCGGTCTGTAGACTTGCTTAATCTAGTGGAGAAGCCTTAGATCTTCCCTAGAAAGTCAGTGATTTTGACTTTCTTGCCTCATTTCAAAGTCATCTGTCATGTGTTCCCACTCTGTTGGGTTCAGAGGGCTCTGTGGACAGTTTGGCTTGAAGATTTCCTCTCCATCCAGCCTTCTGGAGGGAGAAAGTGGACCCTGGGAAGGTGCTACACTTGCTTACAAAGAGGAAAGATGACCATAATGTAGCATTTTCTGGCTGGGTACAGTGGCTCACACCTGTAATCCCAGCACTTTGGGAGGCTGAGATAGGTAGATCACTTGAGGTCAGGAGTTCAAGACCAGCCTGGCCAACATGACAAAAGCCCATCTCTACCAAAAATAAAAAAATCAGCTGGCATGATGGCGCATTCCTGTAGTCCCAGCTACTTGGGAGGCCAAGACAGCAGAATCACTTGAACCTGTGAGGCTGAGGTTACAGTGAGCCGAGATCATGCCACTGCATTCCAGCCTGGGTGACAAAGAGAGACAATTTCTCAAGAAAAAATAATAAAAAAATAAGTAAAGCAAGCAGTAGAAGTAGGTTTGGTTGAGTTACGCTTCAAGAGGTTTTTGTATGGTGGCCCAGGCTGAGAAGCTGAATGTGATTAAAAATTTTCTTTTGGGGGACCCCTTCCCAAAGTAGGGAAGACAGGGATCCGGAATGTTCCTGCTACCCCATGGACCTATTCTAGATTCTTTTCCTCAGCCTCCAGGAGTCTGCTGGATTGGGGCCAGTGGGCCACATTCCTAGTTGAGATCAGAAGGTATGTCCTGCTCATCTTTTCCGAGTTTCTTTTCTTGGGCCTTAGCAGTGCCCACACAAAACCTCTAGAATGGGCTCTCTTGAGACCATCACAGCCTCCAGAGCCACAGTGTGCTGGTTTAGCATGGCCTTGGCTGCAGTCAGAAGTGGAATTTCTGTTTTGCCTTTTACACACCTACACATGATGAAACCTTGTCTCTACCAAAACATACAAAAATGTACTGGGTACGGTGGCGTGTGCCTGTAGTCCCAGCTACTTAGGAGGCTGATGCAGGAGAACCTGGGAGATGGAAGTTGCAATGAGCCGAGATCACGCCATTGCACTCCAGCCTGGGTGACAGAGCAAGACTCCATCTCAAAAAAGAAAGAAAGAAAGAAAGAAAAAAAGCAAAGCAAAGAAAAAACATAGCATTTTCTAACATAACAATGTCAGCTTAGTGACAGGATGAATCACTTGAGGCTACGGCAGAAATATGTTTTGAAGAACAGGACTATCTTTGCACGGGGCAAAATGATGAAGAGGCAAAGCAAAAGATCTGTTCAAGTTACAGATTTTTTTTTAAGCTGTTTTTCTTTTCATGAGGAATGATCTTTAGGATCTTCATTGGTCTTTCTAACACTCAGAATATTCATATTACCAGCTAATGTGGCACTGATGTGGCTTTTAGAAGCTCCCCTTACAGATGTGGTTTAATTTCTGAATTCCACTAAGAAGACCTGAGATCTCCCATTGGTTTTGTTTCTTGTGTCAGCTGCATCTGCAGAGCATTTAAACTGCTCATGTGGGATTCTTGCCAGTGCAGTTTGCTGTTGTAAAGACCTTAGCCCTGACTGAATTCTCCATAGGGAATGGTTGGGACGAGTCCTTGGGAAGGCAGTGACAATGGATGTGCCAAGAAGAGGGAGACAACTGTCTCTTGCCAATTTCCAGGCTAGTAAATGGAAATATAATCTGCACCAAGTCAGAAGAATGTCTTTCACCCAATCATTCGTAAAAATGAAGTCACGGATAAAAACCATCCAGGGGGTTCAAGAAGACCCAGTAATCCTGTGGAAAGGTGAGCATGTTTCTGCTACAAACATGCAACTCCTGCCACATGCAAAATCATTTGCACTGCCAGAATATAATACTTCTAATAGACTCCTGGTGTATACCTTCTTTGTCCTGATTGGGTAAGTATTGAATGGCATCTGATGGTGAGGAGCAATGTGGGATCATGGGGTGAAGACTGGAGTAAGCCTGAATAATAATTGTTATTGCCATTCATGATCTTATTTTTAATGGCAATATAGTTTGGCAGGTGTGTTCACATATACGATTTTTTTTTGAGACAGGGTCTTGCTCTGTTGCCCAGACTGGAATGCAGTGGTACAATCACAGCTCACTGCAGCCTTGAGTTCCTGGAGTCAGGTGATCCTCTCATCTCAGTCTTCTGAATAGTGGGGACCACAGGCGGGTGCCACCGGTGGGTGCCACCATGCCTGGCTAAATTTTTTTTTTTATATTTTTTGTAGAGATGAGGTTTCTTCATGTTGCCCAGGCTGGTCTGAAACTCCTGGGCTCAAGCAATCTGTTCACCTTGGCCTCCCAAAATGCTAGGGTTACAGGCGTGAGCCATTATGTCCAGACCGTATATATGATCTTGATAGAAGATTATGCTGAGATGCAGCACTATTCACAATAGCCAAGATTTGGAAGCAATCTAAGTGTCTATCAAGAGATGAATGGATAAAGAAAATATGGTATGTATACACAGTGGAGTATTATTCAGCCATGAAAAAGAATGAGATCCTGTCATTTGCAACAATATGAATGGAACTGGAGGTCATTATGGTAATTGAAATAAGCCAGGCACAAAAAGACAAACTTAACATGCTCTCACTTATTTGTGGGAGCTAAAAATTAAAACAGTTGAACTCATGGAAATAGAGAGTACGACGATGGTTACCAGAGTCTGGGAAGGGTAGTGGTAGCGGGGAAAGAGGGAGGGTTAAAGAGTACAAAAAAAAATAGAAAGAATGAATAAGATCTAGGATTTGATAACACAACGGGGTGACTATAGTCAATAATAATTTAACTGTACATTTAAACATAACAAGTATAATTGAATTGTTTGTAACACAAAGGATAAATACTTCAGGTGATGGGTACCCCGTTTACCCTGATGTGATTATTACACATTGTATGCCTGCATCAAAATATCTCGTGTATCCCGTAAATATATACATCAGTATGGATACCTATTATAATGTATCCACAAAAATTAAGAATTAAAAAAGATATATACATTTTAATAACAGATTATGCTGAGGACCATGTCTTCGTCATGTTTGCATCTCCTTCACTTGCCTGGAATACTTTCTTAGGACAGAATAAGTGTTCTGAACTTGTTTTTCAAATAGATGTATCATCCCCTCTGCTCCTCTTGGCAGGCCTGTGTGGCAGCACATTGGTCATGGGCCAGGACATGGACTCTGAGGGCTAAGTGACTGGTTAGGAGCAAGGAAGACAAGTCCTGCTTGCACAGTCCTAACTTGGTGCCCTCTCCCCAGAACCCCCAGGCCATGGACGTAAGGAAAGGTCGTGTGCTCACTAAGCACACTGGCAGTCAGCAGCATCATTGCACACTTTCCAACTGTTTACCGCCAGTATTTTAAACTAGTTAAAAACTTAACTCTACTGGTGACCACCTATGCATAGCCTTACCTAAAGATCAAGTTTCAGCAAAGTGGGACTTCATTCATTTATTGGGCAACTGAGAGGGGTGGGGCAGTGTTCTAGGTACTGGGAATACAGCAGTGAACAAAACACCCTCAAAATCACTGCCTTCATGGAGCTTCAGTCAAACTTGAACAGGGGTTGGAAAAGAAACTGCAAAGTAAGTGTTCTTGCTGTATTTTGTTGCACAATCAGCCACCCCAGACTCAGTGACTTAAAGGAATATAGCAGCCATTTCCGTTGCTTACAGATCTGCAGTCTGGGCAGGGTTCTGTGGGGAAGGCTCATCTCAGCTTCACGGGGTGTCAGCTGAATGCTGGAGCAGGGCTCATGTACCATGAAGAGGATAAGGGCCTTTTGTTTGAAAAGCAGGGTAAAAGTGCCATTAAACATACTGAAATAGAAAACATTTTTCCTTTCTCTTGTGGTCTCTTTCTGGACATGTCGTGGTGTTTTTATTTGCCTCATATTGATGGGTTCCCTCAGGGCTGAGGATAATTGCTGGGCAGTGCAGACCATCATAGGCACCTGGGGGTCCTGCCTCAGTGCCCCCAGGGGACTAGCTGTGAGTTCCCCCTGCCCCCCTCCAGCCCCAGGACAGATGACACATGCCTCAGCTCTGGGTGGTGATGTCAAGCCAGACTTTTCCCTTTCGCTTGGGCCTGCCACCTCAACCCACAGTGGACTGGTCACCCTTGAAGGATTGCAGCCTCCGTGCTGGATGTGCTTAGTAGCTAGATTGGGAATGGGTGAGGGCTCACTCATACAGAGTCACCTGTCATACATGTCAGGGTTCTGCTAGCCCAGGATGGGACAGCCGAAACATCCCACACTCTGAAACATCATAGGCATGTGTACCCAGCCCTCTTTGTGTCTCTCTGCCAGGGGCAGATGAGGCAGCCCTCACTGTGTGGAGGAGCCAGGGTGGGGCCAGGGTGCCAAGAGAGTGGGTAGTGAGTGGCTGAGGACCTGTCCTGGGGATGTGGGATTATGCAGGAGCTAAGGATCCAAGTCCACAGCTCATGCGCCATTGTTCCACCTAAAGAACACACATTCACAGATAAAATAAGACTGTGATCACAGAGCATTAAACACTGAGCATAAGCCCTTGTGAACACAGGACCCTGGAGCCTGCACTGTTCCCACATCCATGGCCCTAAGGTGGAGGAGATGCTTCCAGGTGACTGTCTCCCAAGGCCAGTGGGCTGGTGCTGGCTGTTGTCTAGGAGCACATCCCAGGCCTTGGGAAGATAGAGTTTTCTCCATATGGGCCTCTTCATGCTACTCTTCATGTGGCTGGGCCTTCCTTGCAGCATGGTGGCTGGGTTCCAGGAACCAGTCCTGGGAGAGCCAGGCAGAGCTACATTGCATTTTTAGGGTCTAGCTATGGGAACCACAGAGTCACTTCTGACACAACTCTTTCGTTGAGGCAATCACAAGGACCGAGCCAGGTTCAAGGGGAGAAGATACAGATGTCTGGTTATATTATTGGGGCTGTATTTTTAGAAAATACTATCTGCCACCGTAAGATGGTATGTGAGATGGGGATGGGATAGGATGTGAGATGTCATTAACTGAGATGTAGAAGTTTGTGGGGAAAACAGGTTTGGGGTGTGATGGGGAAAATCAGAAGTTTGGCTTGGACATTTTAAATTTGAGATGTCACTACCTTAGTGGAGACGAGAAGTATGTATTGGACCTATGGGCTGGTGTCCATGGAAGAGACGTCTGGGTTGGAGGTGAAAATGTAGGAGTTCTCATAAAATTACTAAGTGTGAATGTATTTCCTGGTAAGGGACCCCTCAGGGATGCAATTAATTTGCTATTGAAGGTGACCTATTCATTTTATGTTTAGACTGATGATTTAGAAGGTTTTATTGTCAAATCTTTTCAAGTTATGTATTTCGATATAAATGACAGTCAGCCAAGCAATTTTCCTTATGAGGGCTGTGGTGTGTGCGCACCTGTTTACCTGCACATATATGTAAGTACTGCATTCTAGAAATCTCAGCCTTCAACTTTTCTTTATGATGTTGTACAGTCTGTGGTTTTTAGTTTATGTGTATTTTGAGATATTCAAATTTTCATTTACATAGATATATGCATTTTATTTATCACCTTGTAAATTCTTCCAGGCATACTATGTAAGATCAGATTCTAGTTTAAATAGTGCTTCAAAGATTGGGAGGCAAAATTATTCTTTCTTCTGTCTTCTGGTGATTTTATTTTGCTTGAAGTTATAATTTAGAATAGCAGTTAAACTGGGATATTTGGAATTATTCTTTGGACCCTACCTATACTTGAATCAGGGTTTAATAGAATATATTGGCCAGGCGCAGTGGCTCACGCCTGTAATCCCAGCACTTTGGGAGGCCGAGGGGGGCGGATCATGAGGTCAGGATATCAAGACCATCCTGGCCAATGTGGTGAAACCCCATCTCTACTAAAAATACAAAAATTAGCTGGGTGTGGTGGCGCGTGCCTGTAGTCTCAGCTGCTCAGGAGGCCGAGGCAGGAGAATCGCTTGAACCCAGGAGACGGAGATTGCAGTGAGCCGAGATCGTGCCACTGCACTCCAGCCTGGTGACAGAGCAAGACTCTCTCTCAAAAAAAAAGGAATATATTTAACTTTTATTAATATTCTATGAATCATAAGTAGCAAATTTCCTCTCAGATTCAAACAGTGAGATAAATTGACTGATGGCAAATGATGGGATGTGTTTTGATCTTAGGAGAAAGACATGCCATCATAAAATATTTTAAAGACATATCATTAGAATACATTTCATTTAATAAAGAATGCTTCCATAAAAAAACTTGTTAAGAGGCAAAGCTACTGAAGTTTTGTTTAAAAAGCATTTTATTCCTCTTTCCATGAACATGTTCCCCTTTAATCTTCTGTGTTTTCCTTTCTTTCCCTCTTTCCCTGTTCCCTTTATTTTCTCTTCTCTTTCTGTTCCCTTCCTTTGTCTTCTCTTCCCAGAACAAAGACCTGGATTCTTGCTTGCAAGGGGGAGATTGAAATGCGGAACAGAAAGGAAAACACGAATGATATCACTAATAACACTCTTGTCCATGTTACTCCCGCCTTTCACTGTGACTGAACCTGAAGAGGGAGCAGGTATCAGGGTGCTTTTGCTAGCATAAACACGGGGACACCCTTACGTCTTAACTAACTGTTCTCTTTGAGTTATTTAATAGAAAGACACCGGCGTCTGACGAGTCTTCACAGTACTTTGTCCCAACACTAGGGGCAATTAAATAGATTTAATTCCACCTCCAACAGTTCTAGGCTGTCTTCTGGAAACCCAACACATTGTCCTGTCCTGATCTTTCCAGTTCTCAGTCAGTATGTCAGGAATACAGTCTTCAGACTAAGGCCCTGCTGTTTTTGTCTAAGCATTTTTATTTTTATTTATCGCCTTCAAGCAACATTTTTCCCACTATATCCAATGTAAACAATTTGCATAGCAGTTTACAAAAGGGTTGTAAACCTTATTTTACTTGGAGGTTCCAAGAAAATCAGCAGACTTCTTGAGAGAACTAGGAATTTGTCAGGGGGTAGGTGGGAGGTATTAAGAGGAAGTCAAAAGCAGGGACTGATGATCTTATTTTAGGGCTGGCCTGGGAGGATGCTGGGAGTGTGCCACTCCAGGTCATGTTTCAGGTGCATACTAATTGTTTTGTATTGAAGCAGATTTTCAGTAAACAATACTAGGGACCAACTCTGCCCAGCTGAGAGGAAATTAAGCACCGTTACTTGACTGATAATGATGCCAAACAGTTTCAGGTGTTAGGATTTCATTATGACTGTGTTGTCTCTGGCTGTACATTTACATTTTGTGTCAGGTATTTCAAATTAATCATGAGCATAATTAATAGTTGTAATTAGATTACCATTTTATGATGATATCATGTAACAGAATATGAAGCAGCAGGAAAAATGAGGAGGACCACTCAGGTCTAGATATAATCAGTGTTCTGTGAGACTTATCAAAACAGGTCAGCTCTAAGAATTAATGTATTGATGCTTCATTACACAGCAGCTTCTTATTACAACAGGTGCAAATGAAGACAATTTTAATATGAAATGGAACCCCCTCGGGCCTATAGGTCCCAAAGCACTAACACAGAATTATTTTATGAGGATAATATTTTAACAGGCATTCTAGTTGAATTATAGGTTGATAACTGTGAAGAAGCCAGAAAGCAATGTATGGTTTTACATTTCTTAAAAGCTAAATTGAGTTAAGGATCAGTGTGCGTAATAAGCTACGAAAAAAGGGAGTTTGGCTTTTTAGAACTTTAATGAATTATTGAACATATTTCAGAAAGAGGATTTTTAAACAGCTTTTTGAATAGCTCTTGTTAACCTAAAGAGACACTTACTAAACTATCCATAGGCTGATAGAAAAAGGACATTTGCATGGAAGTCACCTTTTTTTCAGCCATGGTTTGCCTCAGAAAGATTTCAAATGATTGTATAATGAGGGCAAAAAGTTGCAAGGCTACATATAAACTGCATGCTACTTAATAAATTATTCATGTTAGCCCAAAGGTATAATTATTCAGTGAAATGAGAACTCAGAAAATTAGTTCTGTATTAATGTTTATTTATACTGATCTTTTTTTTTTTCTTTACATGCTCACATTTTCCTACTCAGAGAGGTAATCGAAGGGCAGTCCCCCTACGTACCACATGTTCTGAGTAAATGTGGAATCAGGTTGGAAGTCCCAGGGTTCATAGTGTCCCCCGTTTTTTATTTTTATGGTGGTGGTTGTAATGTATTTGCTTTTAGAGAAACAGTTTCTTTCATATGAAAGGGAAAGTCAAGCTCTTATTATTTAGCAGTCTTTCTTCAAAGGATGTGCATGGTCAGGAGCCACACCACCGTGGTGCCTGCAGACACTGCTTCGTGTCCCCCATGACAGCTCTGGTGTGAACAGTCACAGTGCCACCATTTTGGGTCCTGGTAATGGTGGTTTTCCCCACTTCTCTCACTTACCGCCCACAGCCTTTTCTCTCTCAGCCCAGATCAGACACCAGTATTCTTATCTTTGTCTTGTTTGTTATTATGTAGCTCTCAGCTGCAACGGTATTTAACATGTTTTACACATTTTTGTTGGATATTCCCTGCTTGGCCCCTTGACTCCTAGAGAAGAATCCTCTAGGTAGGAGCTCTAGGTAGGCGCTCCTTTCAAGACAGACACAAGGCAGAGTGAATCATTCCTCTGCTATTCCAGAGGCTGCAGTCCTCACAGTGGCCTCTGAGTCCTGCATGGCCTGGCCCTGTCACCTCTGTGACCTTCTGTCTCTCTGCCCCTCATGCAGCTGCCTCCTGCCAGTGGGGCCTCTGCTGCCTCAGATCCCTCCTTGGAGGCTGGCATGGCTGCTTTCTCACTCTCTTAGGTCCTAGTGTCACCTTCTCAGCAAGGCTTACCCTGGCCACTGCACAGAACTGCCATTCCTGCACCCAGAGGCCTAGAACTTCCTTACCCTGAGCTGTTTTTATTTCTGCTTAGTACTCACCACCTTCTAGAATACTATATAATTTGTCTTTTTATTATCTTTGTTGTTTATTGCTTGCCTCTCTGCTTGAACAGGGGATCTTTGTCTCTTTTCCTCAATGACATGTGTCAGATGCCTTAGACCAATGCCTGGCACATAGTAGGAGCTCTATAAACATTTGTTGAATGAGTGAATGACTGAGTTTCCTGAAATTCTTCCTGAAAACACTAAATCTGCTGCCCCAGGGTCTGTTAGAGAGCGCTGGACTACCATGCTGTGAATGCCCAATGACCAATGTGGGTTTCCAGTTATCCTTGAAACCTAGGAAAGAAAGGGCAGGAAGATGTGAAACCACTGAAGCAGTGGGGAGCTTTCGGAGGCTTAGGGGAGAATTCAGCAGGGGGATCCTGCTGGTCACAACACCAAATCCATTCCTCCGTCGCTTCTTGGTTACCAGTCCTTTGGAAAGTACGCCTCTGCCTGGTGGGAGTGACAATACTATGAGAGCCACACATGTGGCTTGGGTGTTGAGCAGGGATGGCCACATGTGTGTTGAAGCCCTGCTTGTGTTTAACTGAGAGGGTTTTGTGAACTCCTACAGGTGTCTGTCCATTTGCATGCCTATTGGGCACCCAGTTTCTAGAGCAGCATTGATTGCCATAGCTCAGCTGATCTATAAAGCATGTGCTTGCCTGGGAGATTGGGGTCACAGTTTGCTTGGAAACTTTTTGCAGCAGGAAGCAGTGGAGCAGAAGAAATTTTTGGAAGAGTTAAATATCAGGGATAAGGCTAAAGGCAATGAGCTGAATCTTTTGTTTCAGCAACCTTCCTGATGGATAGCTTTGCCGTTCCCCTTCCCATGCAAGGCACATGTGGTGAGAGGGTTAGGGAGAGAATGCATGCTATCTTTTACTTTATTTTTTTTTCTTATACTGTCACTTCATTATTATGAGTGATTGAACTGCCTCATAAGACTATTTCAAAATTAGTCTATAGAACCACACTGTCCAATAGAAGTAAAATATGAGACACAATTTTTTTTCTTTTTTTGAGACAGAGTTTTGTTCTTGTTGCCCAGGCTGGAGTGCAGTGGTGCAATCTTGGCTTACTGCAACCCCCACCTCCTGGGTTCAAGCGATTCTCCTGCCTTAGCTTCCCAAATAGCTGGGATTACAAGCGCCTGCCACCATGCCTGGCTAATTTTTCTTTTTCTTTTTTCTTTTTTGTATTTTTAGTCGAGAAAGGGTTTCACAATGTTGGCAAGGCTGGTCTTGAACTCCTGACCTCAGATGATCCGCCCGCCTCGGACTCCCAAAGTGCTGGGATTACAGGTGTGAGCCACCATGCCTGGCCAGCCACAATTTTAAGTTAACATTTTCTAGTAGCCACATTTAAAAAAGTAAAGTTTAAATATATTTCATTTAACTTAATATGTTTGTTATTATTTTAATCTGTCATTAATATAAAATTTACTAATGCGATATTTTACCTTTTTTTCACGAAGCTTTCAAAATTTGCAGTGCATTTTATGCTTACATCTCAGTTTGGACTAGCCATGTTTTAAGTACTCAGTAGCCACATGTGGCTGATAAATTGGACAGTGAAGCTATAGAGAGTTCCTTGATAACATAAAAAGCTTATCTCTTTGTTATACTTTTTACTTATACAGATTCTATCTTTCTTTTCAAAAAAAGTTTGATTTAAAGTATATTTTCAGCCTATAAATTATGTTGTAGCATGCTTAATGTTATGAAGTCAGACTGTGGAACACAGAAAGAAAATGTGTATTACTCTATAGATGATCCTGAATATATTTAATAGATGAAACCATTATATTTCTCCCCATTTAATAATTGATGAGTCAAGAAGTCTTAAAGATATATCCAGTAGAAGCAGAGAACATAGGAACTGAGAGATATATAAATATCTGATACATGTTTTTATTTTGCTGAAGTGACACTTTATAGAGGTCTGGTGTAAGAATTCATATACTGTCGCTCTTTTGTATGTTGCAAAATTATTATCATTTCAAAACTGGGCTGGAACTTATATATAGGAGTTATATCTTAGACTTTCTCCAATGAATTTTGGCTACCAAATACCTCAAATGAATTCTGAGGATAGTATTTCAAGGATGCTTATGGTATGGTAAGTGTAACTTGATTAACTACAGAAGATGATTAGAAGTTGTAATAGACACTGAGAATCCTGTAGTGGTCTTTGATACCCATGGTAGATAAGATGATGAAGGAATAAATATTATAACATTACATTTTTGTCTTTAAATTTCTGAGCAAAACAAAGTTGATGACCTTTAGATTTAAAACAATAAATTGTTGCTTAAAGATGTTAAAGATAAACATTTTTATTGTTGAATGAGTCCCTGAGTTTCAGCTCTCTTTCACATCAGGTCTTTAGTTTATTGCTTTCTTTAAACATCATGCACCTCCTTGTGCTGTTTTTCATTCCCCACCCCCGATTCAGAGAGACAGGTAATTATATACACACCAGCTAAATGTCTGGTAAAATCTCCAGGCAAAACTGAGTTGACTTGTGTGGAACTGAATTTAAAAATGCTTGATGGAATATTGCTCCAGTCTCTGAATACTTGTCAGGTTGCATTTACTGCAGTTGCCTCCATTACCAGGATGTGTGCTTTGGTCTTGAGAGAGACACTTTTCCCTGCCTCTCCCCCTTTTCTTCCTTTTCACTATATAGCTCTAGCTTCTGCGGGGTCACAGTCCAGCAGTTATTCATTTTGTCCCTCTGAATTAGAAAAGAAGTATAATAATTTAACTGAAATTAGGTTTGTTTTAAACCTAGGCAACTGTCTTTTTATGAAGAAGACGTTTACAGTGTAAAATAGGAGAATGTCACATGAGCTGTATAAATGGAATATATAATAATGTGGATGTATAATGATTATCATTTGTAAGGCATTCTTTCAAAAATAAGTAACTGGATTTAGAGAAAATTAACCTTTCATTTGTAAGTGAATTAAATAAAGAATTGGACATTGCAAGGTGGGGGCAGAGAAAGCCAGAGGTTTTAAATTAAAAAAATAAGCAAATAAAAAACTTTAAACATAAATGGAGATAAGATTTGAATTGTATCATATATGGTAACCTCTTTTTTGGCTGGTGTGCTGAAGTCTAAAAATGTACAAGTGGTAGAGTTTATAAAAACTCATTCCTACTTGGCAAGGGTAAGAAAGGAAGGTGGTCATCTAGAATCAACGTTTATTAACTTTTAAATGTCATTTCATAGGGAAGAATCTCCCTCCTCAAAGCATTCAGCCTGAGTTTATTTAGGATTCAGTTAATTGAAAGATAATCTGTGGCATCGGTAGGAATCATCATTTTCCAAACATCTTATTTTTAGAAACGGGCTTCACAAGCTCTTTACAAACATTGGAATCCATAGTCACTGAAATGGGTGGCGTGTTTTTTCATGGGGATTGTGAATCAGTCTAAAGCAAAATATGCATGTATGATTTGCATGTAAGGTAACTGAAATTTAGCAAAAATAATAATTTGTCATTTAGAAATGATTCCAGTCTTTGGAAATATTTAGAATAATAAATTCCAGGTTAAGTTTTTTTTTTTTTTTTCACAGTTTAATCAAGTTAAGATTTTTGGGATACTTAGTATGTGGTTGGCTTTACTAAAAGAAAAATATTTATTGTCATTACATTAAACTGCTTAAAAATTAAGCGAAGACCTAGTTAAAAGATGGTGGCATTAAGACATGGTTTTACTCAATTTTTATACTTAGAACTCCAAAAAGAAAAAAAAGAATGAGAAACAAAGAAGAAAATGCTATGCTCTATTAAATAGCTACAACTTCAAACTACACTTTAAAGAATACCTGCCAAATAGAGTGAAATTTGGACCAAAGGAGAGAGGATGCTGTGAGCTTACATAGTCCTCTAATTTGAGGCAGGGTATAGTTTTCTCAAGGAGTCAGGCCTGTAGAAATTAAATGGCTTCACTAAAATAATAAGAGAATAGAGGGGCAACTCTCTCTGTGCAACTTAGTTGTGCACCACAGAAAACTGGAGGACTTGGAGTTGAGGGAGGAAAAGAGCTTCATGTAGAGTTGGGCAGATTGTGACTTAAACAGCTCTAGGGATCGCAGGAACATAAAAGTCTAGTGAGTGGAGGCCCCTGATGTTGGAGCCAAATCTGCACACACACCTGCGTGCACACCTAGGCCACCATCGTGACTGAGTGCCATCTTAATGTCTAGGACAGCTTTCTGAGAGTGGGAGACTTCTCAAAGTGAGGCTGAAAGAAGGCTCAGGTAGGTGGTGTTCAGGAGCCTGTGACACGAGGGGCTTCTTTCTAACCTATATCAGTGCTGCTTAAGTTTTACACTTGAGTGTAAAATACTCCCAGGGTACAGGACTTGACCACACTGGAGAGAACTGGAGATTAATGCTGGACTTGAAGCTGGCTGCTCTTCTTATGAAGTGGCGGGTTGTCTCCGTTGCAGCATGAATGCCTTCTAGTTCTGCCTGCCACACCTTGGCATAGGCAGGCAAGTTCATAGAATAATGGAACACAGACAAAGCTGGATGCGGAATATACATCAGAAGACAAATTATCTCACCAACAAAAGAAGAATTCAGAATCTTAGTATTTCATGGCCTTAAAGGAATAATGAAAACTGGGTTTTCTCAAAGTTTAAAGGAAAGATATATGATTAAAGAAAAGAAATATAGGAGATGGAAAATGAGCTGATTAATCTGCGTGAAGAAGGAGCAAAACCATTAGGAAGAGGAAAGTCACATTGGAAGCCACCAAATATAACAAACACAAATGAAAACACAGGAATCAACAGACTTGAGAAAATTCTACAAAACAAAGTGAAAAAGATGAGAGAAAAAAGATTTCTCTGAAGATGATACATAGGAGAGACAAAGGCTTATTCATCACATATTACTTGTTTTTCCAAAGGAAGAGAATAAAAATGGAAACAAAAACATTCAAAGGTATAATAAGATAAAGCCTTGCTTATAAAAAAAGAAAGATGTATATGTGCTTGCAGGTCAGAAGGCCACACTATTTACTAGGAAAGAAACTAGAAACAAATCCCAAGAAATGTGCTGCTGAGCAGTCAAGGACATTGGGAACAACAGGACTGAGGGACACTGGGGTGAGCTACACCGCCTTTGGTAGCCTGGTGAAAGCAGTGCCAGGAGACAGCACAGCAAGTTGCAAGGCAGTGGGTGGAGCAGAGTGGAGGTGAGGAAGGGGAGAAGAGTACACGCAGCTCTTCTGAGAAGTTTCATCATCAAGAAGCTGAGGGAGATGTGGATGGACCTGAAGGGGGGAGATGGGACTGAGGGAGGCTGTGCTTTTTAAGATGGGAAAGACCTGCACATATTTAAATATCCCTAGTGAGTGTGAAGAAAGAGAAGGGGGTTCTTAACCTTGGCTGCACATTGGAGTCACTTGGAGTGTTTAAAAAAAACACTGACGGTGGATCCCACTCAGAAGGATTCCTGTGTCATCGGTGTTGGGGTGGCTGGCATTGAGATTTTTAAAACTGCCCAGGTGGTTCTAAAAGGGAGCTGAATTTGAAAACCATCCTCGTAAAAGATGAAACAAAGCTCCAAGAGTTGGGTTTCCTCTTCCACTGTATGTAGCTAGAGGAAGTGATGGAAGTACTTTGAGATAGGTAGGTTTGTGAGAGGGGAGCTGAAGGAGTTTTACTGCTTATGGCTTCTGCGTTCTCTTGAAGGGCTGGTGGTGTAGGGGAGAAGCATGTTGGGAGGAAGATGGGCAGGCACTGAGAGGAGAGGAGTGAATTTGTAGCACTCTTTTATGGAGAAGGAGGGAGAACACCAAAGAGGTGTTGAACGAAAGGGTGGGCAGGCAGTGCTGAGAGGGCTGAAGTTTGAGATGATGATTTTGTGGAGGCAGCTCTTTCTTCTTCCTAGGTAGAGATAGGGCAGCCCATAATGTGTGGAGAAGTAAGTTTTCTAGCAAAGACTAGAGAAGTTAGTTACTTGGGAGATTTTATTTTACCCATAACATAGAGAATCAGACACTGGTAGAAATAAAATCAATTAGTTAATACACATAGTGCATTCTGTGAAATTCTGTCTAGCTCTACCTTGGTAGGCTCTTAATCGTATTTCTGTAGATACATAGAAATGAAGCTGAACACTATGATTTTGCTTATAGGGAAAAACATGACTTTCAGTCCCAGTGTTTCAAACACATCAGTAGGAAGGGCTAATTTAGGCGCCGACTCTTTCCTTAAAGTGAAGCTTTTGTTATATTAATAGATCTAGCCTGTGATTCTTGTAAAGAGTGTTGTAAGTTGACGTGGTAATAACTAAGATTTGAAACAATGTGCTTACCCAAGCTGTATCTTGAAATACAGTTTGAGTCAACTTGGAAGAAACCTAAACTAAATTGAGTTTTAGTAAAATAATACTGCTTCGTAAATACTACAAAGAAAATTTTATCAGTCTTTTCGGGTATTGTTGGCGGAGTCCTTAGATCAGAGATTTTTGTTTTCGTTAGGGCCTTCCTTCTTTTATGTTTTAAAAACATTATTTCAGTTGTGCAGGTAGTTTGCATTTTAAATCATCTCACATAACTTGCTGGAAACTGAAATGGATGCTGAGGACATGGTGACATTTTAAGGGGAAGCTGAATAACATCCACTGTGCGAGAGCCCTTGTTCCAGAGCATACCACATGAACACCAGGGCTTAAACTCACCAGGAGCCCACTGAGAGCCCATGTATTTAGATGGAAACAAAAATGGACATAAAAATTAAGTCCGAAACAGGTAGTCTAAAACATCACCGGGAGTTCACTAATGTCAGGACAGAATAAACACTGACTACTCAGGACAAGTTTTCAGAAGTTTCCCAAGCCCCTTCTCACTTGGTTGGGTTCTGCTGACGCTGGTTTACTCTGCATCTCACCCCTTTGCACACAGTAGCCTTTGGAGATATTCAGCATTGTAGTAAACTTGGTGGTTGTTGGGAAAAATTTTGTTTGCTTTTTCATTCAGCATTTTTTTTTTTTTTTTTTTGAGACAGAGTCCCACTCTGTTGCCCAGGCTAGAGTGCAATGGCCTGGTCTCGGCTCACTGCAGCCTCTGCCTCCCAGGTTCAAGCAATCCTCCTGCCTCAGCCTCCGAAGTTGCTGAGATAACAGGTGCCTGCCACCACACTCAGCTAATTTTTTTGTATTTTTAGTAGAGACGAAGTTTCACTGTGTTGGCCAGCCTGGTCTTGAACTCCTGATCTCAGGTCATCTGCCTGCCTCAGCCTCCCAAAGTGCTTGGATTACAGGCGTGAGCCACTGTGCCCGGCCTTTCAGCATTTTTTTAACATTGTGAAATTGATGTATGGGTGGTACTGTGCTAGGCACCAAGGCATGAAGACATAATTCAGACTTGGCTCTTATTCTCAAGAAGTGGACTCTAGACTTTTAGAAGCCCAGGGAAGCAAAGACATTTTTCTTGGCTTACTCTTTCAAGTGTTTCCACAGTATTCTTAGCTATTAGAAAATAAAAATTATCTATTGTTGCAATTGTTAGAAAAAGTCATTCGTCTCCTGTCTCTTGGCCACTGTGGAGCCCTGGCATTAAGGAAAAAAAAGTTTGGTGGCTGGCGATGAGCTATAATTGTGGGTGTAACCGTCTCTTCTAGAGTGTTGGTGAGCTTTAGCCTCCTATCTGTCTTATCCTTGTCCTTTGGCCTGACTTATATTGTGTTCAGCTTGCAAAGGATAGCTGTAAAGGAGTAGCATGAAGCCAAAATCAATAATACTGATGTTTTTAGCTCAGCTATCATCTCCCTACCCCCAAACCTCACCAAAATTTTATGTCTCAGACAGTTTGTCGAGGACAAATGGTTGGTCCATGTCCCACCAGGGCAGGTTTTCTGTCCCAGGAGATTCTAGCTCTGTGTGTGCGTGTGTATGTGTGTGTGTGTGTGCGCGCATGTGCGTGGATTAGGTGTTAGGACACCCAAGTCTAAAGATTTAACTGCACAAATCTTACTGACAAATGTTTTACTGATTTGAATGTGCCAGATTATTTAAAAACTGGGACAATATAACAGATGTTTTTTAAGTTCTGTGAATATGAAAATATTTTAAAAAGGTAAGTATGTTTTTAGTTCTTTGACAGGGGCTTATATGTCTCTGAACTGATATTATCTATGCTTTGCTGTTTTGTCAGTGAAGTCACTGATAAGCCAAGTATAGGTCCAGTGATAAAAATTATTTGGGAATTTAGTTCAGGATTTAAAGAGTGGCATTTCCTCTGACCTTGTTTTAGAGCTGACACTTTGTGGCAGACCAAGTATAATATTCTATTCCTTCTAAATACCCTTCTCTTTTTCTCATCTTAAAATCTTTCTCTTTCAAAGGTGATGCAACAGTGGTGTAAAACCGCATTATTTCTAGAATTACTCTGGGCCACCTGATGGTATACATATTTCTTACAGTTTACGAAATCCTACCAGGTTCTTCTCTGAATATGACCTTGGGGAATTGTTTGAACATTAACAAGTGCCTTGTGTAAGGGAAGTATTTTACTTTTCAGCAGTAATATTAGATGTTTGTGACCAAAGCTGACGAGTGATTACTGGTTTAACGGCCTTATGTTTCAACAGATACAGCATAACTATAATGTTTAAATACCTGCAGTGATGGCCACCAGAACTGAAGTTTCTTTCTCCTCTTACCTTGAACAAGAGAAGCAGAAGGGCCACTGTTTACAGAGAGTTGATGAGACCACCTTCCTTAGAAGGCCCTTATTTCTCTGGTTGATGAATGTCATACTGATAGCACCCAAGACTGGGTTCTTGGTACACGTGGCTGGGCGAGTTCTTGCTGCAGGTGACTGGGTTCATTTCCCTGAGTGGCATCGAGAGCCCTCTTCCATGATCAGGCCTGCAACTTCCCTTCTGCTCACTTCTGGGCATCACGCTCCCCCTCTGGAGCCCGTTCCTGCTATTTCTCCTGCCTGAAATGCTCTGTGCCCCTTTCCTTCCATCTCTGCCTAAATGCTGCCTTATCAGAGAAGCCCACACCCCATGTAAAGAGCAGCACCCACTCCCTTGTCCTGTTCCCTGTGTCCCCTACCCTGCCCTGGTTTGCTGTGTGGGACTTATCACCTATCCTATTACATATCTATTTATTTCTTTATCATCTCTGTCCCAGGTAGAATGTTAAGTCCACAGAGACAGGATCTCTGTACTCCTCACTGTCATACTCTGGGCACCTGAGTGTATGGCAGGCAATTGGTTATTGAATGAAGGACTGAATGAAGGAGTCATAGGGGCTCTGTATTTGTGGAATGAAAGAGGGGGGAAGGAAGGACTTGACACTTAGAGCATCTAAGTGTGGAAGGACTTAGGACATTGTCCCTTGGAAAGTGGGTGGTGATTGTCCTGGATAAAGGAAAACACCCCTCCCCACAAAGGGGTTGCCTTGAGGAAGTGGGTAGTTAGGAAGTCCTGGCTCCATGCTCAGGGGTAGGGTGGCTGTATGTCTCCTTTTCCCATGGGATGGGGCTCCTGTTGACACCTTTTTCTCCAGCTAATGTTTCAAAGCACCCTCTTCCATTCTTAAAAGTTTCCCAATCTGGATGATAAATACATGGTCACCCACTTAACGGATTTGATTGCATCAGGGATGGAGTTCTGTATATGAGAACTACATGCAGGGAGCACTGAGAGGAGCGACTCTGGGAGCACAGGCATTCTGTGCCCTCACCTGTACGGGGCCCTGAGGGAACAGGAGGCCGGCCTTCAGAGGACCACTGGGCGTGTGCAGTTAACACTTTGGTTTGTGTTTTTCTTCGTGTTTCTCTGTATACAGAGGTATATAAATTTAAATATGTACATACATATGAAGTCCACCCCTCTGTTTTATTTTTAAAGAAATGGTATTATGTCATACACAGTACTTACCAAAGTCTTTTTTATTTCATATTTCAGGATATCTTTGCTGGTCCGTACCTATTGATCTCCTTCATTACCGTTCCTTTTAATTGCAGCATAATATTCTATAGATGGATATATCTGACTTATGCAGTCATGCCCCTGTTGATGTGCTTTCAGACTATTGTCATATTCTACTGTTATAAATACTTTTTTTTTTTAACAAAAGATACCTGTATGCATCTATCCTTATGCTGAGAGTGGGATTGCTGAGTCAAAGTGAACGTACGTTTTTAAACAGTCATCACCAGATGCTTTCCCCAAAGGAAGTACAGTTCTTCCTGCCTGCAGCAATGTTGGGTGTGCCCTTTCCTCACATCTTGACTGGCAGTGGCTGCTCAGATCTTTTAATGTTTTTCTAATCTATCAGGTAAAAAATGAGATTGTCTTTTCCTTTGGCTGTACATTTTTGAGCCTTTATCATAGAGTCAAGTGTTGTGATACATTCTGTAACTCCAAGATATGTAGCATTTACTAACTGCAGGCATTCATTAAGTAAAACTTAGACCATTAGAAAGATATACTGTTTAAGTATTTAAATAACTGAACACATCTTCCTGTGTTTTATCTCTTTTTTTCACATGTAGGGCATTTCATATGTTTCCAGGTTTGGTTAAAGAACTTTCAGAGGCCGGGCGCGGTGGCTCACGCTTGTAATCCCAGCACTTTGGGAGGCCGAGGCGGGCGGATCACGAGGTCAGGAGATCGAGACCATGGTGAAACCCCGTCTCTACTAAAAATACAAAAAAATTAGCCGGGCGTGGTGGCGGGCGCCTGTAGTCCCAGCTACTCAGAGAGGCTGAGGCAGGAGAATGGCGTGAACCCGGGAGGCGGAGCTTGCAGTGAGCCGAGATCGCGCCACTGCACTCCAGCCTGGGTGACAGAGCGAGACTCCATCTCAAAAAAAATAAAAATAAAAAAAAATAAAGAACTTTCAGATCAAGGTTGATAATTGGGCATACTGGGCCGGGCGCAGTGGCTGACACCTGTAATCCCAGCACTTTGGGAGGCCGAGGAGGGCAGATCACTTGAGGTCATGAGTTCGAGACTAGCCTTGCCAACATGGTAAAACCCCGTCTTTACTAAAGATACAGAAATTAGCTGGGTATGGTGGCATGTGCCTGTAATCCCAGCTATTCGGGAAGCTGAGGCACGAGAATCACTTGAACCCGGGAGGCAGAGGTTATGGGGAACTGAGATCGCGCCACTGCACTCCAGCCTCGGCGACAGAGTGAGACTCTGTCTCAAAAACAAACAAATAATAAATACATAATTGGGCATACTGTAATATTCTCAGAGATCTGTATGTAAAATTTGTGTAGTCATAGTTTTATGGTGGGTTATAATTGTCTCTAGTAGATTCTCTGAGTCTAAAACAATGTGGAAGACTGTGCTCCATTAGCTTGTCATGCAATTTTTAACTTTGACAATAGAGTTTTTTTGAAAAAAAAAAATTATTTTATTTTTTGCGATAAGATCTCACTTGGTCAGTCAGGCTGGAGTACGGTGGCATGATCACAGCTCACCACAGCCTCAAACTCCTGGAGTCAGGTCATCCTCCCACCTCAGTTTCCCAAGTAGCTGTGACCACTGGTAAGTGCCACCACACCTGGCTAATGTTTTTGGATTTTGTAGAGACAGGGTTTCACCATGTTGCCCAGGCTGGTCTTGAACTCCTGGACTCAAGCAATATACCTACCTCAGCCTCCCAAAGTGCTGGGACTACAGGCATGAGCCACTACACCTGGCTGACAATAGGCTTTATTTACTCATTTATTGAGATACAATTGACGGAAGCTATAAATGCTAAATATTTCAAATGTGAAGGGATACATTTCATGGAGGGGCAGGCAAAGGAGCAGTGGCGCCAGGTGTGGATTCTGTGTAGTGTGTGAATGGCGTCTCTGTTCCTTAAGCCCAAGGCAACAATGTGAATAGCCACTTGCGTACAGCAGCGTGCCATATTCAACATGGCAGGTTTCCATCCCCAAGGGCCTTAGTGTGTTGTAAAAACTTTATTGATTGATGTTCAATACATTGCAGCACGATATAAGAATATATTGTCATCATGTAGTGATGAGGGGAATTGTGTTGTGGTGCCTCATGTTCGTAAGGGATGACATTTTGGGTATACCTAGGAAAACCGTTTCACATGCTACAATTGTTGTATATTTCCTCTGTCCAGTTGCACATGGGCCAGAGACTTATGTGTATGGGAAATGTTTCTTTGCAGCTTTACCGGGATGTCGGTCATTTTGCTCGGATAGGGAAAACTGGAAAAAGAAAAAGATGTGCCTAGATACTTACTGGTTTTCAGCTTCCTGGTGAAAGTACTTTATGAACATAATGAAATGTGTCATTCTTTCTAATCCTTAAATCTGCACAGGCCATGTCCATAAGGGGCTATCTAAGTGTGGGCTATGGGGTGGGAGTGTTGCTCTTCCTTCCCCCACCCTTGTTCACGCCTGTCTTAGCGTGTGACTCTTGATAGTGAACTTGCCCAGATGCTTCAAGGTCACCATTTCCCATATTCTCTGGCAGCTGAAGAGCTGTTTGGATCTTGGAATATGGAGTGGGATGTTTGATATTGTCAAGAGAAATGTGGGTGAACAGTGCGTAGGTCATCCTTGAGCCCCTGGGAAAGGCTTGACACCACAATTTAGAAATCCTTAACTTTCTTAAGGTTAACATCTGAAGAAAAGAAGTAATTTGTTCTGAGGATTTTTTTTTCCCTTTTGTGGTGTAGTTCATATTTTAATATGAATCTCGGAACTGCCTGAATAATAATACTAATAATAATAATAATAATAATAATGGATAAACTTAATGAGCCCATTTTATCAACTGTTATGTATTATCTCATTTAATCCTTTGGTAACTTTGAGAAGGCACTGATGTTATCCTTTTTGTTGTTGGAGAAATTAAATAGCTTGCCAAGATCAAGCATGACTAGAGAGTAGCCCACACTTTATAGGACTTGGCTGACAGCACTTTTTCTTAATGAGCAAATGTGTAATTGTTGGTTTACAGGCAAGTGGAGCCTGATTAATGTCGGGGCTGTTACACGGGCCATCAAGTTCACTCCTCATGATGATGTTTTTAGCATCAGTTTGTTGATGTGTGTCTCTGCTCAGTACTCTTTCACTTCCTGTGTTTTGGAATTAAAGAGGTGTTAAATTCCTTAAAAAAAAAAAACAACCTTATTTTTGTTTGGAAATGGTTCCCAAATGCACTGCTGGTGTAATTACGAAATGATGACTTCTAGATAGATAGCTATAGTCACTGCATAAGCCACGTTGCTCACTCAATTCTCAATTGCATTTCTTTTAATAACAACTCCGAAGTTCTAACATTAATTTTTTTCATTTCTGTATCAAAAGTGTGGTCCTCTCATACTTATGGCTGGGTATAAGTATGTTTGTGGTTTAATTGGGTGGATATAAGGAGAGGGGCCCCTGGAAGTCCCCAGAGGTCTCTCCTGGATGCTTCTCATGCACTGACAGTGCTGTGATGAGAGTTTGTGAGTATAACAGAGCCAAATACTCATGAGCTGATAATTATAACTATGTCTGGCACATAGGAGCACTATATCAGTGCTATGTGTATGTTTATTCATTTTACCTCTACAACCCTGTAGGATAGGTATGATTATGATTTCCATTTTCCAGAAGAAGCAGCTGAGATTGTATGTTGGTCTCAAGACTGCACAGCTAGTAAGTTGCAGAGCTGGGATTCCAATTCAGTTGGTCAGATTCATTAGACAAGTTATTAACCTGCAGGCTAGATTTTAGCCTTATCCTGGTTCACATGTATTTAAATATTCTGGCTGGAGGATACCCCACTAAGTATAAAATAGCTTTGAAATAAAGCTATTTCAAGGGAAGGTCTAAGAAGGTATCTGAAGCATCTAAATGAAGAAACTAGCGTTAGAAAACATACTGACAATTTTGTTTAGAATCATTTGGCTGTGCATTCCATTTCTTAAAGTTTGTAAATTTTCTTAAGAAAAAGAAAGAATAAAGAAGAAAGCCTCTGGCAACTTAAGTTTCACTCATTTCTGCTCCCTGACTTTTATTAGGTTACACCTGATTTATTTTAGTTTTCTCAGGTTATGGGACAATTGTTTATAGGATTGGTATGGTGTCTACTTAGTCTGCATTTGACAGGAGAAAGTATTTAAACTGCTCTTTTTGTTAGAGATGACAAAGAAAAAGACCCACTGTGTTGTAACCATAGGGTTGATGAAATTTATGACCTCTTTGAGTTAGTTTTAAAATGTAGCTTAAAAATTAGACATTATTTATTTATAAGAAATCACAAACATTTGAGGTTCACAAATAATTTGCCGAAGTGGCTTGGAGGAAGTCGTTTATGATTTTTTATTTTAAATAGGGCTCTGATGCTGCCTCTTTTCTCTCTGTCTTGGGCATTGGGGTGGTGCAAGTTATACTGGCCAGAGGTCCCTGAGACTGAAGCCTACTCTGGATACTTTTTTAGTGTTCATGTGGTTTAGCATCCTGCAGTGGTTTTGGAGTGAGTGCAAATTTAAGAGTAAAAAGCCAGTTCATAAGAGAGAAGCTTGTTCCTTGTTTGCTTTTCACCTGCTGCTGTGTAATGTTTAGCCTCTATTTGAGGTCATGTCCATAAGGCTTAGTGTCTCTGAGTAATCAATGAGGAAGAACAGTCTCATGGCAGGCTTGCCATGAGCATTTAATGAAGACTGCCCATGAAATCCCTGGCACTGGATTGGCTTGCCTTTTTTTTTTTTTCTTGAGATGGGGTCTTGCTCTGTCGCCTAGACTAGAGTACAGTGGTACAATCATGCCTTACTGCAGCCTCGAACTCCTAGGCGCAAGCCATCCCTCCTCCCACCTCAGCCTCTCGAGTAGCTAGGACTACCAGTGTGTGCCACCATGCCTGGCTAATTTAAAAAAATGTTTTTATAGAGACAGGGCCTTGCTTTGTTGCCCAGGCTGGTATCAAACTCCTTGCTGGAAGGGATCCTCCCACCTCAGCCTCCGAAAGCACTGGGATTATAGGCATGAGCCACTGCGCCCAGCCTGGATCACCATTCTTAACTGTAACCATCCTTTCCTTTCTTTCTTCCTCTTCAGTGACAAATAAAGTATCTTATTGGATGTGGGAGATTGGCATAGGAAGTTAGAGAATGACTTCCCAAAGTCACTCTTTTCTGTGGGAAGAGACCTAGAAATCCTGGTGTGAGAAGTAATTTGAGTGGATCAAGAACTTCTTGATTAAAGGATGGGTTTGTTTTCTTTTGTTGCATAATAAATTGCTACAAATTTAGCAAATTAAAACAACACTCATTTATTAGCTCTCAGTTCTGCAAGGCTGAAGTGAGCTGGCTTGCTATGCTCAGGGCATCAGGAAGCTCAGATCGAGGTGTCTCCTGACTCAGCCTTTACCTGAAGGCTCTGGGGAAGAATGCACCCCCAGGCTCATTCAGGTTGTTGGGAGAATCCAGTTGCTTGTAGCTGTCAGTCTGAGGTTCCTGTTTTCTCCCTGATATCAGCAGGGGGTTGCTCTCAGCTTTTCAAGGCTATCTGCCTGCCTTTTCCTGTGGCTCCCTCCCTCTTCAGGGCCTGCAGTGGTTTATCCAATGGAAGCTCTCTGACTTTTCCCTGGACACCAGTCTAAGAAAGCGCTCCACTGAGAACAGCACCAGTGATTAGGTCAGACTCAGAAATTAGAATCTCCTGTTCTGTTTTTTCAATTATGGTAGCCTGGTGTGGTGGTACATGCCTGTAGTCCTAGCTGTTCAGGAGACTGAGGCATGAGGATACCTTGAGCCCAGGGGTTAAAGGTTGCAGGGAGCTATACACCACTGCACTCTAGCCTGGGTGACAGAGGGAGACCTCATCTAAAAAAAATAAAAAAAATAAATGAATGAATAAAATAAATAACTTGTGGTAAGAACATGTAACATGGGATCATAAGATCTACTCTTTGAGCATATTTTTGAGTGTACCATATGTTATTGTTGATTATGGTAAAATATAGTACAGCAGATCTCTAGAACTTATCTTGGAGAACTGAAACTTTATAGCTGCTGATTAGGAACTCCCCATTTCCCTCTCCCTCAGCCCCGGCAACCATAATTCTATTCTATGCCTTCATGAGTTTGAATATTTTAGATGCTTTGTATAAATAGAATCATACGCTACTAGTCCTTTCATGTTGGACTATTTCACTTAACAAAATGTCCCCAAGGTTCACCCATGTTATCGCACATTGCAGAATTTCCTTCTCTTTAAAGGTGAATACATACACTGTATGTATATGCCACAGTTTCTTTATCCATTAATCTGTCCATGGACATTTTGGGCTTTTCTACATCCTGGTTGTTGTTAATAGTCCTGAAATAAATTTGGGAGTACTAATGGCTCTTCAGGATCCTGATTTCAATTTCTTTTTTGGATAAATACACCTAAGTGGGATTGCTGGATCATATGATGGTTCTGTTTTTAATTTTTTTGAGGAATCTCTATACTGTTTTCCATAATAGCAAAACCAATTTACATTCCCAACAGCAGTGTACAAGGGTTTCAGTGAGACTCTCCCACTCTTAAGGCCAACTGTGCCATCTAACAACATGGCAAAATCATGTTATGATCATAATTATGCTTATGATGATAGGCACATGATGATAAACGTAATCACAGGAGTGACACATCATCATAGTCACAAGTTCTACAGGATGTGGGATCTGGGGTGGGTAAGTGCATTTTTAAAATTCCACCCACCACCAGGGTCATCTCAGAATGCCTCCAAGTGCCCCTGCCCCTGTCTGAACCCTGCTGGAACAAGCCCAAGCTTGTACCGTTATTTGCTGGCCTGATGAACATCCTATTTCAGTAGTGATGGCTAATTTCATTTCATATTAAGGGATTTGTGGGCAGAAATTTTAGCTAAAGTATGATCATTGTATCTTGATGCCCAGAAAGGTGTGAGAGATTCTTAAAGATGATAGTAAACATATTAGAAAAGGAGCAATTACTGTTCTAGCTTTGTAGAACTGGTTGTATCCAGACTCTTAATGTGTATTACAGGTGAGACAAAGACATAATATGGGTTAGTGCATTGCTTATTTTATTGTGAGAAGGAGTCTATGGAACTGGGTCACTGGAATTTTTACAAATATAATTGAGATTATGGGTCATAAGTTAGAAGGTTGATTGGAATGGGCAAATGTAGCATTACCATGTTGATAGTTACCAAGTCCTAGGGCTACACAGCAAAAACAAAACCATTAGAAGCAGTTCTCCTAAGGCTATTGATTTTTTTTTTTTTTTTTTGAGTTTACCTCTTAAGGACTCCTCAGAGCCACTAGGCAAGGTCAGGCTGTAATTCATCTCTAGAAAGAGCACCTGATGGTTAAAATGGAGTCAATATCCATTACTTTATCATAGAGATAATCTCACAAAAGGGCACCTGTATCATTTAGGGTGCTTTGGTTGCAAGCAATAAAATTGGACTGCAGTTCACTTAAAGCAGAAAAGGAATTTATTATAAGGACATGAGGAAGCTCACAGACTCTAGTGGCAGGCCAGAAAACTGGGCTCAGAATAAAGATTGAGAGAGATAGAGGGTAGTTTTAGGGAGCAGGATCTACTATCTAACTACTGCCCTGTCTTTTCAGGGCATGTTGTAGAAAATGAAATAGAATCATGTCTCTGTCCTTGCACCATCCCAGTCAAAACCCAAAGTCCTTTGGAGAAAGGTCTGTGGGACAAGGACCCCCCAGGTCTGCACCTGATGGAGGGATAAATCCCTCAAAAGGACTCGGGATGCTATTACTAACCAAAGAGAGAATGAATAGATGCTGGGGGCAAAACTCTAAAGCAAAAACCTGATATTTACTGTAGAATCTCATGTTACTTAAAATGCTTTCTCAAAAACTATTCAAAAAATATATTGAGTGATAATTTAAAAAACACTTTGGCCTTAAACAGTAGTCTTTTATTGCTACACAACCGCTGTCTTAAATCACAGAAACCCCAAAGCCCTCCTCCCAGCTAGTGTTGAGTTAGAATATTTCAGGCATATTCTTATTTGCATAATATCAATGAAATCCTTTGACTAGTGTATAAGAAGGGTCCATTTAGCATATCATGATGAAAACGGATTGCCAAAAGAAAAAAAAAAACTGCAATCAAATACAGAGGAGCCAAAAATCATTGTCTGTTATCCCGGAGTCATGTTCACTGATTATTTATTTGTAAGGTGAATATAAACTACAAAAATAATCCTCATTCTATTTGTTGCATGATAATGGCTTTTAAAATGAACATTTGTGTCTAACATGAAAAAAACTTCTGTATCTAACAGTTTATGGGTAAGTGATCATGTTCTAATAGCATTGTATCAAAAGCTGCTTTTCTTTATAAACCCTTATATTTAATCCCTCCAACCAGCCAACAAGCCACAAGCTTCCCAGGGTATTAATTTAAGATTGAAGATAAAAAAGAGGCCAAAGTTAATGACATCAAAGAGAAAGCTCCTGAAAGAAGTAATAGTTTCAAAAAGATTTTGACTGTTTTATAAGACAAATACAAGCTGTTGTAGAAAGAATTGATATAAAATAAGGTTATTGCTTCTGGCTTATTCAAAATGATTTTTTTCTAGTTTATAACCTCAACTAATCTTGTAATAACATTTTAAAGTAAAATTTTAATGTGTACCTTGGGAATAACACTGACCAGTTTTACTATTAGATTGCAAAAAATGTTTTAAATATTGATAATGTAATTTTGTCAAGAGCAGGTCATCACTTTTGATAGCACAGAATTCTATACTTAAAATATGAGATTTCTAAATGGGTAAATACACAAAAAGGATTTTGTTGTGAGTGAGATAAAGTTTAAGATTTAATTGTGGTCTGGCAAGGAAATAATAGCATAAAACCACCAGGGAAATTCAAATATGATAATTTTGGTGAATGTTCTCAATTTTAAATAAAAATTTTTTAATGTAATGACTTTACCTATGGTGGGATTGAAGCAATACATTATTTATACATTTAATCTTATTTTGATTTACTCTAATTTATTTGATATCAGCAGCCTGTTAGATGATAATTTAAAAATCCGCTGCTACCATAGTTGCTTTAGGAAACCTTCCTGATGATAATTTTATTCTCTAGAATAATTTAAGTTTCCATTTAAAATGCGTGTTTCAACATTATAATGTGTTGGCAACAGAAGATGTTTATATATTCATGTAGAATGATGATTTCCTTAATGGACAGCAATACTGTACCTCATATTTTATGGTAAAGGAGATGGATTAAAATTACTTTTTACTACATGTACCTTCTATGTTTGCATGGAGCATAAACAAGGAGCTATAAGATTTTTTTTTTTTTTTTTTTTTTTTTTAAGATGGAGTCTCACTGTGTCACCAGACTGGAGTGCAGTGGTGCAATCTCGGCTCACTGCAACCTCCGCCTCCCGGGTTCAAGTGATTCTCCTGCCTCAGCCTCCCGAATAGCCAGGACTACAGGCACACGCCACCACGCCCAGCTAATTTTTGTATTTTTAGTAGAGACAGGGTTTCACCATGTTGGCCAGGATGGTCTCGATCTCTTGACCTTGTTATCTGCCTGCCTCGGCCTCCCAAAGTGCTGGATTACAGGCTTGAGCCACCGTGCCTGGTCAAGATAAAATTTTTTTAAAAATTAAAAACGTTCTCTAGTAGTGCCTTCATGGAGGCATACTGAGCATATGGTGTCATATTTTGTCACACTCTCACATATCTGCTAGTGTAAGCTACTTCCCAGCCTGGTAGCACTTTTGAAAGACTTACATTGGGCTTTTTGTGGCGGAAATAGGGAGCAGGGTTTGTTCTTTGTCTTTCTGAACCTGTTTTAGTGCCGCACACCCTCTCCTGATAGTGCCTGTGGCTTCTCTAAGGGAGCTTTATTCCTCAGAGAAGAAACCTCTGCTAGAAGAAAGGAGAGAGAATAATGGTGAAGGAAAGATTCTGTGGGGGAAATACACAAGGTGGTCCTTCCAGAAAAGCTGCTCAAACATCTGAAGCTTTTTTCTATGAGTATTGTTGGCCAATTGTTGGAGGACTGAGGCTTCTACCTTTTTTCCTGCAAAGGTTGAGGACAGGTTAGGTGTTGGGTAAAACTAAACCCCCGATGATGGCCTTCAGGAGTATTCCAAGGTCAGCATGTGATGGAGAGAGAAGAGTTGTGGAAGAAGACTTTATGCCCAAGACTTTGGGAAGAGAGGAGTCCAGGCCCTTTCCAGGGATTTGCTGTAAGGTGACACCTGGTCCCCCTCTGGCATCTCTCATCCCGTGCTTTTGACTTTTGTTGGAACATCCGGCACAGTTGGTTGTGGCCAACTTGTCAGGAATAAATTTATTCCTGGTATTTGATTTTGTCAACCAGGGAAGATTTATGAGATAGAGCTGCTGTCTGGATATCCCTTAGAAGGGGACAGTGCTCCTGGTGGCCTGGGTGGCTTCTTGCCTCTCTAGTGCTGGAAGAAACCCTCAGCTCTGGTGACTGTGAGGGAGGTTTCAGCAACTAAATGCAAAATAGCATACTGATCTAGCTTTCAGTAATTTCAGGGGTTACTCATTAAGTGTTTATTTTGTGTCTGTAGTCCAAACAGGATCTCAGCTAGGAATATGGCATGTCTTGTTCTTAAGGATCTCATTATAATATGGAAGAAAATAGGATAGGTATATAGGTAATTCAAGTATAAATGCCACATAAATGGGATATAAAGTAACTGGGATTCATGGAAGAAAGAACTACATCCTGGTTGAGGGGATTTGAAAAAAAGTTTGTATCAATCAATCAAAAACTTTGTGTCAATGCAGAGAAGATAAGTTAAAGAAGATGGAGCAGCTGTAGAAGTCCCTGAGTTCTAGGCAGTGTCACCTCAGACTGTTCAGGATTGGACTCAAAGGGCTGGAAAGGTCTCATGCACGTCAGGCGCACGGGGCCCTTGGAGCCACAGTAGCAATGCCCTCCCTTGGCCCACCCCACATCTCTTTGAGCTGGCTTTTGGATTTTCTCCTCACCAAGGAAAGATGCTGATCTCCTCATACTTAGGAAATACTCCACAAATGCTTTTAAAATTCCAATGACATCTACACTAGGGTTACAGTTAAGCCCTATGGCCTTCTGCTCATTTTTTAATCAACTTGATCTCAGGCCTGAAAGTAACCAGGATGTTCGTGTGTACTGTTCTTCCATGAGGTAATTAATTGAATGAGCAGGATGAATGGGAACTTGAAATTAACAATGAGCCGTTGAAAAAATAAGCAACAAGTAATAATTGCTCCGTTAATGGACTTTCCTTGTCTGTTGACATCACTGTCTTTATTCTTATTTATTGCACTCGTTAAGATGGTAGTAAGTATTATCTTTTAATTTTTTAAAAATAATATTCTTAATTCATATTGGTGGTTTACATTGTTTTTACTGAATAATGTGCCTTCCTACAAAGGGCTTGACATGAAGGTGATAAATCATTATCCTTTATCACTCATTGCTCTATTTACATTATCTTTTACATTCAGGTTCCTTAGGCATTTATAGTGTATAAAGAGACTATTGTGTGGACACTTTGTTTTTTTAAAAAGTATCATCAGAAATCAAAGGAGGGATCCATTTGCCAAATGGGCACCATCAAGACCTTTTAATAACAGCTACAGAAATCCATCTCATTCAGTAGCAAATCTTGAATTGTGATAGATGATCTGTATATCATTGAAGCTACAGAAAGCTAGACTTCTCTGTTACCTACCGTTCCTGTCTAGAAGAGCACATGTAAATACACGAAGTTTCACAATGGCTCTCTTGCTAGTCACAGGTGGTCACTAGCGTGCAGCAGAAGCTGCATTTCTGTAAGGTAATTCGTTAGTTGCTTGGAATGGTTTTCTTAAAAGAAATTATGTTTTAAACTGTAGTTAGGTTCTGAGGTCAGCTTTCAAGGTACATATTTAACCATTGTGTATTCTTCCATTGCTCTACTTTATATGTTATTTACATTATTATACATATCACATTATTTTATACTTTCTTTTATTTGTTGGAATGACTTACTGGGCTGAGAGTACCTTATGAACAGGGACAGTGTGTCTTAAAAAGTGCTCAGGCCTATTCTTGGCAAATATGATTTGTTAGGTATTTTTTAAGTGAATGAAAGTTGACATTTAATAGGTTCTAGAGAACTATATGTCTAATAAGTGTTTTCAAGAGAGAAGTTTATTCAGAATTTCAAGTCTGAAAGCCAGGAAATATTCCTGGCATATATAAATTGAAGAATGTCTGCAAGTGATATAGTTCAGTACTTTAAAATTGTGGTTGTTACCTAAAGTTCATTAACTCTTACTGCCTTGATAAAGCTCTTCAGGGAAAGCCTAACATTTCTTCAGCTACGTAGTTATCAGAAATAAAGAGTTAGTACTGAGCTTCAGGGCAGGCCTTCTTCAAGTGTATACTTCTTTTCTGATTCAAAGAGAAATTAAATTATTATTATATGTATGTTGAGTTCTTTGGGTTTTTTTTGAATTTTAATGGAATGTGAAACATGCCATTACAATAGATTTCAAAAGCTTAGTCCTGTAACACAGAAAAATATTTACCTTTTTTCACTATGGAGGTGAGTGTATTTCTGAGATGCCACATCTTGACTAAGTAATTTTTAAAAGAGAATTATTCAGTAAATATTTTGATTTTACTTTTTTGTATTTTTAAGACCTTGAATTATTCTCACCAACTTCTTTATAGGGAAATAAATGTAAATCAGAGTGCTTTTGCGTTTGGAAATATTGGAAGCAAAAATTCCAAAATGTTTTATGTTGAACATATGAGAACAGCATGGAAATTTGTGAGCAGTGCTTTAAATAAAAACCTGAATCATATTATATGTCTATATTTTGAGATTTAAATCTCTGTTAAACTAGCCCCATTCTGACTGCCAGGCATTTGGGGAGACACCATGTCTTAATTTTCTCTTATCTCAAGTGACACTCACAGAGCCTGGTACCTAATAGAGCTACCAATGTTCGTGGGAGGAGTGGATTATGAAAACTGACTTTGGCATGTTGAAGACCAAATTCAGTATCTCGGTGCCTTTTCTTTCTGGGATATTATATCTCATATAGTCCTAACCGCATATTAAAATCAGTGATGGTACCTTTGATCAGCCTGAGGATATTAAATAGCTTTAAAAAGTCAGAGCGTGAGGCTAGGCACCATAGTTTACACCTGTAATCCCAGGACTTTGGTACTTTGGGAGGTTGAGGCAGGAGGTTCTCTTGAGTCCAGGAGTTCGAGACTGGCCTGGGCAACATAGTGAGACCCTGTTTCTGAAACAGAAAAAAAAAACAAAAACAAAACAATTGGTCATGGTGGCACATGCTTATAGTCCAAGCTACTCAGGTGGCTGAGGTGGGAGGATATCTAGATCCCAGGAGGTTGAGGCTACAGTGAGCCAAGTCACAGCACTACTCTCCAGCCTGGGTGACAGTATGAAACCTTTCTTAAAAAACAGTGTATTAGAGTGTGGATAGCAGAACATTTTAATGGGATTAAAAAATGTATTCCTATAATGGTATTATTAAGGAGCCACCAACATTTTTATTTTGAATGATTATGTGAAACAGTTGGATAATTAGAAATTTTTCAGTGGTTCGTGAAGCCAACCATGCTTATTCTTGAGTTCCTTGGATGAATGCTGCTATAGTCACAAAGTCCTATCTTCCTCTGTTTTCACTGGTTTAAATCAAATCATTGTTTTTCTAACATGCCATACCTCGTGTCCACCACAATGTATGGATTACCTGATGATTGGAGAGAAATGCAGTGACTCTGGAAATGGCATTATTGTGTTGTATATATGCATGAGAGATTTGGGTGAGAGATGGTACATTTATCCTTCCTTAATTAACTTGCCAATGAGAAAGAGAGAGTTCAAGAACAAAACCTTGAAAGTTATGGAAGAATCTGAAAATGATGTCCTGGAATTAGTTTGCTTATATTTTGGGAGTAATTTTTCAGGGGTACTGAATTTCACGTGAGCATCTTACCAAATGCTTACATGTTGTGTAGCACTAATGTAAACACTGTAAATGGTCACTCTCTGAAGATCAATTATGATGACTGTGGCTAGCAGGCTGAGTTGGACTGCAGACCAGCCTGCCTTGACATTGCTTATTTTATTCTTACGTGAGGGAGACTGACCTACATGAATGTGTTTTTATACAAAGATTAACAGGTGACATTGGAGGGGTACTACTTGATGAACACTCCACATGCGGGATCTTATTTTTCTTACCATCCTTATGAAGGTAAGAGCTGTTCTCATCCACTGTTACATAGGCCTCATTTGATGTAACTTGTCCACAGTCTCACAGTCAGTATGTGGCAGAATAGGATTGGAAACCAGACCATTCGATCCCAAAGACCTACCTTCCTACTATTTAATAATGTCCTCCTGTTCCAGAAATATGCAAAAGCCAATGACAAGACATAAACAGGAACATATGGTAAATTGGTAACCAGTAACATATGCCTAATATTTGATAACTTCTAAGGTAATTCACTCCTTCTGCCAAAAAGATGTATTGACTACCTACCATGTGAAATGCTGTGTGGAGTATATACAAGTCCCACTTAGGTTCTTGGTTCAGGGACTGAGTTGGGTGTAATAGAAGCCATCTGTAATATCAATGAAGAACTCTCCTACAAAGTGGGAGATTGCTGCTATTAAAAGACTGAAGAAGAGAGTAAATACACTTAAGGAAAATCTGGGAAGACATCGTGGAGGAAGCTGGATTTGCACTGGGCTTGGGAAGGCCAGGAAGTTACCTGAGATGCAGACACAGGGTGGGGTTGGGGCACTGGGGTGAAGGAAGGTGAGACAGCTATGAACAGTCGTAGGGAAAGGAAGAGATAGGACTGGTGTTTTAAAAAATGGGAACTGTAGTGTGAATGAATCGTAATAGAGCAATTCTGTGGCGCCGTATCTGAGCAAGCCTTGGTACCTGACTACTACTCAGTAGGCCATGGGGTGTCACAGAAATCCTTGGAGTCATGTTGCTTTCTGCCATGCCAGTGAAGTGATCAAGTGTGACACAAGCAATCACAGAAGCCTGGTCATCTGCATTCTGGCAGTGTGGTCTACTCCAGGCCTAATGACACCTCTGTTTCTGTTACCTTTCCCTTGTATTGTCAACTTCTCTTAAACTTGAGGACTCACCAGCCCTAGAATGGAGGAGGGGAGTGTGTTAGTCTTAATGAATTCCATGTGTCTCATGTTTCTAAGTCACTTTCCATTTCATGAAACATTGTGAGAAATTACTGGTGTGTAATGATGACTCTGCCTCATACAGAGGAATGCTTTTGAACATACTGCTTTTGAATTTGATTAGGTGTAGACAGGCAATAGTAGGAAACGTAGGAAACTCCCTTCCTTCCTTCCTTCCTTCCTTCCTTCCTTCTTTCTTTCCTTTTCTCTTCTCTTCTCTTCTCTTCTCTTCTCTTCTCTTCTCTTCTCTTCTCTTCTCTTCTCTCTTCTCTTCTCTTCTCTTCTCTTCTCTTCTCTTCTCTTCTCTTCTTTCTCCTTTCTTTTTTCTTTTCTTTTCTTTTTTTTCTTTTCTTTTGACAGAGTCTCACTCTGTTGCCCAGGCTGGAGTGCAGTAGTGTGATCTTGGCTCACTGCAACCTCTGCCACCCGGGTTCAAGCAATTCTCCTGCCTCAGCCTCCTGAGTAGCTGGGATTACAGGTACCCACCACCACACCTGGAAAATTTTTGTATTTTTAGTAGAGACAGAGTTTCACCATGTTGGCCAGGCTGGTCTTGAACCCCTGAACTTAGGCGATCCACACACCTCGGCCTCCCAAAGTTCTGGGATTACAGGCATGAGCCGCCGTGCTGGCTGGAAACCCCTTTCCACAGCCATATAAAATATCTATAGAAGGACCAAGATTTAAGAATGGGTGAATGTATTCATGAAACATTTATAGCTCTTCTAGAGAATGTGGGGTCAGGATCAATATATTTAAAACAATATTTTTAAAATTGAAGTTAAAAAAAAAGTAAAAAGAAAGAAACAGAAACAAAGCTTTATTGAAGGCTTACTGACGACTTACTACAGGCTTACTTAGCTCCTGTGTTAAGTCTTTCCTATGCACTTTCCCATTTAATCCTGACAGTCGCCATGAGAAGGAGGGCTTGTTGTTATCCCCGTTTCGCAGATGAGGAAACAGAGGTTTAGAATGTGATTGACTGATATTGTGTAACTGTTCAGTGGCAAAGTCAGGCTTGAACACAGCCTGGCTTCACTCCCCATGCCGCAGTTTTCTAACATCTCCCGTAAGTGGGGCTTCGGCTCGTAATGCCAGTAAAATCACTTACCAAGCAAACCTACAAACCGGAAAGGAGTCCCAGGTCGTTTATATTCTTTCTGACAGAAAAATGTATGCTTTAGATGTAAGACTGGTTTTGGTAATACTTTGCTCCTTTTGATTTTGTCTACATGAATACAATGCAGCGTATGGTTTGGGTTTCTTCGAGTCACTAGAGATGGGCTGCCTCACAATCATTTGTGCTATTGCATCTCATGCTGATCAATGGACCACTTATTGCTTAGATGGGTTTGCTGGGGATGTTGGGGTCTACCGTCTTGCAGTTATTTCTGAAAGTTTTAAGTGCATTCAGCCACACATGCTATTCAGTAAGTTTACAACAATTTGCTCAATCTTTCTGTGCATCATTTTATAACTTTAGAGCTTTAAAAAATGCCCTTGTCTGTTTTTGACATAGAGTTATTTTCTGTTTACGTGGTATTCTTGTTTAGCTTTCATCTACCTCAGAAGGCTTTCATATAAAATTATCTGCTCTGTTGGCTTCTGCAGAGTTAGCAGGAAGAGTGGCACTTAGTGCCAGGCTGCATATTAAGGTAGTTCAAGTGGTATGGCCCAAAACTGATGGCCACCCTCCTGTCAAAGTGTGGTCTCCACTTTGTATCATCCACAAAGCAGTTGGATTTTGATTGGAATATTGACATTGTTCTCATAATCATTTAAAGATAAACGGGCTAAAAATCTTGCATAAATTCTGTGTTGTAAAATTTATTCTTTTGAAAGTTCCTTTCTCGGTGCCATAGATGACACTGATAGCATTATTAATACTTCAGTATTCTAGTGTCAGAAATCATTTGATGTCAGTTTAATCCCTTTAATGGTTAATGTCAGCATTTTAGCATGAACGTTTAAGTGTCCCCAAAGATTGGGTTGATTATTCTTCATCAAGGAGGCTCATTTTAAAGTCAAGAAAATGGCTCACTTGTACTATCAGCTATGCCTTTTCAGGGTTTTTTCTTCTTTAAATCAAATCATTATAACTTACTATGCTGACACTGAGTTATAGATCTATTTTGACTTACTTTATTTCTTAATAAGATCATAAGAAATCTTTTTGCAAATTAGGCCTTTGGAAAATGAAAACAATCTCATATTTCTGTGATTCTAACAATATGCTTAAATCTTAGTGCATGGCATCTAAATTTAAATTTTTGTAGAAACAGGTTTCCAGAGTGTATTTTCATGTTTTCTTGTATGATACTCTGTTGTATTTATATCACAGATAATTACTTGAATCAGATTTGTCACTTTTCTGGCATATTTTGAAATAGCCATACATAGAAATGTGGAAATATTTCATTAGCTATAGAGGTGCAAATGTACCATATAAGAATTATTTGAAAACTTATGTGCATTCTGAGTATCCGTACAGGGCTTGGGAACAACAGGCCACATGTGGAGTTTGGTGGTAGACTGCTATTGTTTCAAGGGGCTAGGATGAGATTTTGTTGTAGACAACTTCAGTTCATCCAGCAGGTACACTGAACCACTCATGTCTTCCACAGTGCCCTCTCTGTTCTTGCATGTTCCTCTGCCATACAGCTCACGAACTATTTGTGCACATTTTTTTGTTAACACATCAAACTTGACTACAACAGAACCAAATGACACATAGTATTCTGTGTTTTCATAGCTTCCAGTTCATGCTGATCATCCTATTGCTGGGTTTTTGTTTATGCACATTTTTATGCAGGGCCTGTTGATGGGGGTGTCTTTATTGTGTGGGTTTTATGTTTGCAGATGATCCATAGAAACACAAACAAGAAATTGTAGCAGCAGTATTTCATTCCTAAAGCTGAATGATGTCAGGCATAATTACTGAAACTAACATCTGGAGTGGTTTATTAAAGGGAAACCTGCCAAGATTGTTAGCATATACCAAACAGCATTATCCATATGTGCCATTTTATCACTATTGAATGTCGGGGTGTGTTAGTATGAAGGGAAATGAATAAAATCCGCAAAGGATCACTACTAACACATTATCTTCCCAGAACTGGTTTTAGTTTAGCTCGATGAAGCAGTTTGCCGGAGATTTTCAAAATTGTGCCCATCACCCATCTGGAGGGTTTCTGCATACCTCGGTACCTGGTTATTTGGTCTTGTTAGAATTAAAATGTACCCCTTCAGGAAAGTCCTCTTGAATTCTTTTTTTATGCTCCTGAATCCTAGACTATAAACAAACAAGCAAACAAACAAACAAGATATCAGATATTAATTGAGGACCCACTGTTCAGTCTTGTTGAAAACTTGGCACACATGCTTGAGGAGTTTAATAGGGGTCTTGTCCAGTAGGGTGATGAAAGAACACTATTGTGTGATTGTCAGATTTCTTGAAGTAGTACTGAATTACTACTTTCACTCTTTTCCTTAGAAGACATCTCAGTGGTTGAATAGAGAGTCTTAAGGCAGCGAGGTGATCCTTGTCAAACTATGAGAGGTTCAATCCTTATGAGTAATATAGTTCTAATAATCTTGCCATTTAGCTTATTTACAGAGTAATCTAGAGAAGCTACACCAACCTGGCATGGTAAATGTTGTCTTCCTTAGGCACAAATAGAGGCTGTCATGCCAGTCTACATTCTGTACATGGAGACGGAGGTGGAATTCATAGTTCTTCAAAAATCATACTAGGACAGTTTTTGATACAATGGAAAAGAAAGTGTTCTCCAGAAAATGCTCCGAAGTTCTCCTTTGTGCCAATTATTGCCAAGTGGTAAAAACTGAAAGGCAAATGACATTGCTGTCATTTGGTTCTGTTGTAGTCAAGTTTGATGTGTTAACAAAAAAAAATGTGTACAAATAGTTCGTGAGTTGTATGGCAGAGGAACATGCAAGAACAGAGGGGACACTGTGGAAGACATGAGTGGTTCAGTGTGCTTACTGGATGAACTGAAGTTGTCTACAACAAAATCTCATCCTCACCCCTTAAAACAACAGCAGACTACCACCAAACCCCACATGTGTCCTGTTGTTCCCTAGCCCTGTACTGATTCTCCATTTCTAAATTCTGCACCAATACAGTGGCTCCACAGCTGCTACTGAATATCTAGCAATAGACACCCTGTTCTTAAATGGCTCTGGAGGTGAAGTTTCCATTACTTGTTTTTTGTTTTGTTTTTTTCCTGTAACAGCTTTTCAGAGAAATACCATTTGGCTCAATTTACTCATCATCCTAATCTTAGAATTTCCATGTTTTACATAGTTCAATTTAGTAAACCTCTCAATTTATATCATTACTTTATCAATCCAGCATCATGATAAAAGGAAGATGTATCACATGAATAAAATTTTCTTGGATGATGGAAACTTACCTCATTAAGTACAAAATATTTCATTTTATGGGATAATTGCCTAAAATATATTACTGTTTCAGGCTTCTAAGATCTTAGTGCCATCATTATTTTCTGAGTGTATATCTAGAAGTGGAATTCATAGGTGTTAGAATATGCATTTGTTTAACTTCAGTAACACAAGCAGTTTTCCAATGTGATTGTAAAAATTTTACTCCCTCAACAGTGTAAGAGTGTTTTGGTTTTTGCACATATTACTAACACTTCGTCTGTCATTTTCATTTTCTCCATTCTGGTGGTGATGTGGTATTGTCACATTGTGGGGCTGGTTAACAATTCCCTGATGACTGGTGAAGCACCTTTCTTATATTATTGGGCATTTGGGTATCTTTGTTTGAAGGATCTATTCAAGTATTTTTTGCATATTTTCATTGAATAGCCTATCCTTTAAATCAGGGGTCCCCCAGTACCAGTCCTTGGACTGTTAGGAACTGGGCTGCACATCAGGACGTGAGTGGCAGGCCGGGGAGCATTACTGCCTGAGCTCCGCCTCCTGTCAGATCAGTGGCAGCATTAGATTCTCATAGGAGCATGAACCCTTTTGTGAACTGTGCATATGAGGGATCTAAGTTGTGCACTTGTTATGAGACTCTAACCAATGCCTGATGATCTGAGGTGGAACAGTTTCATCCCATGGAAAAATTGTCTTCCACGAAACCAGTCCCTCATGCTGAAAAAGTTGAGGACTGCTGCTTTAAATACTCATTAGGGTAGTTTCTTTATATTTGGAAATAAGTCCTTTGTCAGATATACTTATTGAAAATATATTTTTCTACTTGCTAGGTTGCATTTTCACTCTGTTAATGATGTTGTTTAATAAAGAAAAGCTATTAATTTATTTTTATTTATTTATTGTTTGAGATGGGGTCTCACTGTGTTGCCCAGGCTGAAGTAGAGTGGTGAGATCTCAGCTCACTGCAACGTCTGCCTCCCAGGTTCAAGTGATTCTCCTGCCTCAGCCTCCTGAGTAGCTCGGACTACAGCCAAGTGCCACCACACCTGGCTAATTTTTGTGTTTTTTAGTAGAGACAGGGCTTCACTATGTTGGCCAGGCTGGTCTCGAACTCCTGACCTCAGGTGGTCTGCCCGCTTCAGCCTCCCAAAGTGCTGGGATTACAGGTGTGAGCCACTGTGCCTGGCCAAAAGCTATTAATTTTAATAGAGTCTAACTTATAAGTTTTTTTTTTAATAGTTAACATTTTCTGTGGCCTGTTTAAGATTTTTTAGCCTATGCCAGGGTTACAAAGGTACTCTGATTTTCTGTGAACACTTTATTCCTTTATTTTTCACATTTATATTTGCAATCCATCTGGATTTGGTTTTTGTGAATTGTATGAGGTAGGGTCAAGCTGCCTTTCTTCCACATTCAATTGATCCAACACCACTTATTGAAAAGAGCATCCTTTCCCTCATTGCACTACAGGGTCACTGTTGCCATACATCACTCTATTATGCTGCCTTTGTAATGGAAAACTATAATGAGGACTTCCAGAAGTTTGTATATGTCACAAGTTTTGCTTCTTAAAAATGTATGTGTTAGAATATGCTCTCAGAGTCAGTTAATGTGGAACTCCCTGTCTTGGCATGCCAACATGAAAATAATAGATAAAATATTTTATAAAGATAAATATGTATCTGAGATTGAAAATAAGGAAAAAAAAAATCTTTAGGTACCAAGAATGAAGTTAAGACTCTCAGTGCTGAGAGAGACTGCATCCACCTAGGTGATAAGGTGACTGGACCCAGTAAACCCTTTGTGTGCTGGGGGGTTTTATGCCTTGTAGAATCCAGGGTGAGCAAGATTTGGGTACCCTACATAACATTCAGTAGCCAGGAAAGGGTTATTGGATTGCTAGACTCTGCCTGCTGGCAAAAGGATGAGCTGTAGAAGCTGAAGTCCTAGGCAGTAGATATAAAGAAGACAAATTAGGGGGCATCAAATCTTCTAGATTGTGCAATGCATGGATTTGGAATTGAATTTTTCCTCTAATTATTCTAGGGAAACCCTGGGCTAAGAAACTAATATAAAACCTGATGAGGTAGTCTGTAGTCACACTGGGGTGAGGTAGAGGCAACCACAAAATTATTCTTAAGAATGCCTCCCAGGCGCCTGGAAGATGAAACTTTCTGGTGAAGATGAGCTCATGATAAAAATTTAGGTTGGGTGCAGTGGCTCATGCCTGTAATCTCAGCACTTTGGGAGGCTGAGGGAGGAGGATTGCTTTAGCTCAGGAGTTCGAGACTAGCCTAGGCAATATGGCGAAACTCATCTCTACAAAAAATACAAAAATTATCTGGACATGGTGGTGTATGCCTGTACACCCAGCTAAGTGTGAGAATTGCTTGAGCCCAGCAGACGGAGGTTGCAGTGAGCTGAGATTGCACCACTGCACTCCAGCCTGGCAACAGAGCCAGAGCCTATCTCAAAAAAAAAAAAAAAAAAAAAAAAAAGCCGTGTGCAGTGGCTCACACCTGTAATCCTAGCACTTTGGGAGGCCTAGGCAGGCGGATCATGAGGTCAAGAGTTCAAGACCACCCTGGCCAACATCGTGAAACCCCATCTCTACTAAAAATACAAAATTTAGCTGGGCATGGTGGCACGTGCCTGTAGTCCCAGCTACTTGGGAGGCTGAGGTAGGAGAATCGCTTGAACCCGGAAGGTCAAGGTAGCAGTGAGCTGAGATCGCACCACTGCACTCTAGCCTGGGAGACAGAGCCAGACCATATCTCACAAAAAAAAAAAAAAAAAAGCCGGATGTGGTGGCTCATGCCTGTAATCCCAGCACTTTGGGAGGCTGAGGTGGGTGGATCACAAAGTCAAGAGTTTGAGACCATCTTGGCCAATGTGATGAAACCCCATCTGTACTAAAAATACAAAATTTAGCTGGGCATGGTGGTGCGTGCCTGTAGTCCCAGGTACTCCAGAGGCTGAGACAGGAGAATCGCTTGAACCTGGGAGGTGGAGGTTGCAGTGAACTGAGATTACGCCACTGTACTCCAGCCTGGCAACAGAGCAAGACTTGTCTCAAAAAAAAAAATAATAATAATAATAAAGCATATTCAGGAGAGAGGAAGACTATTATGAGCTTTCAAAGATAATAAGCAGGTAAGTAGCAAAAAATGATGGACTTCCTACAGACTATTTTTTATTATTATACTTTAAGTTCTGGGATACATGTGCAGAACGTGCAGGTTTGTTACATAGGTATACACGTGCCATGGTGGTTTGCTGCACCCATCCACCCGTCATCTACATTAGGTATTACTCCTAATTTCCCCCTAGTCCCCCACCCCCTGATAGGCCCTGGTGTGTGATGTTCCCCTCCCTGTGTCCATGTGTTCTCATCATTCAACTCCCATTTATGAGTGAGAACGTGTGGTGTTTGGTTTTCTGTTCCTGTGTTAGTTTGCTGAGAATGATGGTTTCCAGCTTCATCCATGTCGCTGCAAAGGACATGAACTCATCCTTTTTTATGGCTCCATAGTGTTCCATGGTGTATATGTGCCACATTTTCTTTATCCTGTCTGTCATTGATGGGCATTTGGGTTGGTTCCAAGTCTTTGCTATTGTGAACAGTAAACATATGTGTGCATGTGTCTTTATAGTAGAATGATTTATAATCCTTTGGGTGTATACTCAATAATGGGATTGTTGGGTCAAATGGTATTTCTGCCTCTAAATCCTTGAGGAATCGCCACACTGTCTTCCACAATGGTTGAACTAATTTACACTCCCACCAACAGTGTAAAAGCATTCCTATTTCTCCACATCCTCTCCAGCATCTGTCAGTTCCTGACTTTTTAATGATAGCCATCTAACTGGCGTGAGATGGTATCTCATTGTGGTTTTGATTTGCATTTCTCTAATGACCAGTGATGATGAGGGTTTTTTCATATGTTTGTTGGCCTTATAAATGTCTTCTTTTGATAAGTGTCTGTTCATATCCTTCACCCACTTTTTGATGGAGTTGTTAGTTTTTTTCTTGTAAATTTGTTTAAGTACTTTGTAGATTCTGGATATTAGCCCTTTGTCAGATGGATAGATTGCAAAAATTTTCTCCCATTCTGGAGGTTGCCTCTTCACTCTGATGATAATTTCTTTTGTTGTGCAGAAGCTCTTTAGTTTAATTAGATCCCATTTCTCAATTTTGGCTCTTGTTGCCATTGCTTTTGTTGTTTTAGTCATGAAGTCTTTGCCCATGCCTGTGTCCTGAATGGTGTTGCCTAGGTTTGCTTCTAGGGTTTTTATGGTTTTAGGCCTCACATTTATGTCTTTAATCCACCTTGAGTTAATTTTTTAATAAGGTGTAAGGAAGGGGTCCAGTTTTAGTTTTCTGAATATGGGTAGCCAGCCAGTTTTCTGAATATGGGTAGCCATTTATATTAAATAGGGAATCCTTTCCCCATTTGCTGTTTTTGTTAGGTTTGTCAAAGACCAGATTGTTGTAGATGTGTGGTATTATTTCTGAGGCCTCTGTTCTGTTCCATTGGTCTATATATCTGTTTTGGTACCAGTACCATGCTGTTTTGGTTACTGTAGCCTTGTAGTATAGTTTGAAGTCAGCTAGTGTGATCCCTCCAACTTTGTTCTTTTTGCTTAGGATTGTCTTGGCTCTTTTTTGGTTCCATATGAAATATTGAAGTAATTTTTTTTCTAATTCTGTGAAGAAAGTCAATGGTAGCTTGATGGGGATATCATTGAATCTGTAAATTACTTTGGGCAGTATGGCCATTTTCATGGTATTGATTCTTCCCGTCCATGAGCATGGAATGTTTTTCCATTTGTTTGTGTCCTCTCTCATTTCCTTGAGTAGTGGTTTGTAATTCTCCTTGAAGAGGTCCTTCACATCCCTTGTAAGTTGGATTCTTAGGTATTTTATTGTCTTTGTAGCTATTGTGAATGGGAGTTCTCTCATGGTTTGGCTCTCTGTTGGTCTATTATTGGTGTATAGAAATGCTTGTGATTTTTGCACATTGATTTTGTATCCTGAGACTTTGCCGAAGTTGCTTATCAGCTTAAGGAGATTTTGGGTTGAGACGATGGGGTTTTCTAAACATACAATCATGTCATCTGCAAACAGAGACAATCTGACTTCCTCTCTTCCTATTTGAATACCCTTTATTTCTTTCTCTTGCCTGATTGACCTGGCCAGAACTTCCAATGATGTGTTGAATAGGAGTGGTGAGAGAGGGCATCCTTGTCTTGTGCCGGTTTTCAAAGGGAATGCTTCCAGCTTTTGCCCATTCAGTATGATATTGGCTGTGGGTTTGTCATAAATAACTCTTATTATTTTGAGATACTTTCCATCAATACCTAGTTTATTAAGAGTTTTTAGCATGAAGGGGTGTTGAATTTTATCAAGGGCTTTTTTTGCATCTATTGAGATAATCATGTGGTTGTTGTCATTGAGTCTGTATATGTGATGGATTACATTTATGGATTTGCATATGCTGAACCAGCCTTGCATCCTAGGGATGAAGCCAACTTTATCGTGGTGGATAAGGTTTTTGATGTGCTGCTGGATTTACTTTGTCAGTATTTTATTGAGGATTTTCGCATCGATGTTCATCAGGCATATTGGCCTGAAATTTTCTTTTTTTGTTGTGTCTCTGCCAGGTTTTGGTATCAGGATGATGCCGGCCTTAAAAAATGAGTTAGGGAGGATTCCCTCCTTTTCTATTATTTGGAATAGTTTCAGAAGGAATGGTACCAACTCCTCTTTGTACCTTTGGTAGAATTCGACTGTGAATCCGTCTGGTCCTGGGCTATTTTTGGTTGGTAGGCTATTAATTACTGCCTCAATTTCAGAACTTGTTATTGGTCTATTCAGGGATTTGACTTCTTCCTGGTTTAGTCTTGGGAAGGTGTATGTGTCCAGGAATTTATCCATTTCTTCTAGATTTTCTAGTTTATTTGTGTAGAGGTGTTTATAGTATTCTCTGATGGTAGTTTGTATTTCTGTGGGATCAGGGGTGATATTCCCTTTATCATTTTTTATTGTGTCTATTTGATTCTTCTCTCTTTTCTTCTTTATTAGTCTGGCTAGTGGTCTCTCTAACATTAGATGACAGAAGACATCGAAATTTGAAGTGCAAAGAGAAAATAAGTGTTAACCTAGAATTTTGTATCAAGCTGAATTATCACTGGGGATTAAGGATGAGTATATTTTAAAACATGAACAGAAATATGGTGTCTTTATATCAATAGGCAATGAACATAATTCTAATTCAGAGATAAAAATTTAAATAATAATTGTTTACTTATTTAAATCTGTGAAACTGAGAAAGATTGAAACACCTAGTAAACAGTCTTGTTGACAAGGATCTTGGGACATAGAACAACTTCACACTTAGCTGGGAGGTTTACATTATTCCATTTTTAGAGAAAAAGTGACAAAGGCCTTAAAATTATGTGAGGCCTTTGAACCTGTAGTTTCACTATGTAATATATTCTGAGGAAATAATATTTAAGTATTTAGCTACCGAGTGAGTTTAAAAGCTTGAATTTGAAAATAAAGTAAATGTAAAACATAGGGTGATGGGTGAAATAAATTGTTAAATCCATTTAATAGAATTACTGTACAGTCACTAGAAACAAATTTTTGCAACATGTCATTTGATAAGAAAGAATATGTTCGATGAAATATATCAAACGAAAAATAAGTACGAATTGTGAATAGCATGACCTACTTTTACAATAAGTATTTATATCTAAAATATTTGAAAATATCTACCCATTTATCTATCTAGCTAGCTAGCTAGCTAGCTATCTTTCTGTCTCTCTCTATCTCCCTATCTGCCTCTCTCTCTCTCAAAGTTTTAATGGTGGTTGTACTTTGGTGTTAATATTGTATAGTTTTCAAATATTATTCTTCATTGTCTATGTTTTATTATTTTTCTAAAGTTAGATTATAATGTTATACAAGAAGAGAAGAAACCTCATGTTGGAGAAACACAAACCATTGTCATTGTTATTATGTAGTATTGAATATATGCATTGACTTTACAGTGTTGTTGATAGACAGAACCCTGTCTGCTGTGTTGGTTCATAGTTTTTTTGTCGATTTGAGGGGTTAAGATGAATTTCTTTCTTTATCTCTCTTTCTTTCATTCTTTCTTCTTTACTTTCTTTCTTTTTCTCTTTTCTTTTGAGATGATGTCTTGATATGTTTCTCAAGCTGGCCTCAAACTCTTGGACTCAAGTAGTCCTCCTGCCTCAGCCTCCTGAATAGCTGAAACTACAAGCGCTTTGCTCTAAGATGAAGTTATTTCTGTGTTTTCAAGTCCACTAGATATTTTTCATGTTTTTCTTACAGTTTCTTTAGTAACCCAAATGATACATATATATGTGTATGATGATATATATATAGTGATTTATATATATATAAAAGGTAACATACCATATATATAAATCTATATATTTATATATAATATACATACATCTATATATTTATATATAATATATATACTATACTATAATATAAAACATACTATATATGTGTGTGTATATATATAGAGAGAGAGAGTATGATTTTTGTTACCTTTTAAAATAGTTCTTTTAGATTCTCTATTCTTAAAAGCCTTTTTATATTTTTTTCCAATATTGCTTTGGGTCCAGACCATTTGAGAATGACGTATAGAAGTCATTTGTTACAGGCATGAGAGTGTTAGAAGTGACAAGAAAGAGGCAATAAAGAGGGTTTTCTGGATGGGGTCAGTTTTTAATTCCTCATTGAGATTTTACAGTAGCTCAAAAGAGATGCCTGTTTCAGGCCAGGTGCGGTGGCTCACATCTGTAGTCTCAGAACTTTGGGAGCCAAGTTGGGAGGATCACTTGAGCCTGAGAGTTTGACACCAGCCTGGATAGCATAGGGAGACCCTACTTCAACAAAAAAATAAGAAAAATTAGCCAAGAGTGGTGGTGCACACCTGTAATCACAGCTAATTGGGAGGATAAGGTAGAAGGATTGCTTGGGCCTGGGAGGTCAAAGCTTCAGTGAGCTATGATCGTGCCACTGCACTCCAGCCTGGATGACAGAACAAGACCTTGTCTCAAAAACAAAAACAAAAACAAGAACCCAAAAAGTGCCTGTTTCCATTAGAAGATAATTTATAAGGGATTGGAAACCAAGATTCTGGTATGGAGGGATGGACTATCCCAGTGGAACACAATGAAAAGTATACCTTGTTCTTGCCAAAAAGAAAGTTGCTTCTACCTGTGTTATGAAATTACACTTAAATATACTATAAATATTGAGAATTTTGAAAGTATTAGCGGTGAGTTAGGATTTTTTAAAAACTATGGAAAGAAAGTATCAATTATTAATCCTTTGACGTTTTAACCTTCGTAGGAGAGAAATTTTTTCTTTTGAGGGTAGCCTTGTAAACACACTTCCAGATTGGGGCATAGGGGTGAGTTGGGGTGTGGACATGAAACAAATACAAAGATTGACATTTAAGGCAGTGATTTTTAGAATATTGTTATTTAGTAACTCTTGATGTCTGGATTTCTTATAGAGATAATGATGGAAGTAGTTTTTAAAACCTGCCTCATGTATAAGAGAACGTTTAGGAATCTCTTTATGGGAAAATATAAAGCATTATTAATTACTTGAGATTTTAACCTTTTAACTTTGTATTATAGAAGTCAAAATCATGAAGGGAGAAAAGTATTTTACTAATCACTACAGGATATTTTTCAAAATGAGTTGATGGAAGTTTACCTCTGGGTCTTTAAACAAAATATAAATTGACATACTGTGCCAGGTATCTAAAAATACTCTGTTTAGGGTCAGAAGCATGATGGCTGATACTTATAATAACAGCACTTTGGGAGGCTGAGGCAGGGGGATCACTTAAGGCTGGAAGTTTGTGACCAACTTGTGCAACATGGTGAGACCGCTTCTCTAAAAAAATAAAAAAAATAAAAAAATTAGCTGGGTATAGTGGTGTGTGCCTGTCATTCCAGCTACTCAGGAGGTTGAGGTGGGGGGATTGCTTGAGCCCAGGAATTTGAGGCTACGGTAGGCTATGATCACAGAACTGTACTCTAGGCTGGGTTACAGAGTGAGACCCTATCTCTAAATAACAAATAATGAATAAATAAAAATCTACTGTCTCATTCTTTATAAGATATGTTCATATTATTTGTGTTAACTGTAGTTTAGGGAGAGAAGCAGATAGAGTGGGATTAATACTTGATTGGGAAGCCCCAAACTAGTTCTGGCTCTAACAGTAACTTGGTATGTGGCTTAGAAAAACACTCAGCCTCCTTGAGTTCAGTTTTTTCTCAATTTTTGGGAGAGGGTTGAATTTATTAGTGGGTGATCTTCAAAGTCCCTGCTACTACAATATTTCATTTCTGTGTGCAGACACAATGATCCCAAAAGTTGACATTCTGTCTATTGACTGTTTCTAATATTCTGTATCCAGAATTACTTTAGCACTAGAATATTGCAGAATATGCTACTCAAAAGTGTTTTTGATTATTTTTACCTAGCTGCTTTATTAGGCTCTTGGATTGGCTTTTAGAAAACATTCAGTAAGGTTTTTAAATGAAGTGAATATGTAGATTTTAGAAATATAAATTAAACAGAGGTTCAAGTATATATATTTTTGGTACCATGTCCAACTTTTACAATATCATATTGAGAGCCTTAATTGTAACCAAATAATATTTTCCAGTCTGTGTTTAACTATACATCAACCCAGTGGATGGTTCATAAAGAGTATAATTGACAACTTGTAAACTCCTAGCAAAAATGAATCAGCTTTTAACTTCATATTAAATTATCCTTTTCTAAAAAGACTGAAAACTATAATCAAGCTCTTTCTGTGTAATTTGCTATAGATTACTACTTTAAGAGAATAACATCCTTTGTTAAAAAGGCTTTTTATACTACTGGCTTGTGGTGTCCCCTCCTCCCACTGAATTAAAGCCTTCAACCTGCTGTTGTATTCCATGAGCTTTTCACCTGAACATTTTTACAGTGAGAGCATAATGAGTGTTGAAACTGGTGTAGATTATTTAAAATAGGCTTAGATTAGCTCTCTATTGCTGTTCTTGACCTCCAGGGAGAGAAAAAAAAAACATGCTTCTTAGTACAGAAGTGGAATTTTTATCAAATACTTCAAAGCTTAAATTATACTGGTAGAGGCTAGACTCCACAGCTCATTTTTAAAAATTTCTTTAGTCCACTTATCAGATGAGCAAATATGAATACTCTGACAGTTATGATGTACCTACAATAGAAACAATAGAAAACAACATAATAATCAATATTTTACATAGAATAATTAGGAGCTTAAAATTGCTTATTTAACCATTTATCAAAAATAATACTAAACTATTATAGAGTGTTGAAAAATGTGTTCAAGTTTGCTCACTTCATGGAATTTATGGAATTATGGTTCAGATGTTTATTATAATTCTTTTTATAGATGCTGAAAAGTTCAACACCAATTCCTCACTTTAAAAAACACACTCCTGCTGCAGCTTCTACTTTTATATTTCACACTACTCCCTAAATCTATTCTGGCTCTAGGTAGGGTTAAAGCCTTTTCATCAGCACATGGAACATTCTCTAAGATAGGCCATATGATAGACCACAAAACAAGTCTCAATAAATTTAAGAAAATTGAAATCAAATGAAGTATCTTCTCAGACCACAGTGGAATAAAACTGGAAATTAACTTCAAAAGGAACCCTCATAACTATACAAATAAATGGAAATTAAATAATAACTGAATGATCTTTGGGTTAACAATGAACTCAAGGTGGAAATTAAAAAATTATTTGAACTCAACAATAATAGTGACACAATTTATCAAAACCTCTGGGATACAGCAAAAGCGGTGCTAAGAGGAAAGTTCATAGCATTAAATTCTACATCAAAAAGTCTGAAAGAGCACAAATAGGTCACACCTCAAGGAACTAGAGAAACAAGAACAAACTAAACCCAAACCCAGCAGAAGAAAAGAAATAACAAAGATCAGAGCAGAAATAAATAAAATTGAAATTAAAAAAGTCAAAAGATAAATGAAACGAAAAGCTGGTTATTTGAAAAGATAACCAAAATGGATATATCATTAGTGAGATTAACCAAGAAAAAAAGAAGATGCAAATAAGCTCAATTAGAGATGAAATAGGAGATATGACAACCGATATCACAGAAATGCAAAAGATCATTCAAGGCTACTATGAATACCTTTATGTGCACAAACTAGAAAATCTAGAGGAGTTGGATAAATTCCTGGAAATATACAACCCTCCTAGATTAAACCAGGAAGAAATAGAATCTCTGAACAGGCCAATAACAAGCAGTGAGAGTAAATCAGTAATAAAAAAATTACCAAGAAAAAAATGTCTAAGACCATGTAGATTCACAGCTGAACTCTATCAGACATTCAAAGAAAAGTTGGTATCAATCCTACTGAAACTTTCCAAAGATAAAGAGGGAATCCTCCCTAAGTCATTCTGTGAAGCCAGTATCACCCTAATACCAAAATCAGGAAAGAATATAACAAAAAAAAAAGCTACAGACCAATATCCCTGATGAACACAGATGCAAAAATTCTCAACAAAATACCAGCTATCCAAATCCAACAGCGTATCAAAAAGATAATACATCATGATCAAGTGGGTTTCATACCAGGGATGCAGGGATGGCTTAACATATACAAGTCAATAAATGTGATACATCACATAAACAGAATTAAAAACAAAAATCATATGATCATCTCGATAGATGTAGAAAAAGCATTTGACAAAATCTGGCATCCCTTTATGATAAAACCCTGCATAAAACTGGTATAGAAGGGACGTAACTCAAAGTAATAAAAGCCATCTATGTAAAAGCTACAGCCAACATCATACTGAATGGAGAAAAGTTGAAAGCATTCCCCCTGAGAACTGGAACAAGACAAGATGCCCACTTTCGCCACTCCTATTCAACACAGTAATGGAAGTCCTAGCCAGAGCAGTTAAACAAGAGAAAAAAAAAAAGCATCCAAATTGGAAAAGAGGAAGCCAAACTGCCGCTGTTTGCGGATGAAATGATTATATACCTAGAAAACCCTAAAGATTCATTCAAAAACTCCTTTATCTGATAAACAAATTCAGTAAAATTTCTAGATACGAAAATCAGTGTACACAAATCAATGGCACTGCTGTATACCAACAATGATCAAGCTGAGAATAACATCAAGAACTCAATCCCTTTTACAGCAGCTGCCAATAAAGTAAAATAAAATAAAATACATAGGACTATACTTAACAAAGGAGATGAAATATCTCTACAAGGAAAACTGCAAAACATTGCTGGAAGAAATCATAAGTGACACAAACAAATGGAAACACCCGTGCTCATGGATGGGTAGAACCAATGTTGTGAAAATGACCATACTGCCAAAAGCAAGCTACAGAGTCAACTCAGTTCTTATCAAAATGCTGATGTGCGCTGGGGGAATCTCTCAAGATGGCCAAATAGTAACAGCTCCAGTCTGCAGCTCCCAGCAAGATCAATGCAGAAGGCGGGTGATTTCTGCATTTCCAACTGAGGTACCCGGCTCATCTCATTGGGACTGGTTAGATAGTGCGTGCAGCCCCCAGAGGGCAAGCAGAAGCAGGGTGGGGCGTTCCCTCACCTGGGAAGCTCAAGGGGTCAGGGAACTCCCTCCCCTAGCCAAGGGAAGCCATGAAGGACTGTGCTGTGAGGGACGGTGCACTCTGGCCCAGATACTATGCTTTTCTCATGGTCTTCACAACCCACACACCAGGATATTCCCTGGGTGCCTATGCCACCAGAGCCCTGGGTTTCAAGGACAAAACTGGGCAGCCATTTGGGCAGACATCAAGCTAGCTGCGGGAATTTTTTTCATGCCACAGTGGTGCTTGGAATGCCAGAACCATTCACTCCCCTGGAAAAGGGGCTGAAGCCAGGGAGCCAAGTGGTCTAGTTCAGTGGATCCCACCCCCACAGAGCCCAGCAAGATAAGATCCACTGGCTTGAAATTCTCGCTGCCAGGAGAGCAGTCTGAAGTTGACCTGGGACACTGGACTTGGTGGGGGGAGCGGCGTCTGCCATTACTGAGGTTTGAGTAAGCGGTTTTCCCCTCACAGTGTGTAACAAAGCCTGGGGGAAGTTCCAATGGGGCGGAGCCCTCCACAGCTCTGCAAAGCCACTGTAGCCAGACTGCCTCCCTAAATTCCTCCTCTCTGGGCAGGGCATCTCTGAAAAAAAGGCAGCAGCCCCAGTCAGGGGCTTATAGATAAAACCCCCATCTCCCTGGGACTCAGCACCTTGGGGAAGGGGTGGCTGTGGGCATAGCTTTAGGAGACTTAAACGTTCCTTCCTGATGGCGCTGAAGAGAGCAGCAAATCTCCTAGCACAGCATTCAAGCTCCACTAAGGGTCAGACTGCCTCCACAAGTGGGTCCCTGACCCCTGTACCTCCTGACTGGGAGATACCTCCCAGCAGGGGCCAACAGACACCTCATACAGGAGATCTCCGGCTGGCATCTGACAGGTGCCCCTCTGGGACAAAGCTTCCAGAGGAAAAAACAGGCAGCTATCTTTGCTGTTCTGTAGCCTCCGCTGGTGTTACCCAAGCAAACAGGGTCCGGAGTGGACCTCCAGCAGACCTGCAGCAGAGGGGCTTGACTGTTAGAAAGAAAACTAACAAACAGAAAAGAAAAGCATCAACATCAAGGAAAAGGACGTCCTCTCAGAAACCCCATCTGAAGGTCACCAACATGAAAGAACAAAGGTAGATAAATCCATGAAGATGGGGAGAAACCGGAGCAAAAAGGCTGAAAATTGCAAAAACCAGAATGCCTCTTCTCATTCAAAGGATCACAACTCCTTACTGGCAAGGGAACAAAACTGGATGGAGAATGAGTTTGATGAATTCACAGAAGTAGGCTTCAAAAGGTGGTAATAACAATCTCCTGCGAACTACAGGATCATGTTCTAACCCAATGCGAGGAAGCTAAGAATCTTGAAAAAAGGCTAGAGGAATTGCTAAGTAGAATAACCAGTTTAGAGAAGACCATAAATGACCTTATGGAGCTGAAAAACACAGCACAAGAACTTCATGAAGCATACACAAGTATCAATAGCCAAATCAATCAAGCGGAAGAACGGGTATCAGAGATTGAAGATCAACTTAATGAAATAAAGCATGAAGACAAGATTAGAGAAAAAAGAATGAAAAGGAACGAACCAAGTTTCCAAGAAATATGGGACTATGTGAAAAGACCAAACCTATGTTTGATTGGTGTACCTGAAAGTGACAAGAAGAATGGAACCAACTTGGAAAACACACTTCAGGATATTATCCAGGAGAACTTCCCCAACCTAGAAAGACAGGCCAACAATCAAATTCAGGAAATACAGAGAACATCACAAAGATACACCTTGAGAAGAGCAACCCCAAGACACATAATTGTCAGATTCACCAAGATTGAAATGAAGAATAAAATGTTAAGGGAAGCCAGAGAGAAAGGTCGCATTACCCACAAAGGGAACCCCATCAGACTAACAGTGAATCTGTCTGATTGCAGGGTTTCAATCCAGAAGACGGTGGGGGCCAATATTCAACATTCTTAAGAAAAGAATTTTCAACCCAGAATTTCATATCTAGCCAAACTAAGCTTCATAATTCAAGGATAAATAAAATTCTTTACAAACAAGCAAATGCTGAGAGATTTTTGTTACCACCAGACCTGCCTTACGAGAGCTCCTGAACGAAGTACTAAACATGGAAAGGAAAAACCAGCACCAGCCACTGCAAATCATACCAAATTGTAAAGACCATCAACACTATGAAGAAACTGCATCAACTAACGGGCAAAATAACACAGATAGCATCATAATGGCAGGATCAAATTCACACATAACAATATTAACCTTAAATGTAAACAAGTTAAATGCCCCAATTAAAAGACACAGACTGACAAACTGGATAGAGTCAAGACCCATCAGTGTGCTGTATTCAGGAGACCCATCTTATGTGCAAAGACACACACAGGCTCAAAATAAAGGGATGGAGGAATGTTTACCAAGCAAATGGAAAGCAAAAAAAAAAAAAAAAAAAGGAGGGGCCACAATCCTAGTCTCTGATAAAACAGACTTTAAACCAACAAAGATCAAAAGAGACAAGGGCATTACATGGTGGTAAAGATATCAATGCAACAAGAAGAGCTAACTATCCTAAATATATATGCCCCCAACACAGGAGCACCCAGATTCATCAAGGAAGTTCTTAGAGACCTACAAAGAGACTTAGACTCCCACATAGTAATAGTGGGAGACTTTAACACCCCACTGTCAATATTAGATCAACGAGATGGAAAATTACCAAGGATATTCAGGACTTGAACTCAGCTCTGCACCAAGTGCACCTAATAGACATCTACAGAACTCTCCCCCCAAATCAACAGAATACACATTCTTTTCAGTGCCACATTGCACTTACTCTAAAATTAACCACATAATTGGAAGTAAAACACTCCTTAGCAAATGCAAAAGAATGGAAATCATAACAGTCTCTCAGACCACGTGTAATCAAATTAGAACTCAGGAGTAAGAAACTCACTCAAAATCGCACAACTACATGGAAACTGAACAATCTCCTCCTGAGTGACTACTGGGTACATAACGAAATTAAGGCAGAAATAAATAAGTTCATTGAAACCAAGGAGAACAAAGACACAGTGTACCAGAATATCTGGGACACAGCTAAAGCAGTGTTTAGAGGGAAATTTATAGCACTAAATGCCCACAAGAGAAAGCAGGAAAGATCTAAAACTGACATCCTAACATCACAATTAAAAGAACTAGAGAAGCAAGAGCAAATAAATTCAAAAGCTAGCAGAAGACAAGAAATAACTACGATCAGAGCAGAACTGAAGGAAACAGAGACACGAAAAACCCTCAAAAAAAATAAATGAATCCAGGAGATGGTTTTTTGAACAGATCAACAAAATAGATAGACTACTAGCCAGACTAACAAAGAAGAAAAGAGAGAAGAATCAAATAGACACAATAAAAATGATAAAGGGGATATCACCACTGATCCCACAGAGATACAAACTACCATCAGAGAATACTATAAACACCTCTACGCAAATAAACTAGAAAATCTACAAGAAATGGACAAATTCCTGGACACATACACCCTCCCGAGACTAAACCAGGAAGAAGTCGAATCCCTGAATAGACCAATAACAAGTTCTGAAATTGAGGCAGTAATTAATAGCCAACCAACCAAAAAAAGCCTAGGACCAGACAGACTCACAGCCGAATTCTACGAGAGGTACAAAGACCATTCCTTCTGAAACTATTCCAAACGATAAAAAAAGAGGGAATCCTCCCTAACTCATTTTATGAGGCCGACATCATCCTGATACCAAAATCTGGCAGAGACACAACAAAAAAAGAAAATTTCAGGCCAATATGCCTGATGAACATCGATGCGAAAATCCTCAATAAAATAATGACAGACCGAATCCAGCAACACATCAAAAAGCTTACCCACCACAATCAAGTCGGCTTCATCCATGGGATGCAAGGCTGGTTCAACATACACAAATCAATAAATGTAATCCATCACATAAACAAAACCAACGACAAAACCAGTGGATTATGTCAATAGATCCAGAAGAGGCTTTTGACAAAATTCAACACCCTTCATGCTAAAAACTCTTACTAAACTAGGTATTGATGGAAAGTAATTCAAAATAATAAGAGCTATTTATGACAAACCCACAGCCAATATCATACTGAATAGGCAAAAGCTGGAAGCATTCTCTTTGAAAACTGGCACAGGACAAGAATGCCCTCTCTCACTACTCCTATTCAACATAGTATTGGAAATGCTGGGCAGGGCAATCAGGCAAGAGAAATAAATAAAGTGTATTCAAATAGGAAGAGAGGAAGTCAGATTGTCTCTGTTTGCAGATGACATGATTGTATATTTAGAAAACCCCATCGTCTCAACCCAAAATCTCCTTAAGCTAATAAGCAACTTCAGCAAAGTCTCAGGATACAAAATCAGTGTGCAAAAATCACAAGCATTTCTATACACCAATAATAGACCAACGGAGAGCCAAACCATGAATGAACTCACATTCACAATTACTACAAAGAAAATAAAATACCTAAGAATCTAACTTACAAGGGATGTGAAGGATCTCTTCAAGGAGAACTACAAACCACTGTTGAAGGAAATGAGAGAAAAGACAAACAAATGGAAAAACATTCCATGTTCATGGACAGGAAGAAGAACCAATATCATGAAAATGGCCATACTGCCCAAAGTAATTTATAGATTCACTGCTATCCCCATCAAGCTACTATTGACTTTCTTCAGAGAATTAGAAAAAGCTACTTTAAATTTCATATGGAACCAGAAATAGTCCATATAGTCAAGACAATCGTAAGCAAAAAGAACAAAGCTGGAGGGATCACGCTACCTGACTTCAATCTATACTACAAGACTACAGTAACCAAAACAGCATAGTACTGGTACCAAAACAGATATATAGACCAATGGAACAGAACAGAGGCCTCAGAAATCACTCCACACATCTACAACCATCTGGACTTTGACAAACCCAAGAAAAACAAGCAATGGGGAAAAGATTCCCTATTTAATAAATGGTGTTGGGAAAACTGGCTAGCCAAAGTAGAAAAACTTTTACAAAAATTAACTCAAGATGGATTAAAGACTTAAACCTCAGACCTAAAACTGTAAAAACCCTAGAGGAAAACCTAGGCAATATCATTCAGGACATAGGCATGGGCAGAGAGACTTCATGAGTAAAACACCAAAAGTAATGGCAACAAAAGCCAACATTGACAAATGGGATCTAATTAAACTAAAGAGCTTCTGCACAACAAAAGAAACTATCAGACTGAACATGCAACCTCCAGAATGGGAGAAAATTTTTGCAATCTATCCATCTGACAAAGGGCTAATATCCAGAATCTACAAAGTACTTAAACAAATTTATAAGACCAAAACAGCCCCATCAAAAAGTGGGAAAAGGATATGAACAGACTCTTCTCAATACAAGATATTTATGCAGCCAACAAACATGAACAACACTCATCATCAGTGGTCATTAGAGAAATGCAAATCAAAACCACAATGAGATACCATCTCACACCAGTTAGAATGGCAGTCATTAAAAAGTCAGGAAATAACAGATGCTGGAGAGAATGTGGAGAAATAGGAATGCTTTTACACTGTTGATGGGAGTGTAAATTAGTTCAACCATTGTGGAAGACAGTGTGGCAATTCCTAGAAACTAGAAATACCATTTGACCCAGCAATCCCATTACTGGGTATATACCCAAAGGATTATAAATCATTCTACTATAAAGACACATGCACACGTATGTTTATTGCAGCAGTGTTCACAATAGCAAAGACTTGGAACCAACCCAAATGCCCATCAGTGATAGACTGGATAAAGAAAATGTGGCACATATACACCATGGAATACTATGCAGCCATAAGAAAGGATGAGTTCATGTACTTTGCAGGGACATGGATGAAGCTAGAAACCATCATTCTCAGCAAACTAACCCAGGAAGAGAAAACCAAACACTGCATGTTCTCACTCTAAGTGGGAATTAAACGTGCTCAAAAATTGTTTTTGAAATGTTTTCAAAAACAATTGTAAACATTTTATATTAAAAAAATACTGATAGGGATGCTAGCAAAGAAATTCTAGGCGGAAAAGGGATGGGGTTTCTGGTGAAACCCCACTCTCAAGTTGAAAAGCCTGAAACTGTGAGGACTTACATCCCTATTTTCCTGCTTGAATGTTGCCTTTTCCTAAAACACCCATGGCCTCACCCCACCCCATCCTCTGCCTGTAAAAACCCCAGACTCAGCTGGTAGATGGGACTATGGCTGAATGTTGGAGAGAAGCAGCTTGACTTCAGAGGGACAGCTTGATGGCGTAACTTCGGAGAAGAATCAGATCAGAGACGGCTGGACTTCAGGGAAAGATTACCTACCCGCCCCATCCCCTTTTTGGCTCCCCTTCCTGCGGAGAGCCACTTTCATCAGCAGTAAAATCCCCCAGAGTTACCATGCTTCAGTTCATTCATGTGATCTCATTTTTCTTGGACACTGGACAAAAGCTCAGGATCCATTATTGTAGATACAAAATGCTGTCACACTAATTCATTGCCTTTACTGGCAGAGGGCAGCTGCCTCACATGAAAAGGCAAAGGGCCCACTGAACTGTTAACACTTAAGCCATCTGTGGACAGCAGCGTTAAAAGAGCACTGAAGCCTCTGGGGCTTCAGGAGTTGCAGGCAATCCTGCTTGGATGCTGCTGTGGGGCTTCATGTAGTTTGCTCCTGCCTGTGCTAAAGCGTCTAGCTGGTTCCAGCACCCACTCACCTGTGTGCTCCCTCCTGCAAGGAGTGGAACACAGTGAGTCTTGAGTGAGTGGAGTTTGATCCCGCTGTCACTAAAGTGGCTAGCCCTTTCCAGTGCTTGTTCACTCCAGTTCTTGCACCTGTTTGCTTGTGCTCCCTCCCTTGAGGAGTTGAGAGTGGTGAGCTGAGTACACAAGGCACCCCAGTTGAGAGTCTCGTGAAGGGGTCAGGGAAATATCCTGCTTCAATACCATCATCATTCTTCACAGAAGTTAGAAAAAAAATTTTAAATTCATATGGAACCAAAAAAGAGCCTGCATAGCCAAAGCAATACTAAGCAAAAAGAACAAATCTGGAGGCATCACATTACCATGCTTCAAATTATACTACAAGTCTCTAGTTACCAAAACGGCATGGTACTGGTATAAAAATAGACACATAGAACAATGAAACATAATAGAGAACTCAGAAATAAAGCCAAATACAGCCAACTGAGCTTTAACAAAGCATATATATACATAAAGTGGGGAAAGGACACCCTATTCAATAAATGGTGCTGGGATAACTGGTAAGCCACATGTAGAAGAATGAAAGTGGATCCTCATCTTTCACCTTATTTAAAAATCAACTGAACATGGATCAAAGACTTAAATCCAAGACCTGAAACCATAAGCATTCTGGAAAATAACAACAGAAAAACTCTTCTAGACATTGGCTTCAGCAAAGAATTTATGACTAACAACTCAAAAGCAAATGCAACAAAAACAAAAATAAACAAATGGGACCTAATTAAACTAAAAAGCTTCTGCACAGCAAGAGAAAAAATCAGCAGAGTAAACAGACAACCCACAGAATGGGAGAAAATATTTGCAAACTGTGCATCTGACAAAGGACTAATATCCAGAATCTACAAGGAACTCCAACAAATCAGCCAGAAAGAAATAATTCCATCAAAAACTGGGCAAAGGACAAGAATAGATGATTCTTAAAAGAAGATATACAAACAATGAACAAACATATGAAAAAATGCTCAACCTCACTACTTATCAGAGAAATGCAAATTAAAACCATAATGAGATATATGAATGGCCATAATTAAAAAAATTAAAAAATAATAGATGTTGGTAGGGTTGTGATGAAAAGGGAATTCTTTTATGCTGTTTGTGGGAATGTAAACTAGTACAACCGCTATGGAAAACAGTATGGAGATTCTCTAAAGAACTAAAAGTAGAACTACCATTTGATCCAGCAATCTCACTACTGGGTATTTATCCAATGGAAAAGAAGTCATTATATGAAAAGACACTTGCACATGCATGTTTATAGCAGCATAATTTGCGACTGTAAAAATACAGAACCAATATAAATGCCCATCAACCAATGAGTGGATAAAGAAAATGTGCTATGTATACACTGGGAATACAACTCAGCCATAAAATGGAATGAAATAATGGCCTTTGCAGCAATTTGGAGTTGGCAGCCATTATTCTAAGTGAAGTAACTCAGGAATGGAAAATCAAATACTGTATGTTCTAACTTGTAAGTAGGAGCTATCAGGATGCAAAGGCATGAGATTGATATAATGGACTTTGGGGACATGGAGGGATGGGTGGGAGGGTGTGGGGGATAAAAGATGACATATTGGTTACAGTGTACACTGCTCAGGTGACAAGTGCACCAAAATCTCAGAGATCACCACTGAAGAACTTACCCATGTAACTAAACACCACCTGTTCCCAAAAAACCATTAAATTTAAATACAAAAACAAAAAAAAAATAAAAAACACACTTAATAAAATAGTAATTGTTAAACAACTCATTAGGTGTAGATAAAACATTTAGACTACAGATAAGGTCAGCATAATACTTAATGGTGAAATAAGAGAGGCATTCCTACTAAGTTTCCAAACAAGGCAAGGATCCCACTATGTTCATTGCTGTTTAATATTACATTGGAGATAATAGCCAATGAAATCAAACAAGGAAAAATAGAGGCTTAAGAATTACACATAAGAAAGTGAAACTACCTCTTTACAGATGATACCTAGAAAATCCAAACAATCAATGAGAGAACAAGCACAGTAAAATAATTCAAATAAGATAGCAGGATATAAAATTAACATACAAAAGTCAAAAGCCAGGTGTAATGGTGTGTATCTGTAGTCCCAAGCTACTCGTTAGACTGAGGTAGGAGGATCTCTTGATCGCAAGAGTTTGAGTCTACCTGGGTGAGATAGCAAGACCCCGTCTCTTAAAAAATTAAGGAGACCCTTAAACTTCTCCTGGAGGGCCCACAAGTAGACTTGAACAAACGGATAGTTATAATTTGTTCTTTGATAGGACGACTCATCATCATAAAGATATCAGCTATCTTCAAATTAATAAATTTAATTCAATACTAATAAAAGTGACAAAGTTTTACTTTGAGCTTGATGATTTGATTCTAATATCCACATATAAAATAAACATACAAAAATAGGAAAACCTGACAGTAGAAGAGTAGTGGGGAATTTGCTTTTTCCAATATCCACACTCTAGAGCCTCTGTAATGAAATAGTGGGTGCTAGCATACGAATTGGTCATCAGAGAAAAAACATCAGGACATAGAACCAAGAACACATGGAAATTCACTGTGATAAAAGTGGCTTCTCAAATCAGTGGGAAATGATAGACTTAAAAAAAATTAATAGACTATGTTTGATTGTGGTAAAATCCATACTACATAAAATTTGCCATCCGAACTATTTTTTAAGGTATACAGTTCACTAGTGTTTTGTCATATTGTTGTGCAACCATTCTCCAGAACTCTTTTCACCTTGCTAACCTGAGTCTGTACCCATTAACTAACTCCCAGCACCTCCCCATTCCCCAGCCACCAGAAACTGTCATTCTACTTTGTGCGTCTCATTTTGACTACTCTAGGTATCCCATATAAGGAGAATCATACAATATTTATCTTTTTGTGACTGGCTTATTTCACTTAGGGTAATGTCCTTAAGGTTCATGCATGTGGCATGTCAGAATTTCCTTCCTTTGTAAGGCTGAATAATGTTCCATTGTATGTGTATGTACCACATTTTGTCTATTTATTTATCAGTAGACTCTGGGTTGCTTCTACTTTTTGGCTGTGATGAATGATTCTGCAATGAACATGGGTATACAGATTTCTCAGGACCCTGCTTTGAATTCTTTTTGATATATACTCAAATGAAATGCAGGATCATAGGGTAACTCTATTTTAAACTTTTTGAGGGACTTCCATACTCTTTACCACAGAGACTACAGTATTTTACGTTCTCACCAATAGTGTGAAAGGGTTCCTGATTTCTCCACATCATCATCAACACTTATTATTTTCTTTTTCTTTGTCTTTTTTTTTTTTTTTTTTTTTGATGTTAGCTATTCCAGTGGGCATGAGGTGATATCTGACTGGGTTTTGATTTGTGTTTCCCTAATGATTAATGATGTTGGGCATCTTTTTATATTCTTTTTGGCCATTTGTATACCTTCTTTGTAGGAATGTCTATTCAAGTCCTTTGGCTATTTTATAATTGGACTTTTTGTTTTTGTTGATCTTTAGGACTTCTTCATATGTTCTGTATATTAACTCTTTATTAGATACATGATTTGTAAGTATTTTCTCTCATTCTATGGGTTGCCTTTTCACTTTGTTGATTGTGACCTTTGATACAAAGAAGTTTTGTTTGATGTAATCCATTTTATCTATTTTTATTGTTGTTACCAGTGATTTTAGTGTCATAGCCAAGAAATCAATGCCAAATCCAATGTCATAATGAGTGATACAGTTTCAGCTCTTTCATTTGGGTCTTTGATACATTTTGAGTTAATTTTTGATTATGATATAAGGCAAGAGTGAAAATTCATTGTTTTTGCGTGTGGATATCCAGTTTATTCAGTACCATTTGTTGAAAAGACTGTTCTTTTACCACTGAATGTTTTTGACACCCTTGTCAGAAATTACTCAATCATATATGCCAGGGTTTACTTCTGGGCTCCCTATTGTTTCATTACTCTGTCTGTGTTTATGCCAGTACTTCATTGTTTTAGTTTGATTTTATTTTTTAAGAAGTTTCAAGTTTACAGAAATAATTGAATGAAATGTATAGAGTTCCTATATATTCCTTCTCCCCACCAGTTTTCCTTTATTCTTAAAATCTTGAATTTGTGTAGTGTATTTGTTGTAATTGCATAGGCAATATTGAGAGATTACTGTTAATGAAGGTCTATAGTTTACATTAGGATTCACTGTTTGTATTGTATATGCTATGGGGTTTGACAAGTATGTAAGGACATGTGTCTAGCATTACAGTATCAGACATAAAACAAGTTTTACTGCTCTAAAAATCTTCTGTGCTCTGCTTATTCACCCTTTTGTCCCACTAATCCCTGGCAACCACTAATCTGCTTTCTGTCTCCATAGTTTTGGCTTTTCCAGAATGTCATATTGTTGGAATCATACAGTGTATAGTCTTTTCAGATTGACTTCTTTCACTGAGCAATAAGCATTTAAGGTTCTTCTGTGTTTTTTGGTGGCTTGATGGCCCATTTCTTTTTATTTGAAAAGATAGACTTTTAATAAGTTGTGTTGGAACACCTAGATAATCATTTGGTAAATATGAAGTAGGACACATGCTGTACACCGTACACCATCATAAACTCCAGATGGGTCAGACATCTAATTGTAGAAAAAAAAGAAAAATCAAGAAAAAAAGTGAAGCCAGATAAATACTAAAATAAAACGTGGGTAAATTCACTTATAAATTGGATATACAGAAAGCCTTTCTATAACTCAAAACCAAGATGAAATAAAAGATTGACAAGTTTGCCAGTAGCAACATAAAAACTTTAAAGAAAAAGTTGCATGAAGAAAACTACCATAAGCAAAACCAAAAGACAAATCATAAACTGGGAATAAATGTTTACAACACATCATATATAAAGGGATAATCTACCTAATATTAAAGGATTCTTAAAAGTCAGAGAACACAGGAGAAACTTAAGAGACAAAGGGATAAAACAGGGACAGAGAGTTCATGTAAATCGGTACGCAAATGGCCTTTAGACCTATGAGAAGATGTTCAAGTTCACTTATAATAGGAGAAATGCAAATTCAAATGGCACTGTGTAACTAAACTCAGGTCTGAGCCACTTGAAAACCAAAAACTCGAGAGACAAGTTTTGGTGAATGGAAAGTTAGTTTTTTTTTTTTCCAAGAAGCCAGCAACTCCAGGAAGTCAGTGAACTAGCATTTGAAGACCACCTTTCTGAGATGTGAATCTACATCAGGAGTTTTTAAGGGAAATAGGGGAAATGATGATCAAAGCATTCTTGTGAACATGCATAGTATCAGGTGGCTGTTAATCATTGCTTTTTCTTGGTGGAAGTCTTGTGGCCTCCTACAGGCTATTCTTATCAGGCTGGTTGGCCCATTCCCAGAGCTGCTGGTATTTTCTTTTATCTTTCTTGAACATCCTGTTTTCCTGAGGTTGTATTAGATGAATAATCTACAAACTCACGCAAAACAATAATTACATTCAAGCAAGCAAGCTTTTTCTAACGTGGAGTCAGTAGATACCATTAACCTAATAGATCAGAAAACATTTAAAATCTTGATGAATTCTCTTGGTAAAGACAAGGGCAAAAAGAGCCCTTACGTACCTGGCTGGTGTGAGTGCCCGAGGGTCCCACTCCATGGAGAGAGATTTGGCAATGTCTAAGAATGAGACCTCCTCTGACTGTCAGTGCCCACCCCTTCCCTCTGTGCTCTGGATCTTTCCATGTTCCAAGGTGAATTTTCATGCTAGAACCGTGTAAGTTTCCTTTGCCCACCAGCTTGTAGGCTGGAATTCACATTCTCTGGGAGAAGCTCTCAACCAGTGGCTCTCCTGTTGCTGTTATTCCTCAGGAGGCATGATTTTGAGGCATGTCCCTTGTGCCACTTCCAGCGTTTCCCTTCGGGATTCTGAGGCCCTGTCCCCTAGGGGCGCGGGCTAGGAGAGCACCCTTTTTGTCTGCCTTTTCCTCCTGTGTTACCTCCTCGCCTTCCTATACTCCCTGCGTTTCCCTAATAAGCAACTTGCACTCTTTTCCTTGTTACAAGTTCTGCTTCTGAAGCTTTCTTACAAATATCTTTCAGTGATTGAAGTTGAAATTAGTGTTCTGTGCCTCCAGGCCCTGCTCCCAACACCCTCTAAAAGTGACCTGCTGAATTCCTAATGATTTACCATTTCTGGAAACTTAACTCACTTATCTTCTATGTACTCTCTAGTAATTTCCTTTTTTTTTTTTTTTTTTTTAATGTGAGATGTAAATTCCTGGAGGACAAAAAGTGTGATTCTCAAGGGTCAGGTGTTGTGTCTTGCATATAGTTGTCACTTAGTACATTTGTTGAATGGAAAGTAGTAACACTTTTCTAATTTTTTTCTCAAAATTCTTGTATACACTGGTGTGATATTGACAAAGCTTCTTTCTTCTTATGTGTTTTCTTTTTCATCTGTTACTGACACAAAGACAATCATGATCGTTTCTGTTGTTGAAAAAGTGTGACTTTAACCATTTTTTCTTCACTTCTCATTTAAAAATAAAAAATTTACAGCAACATGGACCTAGTGAAACCTGAGTTAAATTACACCAAACCTACAAGAAAATCTGGCTCTTGACAAGTAGTAACTGTCTTAAAAAGAAGGTGGATTCATTTAAACCATTAGCACACCTGTAGGTTGCTGGTACGCAGCATTATCCCTACAACACTGGTTTTCCGTAAGATCGATTACTTGACCTTGCCTGAAAAGATTTTTTCAGAATCTAGCTGTGAACCTGTTATTACTGTTTTAACCCCATTATGGGTACATAAGATGGATACAATTCCCAGTGGTCAGAGGACATACACTGGAATACATTTAGCAGGAAGGCTGTAGCAGAGCGATTAGCAGAGATTAAGAAAGTAGTATTAAAGATTTGGTGGCTGTTCCTGGTATATTCATATATTCAAAATAAACTTTAAAATGTGTAGGGCAGTGGGACTCTGACTCATAATTTTAGTTTTAAACGAATTGCTCTTATAGTAGTGTTGTTCCCTTTATTGAAATATAAGTGTTGTATTAAAATGTTCAGGCTCTTTGTCTTTATAACACATACCAGTTACATAGACGGGTAGTATTTTCTAATTGTATTTGACCCTAGGACTCAACAGATGCAAATGGTTTATTTGCATTCCATCTATGGCAGCTAGTTCAGAAACTTGATTCAACTTCCTCCTGAACTGGCAGAGACAAAGGGTCTTCAGTAGTGACACAGTTCATTCTGGTTATTCACCACATCTAAATGATGGACATCTAAATGATGGACTGTCATATTTATCCTGTCCCTAAATCTCATTTTCTCATTCTTCTAAGCATTGATGTTTGGGTCTCCCTACTGAAATTGTACAGAGTATCATTTTTGGGGGGTCCTTTTGTAAGGCAACTTTTTTGAGATATAATCCACACATCGTACAGTTCACTGACTTAATAGATGAGCATTCCCAGTTCTCCATATTTTTGCCAGTGCTTGTTATTGTCCATATTTTTTGTTCTAGCCACCCCAATGGGTATGAGGTGGTGATAGGGACAGGAGGCAGGGAAATTCTGGGCAGAAAAGGGCGGGTCCCTGGTGAAGTCCCTATCCTCAAGCCGAAGAGCCTGGAACTGCAGCCCAAAGTGAGAACTTACGTCCCTGTTTTCTGCTCCAATGTTGCCTTTTCCAAAACCACCCAGGGCCCTGCCCCCACCCCTTATCCTGTGCCTATAAAAACCCCAGAGCTCTGCCAGCAGAGAGGGGAGAAGCAGCTGGACATCCGAGACTATGGTTGGATGTCGGAAAGAAGCAGCTTAACCTCGGAGGAACAGTTTGATGGTGTTGCTTTGGAGAGGATTCTGGCCAGGACGGCCGGATTCCAAGGGAAGATTACCTTCCCGCTCTGTCCCTTTCTCGTCTCCCCTTCCCGCTGAGAGCCACTTTCACCGGGAATAAAATCCCTTTCATTTACCACCTTCAGTTCGTTCGTGTGACCTCATTCCTCCTGGACGCCAGAGAAGAACTTGGGTGCCACAAGTGTGGGTGCAAACGGTTGTCACACTGACCGTCCACTGAGCTGTTAACACTTAAGCCATCCACAGACAGCAAAGCTGAAAGGGCACTGTTACACTTCCTCTGGGGCTTCAGGTCACAGGCACTGTACCCTAAACCCTGCTGCATGGCCGGTACAGAGTTTGCTCTTGCTAGTCCCCCAAAGCGCTTGCCCCAGCTCCTGCACCTGTTCACATGCGCTCCCTCTCCTGCGAGAGCTGGAGCAGTCAGTGAGTAGAATTCGCCCCTGCCAGCACTCGTGCACTCCAGTTTCTACCTGCGAAGGGGTCAGGGAAATATTCTGCTTCTGTGGTACTTGTGGATTTGAGTTACATTTCTCTAACAACTAATGATGAGCATCTTTTATTGTTCATGGTGGTCATTTACATATCTTCTTTCAAAAACGTTTTCAGATCTTTTCAGATCCTTTGCTCATTTTTAATTGGGTCATTTCTTACTGAGTTTTAAGATTTCTTTATAGGTTCTAGTTAAAAGTCGCTTATCAGATAATATGATTTACAAATACATTCTCCTATCCTGTGGGTTGTTGATAGTATCATTTTGTATTTAATTTTTTAAGCTATTATAGAAGGATTACTAATCTTTTACTTGCACACTTCTGGTACCCAGAAGGTCTTCAGCAGAGGTTTATGAATAAATGAGTGATGTATCTTTACCTCCCTTCTCAACTGCTAACCAAACTAAATATGCTTAGTTCCTCAGTTGAGTCTCATATTTTGCCATTTCTCAATCTCTCAAGAGTGAGAATGACCATTCTTTGGAAGTCTGTTGATATACCATTGTGCCTTATTGCAGAATGGTGTTCCAAATTGGACTCTAATGTGACTTCCCTATTTTGGGTACGCTGAGGGTATCAGCTCCTTTGAACTTGACACTGCTTTTCTATTTATTCAACTTAAGATTTTCATGACTTTTTTAGTGCAACTCTGTTATTATTTTGCAAATCAATAAACTGTTGTTATATTCCATGGAATAATAGATCAAAGTCAGAGAAAGTGCGTAAGTGAAAAATAGAGGGTATCAGCCTTGACAGCAGTTCATAGAAAAAGACCTGGGCTTTTTAGTTAACTAATTTTATATAATTCAGTGGTAAGACAAACTTCTATTGTTTTGTTGTTCTTTGAAGTTTCTTGGTGGTTTTATTTTTAATGAAGTACTTCCTGTCAATTAGAGCTGTGAAAAATGGAATGGGTGACTTGAAAAGTAATGACTTCCCTGTCACTAACATTATTTAAGTAGAGGCTGGGTGACTAACAGGGATATTGTAAGAAGGGGCTCTTGAATGGAGGGACCACAACTGAGTAACCCATGAGACCAGCTTCTTTCACCTCTAATTTTGTTATCTGCCAAGTTCCTTAGGAGAAAAGGTCAGTTTTTTGTGCACATGCATTATATTTTCAGTTTATTTTTTCATCAAGCAGATGCCTTTAACCTTGAAAGGCTGCTTTATTTCTTCATTGAATTATTTTGGCTTATAAGGAAAATATGTCTCTAGTATTAATCATTAATGATTTTAAGGGTATATACTCAGATAAATTTTTGCTTAGTTGTGCATTCCCACTTTTTTTTGTCATTAAGTTTCACAGCTGTATTTAGTAAAATCTTTTGAGAGACAGCCAAGTAACTGATTTTTTTTTTGTGGCAAGCCAATGGCTTGTCAAATTTGGATTTATGTTGGAAAGCTGTTTTGCAGACATAAAAGTTGAAATAAACAGCCAAATTATCTTTTCTCCCAAATTTGAATGTGGGAAAGTGAATATGTGTTTGGCTTTTATTTCTGGAGTAACTTGAGAATGGATAAATAGGTTTTCCTGTGTGCTGTGTTAAACGTTTGCAATTTTGCAGCAAGTCCAAATGTGAGAAATTTAATCCCAAAGAATTATGTTAAGTGTTTGAAAAACATCTATTACTTGGGATCATCTCCTGTGTGCCAGGCACTAGGCCAGGTGCTTTACAAATGTTATCTCATGTAATCCCCAAAATAGAACTGTAGTTTTATAATCATTTCTGTTACAGGCACTAAAATCAAGGGCATCACAGTTTAAGGTAATTTGCTCAAGGTCACAGAATCAGTAAGTATGAATTACAAATTTGGGATTGGGACCCAAATCTTCTTGTCTCTGGTCTCTGGCCTATTCTTTGAAGGCTTCCCCAAATTCTTCAAGTTTTACTTATTTTGTGCTGTAATAGGGAATTATAAGTAACTCAGATATTTGTTATTTAATCATGTGACTTCTGATTCATACTTACAGTATTTCAGTATATTTAATTCTGGTTTCGTATAATGATTTAAAATCCAAAATAGCAGTGATGCAGGATTTTGACTCCTTAGTTCAGCTAAATCTGGGTTCTTATCTCATGACCGGGAAGAATTAGGCACATGTACACATTGAAGGGTGAGGAGAGTGGAATTTACTAACCTAAAGGAAAGCTCTCAGCAAAGAAAAGGGTCCTGCAAGAAGGTTTCCACCTCACAAATTGAATACCAGAGCCACCATACACGAGCGGAAGAGGCCACGCTCCTCCCCTGCATAAGGCGCAAATTCCTGGTGGCTCTACCCAGTTCCCTCAGTGCACATGTGGGCATGCCCAGGCAAGCCATAGGTAGTATTGGAAAAGACAACATTCCATTGGTTAAAAGGCATTATTCAGAAAGAATCAGCTAGGAAAGGGCAGGCAAACTGGGGCAGACGTTCTCCCTTTGGGTCATGGGTTTCATCTGAGACCAGCAGTCCGGTCTTCCAGCCTTCAGGCTGTTTTAGGCTTGAAGGTGAGGTTTCACCAGGGACCCTTCCCTATCTGCTTAGGCATTTGTCTGCCTCCTGCCTCTATCAGCAGCATTTCTCTATTGTAATTGATAGGAACAGAAATAATTAATCTGTGTCCTAGACTATTTGTAAACTCTACTTCAATGTAAATGTAGTTTTATAATTAAAATGAAAGATCGTCAAGAATCTAGCTATTACTTTTTTTTGAAAATTAATATTCCTCCAACCTTTTTTTTTTTTTTTTTGAGATGCAATTTCTCTCTGTTGTCAAGGCTAGAGTACAGGCTGCAGTCTTGAATTCCTGGCCTCAAGCAATCCTCCTGCCTCAGCCTCCTGAGTAGCTGGGACAACAGTTGTGCACAATCACACTGGGTTAATTTTTAAATTTTCTATAGAGACAGGATCTAGCTTTGTTACCCAGGCTGGTCTCAAACTCGTGGGCTCAAATGTCCTCCTGCCTTAGCCTCTGAAAATGCTAGGATTATAGATGTGAGCCCACACTGGCCCCCTCCAACTTTTTATGGGAGGTGTTCCTGAATGGAATGGCTTGGCCTTTGTTGTACATCAAGGTAATAAAGAAATGGTCCTCACTTATGGCTTAACTTTATTTTCCCCAAGGATTTGGCACAGGTGTTGTGTGACCCTGATTCAGGGCTTGTGGAACCCCCTCTGGGTAGTGAAATAGATGATCTTCTCAAGATAGATTATACAATCATGCCTTAGGCTGGTCTTTGAGTGGAATATTATCTGTTCCTGGCTTTTTAAATTTTCTGCTACAGACAGAACTTCCATTGTATTTAAAGTAGCATTTATTTTATAGTACGGCTGAAAAAAAAACAGTACAAAAGACTTAGAAGAATATAATCAAGGTAGAGTTGATGTCAAATGGAAATGGTAACATTCATTTAAGTAGTGCAATTAAAAATGGCCTTGGGGCTCTGAGCTTTACTTGCCATATTGTCAGTTCTGGAGCCACTGGTAGGTATTTTGTCCTTATCATTTCAAAGCACACAGTTGAATTTATTACCTCAGTTATTATCCTCAGTTACTTCTATTTTTTAGGATACTTTTAACTTGAAGGATTAAAAAAACTAATTATATAGAACCATCTAAAGCCAACATAAATTTAAATCTTAGTCTCATTTTTATCTTAATGATAAAATAATGAATTAAAGCTTTTGTACATTCCGTGTTGTTGAAGTTGTCTCTAGTGTATTCATGATTGAAAATATACTCTACATATACTTTCAGGCTTATATGAAATACCTTTCAAGTATCAAATATTTATGGAAAAAATTCTGCTTTGGCTCTGAATCTGTTACACCTACAGCCTCACTGTAACACCTACAGCCTCACTGTAACACTGTCCTCGGGTTCTGTTATGATTAACATTTGGCACTTATGTAATAAAACCAGTTTTATAAGGGGCAAAATGGATCCTTGTAAATGAAAGTGGCCTCTAAACATACTAAAATGCATGATAACATTAACGAATCTTTAATTCTAGATTCTTGTTTTTTTTTTTTTTTTGAGACGGAGTCTTGCTCTGTCGCCCAGGCTGGAGTGCAGTGGCGCAATCTCGGCTCACTGCAAGCTCCGCCTCCCGGGTTCACGAGGATGTCACCATAGGATGATTGATGCTGAAAATGAACTATGTCACGTTCACTTTTTCTCTGTTACATACTGGATGCTTGTTTATTTAGAAATTTGGTGCATAAATTGTTGTCTGACACTGTTTGAATATTTAATGGCCAGTCATTTCTATGTTACCCCTAAGGATGTCTTCCTTTACTTTTAGAGTTCCTACGGTTCCTCCTCAAGTTATGAATTAGTGTTTTCATGAGGCAGCAGAGAAGTGTCCATATTACCTTAAACTACACATAATTAGAAACATAAATGCACTGAATGCACTCAGCACTCAACAGACACCTGTATTGTTACCTAAAGGCCAAATGATTATTCTTGGATTATCCACAGTTTAGCTGGTCTGTATCACTCTTCATTCGAATTTAGAATAGGTAGGTAATTAAAAGTCATTTATCTGTGATTCTATTGCTCAGAAACATGAAGTCTGAAATTTCTATACCAGTGCCTCATAGTAAATTCTTTCCCTAAGGGCAAGTAATTATGGATCCAGAAACATTTTTCCTTCACTGAGGAGAGGGGTGATTAAAAAGCTTACTTCAAAGTCCAAAATACTGCAGATTTGTTGAGACAGTTTTGTTTCCCTGACATGTTGATTGCACTACATATCACACACAATACCGAGGGACTTATTCTGTAAGGTTTCTGGCCTTCCCCTTTATCATAATTGCAGAGTGTCACATTGATCTGATGGAGATGGATTTAGAACAATTGTTGATTGGAAGCTTTTGATAAAGACAGGGAATTCAAACACAGACTCTGCCTGGAAATTCAGCAAACATCCCTCATCTATCATAATTTAACCGATGAGAAAGATCAAGATAACCTGCCATCCATCATATCTATTTAACTGTACTCCAAAGTGAATTAAATTGTATTTAACAACTTTTATCTTACAGGGTTTATACACTGAAAGAGAACAGCACGTCTTCATCAAGTTGTTGCTCTCTGTTTATCAATTTAAGATTTGGAAACTTGTTCTAAAACATTCAATATCCAGTAAATTCCTTTCAAAGACTTTATGGTCCTTAATTTCCCCCAAGTTTTGTTCTTACTGGTAATAATGAATATCAATTTAGTACTATAGCAATGGAGAAGTATTCTTAGGGTGCAATAGTTAAAATAGTATCTTATCCTTGAATATAGATGTGCTCAATTGAAATAAGCTTGGTTGATATTGCAAGTATTAATTTGGAGTACTTTCAGACATTTTAAGAGGTATCGTTTTAGGGCCATAGAATAGTAGAGTTAGGAGGGCACCTGAAGATCTAATTTAATCCTTTCGTTTACAGCTAAGGAAACTGGGCTCTAAGAGGTACATGACTGTTGTAACAAGGCCATCTAAGTTATCTGCAATAGTGCTGGGATAAACATGCAGGATTTCTGACTCCCGGAATAGCTTTTCTTTGATCCTACCATGTATCTTTACGTACAGATTCTATATGGATTCTCTGAAACTCATGTCTTATCAGTATCTTTTAGGATTAAGGGAGAGGGGAAAGATAACCATGGCACGAAATAATATAACAGACCCTTAAAACTTGATACCATCAATTTTGAGTTACAAGAGGAAATAAATGGGGAAAGTAAGGGAAAGGAGATCACTCTCTGTTCTTGCTTTTCTCCAACCTACTGACATTAGAGAACTGATAAAAAAATTTATTCATGAACTTTGCTGATCAAATTGTTATGTGTTGCCATCTTGGATAATTTGTACATCTACAGAAGCAAGAAAAAATTAAGTTTTCTTTTTGGAGAGCAAGAAAATTCAATAAGAAAACATTTTCTAACGTCTTGGTAGAAACTATTGGTATAAAAACTTATGTCTTTAGTTAGGATTTGATCCAGCCCAAGATGGAAAACACAAAATAAGAATGGTGTATGCAAGCAGAATTTATTTTTCTTTCAAGGAAAAGGAGTACACAGGTTCCTTGTTTGCCTTCTCTATCTTCCTAATGTGGCAACTGAAGGTTCAACATACCTTCCCAGTCCTGGCCATCACATCCTCAGCTAGCCTGACGGGGTGAGTGATGAACAGCAGGGCGGCGGGAAGGGCCAGTATGAGCTGGCTTCGAAGGTGGTGTCTTAAGCAGCCACACGGTACTTCCACTTCCATTTCATTTTCATTGGTCAGAACTTAGTTATGAGAATACTTATTGCTTCAAGGAAGACTGGAATATTCAGTCTGTATTCTGGGCAGCCAGGAGTCCAGCTAAAATTAGGATCGTGTTACTTTATTTGATCTTAATAAATTATAATATTTGATTTTTTATTAAAATTTTTTTTTTTTTTAGCGACAGGGTCTTGCTCTGTTGTTGCTCAGGCTGGAGTGCAATGACATGATCATAGCTCACTGCAGCCTCTGCCTTCTGGTCTCAAGTGATCCTCCCACCTCAGTCTCACAAGTAGCTGGAACTACAGGTATGCACCCCCATGCCTGGCTAATTTTTAAAACTGTTGTAGGAACGGAGTCTCACTATTGCCCAGGCTGGTCTCGAACTCCTGGTCTCAAGTGGTCCTCCCACCTTGGCTTCCAAAAGTGCTGAGATTTCAGGTGTGAGCCACTGTGCCTGGCCTCACAACATGGACTCTTGAGCCCCGTAACTGAACCACAGAATAAGAATCCCTGTGTTTACTTGTAGGTTCTTTTCCAGCAAGCTTTTCCAGGGCTCCCTATGCAGCCAGCGTCACATGTTTAGGAATCACTGCACTACAATATAGGCTAGACATACTGATGCAGGATTTTTGCTCCTTAGTTCAGCTAAATCTGGGTTTTTGTCTCATGACCAGGAAAAATTAGGCATGTAGGCACATTGAAGGGTGAGGAGGGTGGAATTTATTTATTTTACTTATTTTGTATTTTAAGTTCCAGGATACATGTGCAGAATGTGCAGGTTTGTTACATAGGTGTACATGTGCCATGGTGGTTTGCTGCACCTGTCAACCTGTCATCTAGGTTTTAAGCCCTGCATGCATTAGGTATTTGTCCTAATGCTCTCTTTTCCTTGCCCCCCACCCTCCAACAGGCCCTGGTGTGTGTTGTTCTCCTCCTTGGTTTCCATGTGTTCTCATTGTTCAGCTCCCACTTATGAGTGAGAACATGAGGTGTTTGGTTTTCTGTTCCTGTTAGTTTGCTGAGAATGATGGCTTCCAGCTTCATCCATGTCCCTGCAAAGGACATGATCTCATTCTTTTTTTATGGCTGCATAGTATTCCATGGTGTATATGTGCCACATTTTCTTTATCTAGTCTATCATTGATAGGCACTTGGGCTGGCCTGAAGTCTTTGCTGTTGTAAATGGTGCTGCAATAAACATAGGTGTGCATGTGTCTTTATAGTAGAATGATTTATAATCCTTTGGGAATATACCCAGTAATGTGATTGCTGGGTCAAATGGTATTTCTGGTTCTAGATCCTTGAGGAATCAGAGGGCAGAATTTATTAAGCAAAAGGAACACTCTCAGCAAAGAGAGGGTTCCTGTAAGCAGGTTTCCACCCCACAAATTGAATACCAGAGCCACCATGCAAGAGTTGAAGAGGCCAGGCTCCGCCCCTGCATAAGGCACAAATTCCTGGTGGCTCCACCCCATTCCCACAGTGCATGTGGGCCTCCAGTCCGCTGTGGGCATGCCCAGGCAAGCCCCCTGTGCAGGTTCCCTTATCTGCACAAAACATCTGGTGTTAACACTTGTGGGGCAGGTTGGAGATTCTCCGGGTACCCTTCCCTAATCCTAGGGGATTTGGTTGTCTCCTGCCTCTATCACTACCTTACCTACCATAGAGTTGAAAGCTTTTTGCACTAAACATTTCACACTTATGAAGGGGTCAGAACTCTCAGTATATTCCAAACCTACATCCAAAAGTAAAGCTGGCACACATCAGCTTTGCATTAAATATCTTGAAGCCATTTCTGAGCTCACTAGGACAATGGGCCCAGAGGACAAATGAGCAGTCTTCATTTCAAGTACCACAAAGGACGACAGAGATCAGGCACCCCAAATCTGTATGTGTCAGGGGCAGTGGAGTGTGGAGAAGGATCTACAGGAAAAGAAGGAACATGATGGTACATTATTTCTGTTGAAAGCAAATGAGGGCACAGTGCAAATGCCAGGCAGGCACCTGTAATCTATGACATTTCAGCTTTTAAATTCGATTTTGGCTTATCTAATAAATATGGGATCTGTTTATATTATTGTGATTTCATGTCTACCTAAGAGTTTAATGTTACAATTAAGTCCCTACTGGTTTTGTGAGTACTAAATCAAAGAATTGCTATCATGTAATTCTTTGAACAGATAAACATTTTTGGGAGAGGGAAGGCAAATCTTAATTCTGGTAGGGTTGATATTTAAAATTTATCAGTTATAGTTTCAGAAGAAGTGAAACTGACTACAGATCTATCACCTATGTTAATTAAAAGAGGGGAGCAAATGGCATGGAATTTTACTACTCCTTGAAACAGTTCTACTAGCATTAATGTTCTAGGGGGTATTGCTAAATTCAGTTAAAATTAGTCCATGGTAGGTAGCCTCATTGGCATAATAGGGAAAAAGTGAATTCTCCAAAGAATGAAGCTTTCAAATTCATTAGGACAAAAAATTACCTGTCTTCCTCTGAGTATTTATTTTTGCTGCAGCTTGAGCTCCTCTCTTAGCTTCAGTGCCACTTTATAGTATGGACAGATAAAACTCTATGGTGGGGATCACACACACACATGTTAACCAAAAATAAAATTCTAAGCCCCCCAACCAACTGAATGGATCCCCTTATGGCCAAGGGGATTCCAAAGAAACCTGAAAAACTAGTTCAGGTCATGAAAGGAAGTGGGGACCAGGCATGACTCATTGTAGCTTTTCTCTATTGGAGTTTAGATACAACTGACCAGCATTAACATTAAAACAGAGATCTGGCTGGGCGTGATGGCTCATGCCTGTAATCTCAACACTTTGAGAGACTGAGGCAGGCAGATCAGTTGAGGTCAGGAGTTTGACACCAGCCTGGCCAACATAGTGACACCCCATCTATACTGAAAATACAAAAATTAGCTGAGCATGGTGGTGGGTGGCGCCTGTAATCCCAGCTACTCGGGAGGCTGAGGCAGGAGAATAGCTTGAACTTGGAAGGTGGAAGTTGCAGTGAGCCGAGATTGTGCCACTGCATTCCAGCCTGGGCAACAGAGGGGGACTCTGTGTCAAAAGCAAACAAGCAAACAAACAAACATTAAAACAGAGATCTTAAGACTGATAGAACATACTCTTTGTACCAAATTCCAGCCTGACTCTAGTATAACATCACATGACAGATAAAGAAGGAAATAGAAATATTTTACCCTAAAATATGTCTCTTTGCCATATTTTGAAAGGGCTCTTTTCATCTATAAAGAATCTCTATTAACATAACTAGATCTTTCCCCTTGCAGTCCTTCCCAATCCTGAAGAGATTAACTAATAGTCTGACACCTTTCAAGGTCTTAAAAGAGGCATTTACCATCTATTCTTTCTGAAGCCTGCTACTGGGAGGCCTCATCTAATCTACATAACAATAACCTTGGCTTCCACAACCTCCCTTATCTTAAAGCCAAGCATTTTTTTTTTCCTGCTGACTTCAACTTAACTCTAAGCTTAACTCTTTTAACCAATTGCCAATCAGGAAATCTTTGAATCCTTCTTTGACCTGAAAGCACCGCCTCCCCGCACCCCACCCTAGCCAAAATGTGTACCTCACATGTATTGATTGATGCCCTTTGTCTCCATAAAATATGTAGAACCAAGCTATAAACCTGACTACTTCAGGCACATGTTCTCAGGACTTCCAAAGGCTGTGTCACAGGTCATGGTACTCACATTTGATTCAGAATAAATCTCTGAATATTTTATGGTTTGGCTTTTTTTTTGTCAACACTCACATGACTTCAGGGCTGAGAGACAAGGGACATTAGTCACTAAGTGGCTGGGCATAAGAGGGGTCACAACTGCTTAGCTCCAGGTAGGAATATATGTCCAGTTTTGGCAGATCTTCTGAGTTTTCATAAATGCCCAACTCTGGAATTTATTTTATTTTATTTATTATTATTATTATTATTATTATTTGAGATGGAGTCTTGCTCTGTCACCCAGGCTGGAGTGCGGTGGCATGATCTCGGCTCACTGCAACCTCTGCCTCCTGGGCTCAAGCAATTCTCCCGCCTCAGCCTCCCAAGTAGCTGGCATTACAGGCTTGTGCCACCATGCCCAGCTAATTTTTGTATTTTTAGTAGAGATGGGGTTTCACATGTTTGCCAGGCTGGTCTCGAATTCCTGACCTTGGGTGATTCACCTCTCTTGGCCTCCCAAAGTGCTGGGATTATAGCATGAGCCACCACGCCCAGCCCCAGCTCTGGAATTTTATTTTATTTTATTTTATTTATTTTATTTTTGAGACAGAGTCATGCTCTGTCACCCAGGCTGGAGTGCAGTGGCACAGTCTCGGCCTACTGCAACCTCCGCCTCCCGGGTTCAATCAGTTCCTCTGCCTCAGCCTCCCAAGTAGCTGGGATTACAGGTGCCTGTCACTAAGCCCAGCTAATTTTTTGTGTTTTTAGTAGAGACGGGGTTTCACCATGTTGGCCGGGCTGGTCTTGAAATCCTGACCTCGTGATACACCTGCCTCCGCCTCCCAAAGTGCTGGAATTACAGGTGTGAGCCACAATGCCCGGCCAACTCTGGAATTTTTAAACGAAACATTTTTATCTTTAAATGTTGCCAGCGAATTTGAAACCCGTATGTAATCTTCAGTCTACCTGTTTGTTTTTTCTCTGCTCCATGTAATAAGGTGTAGTTTGTTCCCATAGATTAGACAGACTCCAGGGCTTGTATTCAACCAGTGTGCATCTGGCTACCAAAGTGTTGAAATACCTGTGGACTGACTGGTAAGTAGCCACTGCCTGGTGCTAGTGGTCCTGGGGAATGTTGTGTGTTCAGTGCTGGGGCCTGTGCCAGCCCCTTGTCTCCTGGCCTGTCTATGGCAGTTTCCTATACTAGCCCTGTCTTCTGTACCTTTGGACCAATGTGGGCCCAAGTCACGATGAGGATCTGGCGTTCTCAGCACAGGGGTAATGAGACACACTGAAAACCAAAACCCGGATTCTGATAGGCTCTGTTCCTTCTCCCCAGGCTGTGGCTGTCGGCTGCTCATTGGCATATCCCAGTGTTGTATTTGTGTGGCCAGTTCAGGGTACTGTAGCTTTCCCTTTGATTAATGAATATAACATTCATTAAATATTTTGGATTTCACTCTGCCATCTTTAATGCATGCTTCTCAAAGATGCTTTATCAATATGTTTTGCCCTTAGAGTGATCTTTTTCCATAGACATAGAGTTTTATTATTCATTCCTTTGTATTGATAAGGCTGCCTTTCTTTTGATTATATTAGGTTAGTGCAAAAGTGACGTGATTTTTAAATCATTATAACTAGGCTCAAATACATCTTTATTAATCAAAATAGGAACCATTGCAGTCAACACGTTTTTGCCAACGAGAAATAAGTTTGTTTATTCCTATAGCATAAAAATCCATGCTTCGGGATTCAGCGAACTCTTGGAAAGCACTTTCTGCATTCTGCTGGTTGCGGAAGTGTTTTCCCTGCAGAAAGTTGTTTAGATACTTGAAGAAGTGGAGGCCAGTTGGCAAGAGGTCAGGTGAATATGTTGGATGAGACGAAACTTCATAGCCCAGTTCATTCAACTTTTGATTTTTTTTTTTTTTTTTTCTTCTTCAAGTATCTAGAGGCGGAAGATCTTGCTCTGTTGCCCAGGCTGGAGTGCAGTGGCACAATCTCGGCTCACTGCAAGCTTCGCCTCCCGGGTTCACGCCATTCTCCTGCATCAGCCTCCCGAGTAGCTGGGACTACAGGCGCCCGCCACTGCGCCCGGCTAATTTTTTGTATTTTTAGTAGAGACGGGGTTTCACTGTGTTAGCCAGGATGGTCTCGATCTCCTGACCTCAAGATCCACCCGCCTCGGCCTCCCAAAGTGCTGGGATTACAGGCGTGAGCCACCACGCCCAGCCAGTTCGTTCAAGTTTTGAAGCATTGGTTGTGTGACGTGCAGTCAGGTGTTATTGTGGAGAAGAATTGGGCCCTTTCTGTTGACCAATACCGGCTGCAGGTGTTGCAGTTTTCGGTGTATCTCATCGATTTGCTGAGCATACTCCTCAGATGTAATGGTTTCGCCAGGATTCAGAAAGCTGTAATGGATCAGACTGGCAGCGCACTGCCAAACAGTGACTGTGATCTTTTTTTGGTGCAAGTTTGGCTTTGGGAAGTGCTTTGGAGCTTCTTCTTGGTCTAGCCACTGAGCTGGTCATCGCCGATTGTCATATAAAAATCCACTTTTCTCATCGCACATCACAATCTGATTGTTGTTGCATAGAGTAAGAGAAGATGGCACTCAAAAATGACAGTTTTTTTTTTTTAAATTTTCGCCCAGCTTATGAGGCATCCACTTACTGAGATTTTTCACCTTTCCAATTTGCTTCAAATGCCAAACCACGGTAGAATGCTCAACGTTGAGTTCTTTGACAACTTCTCATGTAGTTGTAAGAGGATCAGCTTTGATGATTGCTTTCGGTTGGTTGTTGTCAACTTGTGGTGGCCAGCCACTATGCTCCTCATCTTCAAGGCTCTCGTGTCCTTTGCAAAACTTCTTGAACCACCACTACACTGTACGTTCATTAGCAGTTCTGGGACAAATGCTTTGTTGATGTTGTGAGTTGTCTCTGCTGCTTTATGACCCATTTTGAACTTGAATAAGAAAATTGCTCAAATTTGCTTTCTGTCTAACATCATTTCCATAATAAACAGCAAGTAGTAAGTCATTAGCATGACAACATAAAGCGAGAAATGCGCATTAAAATGATGTATAACGTAACCATATTTGTTTAAAAATGTATTCCAATATCAAACAGAAAATTTCAGCAATGCAAAAACTGTGATTACTTTTGCACCAACCATTTTCCTTTTGCTTTCCCATTCTTCAACTTTAAGATGAATGGGGAATGGATACAGCAGGCACTTTGGGAGTCATTGATTTTCCTAGTTTGTCTAGTTTGTCTCTTAGCCGTTGTGTTGCCATGTTCTGCTCATTACTGTCTTATGGGCCTGCTCCTTGGGGCTTACACAGTCTCCTTGCCTTTGCTTCTGCAGCTCTTGCTGCTTAGAAAACGCTTCTGGTTCTATCACCTATGCTAGTGGGGTTGCATCATCTTTGATTTTCTACAGCTATAGGTAATGTCTTTTCCTTGAACATTTAAGGAAAGTGGCTCCATCTGTATGTCTCTTAGAGTATTTACCACTTTGTATTTCCTGTCCTGTATTGACATGAGAAAATGTCTTTTGTGTTTACTTAAACTTCAAGGCTGCAATGTCCATTACAGTCTCCGTTAGCCACATTGTGCTGTTTAAATTTAAACTCATAAAAATTAAGTAAAGAATGTAGTTCCTCAGTGGCATTAGCTGCATGTGGCTGGTGGGGACCGTATGGAACAGTACTGAACATTTCTATCCTCAGTGGAAGTTCTGCTGAACTGGGCTGCTCCCATGGCTTGAGGGCATTGGTTGGTCCTGCCCATCCCACCCTACCCCTCAGCTCCAAGCTTGAAGCAGGCTGTGACCCTCTTGAATTGTAGTAGGTTCTATTGCAGAAGAATCAGTATAGAGTACTGGGATTGACCTAAAAGGAGGAAACTGAAGCAAAATTAACATAAGTAAAGAATTTATTGGGACTAAGTTTGAGGATTGCAACCTGGGGGCATAAATGCAAGTTGCCCTGAATATACGCTCTGTTTAGCAGTAGTTACAAGTGGATTTATTTCATTTTATTTTGTTTTTAGAGATGGTTTCTTTCTCTGTCACAGGCTGGATTGCAGCAGTCTGATTATAGGTCACTGCAACCTGAAACTCCTGGGCTGAAATGATCCTCCTGCTTCAGCCTCTCCAGTAGCTGGGACTCCAAGTGTGTGCTGCCACTCCTGGCTAATTTTTAAAAATTTATGTAGAGATAGAATCTTGCTATATTGCCCAGGCCAGTCTCAAACTCCTGGCCTGAAATGATCCTCCCATCTAGGCCTCCCAAAATGTTGGAATTACAGTTGTGAGCTGTGGAGCCAGGCCACAGTGGATTTTTAAAGGCAGAAAAAGGAGACAGAGTGGGCAGATGCAAAGTTGTTTGTCAGGAATTCTCATTGGTTTACAGAAATAACATTGATTAGTGATATGACTATACATAGTTAAGCTATACGGTATGGGTTATAGTGTCCAGTGTGGCATTATTAGATTAATTTATAGCTACTTGTAGCAACAGGAAGCTGCTTTGAAAGACGAATACATAGCTGAAGCGGGGAGTAGGGCATGACTGAGGTCTCATTTTAATGCTTCTCTGGGCCTCACAGTTTGTAAGGGCTGACATTCCTGAGATGAAAGTGCTTTCTTTCCCCTGTGGTGTGTGTGTAGTGTAAATTCTTGGAGCTTAGCTGCTTGGCTCTGTGTGCTGGAGCAAGTACTAAGTTTTCTGAGCTCTGTTTTTATAATGGGTAAACAGTCATAATGTGTATAACTCTTTATTCTGAGTTCAAAAGGAGAAACCTTCTGAAAAATTTTTAGCATAGTGGTGGCCATACAGTAGGTCTTCCGTGAACATGTTCTTTCATGTGTTGTGCACAGGTGGGCATTGCTCCTGAGAATGCAAGGTGGTAGGTGGCCACCTGGGTCTGTAGCCGGAAGGTGGCATGTGGTTTCATTGAGGCCGGAGGAGAGTGGCCTTCTACTCTGAAACATTTGTCTTTTCGGCTGAGCAATGGCCCAAATGACTTGCAGTTTAATCCACAGACAGGATCATTTTTAAAACATGGGCATCAAGGAATTTATCTTCCCAAGCCTGGTTTTTCCTGATGATTTCTAATGAAACTTTGTATTTGTTGGTCACTGATATTTTCAGTTAATGAAAACACATCGGTATTGGACTTTGTTTTTTTTATGGCTTCTTGTGAAGCACTGAAGGCCGTCATTTTTGACAAAACTGTTGTAACTCTTAATAAGTTGTCTAAGCTTTAAGGCTGGGCGAATAAATCTTAAGGAGCTTTCATCTCGGTAAGGTGCCTGTCCCTCTGATGAGATTAGTTTCATATTTCAGGGTGTTCTGTTCTGGAGGAAACCAAGAATTTCTTCAGTATAAGTGAAACCTTAGCACTGGCTTCACCTCAGCAGATGCGGGGGAAATCAGCCTCTTTGTCCTGTAATTGCTTTCATCAAGTTGAAGATCCCAGTGGAGGAAGTTTTCCTGCAGGGAAATTCCTGTTTATGGAAATGGCTGTGCATCCATTTGTCAAGAGCTATTGTTACTCTGATGTGCCACCTTGCATTCCTCCCAGTCCTGTAAAAAATATGACATCTGTTAGAACCTAATCACCTATGCCATTAACATGTTGTTCCCCACTGAAATTTCCTGGAGTTTGAAGGAAGACAAGATGTGGGTGTATGATAGATATATTTAGATATTTAAACATTGGAATTACGTGGGAAAAGGTGGTATATGGTAGCACAGTGTAAGAAATTCTATGTAGAATTTTTATCTTCCTATTTTTAAGGCATTATATACAGTTAAAGTAGAATTATTTTAAATTACAGTGACTAAAAAATATGTTGACAGTTTCTAATAACTTTAAAAAGTAGTCCAACACAGAATTTTGGATGAATGGATGCCAAAAAATGGGCTTTCAGTTCATTTTCTTTTATGGTGACTAGGCTCCTGGGATTTTCTTCGATCTGATTGTGCAAAATAGTTGATGCACTGGATTTTTCCTATCCATTCACAAGTATCCTCCCACCCATTCCTCCAGTCATTCAGCCAGCCATCTGGTAATCGTTTTTATTTTATTTTTTTTTTTTTTGAGACGGAGTCTCGCTCTGTCGCCCAGGCTGGAGTGCAGTGGCGCAATCTCGGCTCACTGCAAGCTCCACCTCCCGGGTTCACGCCATTCTCCTGCCTCAGCCTCTCCGAGTAGCTGGGACTACAGGCGCCCGCCACCACGCCCGGCTAATTTTTTTTTGTATTTTTAGTAGAGACGGGGTTTCACTGTGGTCTCGATCTTTTGACCTCGTGATCCGCCCGCCTCGGCCTCCCAAAGTGCTGGGATTACAAGCGTGAGCCACCGCGCCCGGCCCGGTAATCGTTTTTATTTATAGTGCCAGGAAATTGGGTGGATAAAAAGATGTATATTTCAGAAATGCAGTTTTGTCTTTTTAAGGAACTCCTATCTGGGCACAGTGGTTCACGCTTGTAATCCCAGCGCTTTGGTAGGCTGAGGTGGGAGGATCACTTGAACTCAGGAATTCGAGACCAGCTTGGACAACATGGGAGAGACCCCAGTCTCTACAAAACGTGAAAAATAAGTATATAACGCCTTTGGTTTGAAGGAGATTCTGTAATTCTGCGTAACAGATCAGAGTTCTGGCTCTGAACACAGACTCCAGAGCGTACTTGAATCCTACCAGCCGGAAGTATGAGAAATAGCCAAAGATAGATTGTGGTAAGCCTCAATTTAGAAAATTGTCAATCATTTCTCTTGAAAGTAAAAATTTAATTTAAAAATTGGAAATTAAATTGGATTGATTTGCATAGATTATTTACCCATTAGTTAGGCACTACATGTGCTTTATCTGATTTAATTTTCATAACAATGCTGTGAAAGAAGCTATCATATCCCTGTCTGAGGGATGAGAAAGAGGGGCCAGACATGCATGGCTGCCACCTAACCATTAAAGGAGTCTGGTCTTAGGCTGAATCCATTAAAATCCCATGCTTAAGCTTTAAGTTGTTCTCAATAGAAAGGAAAAGGTCCAGTCATCCAGTTCTACCACTTGTTACTGCCTGTGTGGCCACTGATTGTCACTTAGCTTTTCTTTGCCTAATTTTTATCAGCTACCACAATGGGAATTAATGCCTTTCTTATCAAATTAATACACTGTTGTAAGGTTGTCATGGAATAATGTGTGTGAAAATGCTTGCTACAATGTATCATGTTACATAAATGAAAGTTAATATTCTTATACTTATTCACTGCATTTTTAAATGGAATCTTTCACAACAGTCTGAGAAATTCTTCTATTCCAGCTAATGTCAGTGAGTTGTCAATTTGTTCCTAAGTGTTTATTGGGCAATTATTGTGAAATACTAAAGTGGTGGAAGTAGAGACAATTACATGACAAATTTTGAATAATATTATATTAAAATAAAAAGAGAAAGAGCTGCTAAAACCTGGTATTTTAATAAACTAGACACATGGAACTCCTGCTTTATTTAAGAAGTAGACATAGGGCTTTATCAGTGCAGGATTAAGCATGTAGTTGGCTAATGTCAGTGAATTTTTCTTGAATATTCAGGATACAAAACAGAAAAGGAGTTTATATGTAGTGTAATTATTTCTTACATATGTTTTGGTCAGTAAGCCGGTTTATAGAGAAACCTATGCTTGTTTCTTAAACTGTAGATTAATAATATCTATAGGAGTTATTAAAATTAATAATACTTTTGTTTACATAAAAGTAGGACTGCATTATTTAGTAGCTGTTATTCAGAGCTTAGTGTGCTCTTATCTAAGAGGCTTCATGAGTATCCCGAAATAACTGCAGAATTCATCAAACAAATGGGAATGATTACCATGAAATCAGGCTTCTGACTTAGATTTTTCCGCAATTAGTGGGAAAGCATCACATGTGGATTTATGTTATTTGGACTGACTGGGGAAAGCCTAAACCAGACTATACATTTTCAATAATTACTCAGTAGAGCTTCTTAGAGAGGTCTTGTGAAAACTAAGTAAAATCAGGTTTGAAAAAATTAGACCACATATCTCTACAGATTTGAGGCTCAAAAAGGCCACAGTGTGAAGAAAACTGGATTCTGTTACAAAAGAATAATTAGTGTGTTTGTTTTCCTACAAGTCATAAAGGCAAGCTAGTTACTCAGAATGAATATTGAGTGCTAAGGTTTTTGTCCTAGGGCCTTGAAAGGTGGTGGAATCTAGGAAACTGAAATGGCAGGTGAAAAAAAAGGTTCAATTATTCTGTAAGAGGCATGTCTTCATGAAGAATACAGTGGGAGTGAGGTAGGGTAATTATTAACTATATTTGAGAAAGTCTTATATAAAAGTAAAATACTGCAATCTACCCTGCACTCTCAGTGCATTTTATGAGGTTCTGTTTTTCCTCTCATAGAATTCAAGATCTGTATGATTGGCTTATTATGTTTATTGTTTAGGGTGTCTCACTTATTAAAATATATTCCAAGTGCCTAGAATAGTACCTGGTACATAGTAGGTAATAAATACATATGTATTGGGTGAATAAATGAACCAGAGGCTAGGTTCTTTGTGGCCTTCGGTCTATTTGTCTGAAAAATGAGAACTGTATTGGACACCCCAATATTTTTCCCAGAGCTACTATGAGGATAATTGTGTTCATAGACTTTTATCTTATTTTTGACTGAGCTGCGGCTGTATTCAAAATGTCATTTGTTTGCAGTTCAAATATATTTTCTCATAAGAAAAAAACAAAAGCTAAGTGTATTTAAATTCTTAACTCTAGCTGAGAGACCATCCAGGGGATGAGAGTCTGAAGTCAGAATACTAGCCCTGAACCCCAGCATGCCATTTTCTGAGTCTTTCTATCACTTATGTTATATAAAGGATGAAATCAAAGGAATAATCATATATAGTGGTCAAGAAAATCACCTCTAAGTTTTATTGAACTGGGTTCAAATCCTTAGCCTTTTGTTAGCTTGATGACCTTGGGTAAGTTACCCAAATTCTCTAAACATTCCATCTTCTCTGCTATATAATTTTAATAAGTAGTACTTCTTAGAGTTGTTGCAAGGGTTAAATAAGATAATGGAAATAAGAGTGTATCAGTTCATCAGTCAATGGCAATAGATCTAACGCTTTAAGCCAACCCTTTTGCTAAGAACAATCAGAAAACAGGACCATATATCTGGCCAGCTATTTGAAGTTATGAGAGGACTTCCAAAGAGGAGTTCCATGATCCAGAAGGTCCAGAGCAGTGATTCCTGCATTTGGGGCCACTTTTTTCCTCAAGACTGAGTGTCTCAGCCTCTCAGCCTGAACTTTGGTGTAACTTGGCAGTAGACATCAAAGAGCAGAGCTCTCAGAAGACTCACAGGCTCTGGGAGAGGCAACTAAATTGAAGTTTAGGGCCTGCCAAGGAAGAGGTAAATACCTCAGGCTTTGGGATCCCAAAGGCCACATCTTAGGTGTTAGGGTGAATAGGAAGTAGACCAGCTCGACTCATGGCAATTACTGATTAGATTAATGTGGGATGGGATTGCCAGTGCCCCTAGCATATGTACTTGGCAGAAGACAATCACTATTAGCCAGGCATAGAAGAGATGGTAAATCAGTGACCAGAAACCAAGAGAAAATACAGATAATAGAAACAGATATAAGGGCATCTAGAAAAAGGAATTGAGAGATATTTGCTTTAAAATAACTATGATTAATATGGTAAAGGATTTGAAGACAAGGCTGAGAATTTTGTTATCAGTTACTGGAAATTATAAAATTGTAAAATAGCTAAAATTTTAAAATGATTTAAACAGCAGATTAGGCACAAATGAATAGTAGTGAAAATACAGAATAAAATATCCAAACTGAGTCAAAGAGAGACAAAGATGGAAAATACAGAAACAAGCCTATGAGACAAATGGACATGGTGAATATAACCTAAAATGGAAGTGGAGTCCCAGAAAAAGAGGAGAGAATAGGGGGATAAAGGCAATATCTGAAGAGATGATCCTTGAAAATTTCCAAAAGTGATAAAAGACATTAAGCAGAAATTTGGGGAAATTACAAATGTTTACAAGACAAACACAAAGAACACTATATTTAGGCACATCATCGTCAAATAGCTGAAAACCAAAGGCAAAGAGAAAATGCTAGAACAGCCAGAAAAAAAAAGACATATAGTCTTCAAAGAAGCAACAATAAGATTTTCAGTTCATTTCTCAGCAGAAACAATGGAATCCGGAAGACAATGACATGATTTTTTTGGAAGTCCTGGTAGAATTCTGCCAATATAGAATTATATATCTAATGACGATAATCCTTCAAAAACATGAATATAATTCTGATATTTTCAGATATGTAAATTTTTGTCAACCTAGTAAATTCTTTTTTTTTCTTTTTTTCTTGAGAAGAAGTCTCGCTCTGTCGCCCAAGCTGGAACGCAGTGGTGCGATCTCGGCTCACTGTAACCTCTGCCTCCCAGGTTCAAGCAATTCTCCTGCCTCAGCCTCCCAAGTAGCTGGGACTACAGGTGTGCACACCATGCCTGGCTAATTTTTGTATTTTTAGTAGAGATACGGTTTCACTATGTTGGCCAGGCTGGTCTTCAACTCCTAGTCTCATGTGATGTTCCTGCCTTGACCTCCCAAAGTGCTGGGATTACAGGTGTGAGCCACTGCACCTGGCCCTATCATTGCCTTGACAGTAGGACAGTAAGATGCATCCTTTCCACATTTCTTTTTACCAGCCGCGTGGTGGCTGGATGGCGATTGGTTCTGTGGCCAGCTCGCTCTCTGAAGGGCGGATGGAGGAAGGTGACCCAGCTTCGGGTGTACATGTACCTTCCAGGGAGACAGCAGAGGTAAAGCAGGTCTCTGCTACTCCAGGGTTTCTTCTCCCAGTGTGAACTCCCAGGGCTGTTTCTCACTCTCAGTGAAAGCTTTTTCCTCCTGCCTTTTCCCAGGGTGTTTCCCTTCTGCTTTCTGTTGTTTGTGGCCATGATTTTTGGTTGTCTTTGGAATCTCAGTCTCATAACTTTTCTCTGGCTTTTTTTGATCCTAGAACAAGCATAGGATCTTTTTAAAGTTTCACTTTTGTTTTTTAAATGTAACAGTATGGGACATGTAAGGAGTTAGACCACTCCCAGACGTATGCATTACTGCAAAGCATGGCAGTGTCCAGGATACTGAAGTAGGAATCAGGTGCACTCTAGAGATGCACCACATGGCTTGTTTGTCTGTTCACACTGGAACAGAGAGCTGAAGGGGCAGAAAAGGAGAGGGAGCCTCCATGAGCTCCTGTTTCATATGCCAGTCATCCTAGGTGGCATATTAGTGTGCTAAGGTGGCCAGAAGAGTGGGTGGGTCCCACAGCAGAAATTGATTGTCTCACAGTTCGAGAGACTAGAAGTCCAAGGTGTTGGCAGACTTGGTTCCTTTGGAGGGCTGTGAGGGAGAATCTGTTTCATGCCTCTGTCCTGGCTCCTGGTGGTTTTCTGGCTCTCTTTGCTGTTCCTTGGCTTGTAGGTGCATCACTCCTGCCTCTGCCTTTTTACTCATATGGCATTCTTGTTCTCCCTGTGTGTGAATCTTTGTGTCTAAACTCCACCTTGTATTAGAATATAAGTTACTTTGGATTAAGGGTCCACCCTACTTGATTGTGACCTCATCTCAACGAATTATGTCTGCAATGACCCTATTTTTAAATAAGACCTGATTCTGAGGTCCTGAGGGGTTAGGAGTACAACATAAGAATCTGGGGGGATGAGATGAGGACAGAATTTGACTCATGACATTTGGCATTTCAAGGGGACCATTTTTATGTAAGGAATGTATGAAAAGTTTAAAAGCCTGTATTTGAGGATTATCTCTGTGGAGGTGACACCTTTGAGATTTCAGGAAAATGTTTGAGAGGCTGCGCTACCCTCTTCCCCAACATATTGCCTTCTTCTACCGGAAGGGATTGTATGATTTTATTTGGGTACGTGGCCCCCCACCACAAGGACTATATTTCCTAGTCCCTCTTGCAGTAGGTGTGGCCAGGTGTGGGCTCTAGACCAGAACTGTCCAGGAGAACTTTCTGTGATGATGGAATTGTCTGGTACAGTAGCCACTAGTCTACTAGTGAACACTTGAACTAGTGAACACTTGAAATGTGGCTAGAGTCTTTAAGGAAAGAATGCTTAATTTTAGTTAGCTTTAGTCACTTTGAGTTTAAAGAGTTACATGCGGCTAGTAGCCCTGTGTTGAACGGTACAGCTGTAGACAGTGGGGTAAATGTGGAAGTGCTTGCATAGCACCCGCCAAACTCCTTGTGAAGAGGGAGTGCCCCCTTCTTCCTCCCCTTTCTCTGTCCTTCTGCATGGGATATGGATGTGCTGGCTGGAGCCCTCTCCTGACAGTGAGGATGAGGACTGTACCACAGGTACTGTGGAACTGTGGCTGGAAGGGTTGGGGTTCTTTAAGGACATTGTGGAGCAGAGCTGCCAAATCAGCTCTGGGCTACTTACACACACGAAATATATTTCGGTGAGAAATATTCTGATACCTTACTTAACCCACTGACATTTGAGTTTTCCTGCCCTCTTTGTCTAATTGAATCATAATTAATATAGAAGGCAAAAGCCAAGTATAAATCTCAGCATCATTAGTGATGATGATAGAAATCTTTTATCTCCCCCCAAATCCTCCTTGCCACTTTTAAACAATCTGAAAAACAGGAAGCAGAGTTGTTGACTTAGGAACCCACAGCCTTCCATTCCCATTATTGGAGGGAGCCCTTAAGGAACTCCCCCACCCCAGTGGGATTAACCAACAATGTTGACTAAATGTCCTGAAAATTTTTCTTCTGTAAAAAGTTTAGACCACTTTAGTATAATTTCAGAATTCCTCCACTGATACTTCTTGATTACAATTTAAATGGTCTGTTTCTTATGATGAGACAACTGCATTTGAGGAGCAGTTTCACTTACCTGTGACATGTTCTTAAGTCTTCAAGCTGCTCTGATGCTTGCCTTTGGAGTTACTTGCCCAGAAAAACATTCTGAATGGTCTCATGCAGAACCAAGGGGCACTGCAGGAACAGGCCTGGGAGGTAGCCCACTCAGTCACTGCTGAAAGGGAATGGAGGAGGGGACAGAGTTGTTCTTCTCACCCAACTGCATTTCAGCACCCTTTTAGCTGGCAGAATTACCACCCACTATTTTTGCTGGCCCCACTACTGCAAGTTGTGAGTTTAAAAACAAAACAAAACAAAACAAAACAAAAAAACAAAACTTTTTTTTGGTCAGGCTGTTTTGACAGGGATTTGGTCTTTAAATAGTAATCACTCATTAATTGCCTTTCTCCCTGCAATCGAGAACCTTCCTGGTCTCCTTGTATACTTTGGAATAGGCAGAGATGTGAGCCACTAATGTTTTTATTTTAAGTGAGATTATGGTTGTGTTTTTAAAAGTATTCCTTGGGGCCCTGTGGGAAGTGCATGTCCTGACCGCGGTAGGACTGGGGCCCTCTGGAAGGGTAATTAGAGTCTGGCCCCATTTGCTCCTGTCTGAGCCGATCGGTGTAAGGAGGTGGTGTATGGTTTGTGCTTATCAGGTCACAGGCATAAAATGGGGCTTGCTGCTAGACTCACTCCAGTGATGGATGGATCTAGTGCTTTGTGGTTTATGAAGTATAGATATATATTCTCAATTCCATGTTAGGGATATTGAAAAACCAAAAATCTTTGGAGAAATCTCTGGAGTTAAGCAATTGTGTTTTTAAGTGGAGTTATTTGCCTCCCAAGGCCAGACCTGTCTTTGCTTTGACAAGCATTTAAAAAATTTAGTTAAGCAAGTCAGATAAAAGCCTGTGTTTGCAAATGGCTTAAGAGGCCTGCTGTCTACCATTATAATGATACATAACGTTGGTTAACTTGAGTTTTTGACTCCCTAAGCAAAGGTCTTATTCATTTTTGGTTTTAAGATCTGGTATTCTACTTGATAAGGGTTTCCATATAAATCCACAAATACATAATATCTAGATTTTGCTAGGAAAATAGGAATTACAGTAGAGTTTTGTGACTAAAGGATATTTTTCTCTGTTATCGCTTTAATAACTATAAAAGGAAATACCATGGTTTAAGTTTACTTTTGATAAGCTAAATTTAAGTTTATATCCTCTTTTCACTTTTATATTCTGTTGTTTTTTTTTAAAAAAAGAACATTCAAGTGATTTCTAAGCCTCTTAGTAAAACAAGCTCGTTAAAGACTGTTTTATAATATCTTTCACATTCCTCTGAAGTACTTTGTAGAATTAACCCTTTATCCTAACTTTGGAAACCACTGGTGTGCTCACTGGCTGTGCCTAGTCTAGTTTTCTTTTTGTTCTGGTAAATATTGTGCAGCTGCAGATAGAATAACATTCCTCACATCAGTCTCTACTTAGGTGTTCAGAGTGGCTCTTTATTGGCTATTAGAGCCAAAAGAAGTTTTCTGTTTTATATTTAAGACCCCCCAACACTCCAAAATCTGACATTCTTACCTCTCTCATGCCACACCCCTACCTTATCCTCCCCACCTGTTGGTCACTTTCAGCACAGGTTCTTTTCCCCACAGATCTGGGAAAAATACGTGCTATCTCATGACCACAGGTTACTTCATTTGGCTTCTTTGCTTTCGTATGAGTACACACCCACCTAGAATTGCCTGCTTCACAGCCTCTGTCTCCAACAAAACTGAACTCCCAATGCAGCTATGCCTTTCAACATCCAGAGTTGAGCATCGAAGGCCAGATGATCAAATGGAAGCAAGTTCCCCTTGGGGTAGGAACAAGGATGCTGCCTGTGGCAGAACAGAGCTCTCTATGCACCAAATGGCTTCCAAGTGAACCCCCCACCTCCACTCCACGTCGCCCCCCTCCCCCTGGAAGGACAGACACTGGGCTTTTCACTTACCCTAGTGAGATGCACAGATATTTGCTTTCTGTACGTGTCATGGTAATGAGGAAGGCTGGGAAGCACTGACTGGGAAGCATCAGCCTCGAAGATAAGCCCTTGCCTAACGTTCAAAGTCAATATCACTTTGTTCCCAGCTTACCTTTCTGTCCTGATCTGCTGACCCCAGGAATGCCTGTGCTCCTTGTCTCAGACTACTTCTGCCACAACTTTGAGGTGAAACTGACATTTCTGCCTATCTGCCGGATGTGTCTCCAGTCACTTTCCACTGGACCCTCCCCTGACTCACTGTGCTGTTGTAAATAGCCTAAAATGTTAGAATCTCATTCAACGTTTTTAACTCCCTCCACCCACATATTTAACTAGGTTATATCTTCATTCCCATTGATACTCCTCTTAATACATTGCCACTGCCATAATCTGCCTTTATTGACCATGCCATTCCAGGTAAATGATTTCATGTCCTAGGGTCTTGATTCTCTCATCTGAAAACAAAGGGAGTCAGGAGTCATGTTCTTTACATGTTATTTGGAATTAGACCTGTGTCTGGAAAGTCAAGTTTTTCATGTCTAAGTTGTGTGAGTTTGGGTAGAAAACATATTCCCTCCAAACCCCAGTCTCTTCACATGTACAGTATATATAGTTCTTTACTGATGGTGTTGCTACACCCTTTCACCTGTGCTGAAAGTGACCAACAGGTGGGGAGGATAAGGTAGGGGCGTGGCATGAGGGAGGTAAGAATGTCAGATTTTGGAGTGTTGGAGGGTCTAAAATATAAAACAGAAAACTTCTGTTGGCTCTAATAGCCAATAAAGATAGATAGATCCATCCTGATGGATAAATGAGATCCATCTTTTTGGTGTGACCTGCACACTGCCAGGCACCTAGTATATATCTGGTATACACTAACTACTGCAAAAGCCTTCAACCTGGTCAATTCACTCTCTAGGGCGTAATTCTTTCTTTGTGAAAATTTTCCACATACCTTCCTCTCTAGCTAATAGAAAATGCTTTCTCAATTTTTGCCCTTTCTTTTACAGTTAGTAAATAATGACAAGTGTGTTGAATGCTACCAATGTGAAGTGCAAGATTGATGGGGACATAGGGAGACCTTATTTGGTTAGGGTGGGCTGGGATGCCACCCCAACTAAATTAGATTGCCCATGCAGAGTTGTTTGACTGAATGACTTTTCTGCTGTCTGGCATTTACCAAGCCTAATGACACCTTTTTGATTTTTCTTTTTCCTCCTGTTTCCCCTCCAACTCACACATACAGAATTAATTAAATGTTTTTTGGTTTCAACTCTTACTGAAAATCTCATCTTGTATTGTGTTTTTGGGATCTGATCATCTTTGAGGTATGATTCTGAATGTCATTTGAGCTTATTCTGTATGACATTCTAGAAAAGTATGTGTGCTAGGCCTTGAATATATTCTTTTAAAAAAAATTCTATAATTTCAAAAGGTAGGAAACATGACAGTAGTGGTTAGTTTTATATTTTATTTATTTTTATTTTTCAAGATGGAGTCTCTCGCTCTTGTTGCCCAGGCTGGAGTGCAATGGCACGATCTCGGCTCACTGCAACCTCTGCTTTCTGGGTTCAAGTGATTCTCCTTCCTTAGCCTCCCAAGTAGCTGGGATTACAGGTGTGCACCACCATACTCGGCTATTTTTTTTTGTATTTTTTTAGTAGAGACGGGGTTTCACCACGTTGTCCCGGCTGGTCTTGAACTCCTGACCTCAGGTGATCTGCCCACCTCAGCCTCCTAAGTGCTGGGATTACAGGCGTGAGCCACCGTGCCTGGCCAATTTTAGATTTTATTAATGTTAGACATAGACTCGTGTGTCATAGAAAACAATACTCAGAGAAAACTACGTACTTAGATGTTTTTGGCCTTTTAGTTAGGCACTTGGCAATGAATGTGTTTTCTAAGTTTGTTAGTTACTTTGATAGATATTCCTGGTCTAAAATCTATTTCTTTTTATTTTTTGTAAGTATTCTTTCTGTCTAACCCCTCTTTAAAATAAAAAGTTATTTAGAAGTTTAATGATTTGGGGGGAGGGGCAGATTCCGGTAATGTGATGAATGAGATGGGGAGGAGCAGTCTTGCAAACCTTTGGTTTAGTAGAGAACCAAAACCAGTTTGGAAGGGGATACAGGTCTCTTTCTAGCCATATGTATTTGACTGAACATGTTTGTTTGGAAAGACTAGTAGTTTTGTAAATCATCCATTGAGAGCCAGCCAGTGATCTCTACATTTGTGAAAGAAAAAAATTGAGGTGGATATGGGTTTCCTTTTTCTATGTGTGTTCGTACTGTTTTGATTGTATAGAGGTAGATATTTTTCTTCATTTTGACTGAAAGTCAGAATTGTATGTATAGATATATTTATTTTCTACATTTTAAGAGGAAGCAGCATGTTTTAAGAGTGAAAGAAAATAAGCTTTGAAAGCAGACACATCTTGATTTGAGTGCTAGTTACTATCATTAGCTTGCTTATATAATCTTGAGAAATCTTTTCTTTCTCCAAGCCTTAGTTTGCCCATCAGCTAAATGAGCACAATACATCCTATATGGTAGGGTTGTTGAGTATGAGTGTTAAGTAAGGTAAGTTAAGTCAACGCAACATAGTAAGAGATCAGTAAGTATCAAATTCCATTCTCACTCACTATATGTAATATAAATAGGTTTAAATCAACAGAGTGAGTTTATCGATAAATGTAGACTTTCTTTGCCATAATACCTTTAAAAAGTTTTAAATGCTTAAATTTACTGTTCTTTCAACTGCCATTTTAGTCTTAGTTCATATCATTTTGTTTTGGCCGTATTTGCTAATGTTATTGGTGGAGTCCTACCATTCTCTGTTGGCTTCATTTATAATTCTATATTTTTTTGGCTGTCTACACATTATTTCATTTTGGGACCTGCTACACTGTTGGATTTTTGGCTTTACTCACCTTTTCCCCCCTTCTCCGCTTTTGACCCATCTCCTCCTATTTCATTTTGGCACCAGTAAAGTAATGGTTCATGTGTATGCTGGAAGCCTACCCCATACATCTCTATGGGTGCAGTATTCCTTTTTATTGTGTTTTATTTTAATGACAAGCTTATATTTCCAGTGTGTGAAAATGCTTTAGAACTTCTTGTTGAATATAGATTAGTTGACATTTTAAGTCTTAGCCCATGTTGTGTGGTTGTGTTTTGGTTTTCTATTTCTTTTTTACTCTTTTCATCATATACCTCGTAGTTTTTGTCATCAGTGAATTATTTTTGAGAATCCTAATGTGCACAGCATTCTGCTGGATCTTATACTAAGCAGTTTAAAGAGACCCTGTGCAATTACCCAACATTTCCTGTGTGCTTGTTATAGGCAGAATTTCATAGAGTACAAATTATCCTCTTCTAGGTACTTGAATCTAAAACAAATATGGACACATAGAGCAAGAAAATAGCTGAACAGTGAGTATGTGAAGAGTAAACCAACAGACACCAGGATTATTCACTATAGGCTAGCCTTCTAGCTCCCAAAATGTTCCCTCCCTGCCAGTCTTCATTGTCTCTCAGTATTCAGATGTCAGCCTCCTTTCCATATTACCTGGAATAATTGCCAAGCAGTCATGCCACTTGAAAATGAGGTAACGAGTCCTTTGATTGAACTGGCAGTTCCACTCCCTGTCATAGCATTCTTGCAGCAGTGTTGTTTATTCATTTCACGGTCTGTTCTCTCAAGAAATAAGCATCAGGAGTGGACAGTGATGTTTGGGGGGATCCCAAGGTACATGGGAGGCAGATCTTACCTCTTTCTGAGGAGGCCACAGAGAGCTGGATAGTCCCTCTGTCTGCTCCCTGGTAGCTGGAATGTGGATCTGTGACTCCATGCAGCCAACTGGAAGCTTAATGCAGGGAATGTGAACTTTGAACTAGTTAGAGATTATTCACTGTGAGGCTTTTGCAAAGGGCACAGGCTGGATGAGTGGCCGTGAGCATCCATGTTCCTGAGCAGACTGTGCTGTGGCCCAATCCTGTGCGTGTCTCCTCTTCAGGCCCCTGCCGGAGCATGCTTCTCCAATCTTACCATTTATCAGTGACCCTTTGGTGAAACTCTCCTCTGTTTAAATTTACCAGGGTACACTTTGTAATACTTGGGGCCAAGAATTTGAAGATAGTAATCGGACAAACAACTAGTAGCAGTGGAGGGACATGTAGCCCTATAGGAAGGGATAGAATTATCATTAAAAACACAGACAAACCAGAGATTGCCTGAAGAAAAAAAAAAAGATGAACTGGAAAGATTCAAAGTAGGCTCTATTGGAGGTATGGAAAACAAGCTTAGCTTTTTATTTTGAAGGTTCCTTCCAGGAGTTGGATACTGTGATCTCTTCGATCAGCATGTTTATATAGTGAGGAGGAAGACTGGAAATGAGAAGAGGAATAAGAAAATGGCAGCACAGCCTTTTGGGATATGGATAAGGGTGGTCTTCCTGCTATAGCAGAGGAGAGGGGGCACGTGTGGCCCATATCGAAGAGTAACTGAATTGGTGGCTGACTGAATTTGGGTCCGAAGCAAAAATAGGATATGAGGACAGGTATAAGAATTTTATTTTGTGCTATGTGTGTCATTTGGCTTTTAAACCGTCTGGAAATAAAATGAGATGAAAACAATCTGCCCTCATTTCTTGGTTGCTTTTCTTAAATATCATTGGCCCAAAGCATAGCCAAGCCTTTTATTTAGAAAATCCTACCTTCAAAAAGTGATAGGTTACACTAATTATATTTGTGCTGTTCTACAGATTTTCTATTTTGCACTGGTCCTTTACCTGCTGCTCGCTGTGCGGGCAGCTAAGGTGAGAGTTTGAAGACTATGGACTTTTAAGCTGAGAGGCTGCTGTGGTCATACAATTTTCAGCACAAAACTTGTTCTCCCTCTAGTGTTCCACTTGCACAGGGATAAGTTGCACAACTTTGTTCCATTTTGAATTCTTTGCAAAATTTGTCTTCATTTCCTCTGTTCTATCAGATTCCTATATTTCCTTGTACTGTTTGGCCAAACTCCATTGTTTTCATCTTACTGAGTGGAACAGTAGATGCTGTTCCAGCTTTGATATTAATTTCCTCTCTAGTACAGCAATTCCGAGTCTGGAGTACATTAGCATTTCAATTTTGAAGAGAGATTTTGATCTCTGAGCACCCTTGCCGTGTGTCTGTTTTCTTGATGGTTCCTTGTGGTTGCTTTCAGTGTTAGTTAGGTTTCTCCAGTTAGGTTTCTGATGCAGATTGAAAAGCAAACAAGCAGTTAATTCTGTGCATCCCTCATTCTTCTGTAAACATGCCTAGTGCAGTGTATTGCCTCTCCAAGTGCTCTTGCTTAATTAACATGCTTTGGTTTGTAAAGGATTGATTTGTTTGGCAGAATTGTCCATAGTTGATTCTAGGAGCAAATTTTCTCAGATATCAATCTGAGGAAATAAATCTCACTTCTCCATGCCTTTTGTTAATTAATTTGTTTCTGTTACCATCAAATCTTTACTTAATAAGTCTGTAAAGGATCTCCAGTGGTGTTGAGATGTCAGTGCTGTTTGGCTGTAAAATTCAAGGATGACATCTAATGTGTGCCTTTCAGTAGAGGTGCAATTTACTTATGTAGTAGATTTGTGAGGAGCATCCATGGAATAGTCATCCCACTATGATTGTATATAACGATTGTATATACAATATACAATATATGTACAATAAAGAAAATGTGCCTCTTAGGGATTAGGAAACCAATGGTCAAATTCCACCTCTGCCATCGTCTGCTTTGGGATTGCAGGCAAGCCACATCATTCGGATGGCTTCCCTTGTGTTGTGAAGGGGGGACAATGTTTTTGCCCTCCTTTTTTGCCAGGCATGGTCCTGTGGAATCATCAATGTGGCAGTGTGATAGTCTCCTTCCTGCCCAGTGTGGATCCCAGCTTGGTCTGTGTTGCTCCCATCCACCTTTGTAGCCTGATCTTCAGCCACATTTTAAATATTATTTGTGCTGCAGCAAACTTTTATTCCACACACACACCATGGCCTTCTCATAACGGGCCACCTGTCCTCTGTTAAGGCTCTTTTGGAATGCTCTGTATGTGCCCCTCAGAACTTCTCCCAGCTTCCCAGCTACACCTTAAATGCCTTCTCCCCTGTGAATTCTTCCTTGTTCTTCCTAATCTGAATTAGGCCTTTTAGTAATCTCTGATACTATGTCATCTTCTGGTCACAATGTTGAATTATAATAGGTCACACATGTGTTCTGTATTCCTGACTAAATTAAACTCAAGGGTCAGGATTCTGTGTTGGGCATCTCTTACTGTGCTAAGAGTGCCCTTGGATGAATCAGGAGTTTTTAGATGTTGACTGGATTGCTTTTGATGAATCAGCCTTAGTTTTTCATATTTGCACAATACTTTTGGGTGTTCTCTAAGGTCAGTTTCACCTATGGAGAATGACATAATTCTGTGTTCCACTGTAGAAATGTAAGTTGGGTATCCTTCAGTCTTGCTACTATAGTCAAAGAGTGACCCCTGGACAGCCAGCAGCAGGTGGGTTTTTCTGCAGTAAGCCTCTGGGGCTCACCTGTTCTTAGAAAGCCAAGTGAAAACACACACACCATGTAGGGTGATAAGAGGCACAATCTCGTACATAGGAGAATTGTGGGGATGAAGTGAAAAATGAATAAGCCAGGAATAGAGAAGGGTGCTAGTACATTCTGTGGCAATGGGTCCTAATGGATGAGTGAGCAGGAGCTTATTGGGATGGTGGGTGAGAAGTGTCTCCAGGTGATGTCCAGAAGGGGGTCTAAGCTTGATGTGCATGGTTGCAGGGGAGTGGGTATGGGATATCCCAAGCCCAGCGTGAAGAGTGGGTGGGGATGCAGAGGATGCTGGTGGAGATGCCCTTTAGTCATGGGGAGATAAAAGAGCTTGGGCTTCTCAGGGAAAATTAAATGCATGCCATAGCAAAATGGCCATAGCAGAGGAGCTTACCTGCCCATCAACCAGTGGCATAATCACGGAGGACGCATCCTAAAATTCAGAGCCTCAACCTCACTCCCAAGAATTCTGATTCCGTAAATCTAGAATGGGACTCAATATTCATGTGTTAGTAATTTATCCCAGTGATTCTGATTCAGGTGGCCAGTGAAGCACACTTTGAGTAAGTGTTGAATTACCTCTAAGAGCCTTGTAACCCAAGGAATTATAAAATTTGCACAGATACGCCTTTGTCCTAGGGAGGAGGATCCTGGGTAGCTCTGTTCAGATACTCAAAGGGATCCATAAGCTCTCCAAAGTTTCAGAACCACTGAGCTAAGACAAAAGCTTGTAATCCAGAATGAGAATAGCAGCACCATGGCAGGAATATTGGAGATCAGTAACCTTTAAGGAAACATTTTGTGTGATAGGAATTGTTGGTGTTTTCAGGAGCCCTACTGGAAACACATTAGGGAAGTGAAGGCTTACCACCCAATTTGTAAATCAGGATTTAGGTTTGTGTTAATATCTCAGTGTTTAAAGGACATACAGTGTTTAGTGGCTCTAGCAATTAACAATTTGTCTATAATAGGATTTTTTTTTTGGAAACACTTCAAGTCCACATCTTTCTCTGACCTAATTAAACCTTCTGGTTTCCCCTGGGTTTTACTTTTTAATTCTGAAGTTAGAAATATATTAAAGTTCAGAGAATGAAGGTCTTTATTACTAATCAGTAAAGATACCACATTTTGCTCTCCTGTGGTTAAGGTCTTGTCTGTATTTCTGTGATAAACATCTCTCTGAAGTTTATAGAGCATATGGAGAAAAATGAGATTGATACAACTTGGTTTTTACTCACTCCCAACCCAAGAATTTTTGAATCAGTGAAGTGTACTGCTGAAAAGTGATGCACACGCCCTCATTTCTCCCCTGAACCCAGGGTAAAATGAACATATTGTTTATACTGGCAAATTCAGTACAGCAAATGGGATGAACTAACTCTGTCAGAGGGACTCTGTGATCAGGGATGTGTTTCCTGTTGATGGCTGAGACAGAGCTATCAGCTGGTAACTGTAGCTTGTCCTTCAGCAGGGGGTTGCAGCTACTAAGCACACATTTGATCATTGGTTTAAACCTTACAGAAATTGAGCTGGTCTGTGAAGCCTCCTCTAGGCAAATTTCTAGCCCCATGAAGGGTTACTATTTCTTAAGCCCAGTCAATATTCCATCTATGCACAAGTGTTTATTCTCTATTCACAACACACACAGTATTAGGTATTGTTAAAGTTAACTGTCCAATATGGCCAAGGGCCAACAATAAGGGTACTTAAAGAATATCTCAAAGAGAAATCCAAGCCACAGATAATCAAATATAAAATTACCCACTCGGACTATTAAAACCAAATATATGGTGACACTTTGGTTAACTTATCCCAGCAACCACAAGTTCTTACAAGTCAGCCGTATGAAAAATAAAGCTTCCTGAGAAACAGAACTCCCTACTCTCTTAGTATATTAAACATATCCCAATGAATAGTTTCTGGATGCAAATAAGGCTCATCCCAGGCATATTATGAAGTCATTGAATTTGATACTGTCTTCTTTTTTTAAACTTATTTTCCACCCACTTTTCATATGTCTAATATTCTTATGTAATCTGTATCAAAATAAGAAATATCTAATATCTAGTTATCCTTACTTGTGGATTGTTTATGTGGCCCTGTGTACAATAGGTCTAAATAAATTTTTTTTTGGAGTAGCTTTGGTTAGAGGACTGGCTATGTGAAGCCATTTTCATATTATGTTCTTTTGAGTTTTAAATTTCAAGCCTCTTTGTTACAGATGGAAAAATGTAAACTTATTCATGTAATTTTAGACATTAGTAAGGAGAGGCTGAGAAGAGGTTTGGGTTAAGGAGAGTTGTACGAAAACTATAATATTAGGTATTCTTCAGTGATCTTTTCAGCAAATATGATGTCATTTTGGATTGACTAGGATAGGAACAGTTACCTAAAATGGGTCCCGGCCCATGTAGGATTGACATTCCTGGATGCCTTGTCCTGTAACCTCAAGTTTCTTACTTTTTCACAATAGATGAGGAGCCTGGCCAGCTCTAGCACTGATCTTCATATCGGTAGGGTCTCTTCTGCCTTCTCTTCTGCTGCTGCTTTTCTTGCTTTAACATTGAGCTTAGCCATCCTTCTTGCTTATATATTTAACATTATTTTATTTAGTTTTTCTGTTATAGCCACTTTCCCCAACAATCCACCTGATCTAACCTTAATTATGTTGCTGATAAAGAATTATTATCTTTAAGGGAAGAGAAGAGAAAAATAATAGCATGTGCAATCTTTGAGTGGGAATATTACCTTAGAGATAATCTAGGCCTGAAAGAGTCTAGTATTGTTAAATATTGATTTTTTTTGTAGCCTAGTCTTTCTGTTGCCCACAGTACCCCAACTTTTAAGTAAATGAAAGTTGAATATGTCTGGTTGAAGCAGGGTTTTAGAAGGGCCTGCGCTGGGTTCGCCCTTGTGGGCTGAGAGAGCCTGAGGATTCTGAGGATCACAGGGTGAAAAACTCAGTGATCCGAGTTGTCATGCTCTTTTACAGACAGGATTGAGACCCAGAAAGGAAAGGAAACCCACAGTTAACTATTTACTAGGTAGCTAGATAGGTAAGTGCATCCTGGGTAGCTAGATAGGTAAGTAGGTCAATAGATACATAGCATAATGTATGTATTTATAGAAACACACACATATATGCAGAATCATTTAATTCTTTTAACGTTCTAGAAGGTAGATGGTTTTATAGATGAGTAGATGAGGAAAGCTTGTAAGTTGATAGGGTTGGACTCACCTATGCTCCTTCTGGTGGCAAATCTACATTCTTTCCACCCTAGCTCCATTCTGCTGCCTGGTTGCCTTGTCCAAAGCCACACACAGGCAAGGGCAGGACTGAAACCCAGACCATCTGCCTCTTGGTCCAGGGTTGTTCTCTCAGCAGACCTGTTCTCTTTAATCAGTGGTAAAATAATACATGCTAAAAAGTAAATGGAATATTGAGTAAACACTCAATTAGAAAAAGAGGGAAAGACGTCCCAGCTGTGTTGACCTTGAGAAGGGTTAATGTTTTTAGTTCCCTATATTTTAGCAACTAATTGGTCATGGAAAAGGATGGGAAGGAAAGCTGATTCATCACAGTTTTTTGTGCTAAGTATTGCTCATAGCTTGGAGAATTGCATGGAATCTAGCTTCCTTATTTAAAAAATTAATAAGGAAAAATTTTTCATTAAAGCATGCTTTCTTTATGGCCTGAGTATTGAAACTTGACATTGAATATGTATTAACTACTTGTATGTTTCATAAATTTGAAATATACAAAATATGTAATTATTGACATTCTTCTCATGTTTGAAACAAAAGCTGCAGACACACTGACTGAGGCACTGAACCAGAGTTCCAGTATGATGCACCTAAAGTCCGTGTGCTTTTTGTTGACTTATGCTGAGGTCTGCCAGATAACAGCCTTATTACGCAGATTCTTAGAATAACAGGCCATTGATATCTTAGTAGATTCTTACATGTAGGTGCTGACTCTCTGGTTTTCTTTTTTTATCTGGCTCATGTAGGTAAAGGAGACCTTCAGGATGAGTTTTTGTTCTTCCTGTTGGCTCTTAACAGCATTTTTCATGTTTATCCTTTTAGCTCCTCCATGTTCCACAAGTTGTCTTCCTTGAGGACAAGGACTTCTTTTTCATCCTGTCCATTCTCTTATCCCCTCCCCTTTTCCTCCCTAGTGCCTGACATCATGCCTGGCACACAAGTCCTTAGGAGGAGTGATGGTGACAGGGAAGGAGGGAGATGCCATGAGTCAGATAAAAAAGGCAAAACTCTAGAATCAGGATTTCTTCTTCCTTTGATGTAGCCAGAGTGTTCAGTGAATGGAGTCCATTAGATGTTTTTTCTTCAGTGCTCCTTTCTAATAAAGATAGAGCAGTAAACGGTTTTTATTCTTAGCTTTGTTACAAAAAACTTTACAAAATTCCATTAAATCTAGCAAGTATTTAATGAGTGGCAAACACCTTTGCAGAACTGGGGATACAGAGATGAACAGAACATTGTCCTTGTTCAATGATCTCCCAGTGCAGTAGAGAAGACAAGCATGTCCAAAGTTACATTGCCCTGCAGTGTAAGGACATCAAGAAAACCTATGTATTTGGCAGTGATGGTTACCACATGGGAAGGAGTGATTGATTTTATCTGTGAAAAGCCCTCAGCAACAGGTACCTGGGAGAGGTGTTGTCCGAGCTGGGATTTGAAAAGCGCACAAGAGTTTTCCAGGCAGATCCTGGGGGAGGGGTGGGACAAGCGCTGAACAGGTGCAGGGACCGCATGAGCATAGGGGTAGCATATGGGCAGGAGGGTCATTGGGGGTGAATTTGCAGATAGTCAGGAATTACTAGAGTGTAAAACTAAAGGGAAGTGGTGGCAAGGAATGAAGATAAAGAGGTAGACTGGGGTTGAATCAGAAAAACAACAGATGTCACATGATTAAAATTTGAGTACTATCCCATGGACAATAAAGGGCTGATGAATAGTTTTAAGTAGTGAGAGAGCATTTTCAGCTGTGTATTTTATAAAAATTCAGCTTGTTGGGAGTGTGTAGGATATACTGGAGAGGGCAGAATCCAGGTTTGAGGGAATGAGTCAAATCAAATGGAAACATGAGCTGAAACTCAAACTGTGGCATGGTAGGAATAGGAGACTGAAAGAAAAATTTAAGCAGTTGTTTAGGAGATAAAGAAGGTGTCAGGCAGAGAGGCAGTCACTCAGCCAATATAGGCAAGATAAATAAAGAAATGTGTGTGACTTTGTTTTCCTGTTTCAGATAGCATGTGCTTGTGACTTTTTTTGATGTTCATCACCTTGTAACAGTGACTACACTTTCACATACACCTCTAAGTTCAAACTTCCCTATTTCCCTGGGAGTTAGGTAATAGATATTACAAAGGACTCATACATTCTATAGGGCTCAAATTCTCAGGGACTTGCTCATGTTCAAAATTGCACCCCAAAATCCTTAAGGAACCTTCTGGGTTGAAGACCAGCATAATGTTTTTCAGTAAGTCCAATAGAGTCATTCCCTGCATCCCCTTGGCATTGGATTGCTGTTTATGCATTTGAGCATAGGATTAAATCGGTGATTTGGATTTTGGACACGGTTTAATTAAAATGCTGATCTTTAAGCATGAAAATTATTTGGACCCCAGTGAAATGTCACACTAAGCAAAGCCTGGAGAAGGAAGGAGCAGAGACTAACTAGGTGGAGGTGGAGGAGCACCAGTTCATATTTCTAATTTCTTAGTTTCAGCTTGTTTGGAGCATAAGATTGTTAGGCTTCTGGACTAAATGTATGATTTCTCTATCATATGCCCCTTCCTTTTCAACGTTGAAATCATGTAAGTTAAACATACCTTTGATATGAAGACTGCATATCTCCTTTTGATGCAAAGAGCAAGACACATGCAACTGATCCAGGACTCTCTATCTCAGTTCTATGATCCCAATTAAATACACTCAACTATACGAGTTCCCCATGGTTGTATTAGAAGAAGTTCTCCTCATGATAGGAAATTGGAATGCATATTTTACTGACAGGCTATGTGAAACAATATTTACTTTTTCCTTATAATTTGATTCTACCCAATGAATATAATGTGTAGAGAAAATGTTCATTGAGGGAAGTACATTTAGTTGAGTTTAGGTTAATCAACATCCAGTGAAAATAAAGAGTTGGCTGTCTGTTTTAAGCTGAATAAATAGCATGGTTTGGCTGTACTGCATATTGGTGAGTTCAGGAGTTTATCAGCTGTCCCAGATAATGGTTTTATGCTAATAAAATGAAGAGATGGATTTGTAAATCATACTAAACTGGCAGAAGTGCTACTGGGCATAAAATGCAATTCTTTTTTTTTTTTAAAATAATTTCCTGGGTATCTCTAACCAGTAACCAGGATTGTTTTCTACCTAAGATATCTCTTCTTGTTTTGAGTAGCTCTACTTAGGAAAAAAATTACAGATCAGAGCTTTCTTAGCATGAAATTTAAGCAAAAAATTCAACACTTTGAACCAGCCATGCTATTCTGTTGTCCTTTTTCATCTGAGAGGTGTTTATGACTGAAAAGCATTATTTAGAGCAATGATCTCTGAATCACTTTCTTCACACCCTTTTTGAGGAATACAGTACAACTCACTGATGTTTAGAAGAAAAGATTTGAACTTCAACTTACATATATTTTCTAATAATACTTAAAAAGGTCAGTATATGCATGCTTGTAATAATCTGCATATGTAGAGCACTACATGATTATATTTTATACATAAACACACATAGGTTGGTTGTACCTTTTTAAGAAAGGATGTCTTCTGAAAAATGTTTGAGACTACTGATCTCTAGAGCACTCTTTCTGGGTCAATGATTAGATTATTCTGGGCCCTTTTTTTTAAAACCACGGATTCCTGGGGCTGCTCCCAGAATATTCTAGTTAAATAGGTTGATCCAGAACAGTGATGACCAAACATTAGAGTGCATCGGAGCCACCTGGAGAGTTGTTGAAGCTCTGGCTGCCGGGCCCCACCCCCAGAGGTTCTGACTCAGTAGGTCTGGGATGAGGCCTGAGAATTTGCATTTCTGAGTTCCTAGGTGATGGTGGCTTGTCCAGGGACCCACTTGGAGAATCACTGCTCTAGTCTGGGACTCAGGACAACAGTGACTTCAGAGATCAGGTCATAAATACCGATTTAGTTTGACTATCTTCTCCCTGAGACATTTCTGGCAGCTGTTTCATCATTTTGTTGTCATTTGTTACTCCTGTTTCTATGATAGAGGCAGACAACTATTTTTTACACTGTCTCTCATTTTCACTATTGTGGTATAGAGGATAAGAGCACCAGTATTATATTCAGATAGATTCACATTTATGCAGGGAATTCATGCAAGTGATTTAATTCAATCCAATAGCAGCTCTATGAGGTATTTATTTGTATGTGGAAAAATCGAGATAGTCAAGTTCTTAATAATTTGGCTGCATCTGTACAATATTTAGGAATAGAATAATACTACTGCACATTAAAGAAAATTTTACTATCAATAAGAAAAATACATCTTCGTTTGTTGCAACTCAGCCTTTTAAAAAATTAGGAATCCGTAGATTTATATGAAATGAAGATGGGGTAAGTGTAATAAATCATAGAAACTTCAAGAACAAAACAACTTATTTCCTTTGTATCATATAAAATATATCCATCGGCAAATAGCACTTCTTATAATAGAGGATAGCATTAGCCATTTAAATGCCTGTGCAATGTGTAAAAACTGCTTGCTAGATTAAATTATGTAGAAGAGCATTTCTATAATGCTTAGTGTCTGATTCACTAAACATCACTGGCGCACTCAAAGTTTAGGAGGCATTATATACTTTTATTGTTTGGCAGGCAATTAAATGTAGAAGTCACTGTGATTTAAAAGAAGAAAGCAGGGCCTCTGCTATGTTGGTATAGTTTTTTTTTTTATTACTCCTAAAATAATTATGTCTATTAAAGCTCACTTTCTGTTTATCCTTTGCATTGTGTAGTTTATAACCATTTATTCTACACAGTTTTAAATTTGAGATAAATAGGATCATCTGAGATTTCATGTAATTTAGGAAAATAGAACATATAACATTAATTCTTTTGGGGGGTACTGTGGCACTATTTTTTGATCTGCCTTCTCTATAGAGAGACCCATTTAATACTTTATGCATTTGATGAAGCCTGACTTAAATGGGGTCATTCTGTATTTGGAACAAATGAGAAAAATGTTCCAGAAAACTCATCAAGGAGTATTACAGTCTTTTTACAAAATAACTTTAAATGGACTATAATTATAACAGGAAGAATGATTGCTAGTGTATGTAAGTCAATTTAACCTGTTAAAGGCAGAACAATTCAAAATATGTGTGTATCTTACAAGTTTATGAAATTAACATTTGATTGTCCTCCACTGGCTTCTTAGAAACAGCACTTTTGAGAGCTTATTTACAATGCAAATCACTGAACAGTTCGTATATAAGCACTATAAATTGTTGTTTACTTACTTTCTAGAGCTTGGTGAAAATGTGTGAGTACAGACCTTGTTTGAATTGCTAGTCCTGCGCTGAAGCTCTTGTGACTTTGGGTGAGATTATTTGACCCTTCTAAACTGCCATTTGTAAAAATAAGAATGTACCCATCAGGATCCAATCAGGAGGAGAAGCAACATAGTAATTTAATTAGGGAACATTTATAACTGTAACGGGGTATTAGAATACAAGAGATGGGTTAGTACAAGCTAAGGAAAGCTCTGAAGAATAAAGGAATAGTAGATATATGGAGCAGACGTTAGCCCAGGGCAGAGACTGCTCCAAGGAGGAGACTCTTTCATTGCTGAGATCCAGGGGAAGGCTGTGGCTCAGTGGATGGCAGAGGAGTTACTATGGGGCTGCACCTGCAGGACTCAGAGGTAATGTGCCCTCTGATTGGCCGTGAAAGCTGTTCATAGGGAATGTTTTGCTGGAGGCACTTGCTACAGAACCACTGGGGCACTGTGCAGGGGCAAGCTGCTGCTACTGGAGGTGCCAGGCAGGGGGGCGACCCTGCATTGTGCGCTGAGGGGCCTGCCAGGGAGCTCAGGGAGGCCACCCCTTCCTCCTGCAGGATCTCTCCTGTACCCTCTACTGATAAAGCTTATACCATCTTGCCCACTAGGACAGAAAACATAGTTAAAGCGTCTGGATACATTTTTGAAATGAAAAGGATTTAGAGCTAAGAGGTGTAATACCTTGATAACTAGTACAGGGAATATTGATGCTTGCCTTTAGAGTTTTTTTTTTAAATTAAAATTAGGTAATACATGTTTATATTTGCATGGTTTTTGTTCTGTAACATGTTAATTGAATCAGACATGTTGAGATAAGAGTCTTACTGGTTGTGAGGAGTCAGTGACATCATAACTATATTTTGCCTTAGGCAGAATCCGACTGGCACATGGTCTGTGTTTGCAAAATGGTAGCTGTTGATACCAGAGAACTTTGTAGCTTACAGGTTTCCCTTAGACTGTGTGGCAGTGCTCTCACACAGTAGTGTTGATTGATAACTTCAAGCTAAATAAACAGTCTTAGGTGATGGCTCTCACCCCAAAACCTTAAGAATACAAGTAGCAATCTTGAAGGATCTTGAAATCAATTTAGTGGATCTAGAACCTCCTTTTAGAACAGAATGATAAATATTTGTATATCTCAGTAGAGATAAATTTGGTTTTTAAAGTGTACAAATGATTTACATGTACTGGCTCCAGATGTCATGACTATGAGTCACAATAAAAAAAACAATTTTTAATATACTGCTTTAAATGGTGGACTCTAATTCTTGTCAGTTTGTTTTCTGTTGTTTTGTCTCCAGGCCTGAAGCTTCAGTAGGATGTAGAATGGTCACATAAGGTTTCCTTTGGGGTGAAAATAGGCCATTTTCTTTATAGCTTATGACTTAATGATTTCATACTACTCTTGGATCAACTGAATCATCCTCAGCTGTTCCAAAGAAATAAAAAAGATAAATATCCTCCATTATGCAAGTGACAATATTTTATTTTCATAAATCAAGAATGACCTTTATCAACAACTAGCCTTGCTGTCTAATAATTGCCAGGAAAAAAAAGAAAGAGAATTCAACTTTTGTAAGTCAAAAGCCATAATTTGTGGAGACTTCATTAACATTTAACTTGCTTATAGTTTTCAGCCAGACTAGAAAAATGAACAAGTTCATTGATTTTGTCACATTTTGCAGTTGATTCTTTCTGGGATACGCCAGGACAGGGCTGGATGGTTTGTGGAGGAAGGTTAAGATTGTTTTCATTGTTCAGATGTTTATTATATTATGCTTCTTTTGGAAATTTCCAGGCAAAATAATTGCAGCCAGATTTTGCATAGAACTTTGGGGGATTCATTACCTATCCTTTTAAAAAGACTTTATTGGGTGTTGATCATGCGTACTGCTCTAAGGAGTACCAAGGTGACTAAGACACAGTTATAATCAATATTGCTTTGGAGCAGATTTGCTACTCTGCCTATGGGCTTTTCTGTTCTGAAACTCTGTGATTTTCAGGAGAGAATATTGGGCCCAACTCCATTTTCTTTGATTTCTAAAACATGTAGGATCTGCGCATGGTGGCTCCTGCCTTAATCTTAGTCCTTTGGGAGGCTGAGGTGAGAGGATCACTTGAACTCAGGAGTTCAAAATCAGCAACATAGGGAGATCTCCTCTCTATCAAAGGAAAAAAAAATTAGCTAGGCAAGATGGCATGTGCCTGTGGTCCCAGGTACTCTGGAGGCTGAGGTGGGAGGACTGCTTGAGCCTGGGAGATCAAGGCTGTAGTGAGCTAGGACTGTGCCACTGCACTCAAGCCTGAGCAGCAGAATGAGATCTTGTCTTGAAAAACACAAAGAATAAAAAGCATGTGGGTCTGCACTTCAATAACAGCACACACTACCTGCAGTTTTTAGTTGAAGTAAATGTGCAAACTTATAGTAGCCCACGAAGGCATTGTTGAGAGCAAGAGTATCCACAAAGATATATATATATATATATATTTTTTTTTGAGATGGAGTTTCGCTCTTGTTGCCCAGGCTGGAGTGCAATGGCACGATCTTGGCTCACTGCAACCTCCACCTCCCGGGTTCAAGTGATTCTCTTGCCTCAGCCTCCTGAGTAGCTGGGATTACAGGCATGCGCCACCACACCTGGCTAATTTTGTATTTTTAGTAGAGACGGGGTTTCTCCATGTTGGTCAGGCTAGTCTTGAATTCCTGACCTCAGGTGATCTGCCCACCTCAGCCTCCCAGAGTGCTGGGATTACAGGCGTGAGCCACAGTGCCTGGCCCATAAAGATAATTTTAAAGCATATTTCAGTTTTAATCTAGAATACACTGGGCTCCCACCAAATCAAGCTTGTTGACTTGGAGTGTGGTCACCTACTGTCATAAGATGTTACTGAATGGGCCCTCAACTTCGTTGCTCTGTTCTGAGGGATGCTGTTGAGAACTCTGTTCATTAACTTCCGGCAATTCCTTCTTGCCAGGGTTCTGGGAAAGAAGATAGTTCTCTCTGAATTTAGGGTTAGGGTAGTTGTGTATCTTCTTGGTCTCCAGTTTGAGAGATACTATCCTGTAGTGTTAAGAATATGGGCCCCTTATGACTGGATGCCTGGATTCAAGTATCTGCTTCACAACTCTCCAGCTTTGAGACCTTGGACAGACTGTGTAACCTTCTATGCCTTGGTTTCTGTATCTGTAAAATGAGGATCATAGTATCTACCTCATAGACTTGGTGTGAGGATTAAACAAGTCCTGGGTAAATGTTAGTCTCTATTATCAGATTTATATATTATTTTATAGATACTGTAAATTGTATGATCAATCATATTTTCTTCTTTGCACCCCAAAACTCAAAAGTGAAATCCGTGGATAAAATCCGGTATGTGAACTTAGTGACTTTTTAAAAAATTTTTTGGTGGTGGGTGGGTGGAGTCCTAGCCACATTTCTGGTGTCCCTTTCTTTGCTCTACTTCCCTTGCCTTTTAGCTTATACTTGTAACAGTTTTATCGATTGAATTTTTATGTTATTGTGTTGAATTGCATGTCTTGGAACAGTATAGGAATCATCATTGTCATCAATTACCTGGGTATTTGCCATCCATTGACACTTCTTTTTGCATAGTAACTCATTCTTATCTAGAACCTGTGTGTTGTATTCAAAGTTGCTAAGGAAAAGCCTTTCCCAAGGTATGATGGAGACATGCAGGTACACGTGTGTGTGTGTGAGAGTGAGAGAGAGAAAAAGAGAGAGAGAATGAGTGATGCAGAACATCACCCCACCCAGCTTATATCAACTTTCCTCCATCTTGTATATGACTTTGGTTTAGTTGTGATTCCCCCCTGTGAAACACAAATAATTTACTTTGATTTAACAGAGGAATATAGTACGACCATGGACTGCTGGGAGCCAGTCCAGGTGTCACAGTTCTGGAGAAAAGTTAGGGAGTCTGTTGCTGACCATACTCCTATAGATGATGGCAAAATTTGTCTGTGTTATTCAGAAAATCAAGGAGACTGTATTTTTAGAAATGCATCCTTTTACTGTGTTTCAGGGGACTTTGCCTCCTTATCATATTTTTTTCATTGTCCCCGATAGCATTTCCTTGAAGAACCTCACTAACCGCCTGTTCTTGGCACTTCCATGTTTAATAGAGGCACCCACAGGGTGTTACCTATATGAATGCTCACAACTCTTCATCTTCTCATGAAGTGCACTTGGAAATTTTTGATTATATATTCCAACTAGTTGCAATGAAATGAACTCCTGAGAGTGCTTTGTTCTATGAGGTATATCTGGCAAGAAGGATTTAAGAACTGATAATAATTGATGCTGGTTGAACATGCCTGACTCTTGTTACACTGACTTTATATTTGCTGTCTTATTTAACTGTCAGAAATACCATGTGAGGTATGTGTTATCTCTGTTTTATAGGTAAAGAATCTAGACTTGGGAGACTAAATTATTTGTCTAAAATCACCAAGCTAACAGTTGAAGAATTGGGATATGCGTGTGTTTGACTCAGAACCTATACATTTTGCTATTACCCAAAGCTGTCCTGAAAACTGAAAGCTTAGTTGTTCTTTCTTTACTTGGTTATTTTAATTCTGATGTCATTTACTTTAACTCATCTTATTTTAGCTCAATAAACCATCTTTGTTATTTTGGGGGGTCCCACATCTGTTGAATGAAGGCTAGGGGTGGATCTAAAAATTGGTGTGCAGGGAAATGTATCCTCATTGGGCAATATGAAATTCATAGTTGATCCCATTTTCCAATAGTTCAATAATCCTTCATGGGTCCAGAAAGAACCATATCATACTTTATTTGTTTCATTTCAAGTGATAAGAACAGCTTTATGTAATGGGAAAATTATAACCTGGCACCAGTGTTGTATTAGTCTTCTGGGTTTGCTCTCAGCCACACGTGCATGCTTTTGCTTTATATGTGGTTCTATTTCAGTGCAATAGTGGTTTTGTAAACCAGGTCTGTAGCCAGCCTTAAGTTGTTTTGTGGATGCTTGTCACTATTTCTCACTGTTTAAGATCGCACTGTAGGACTTTTATCTGAGCGCTGTTTCCACTGGGGGACCTTCTCTGTCAAAATTGAGGATTTCATTCTTTTTGAATATTATTAGTGCTGTTGCTATTTGAGCTTATTGCTACAATACTGAAGCTGTTTTCTACATCAAAATTAGGGTTTGCAACCAAGAGACAATATTTCTCATAAATGTTTGCAGTCTTCTAACATTTCATTGGAAAATTGTTAGTATTATGCATTTGAAACAAATCCATTTTGTTTCTGGAGTTGTTAAAACTCAGTAAGAGGGCAATATAAATGACTAGTTGTTGTCAAGTGAAATAATTGAATTAAGGCTGTATCTTTTGAGTTGTTTTGTTCTCAATGGAGTGTTTAGTTGAAATAAGTAATTGTTAAAACTGTTAGAGAAGACAGTGTCCAGGGACACTAATTTCACCATCAGATCTGGAGCTAACAACTAAGACAAAGCTAGAAAAGCGGGGACAGACAGTCTGAGGTTCCTTGATGCTATCATGTTTAACATTGTTTATCAGAGCCTTGGAGGCAGATGTAGAAAGCGTGCTCATCAGATTTGCAGACAACACAAAACTAGGTAAGATGGCTATTACCAGAATTGAATGACAGTGTCAGAGTTATAGATGGAGTGATGCACAAAAGCACGAGATGGGATTTAGTAAGCATAAATGGAGAGTCCTGGATTTAATTCAGAAAACCATTTACTTTGTTACAAAAGTGGAGAGATGACTCAACGGCAGTGGTGTGCAAAAGCCATATGGGATTTCAGGCTCGCAGAAGCTGAGAATGGACCAGCACCCTGTATGCACTGTTGAGAAGAGAATGCGGTTAAGGGCAGTAGCCTGTTGAATTCTAAACAGCTGCCAGGATGGTTGAAGGGCCTGTAAACCTTTTAGTAGCAGGAATTGCAGGGAGCAAAGCATACTTTGCCTGTTGCCTGGAGAAGTGAAGACTTAGAACATGACAGCTCTTTTCAAATAATCAGCTTTCCTGTGCAAAAGCTAAAATCTTTCTTTCTTTTCTTTTCTTTCTTTCTTTCTTTCTTTCTTTCTTTCTTTCTTTCTTTCTTTCTTTCTTTCTCTCTTTCTCTTTCTCTTTTTCTCTCTTTCTTTCTTTCTTTCTTTCTTTCTTTCTTTCTTTCTTTCTTTCTTTCTTTCTTTCTTTCTCCCTTCTCCTTCCTTCCTTCCTTCCTTCCTTCCTTCCTTCCTTCCTTCTTTTTTTTTTTCCAATTTTTTCACAGGATAGAGCAAAGATAAATGGGTATACATTCCAAGAAGCAGAGTTTGAGCCTTTTTAAGGGGGGATGTTCTACATAGGATGCTTTACAAAATTCTGAGTGCCTCATCTGTTCAGAGGCTGGCTGGCTGGCTGGGAAGTTGTACAGTTGACCTAAGCATTTGGATAGAAGTTGGACCAGGTGACTTCTAACATCTGTTTTTGCTCTGAGGTTGGACGATGGCTGTTTTACTTATCTTCTTGCCAACAGGACACACATTGTGGACGTAATGTAAAAATATTCTTTTTTTTTTGAGACGGAGTCTCGCTGTGTCCCCCAGGTTGGAGTGCAGTGGCGCTATCTCAGCTCACTGCAAGCTCCGCCTCCTGGGTTCACGCCATTCTCCTGCCTCAGCCTCCCGAGTAGCTGGGACTACAGGCGCCCGCCAACACGCCCGGCTAATTTTTTGTATTTTTAATAGAAACGGGGTTTCACCATGTTAGCCAAGATGGTCTCGATCTCCTGACCTCGTGATCCGCCCGTCTCAGCCTCCCAAAGTGCTGGGATTACAAGCGTGAGCTACCGTGCCTGGCCAAAAATATTCTTAAATTCATGTTTTCTTGAACCAGATCACTTAATTGTCATCAGTGGCAAACAATTATAATTTTTTGAATTAATATGATTAATAGCATTATATGGATAGTAGAATTTTCATAATAATTAATAAGATCAATTTGATTAATCACTTTCCCCATATGAAACATGGAGAAAAGATCTGATACTATAAAAAGTAACAGGAGGCATTCAAGAGGATATGAGATGGGACAAAATCATCAGCGTGCTGAATGCTATTGATGCTGAAACAGCTGAATTGCTGTGTATATGCTGCATTTTCTATTATTCTTTGTTTTTTTATTTAAGTAGTTTCATTTCTAGTACCAGAATTCAGCAGATGTTTACCACATGCTTAGTCTTGAATTTATTTTTCCCTTTAAAACTTGTGTGGACTGTAAGTGAATTGATCATCTCTTTTAATTTTGAGACCTCAAATCTCCAAAGTATTAAAGTAAAACGTGTTTCTTTGTTAGATTTAGAATAATTCTTCGGAAAATATTCTGCAAGCTGTACCATGGTTTGTACTGCATTTTGTCCTCTACTATTGTGCCAGGATTGTGGTGAAAGCATTTCTTTTTTTATTTTTTTGGACAAATTATAAATGTTTTTTCTTTATTGAAAACATGTTTAACAGTTAAGTCAGTTCTCTTAAAATTTTGAATGCAAGAGCAATTTTTCAAATTCCTATACATCTGGAAACTACGAATTTTAAATTTGCTTAGGTCTTTCTTTTTTTTCTTTTCTTTGTTTTTGTTTGTTTCTTTGTTTGTTTGTTTTTTGAGACAGAGTTTCACCCTGTCTCCCAGGCTGGAGTGCAATGGCATGATCTCAGCTCATTGCAACCTCTGCCTCTCGGGTTCAAGTGATTCTCCGGCCTCAGCCTCTCGAGTAGCTGGGATTACAGGCACCTGCCATCATGCCCAGCTAATTTTTGTGTTTTTGTAGAGATGGGGTTTCACCATGTTGGCCAGGCTGGTCTCAAACTCCTGACCTCAGGTGATCTGCCCACCTCAGCCACCCAAAGTGCTGGTATTACAGGCATGAGCCACCATGCCCAGCCAGGTCTTACCTTCAGTTGGCTTCTACCAACATTAGATTGCTTTTGGAGAGCTGTGTAATACAGCGGTGTGGGTGATGCATGGTTAATACTCAGCAGCAGCACTCGGCAAGGGATCACTAAGTGTTGGATGCACAGCTCCTGAGTGGAAAGACCTAATCATATATAGTTTGGCATCAAACTTGGCATCAAGTCTAAGGCTTCCTGCAATCATCGTAGCTTATTCTAGAGATCTGGTTGGTATTTACATTACTTTTTATTCTTTTACATTTTAGGTGGCTGCCTCTTTGATGAGCCATATAGCACATGTGGATATAGTCAATCTGAAGATGATGACTTCAACTGGGAGCAAGTGAACACCTTGACTAAACCGACTTCTGATCCATGGATGCCATCAGGTTTGCTTTTAGTTTTAAGTTTTGTTTTAAAGAGGAACACAAGAGTCTCAATCATACAATGTGTTCACTGGATATTGGTTAAATGAATGAAGGTATTGGTCTTTGGATGTGGCAGTCAAAGTTGGATTAGCTAGTGAGAGTGGTGCAATTAACAGGATAGGTTATAAAAGTTTTATCTCTCTCCCCTTAAAGTCTAAATTATACTTCTTTTATCTGCAAGTACACCTTAGCTATATTAGTGGGCATTAATTACCCAGTTGATCTTTTCCCAAGCAGCAGATATGAGAAAAAGATTGAGATCTCTTCTGGCAAATGTGTCTAAGGGGTAGAACTCCAGTTGGGGAATCCAAATAACAGTCTCCATCCATCCCAGATAGGAGGCCTTGGTGGGGGACTTTTCTCAGCCTCAGGGGCTCACTTGCCACCTGGGAGATCTGGGAGAATGCCCAGTGATCTTGAAAGTGTTCTGAAGATAAAATGGCAATGCAAAAATGTGGGTATTTTTTCCACTGAAGAAATGTTTAGTGAATTTCTGATGAGTGAAAGATGTGTTCCACTGAACACCAAAAAGAATTCTACTTCTTATTGGGAGGTAAAAGTAGGAAGATGGTGACTAGTGAGCTCTAATCAGCTTGGAGCTTGATTATTGCAATGGACCCTTTTTCAGGCTATGACATTGGACATCCCTTTAGGACTTTAGGTCTGCAGATTCGGTGATGAGTTTGCTCCATTCAGGATTCAAACTCTGAAACATGTTGTTCTGATTTGGATTTCAGATACAACACAATTTTTATACTTTTTAATGAATGCAAAGTTTTTCATTAATGCTCCAAAGCATAGGAATAATTACATTTAGTAAGTAATCTTGTAAAGGTAGCTTTTCAACGTGAAGTAGAGTTTAATGTTGTCACTAAAGTTTGACAGCATCATGCCCACTGTGTTCCTGCCCTCTCCTTTCTACATTTAACTACTTATAACTTCAAAGAAGGGAGCATTGAGTCCTTTATCACTATGGCTTCACTGGACCTCAAAACCTTTGTAGCTGTTGATTATTTCCTTGCAGCTGCAGCTCACACCCTCCTTTTCTGTGTCTCCTGTTCTCTTTGTATGTGTGTGTGCTGTTGAATATGACTGTTTAAATCAGCTTTCGTTGCTTTTCCAAATTCCAGTTCCTGCTTCTGTTCTTGTCAGTGATAAAGAGAGGGGAAGAGGAGAACACAGCTGTGCTCCTCCTGTGGGGCTGTTGTTTCCCAAACAGGTGTCTTCCCCTGATGGCCTTTTGGTCTTTCCTGCCCTCTCAGGAGGATCCAGCCTGTGTCCAGAGAGGCTGGGCTGGCTAAGGCTGTGAGAGTGGGGAGGGCCCTTAGATTTAGTCCTGGTAGATTGCCCCAGAAGAGTGCACTTACTCTTGCTTTGTCTATTAACTCCTCATTTGATAAAAAATTTGAAATATTTCACATTAGGTAGTTGATTTCATTATTTTTGTTCTTAAATCAAAACTTGACTTGAAAAAATCAACTTTTAAAAAGAAGCCCAAGTATTTCAGAATCTTTTCTAGCCTCTCCTGACTCTATTTCTGGCACAGGATAACTCACCTCCCTTGGTAAATGAGGCCAAAGAAATAATTTCTTGTCACCATCTTGTCTTTTTCTTTTTTTTCAATGGCCCACCTTAGACTAAGTTGTCAACTTTAAAATATTAAAATCATAGGTTTCTGGCACAGGCCATTAAAAAAATGGTAGTAAAGATCAAAGCCCAGGTGTATCCTGGCACAGCCAGTTAAGTAATTGAAAGAACAAAGGTGAATGAAGAGGAAGTGATGCTGCACATATATGGCCTTTGAAGGCTCTTCTGACTTGAGAAGAATGACATGGAGGCATTTATATGTTTTCTTATGATTTATTCTTCTGTTGCTTAATAGAATACTTGATAATTAATATTAGGCCTTTGTAGCATAAGATCTGTGAGTGCTACATCTTGTAACACTTTTGTCAAGTCTGTCTTATTTCTGATAGTTACAGAAGGTGTGTTTTGAACCCTCACCCCCAAACAGATTGCAACTCATTGTTTGGACCTGAGAGTGGTTTAGGTGTCAGCATTTTAGTGAGGAAGGGGAAAGACTGGCAGTTCCCCCACCTCTCTGGCTGTGCTTATGTGCATGGGTGCAGATCAGATTTCTGAAAACTATCATTGCTCCATCAGATTAAATATTTTTGCCATAATATAGAACTGAAAATACTGGTATTTCTTTTTCTTTTTTTTTTCACTGCTCATTAAACAAACTTTAGTCATTAGAAATTGTTTTTGAGCCCCAGTGTAAGCTAAACGTGATGGTAATTATTGTAGGAGAGGAAGGATTATAAAAAATGATTTTTTCTCTTTAGGAACTTATCTACTTGGAGAAAAAAAGTTACAAAAATACAATTGGTGTACAATCTAAAATGATATGTAATTAAGTGTGCTATAGACTGGAAGTGTTCTAAAAGCAGTTTCTCAGTATAAACCCAATATTTTATAAAAGAATGTGGAGCTGTGCCCAGCTGACCCATCGACCAAAGTGAGGAGTTACGTTCTCAAAGCAACATTGTTAGAAGTGAGGAAACAGCATGTTATAAACATGCATGTACTATCCTAAAGTCTAGATTTTTAAACTGAGTTTCCAATATGTATATACAGCCATAAGTTTTAAATGCTTCTTAGTTTCCAGGGTTTTCACCTTCTTTTTCTTCTTCCCCTCTTCCATTAATGTGTGCAATATGATTTATTCCTTTCAAAAACTGATTCCAAGGCTGGTTTTCCCATGCTAAAACAGAAATGACTCTTAAGAATTTCTCAGGGTAAATGGGTAGGAAAATCAGATAGAACCATAGCTTTTTGAGGGCAAATTTTCTAAACCTTTATGTAAATACTATTAGATTTATTCTTTCATGGGTATGTGTATTTGTCTTATGTATATAGGTTGGTTCTGTAACACTTTAGAGACCAAGAGTTGGCAAACTGTCCTGGTGGTCAAATCCAGCTCGCTGCTAGTTTTTGTGTGGCTTGTGAGCTAAGAGTGGTTGTTACATATTTTAATAGTTAAAAAAAGCAAAAAGAATAATAAAATTTTGTGATGTGAAATTCAAAATGCACGGTTCACAAGTAAAGTTTTACTGACACACAGCCATGCCCATTTGTTTAAATGGTGTCAGTGGTTGGTTTCAAGCTACGGTGACAGAGTTTAGTAGTGGGAACAGAGACTGGTCCACAAAGCGCAAGATATTTATACCCTGGCCCTTTACGGGAAAATGTTGCTGATGCCTGTCTTAGACCATTTTGGCAACAGCCTGTAATTGTTGTTTTGGACCCATGGTTTATATTGTTGTTGTTTTCTATATTCATATAATTATTAATATATAAACGTTTCACATTTTCTGTCAGTAAGAAAAAAAAACATGATTAGAGATTTCCTCTATCATTGCCTTAAATTTGCTATCTCTTGAAAAGCATCGTGATGTGATTTTCTTTATTTTTTAGTACCTAAATCTTTGTCACAGTCCTGTAATTCAATAAGTGAATAATTCATCAAGGGCTGGGTGCGGTGGCTCATGCCTGTCATGCTAGCACTTTGGGAGGCTGAGGTGAGAGGATTGCTTGAGTTCAGCAGATCGAGACCACCCTGGACAACGTGGGAAGACCCCATCTTTATAAATGAAGAATAATAATTCATCAAGATGAATTTAAAAGTTATGACAGTGAGAGACTAACATTTTATTCTAATTTTTAGCTTTTTACTTTTTCTGTGTCTTTTTAAAAGTTAGTGCTCCAGTGTATAGATTTGTTTCCCTATATCCTTATGTGTGAGGTTATTTTTAACCACATTTAAAAAATTAAAATGCAGTTTGGAGTTTTATGCAAGCTGACTTGATAACTACTCTGGAGCAGTGACGTTAGCTCTGGAAATACATATTTAGGGGAAATAAATACTAAATGCTGTTTAAATTTTTGTATTTCAAGTGAACATTCATGTCATAGTAGATTAAACTTTTGCTGCTAGCTCTGAGTCATCACGGTTTTCTTAGTGGGGAAACCATGCCAAACCTAATTTCTCTTTTATCAGTGAGTGAGTGATTCGTTTCAGATCAGTTGATCTTCTCTAGTAGCAATGGGGAAATTTCTTTCTTTTTTCCTTTTTTTCTTTTTGTTTTTTTGAGGCAGAGTTTCACCCTTTCACCCAGGCTGGAGTGAAGTGGCACTATTTCAGATCACTGCAACCTCTGCAGCCTCCCACTATCTTCCCACCCTAGTTCAAGTGATTCTCCTGCCTCAGCCTCCTGAGTAGCTGGGGCTACAGGCAGCCACCACCACACCCAGCTAGTTTTTGTATTTTTAGTAGAGACGGGGTTTCACCGTGTTGGCCAGGCTGGTCTTGACCTCCTGACCTCAGGTGATCCACCTGCCTCAGCCTACCAAAGTGTTAGGATTACAGGCATGAGCCACTGCACCCAGCCCACAGTGGGGAAATTTCTTGAACTTTATCATAAGGATTGCTATTTGAGCACAAAAATCTTGATATAGTAACCTGGTATTTTTTGTTAGCACTGTTATATTCTATCACTTTATATACTGCAACACATTCTATAATTATCACATAGATTAAGAAGCATTAAGAAGGGTTTTATGATGTAAAAACACCTACCTGGTTTGATAATGTGGTATTTTGTGTACTTGTACCTCAGTGTTCCAATTCTATACAATTGATAGTAGATTCTATGTGCTTAAAATATAACCCTGTTTTATAAAAAAATTAAATAATCAAATTCATCTACAATATTAAAAATATAGAGGTAACTTATAATCATAGCTATAACTGTAGCTATTTGATACTCATGACATGTATTTATAGTCTATGTTGTCCCCTTAAGTTTTCTTACCTCTAAAAAGGCTGTAATTAAGTGAAAGTGGATATCAGTGTTGGGAAAACATAATTCTCTTAGTATTTTTCCAGGTAGTATAGCATGGGACTACATAAAGCTCATTTATCTTTCCATGTCTTAGTTATATCTGTGGGGAATTGGGAATGATGCTGCTGCTAATTTTCATGGAAATGTGACTAAGAATTGAATCATGTCTGTGGGTGCCCATATGAAAGACAGAGAGGAAAGTGTCAGGATAGGGCAGCAGTGTGCACTCTGTGTGATGACCCAGAAAATAGAAAAATGACTACATATATTTGTTTAGAGTCAATTTCACATTTGGGAAGGAAGATGGATTGACAGACAAAGTAATTGAAGTTTTCTCTTTGGATGCAATTATCAGGCACATTTTCCTTGTGCTAAGGAAGACTTCCCTATTTATTCACACTTCAGGGCTTATTCAGGTCTTAGAGAGTAGTGAAGAGAAGATGATGGTGGGCTTGAAAAGACTTTTCCCCTCTTAAATTTCAGCATGTCTCCAGTGAGAAATGTTTTTGGCACAGAATATTCAGACCGTTCTCTAATTATCCTATTCATTCTTTCAAATCAGTCAACATTCAACAAATGTTTATTAAACACCTGTTATGTGCTATGCATTGTTTTAGATGCCTGAGATTTTTCACCGAGTGAAACAAATAAAGATCCTCTTCTCAGCCTACCTTAAATTCTTAGTCTGATAAGATCGTTCCTGGATGGGCTTATGATTATATGCTAGAAAACCACATTTTCCCACATTTATTAATGACTTTCTAGTGGTGACTATGTAAGAAGTAATCCAAAATATAGTTCATCAGACCTAGCACATTAAAGCATCAAATCTAGCTTTCCATATAGCTTTCTTCTTTAAAAAAAAGTAAGATAAAAAGTCTAAATCTTAGGCAAGTGGCAGCACAGTATTTTCAGATCAGTCTGCCTTAGAAAACAAAGTAATCTTGTACATATAAATGACACTAAGCAGTTAACAACATTTGCTTTTTTTGTTCTGTATCATTTGGTCCTCGTGATAGGCCTGGAAGATTGGGTGGCATTATCCTCATTTTACAACATAGGAAACTGAAGTTCAGAAAAGGAATGCTTTACCCCGGCATCCATGGGAGAACGACAGCCTTCACTTGTTCTTTGGAGCACCCTTGCGTATTCTCTTCACGTGAGAACATGCATCTGGGGAAGAGGCTAGTCTTTCATTTCAGGTGCATACATTTGGATCTTCTTGAAATGAATGTGCAGGCTGTTGACCATGGGTCTACATGCCCTTCCCAGGTCAGCTGCTGGCTCTATCAATGTGTAGCTATTGACCTTGGGCAAGTTCTGAAGCTCCCCGTTTTAGTCCTATTATCTGTAAAATATTAGTAATAGCTGACTACTGTGGGCCTGGCTATAGGTGCTAGAGCTGTAGCAATGGAGTTTCTAGCCTCTTGATGATTAAATCCCATGGAGGAGGCAGGCAGTCCACAGGTAAGTGGAGAAAATAGACTGTCATGGTGGGAAGTGCCAAGAGTGCTGAAGAGGAATCAGGATAAGGGCTTTGAGAGCAATGGGCGTTGCAGACAGGGACAGCTTTTCTGAGGATGCATCTTTGAGTAAAGACCTGAATCCTGTCAAGACCAAGAGGCCATGGAGGCTGAGTGATCCAGCGTAGGGAAGAGCAGGAGTGTGCTCTGCTGGAGCTAGGGGTGGGAGTCAGACCGCATGGGACCCTGAAAGCCATGGGAAGACATTTAAAACCTACCTCAAAGAGTTATTGACCAGGTGAGACCCAATAACACACACCAGGAGCTTAGCCTCTAACCCGGCCCAGTGCAATGTTAAACAGATTTATTCCCTTTATTAGTATTATTAAATAATTTAGAGGCAATTTGGTATGAATTCATCTCTTAGCTTAATTTTGACTCAGCTAAATGGGCAGCTTTTGCTAAATTCTTATTTTCTCTTCTGAATGACGCCAGGTAAGAAATAGAAGATATAAATCTTCATCTAATTTTTGATTGGATTAAAAAGCCCCAAGCTGAAATAAGTCTATTAAAATATAATAATTAAAAAAATCTTTAATCAGTATATTTGTTTCAAAACCCTATTAATATCTCAAATGAAATTTTCAGATATTTAGATGCAGCAATGCCTATTTTTTTGAGCCAAGATTTGTTTTTAATTTATAAAAAATTAATGTTGAATTTGCATACAATAAAATACACTGATTTTTTTTCTCCTTTTATTTTAGGTTCAGGGGGTGCATGTGTAGGTTTGTTGAATGGGTAAATTGTGTGTTGCTGAAGCTTGGTATACAAATGATCCCATCACCCAGGTAGTGAGCATAGTCTCCATAGGTGGTCTTCCAGCCCATACCCCCGTCCCACCGTTCCACCCGAGCAGTCCCCATTGTCTATCATTCATTCCCATGTTTATGTCCATATAACAGTGTTTTTTATCTGGATGGTAGGATTTGAGGTTATGGCCCCATCATTTCTATCTGACACATTTCCTTTATAACCAAGTCCAACTTTATCATAAAAATTAACACTTAAAATGTTTGGGAGGTGGGCACTGAATTTGACATTTTTTTTTTAGTTGATTCTGAATAATTCCAGTCACTGAACCAAAGAAACAAAAATTGAATTACTCTCCTTCCTTGAATATCTCATTCAGTTGTCCACACTGAGGCTCCCACCTGAGCTCTAACTGTAATATAATCACTAGTGAGCCTTCGTCCTCCCTAGGTCTTACTCAGACCACTTTGATGAGGCTTAGAATGAGTTTACAGTCAGCTTTTATATGGTGAATGATGAGACAAAGCAAAATAAATTGGACTGGAGTTGTAGTCTCTCAGCAGTTTCGAAATTACAAAATTTAGAAAAATAACTTTAGATGATTATGAAAAACCATTTCATGTCAGTGACCTGTGGGGAGCACTTAGTGAAACACCACAGGCTCTGTGTAGCCTCTTTTCCACATGCGTGGACACCATGTGCCCCTTCAGTGGCCCTCACTGGTTGTGTGGGTAACGGGTGTGAGAGGGAGGGTTCTTCCCGTGAGGGAGATGCTGGGTGATGGAGCCAAAGGCAGGGATTATGTTTCATGTTAATTAGGAAGGAAGGAAGGAAAGAAGGAAAGAAGGATTTTTGTTCTTGAATTACACATCTGATGTGGTGTTTTCCTCCTTTTTAAAAATGTAGTAGAATATACATAGCATCAAATTTACTATGTGAACCATTTTTAAGTGTACAGTTCAGTGCATTATAAATGCATTCACATTGTATAGCCATCACCATCGTCCTTCTCCAGAACTTCTGTGTCTTCCCCCAACTGAAACTCTTTACCTATTAAACTCTAACTCCTCCTTCCTCCTCCCCCAGTCCTGGCAACCACTGTTCCACTTTCTGTCTCTATGAATTTGGCCACTCTAGGTAGCTTATGTAAGTGGAGTCATACAGTGCTGTCCTTTTGTGTCTGGCTTATTTCATGCAGCATAATGTTTTCAGTGATTCAGTTTTTCTATACAAAAGCTTTCAGAGATTAAAGCAGTCATTCTTTAAAAAATATTTTGATTTTTAATATCACACTGTTTCAAAGGGGCCAATGTCAGCCACACTATATTATGTATGACCACTTATTTCAGTAGTTTATATTTAACGTTCAACAAATGTTTTCCTTTAAATTTGTTCCAAATTCCTGTCTTGGCAGATTGGAAGCTTACAAAAAGTAATAGTGGCTAGCTGTGTTTTAAATATTTGCTAAAAAGTATACAAATTAGCCTGTTTATAAATAATGTGTTTTAATAGTTTTATTTCCTGCTTAAATTTCCCGTAAAATTGTACAAGATGACATCATAAGAGTTATGTGGAGCCAAGTAATGGAATAAACAGGCTGATCATGACAGATGTTGTACATCTTTTAGTTAGCATCTGGTAGTGGAGGGGATGAGAGGTGGGAGAGGTGAGGACTAAGGGTGATCAGCAATGGGATGGTTATGCTACTTTACCTGAAAATATTCACCGAGGATTCACTCAGCTCTCACAGCCTGTGTGTTCCACCTGTCGGGCTCCATAGTGTGAGGGACTCATGCTGGGCAGGGCCAATTTACTGGGACAGAGAAACCCACCTTGGCAATATGAGTCAAGAAAGGGACAATGAGTTTTGAGGTGACACTCATGGACATTCCCTTAATCCCAGAGTCAGAGGGGTTAGTGGGTAGAGATGGAGCTGATTTTTGAAAACATTTTCTCTAAAGACCAGAAAGTCGAAGGCCTGAGGAAGACTTCCCACTTGGATTCAGGGCAGCAGAACAGTACCCTCTCTTTTTATTATTATATAATTTATTTATTTATTTTTAGAGATGGGGTCTTGCTTTGTTGCCTGTGTTGGAGTGTAGTGGCGTGATCATAGCTCACTGCAGCATCAAACTCGTGGGCTCAAGGGATCCTCCTGCTTGGGCCTCTGGAGTATCTGGGACTACAGGTGCATGCCACCATGCCTGGCTAATTTTTAAGTGTGTGTGTGTGTGTGCGTATGTGTGTGTAGAGAGACAGGGCCTTGCTATCTTGCCCAGGCTGGTCTTGAACTCCTGGACTCAAGCAATCCTTCTGCCTTGGCCTCCCAAAGCAGTGGAATTACAGGTGGAAGCCACTGTGCCCAGCCCAGTGGCCTCTCTTTACATGGGGTGGATCTATGGAGTCACAGGGGTTTGGAGTGGGCCATCACTGTGCCAGCTGGCATAGCCCACTAGCCAGTGGATGGTGACGTTAGAAGATCCCTCACATTGACACCAAGATGGGGAAGGCCTTGAAAGTTCTGTGTGGCCTAGGGCACTGCTTCACTGTATTCTCCTTCTGCCTGTGGGGGATCATTACAGGGTCCCCCATAAAAAAGTAGCTGTCCAGACTTTCCATAGTCCAAGAAGTCAAAGAGCCGAATACATTTAAATAAATAATTGTTAGGCCCAGATTATCCTTTTCACTTTAAGACCAGGAACAAATAGAGGTTCCTTCCCACCGTGAAAGGCGATCCTAGGAATTGGGTCATTCTTGTCATACCTAACTAAAACAGAGTCAAGAGGCCGGAGGGGAAAAGCACCCTGGACACACACCATTGCTCCAAGTATGTCATTCTCTGCCAGCCCAGCTGCTGAAGCTGCCTGCTGTAACCTGAAGCCAGTTTTATCTAATAGTTCCTGGAATACCTGCTGTGACTCCTAAAACTTCTTTTATCCCACCACCTTACCCACCATCGTCACTTAACAATCAGAGCTTGCCAGCTTCCCCAGACTTTTCTAGTGCCAATGAACTATGGCACTAGAAACTATGTTTCAGCTTTTTATAAAACTATGTTTCAGCTTTTTATAAAACCTCCAACCTTCTATATTCTTCAGATCTACCAAGACCACCCAGTCTGCATGTATGCCCAAATTGCAGCTCTTTTCTCCTGAATAAAACAGTAAATTCAGAGATTTGTCTCTACATTTTTATTTTGACATTGACACTGCTTTTTGAGCACTGCTGTGTGCAAGGTGCTGTTCCAGTCACCACGGATGCAGTGAGACATCAGCCTGCGGTCTTCCAGGCCATGTAGAAGTGGTGTCGCAAGTAAATGCTCTGGGGGAAGCTCCATTTGTCTGCTCTGAGCCCAAGGAGGCTGCCACCCAGATGGAGGCCATGGGGTGAGGGCAAGGGGAAGGCTTCCAGGAGGTGGGAGCACCCAAGAGGGGCAAGAGAAGGTGAGTAGTGATGCTGGAACAGGTAGAAACACCAGACAGAAGGACATCCTGTGTAAAGGCAGTGAGGGGTGGGAAGGGAACACAGGTGTTCACAAGGCTGCTTGGGAAACTGCATGTAGTTCTAGGGACTGCCAAGTACATGGAATGGGAGGAGGAAGAGGTCCAGACATAGGCGATGAGCCAGTGAAGGATATGAAGGAAGAGAGTGATTTGAGTGTTGATTTCTGGCAAAGTGAGAAGAAAAGAAAATATTTAACTGAGTATGTGTAGAGGAAAATTCAAAATTTCTGATAAGAGTGTCTCCAGAAAAGATGTAATAAGGAAATTTGGTTAGTAAGTGAGTACCAAAAAGCATATGAATATGTCAGAGAATACCCTTGTTCTTAGGAGATTCATACTGAAGTGTTAAAAGATACAAGTGTTAGGAAGTCTTTGCGGAAAAAAAGTGTGTGTGTGTGTTGAGAGAGAGAGAGAGAGAGAGAGAGCGCATGTGTGCAGATATGGTAAGATGTTAATAAGTGTTGAGTCTAAGGGAAGTGTGCATTCATTACTTTCTTAATTTTTCTGTACTTTTGAAGCTAAGCAAAATTTGCAGTATAAATGTGGGGCAACAAGAGACATTAATTGAGGTACACCGACTTCATGTCATGCCAACACAATTTTTCTCCACTAGTACATTTTAGGCAAAATGCTATTCCATCAAATTGCATTGAAAGTGTTTATTTACAAAACCCAGGTTGAGCCACGTCTTCACTTTCTAAGCATATCGTGATGATCATTGGTCATTACTGGAGAGGTTTAGTAGAGCTGATGGACTTATGTAATACCAATTTGGAGCCACTAACTTAAAGGGTGTAATTTTAGGACTTTCTCAAATAGGACAAATGCTTCACATGGTTTTACGCCTCAGTGGGTGTCTCAAATATAAAGATTCTTATCCTATTGGTAGATATTTTGGTGGTTAACTTTGTTGGAAAATGCATTTTATTTTTGGATACATGCTTGCATTCATTTGTATCCTATCCATAATATGGGACTGAATACAGAAGAAATTATACAGAATTTCTTGGCAGACTCCACTAGATGATTGTGCAGATCATTATTTTAAATAAGTGGACTTTAATGCATAGTTAACTGATACTTTATTCTAGGAGATTGTGATGAATTATATCTTAAAGCAATATGTAAAAGCTTAAGTGGTCGAAAGAGAAATAAATATAGCTATTTAATTAATTGTCTGCCGGACAATCGTAATGCCTCTGTCTGGTGGGTGGACAAATTGAAACAACTGATTATGCAGCATTAGTAAGTGTCTAATTGGATATGTGGGGTAGCATATTAATACAGTGGCACTTTCAGAGAGAGTGTCACCGGAAATTTGTTTTTCGAATGACCAGTCCTTATTTGTATGCTTTGGGTCCTCTAGTACAGGGTTGTTTCTTAATTGTATATTTCCTTGTTTTGTATCTTTCCTTGAAAGAGGTATCTTTTGTATTTATTCTGTTACCCATAGAAAATGGATAAAATATTGAAATCCTTGGCATAAAACTTGAAGGTGCAGACTGGGTTTGATTCAGTGCTTTTCAAAGTAAATATAAATAAATGAGGTTTCTGGTAGTCATCTTGGGAAATTATGAAAACCATCGTATGCCTTCTCATGACACGTCTTTTTTCTCTGTTGAAGACGCATCCTGTTACACACCTTGTGAAAATGGTGTCACCTCCCTAATTGTACTCTATAAACAAAACGTTCCTTAGTTGCTGATTGTCCTGGCTTACTGTGGAGTGACAGGCTGCAATTTGCCAGTAGGTCAACCACTGAACTGATGACAAGTGACCTTTCTAACACTGCAATCAATGCTTGTTATTTGGAAAACAAAATGATACAGTTTGTATTTTTTAGCAGATGGGTCATTGGGTCAACCCACCACTGACATGTGAATTTGTTACTTGGGCTGGATGAGTCAGTTCAGACAGAAATGTTAATTTATTTGAACTGATCTGAGTCTTGCTCTTATAAAAAGGTGTTGGACATTTTTTGATGGCACAAATTATTACAAATAATTGGTTTTATACATCAGTCAAACAAAGACTTTTAGAGGGCCCACTTGATATAATAGCATTATATACTAGCTTTGGGAAGCATTCACCATAATGTATTTTCTCTACACTTGGTATTTCTCAATGGTTTTGAGAAAACCCAATTTACATAAGTGATCTTGCATGTGTCATATTTAAATAGTATCTCTCCCCATGTTTCCTGAAATATGTTTGGTGTTAGACCCCATGAAGAGTCATGAGGATGAATAAGTTCTGGAAAAGATGCTGGGAAGAGATGAACTGTCATAAGAGATAGCCCCTGTGGTTGTTAGTGTTGTTGAATGACTGCTTCCAGCTTTCACCTTCTAGAAACATGGGAACATGGGAAGATTGGGCATCTCTGTCACTTTTGATTTAGATGTTACTCCACATGCTTTGGCTGGTGATTGTGAGTGAAAGTGACGTGTGCCACTTTCAGGCAGAAGCTGCTAGAACCAGGATGAGAGTCAAGGTGTTCTCTCCCCTTTTTCCCGCCATGGTGACTGTGGAAGCATTGAGATGCTTTTAGCCCAGATGTCTGAGTGAGGAAGTTGTAGAAATGCCTTCCCTTGCCCCTCACACATTCACACACACTCAGATGACTGCAGTAGGTGTGTGCCTGAATGAGAAATAAACTGTGTTGTGTATGCCACTGAGATTTTGGGGTTGTTGAGTGGATCTGTAACTCTTTGGTCTTAGGACCCCTTTGTACTCTGAAAATGTTTTGAAAAATCCACAGAGCTTTTTGTTCAAGTGGGTAATGTCTACTTATATTTTCTGAATTAGAAATTAAAACTGAGAAAGCTTGAAAACACAAGAGTCCATAAGCATCTCTTCCATTGGGCATCAGAGCAGTGGTGTACACCTGTGAGAGTTGAGCGTGAACTGAGAATAATAAAGTCAAATAGTGTCTTCTTATGATCATGAAAATAGTTTTGACCTTGTGGCCTCCCTGACAGGGTCTCAAGGATTTCAGGGGTCTCTGGCAGATACTTTGAAAATGACTGACCTAGGCCATGCTAAATGATGAGCATACCTCGATAAGTTACAGTTACAGGCTCAGAGAAGTTGAGAAGGAAAAGAAAGAAGGGAAAAAGATTTTGGAAGCATTGCAAAAGAATATCCCTGAGTGTTAGGATTTTCTTTTTCTTTTTGAATAAAGATAATATAAATAATTCATTCCTGTTATTGAGAAGTAGTCCCTCTTTATACTAATAAATGCCTATTTTACTAGACTATCAAATGAAATAATACACATAAAATTACATTGTATGAAGCCACATAACTGTAAATATTAATTCTATGAAGGTTGAGATTATGAAATATTTTGCTTTGGAAAAATATGAAAGTATGAGTAGTATTCGTATACTTAGAATTAGGTGTAGGCTTTCTGGACAGTAGAGGGTTGGAGAAAGTGAAATATTTAAACATATTTATATATGAGTGAGCTTGTCTAAGTTCCATCAGTGGTGCTGCTTCTGGGAGTTTTAATGGTGAAATTGTCATATATATTGTAATTATGAAATAGTTTCAACCCCTTTTATGAAGTATATAGTGACAAAATGATATAAAGATGCCTAACATGCTTTGAAAGACTTGAAAATTGTGCTTAATGGAAATTTCATGTGCATGGATAGCAAATCCCATAGATGAATTTACCAGTCACATGCCTATCAGTAGCCCAATTCTGTAAGGCAACATATTTATTTCCTAAGATATTAGTTCTAGCAGAATTTGCTAGTATTTTGAAAGGCATCATAGACAAACATTTTCTGAGCTTTTTGTTAATATAGCCATGGGAAAGGTTACCAAGGGAATCTGATGATCTTTATAGATTTGTCCAGCTGTTACAGATAGTTAATATTTAAGCTTCAGGAAGGAGACCTAAGTGGGCGACCTCTCTAGCTTTTTGGTTCTCCTTTTTTTTCCAGTAAATACTTATGAAGTATGTACTGTGGAGTAGCTCTGTTTTTGTATCCTACCAGATAAAGAATATTTTGGATTGGGCACAGTGGCTCACACCTGTAATCCCAGCATTTTGGAAAGCCAAGGCGGGAGGATTGCTTGAGCCCAGAAGTTCAATACCTGTCTGGGCAACATAGCAAGACCCTGTCTCTACAAAAATAAAAATAAAAAATTAGCCAGGCATGTTGGCACATGTCTGTAGTTCCAGCTGCTTGGGAGGCTGAGGCAGGAGGATTTCTTGAGCCAAGGAGGTTGAGACTGCAGCGAGCTGTGATTGTGCCACTGCACTCCAGCCTGGGTGATGGAGTGAGACCCTGTCTTTAAATAATGATGATGATGATAATAATTATTATTAATATTGTCTTGGAGGATCTATGTACAGGGTTTCTGAGGTCACAGATTTCTGAGGTTAGCAAAGTTGATCAATGCTTTACTTGACAGAAAAATCAAGTATTAGAATAATGCACTGAATGGAAGAACAGAAAATTAAATTCATGAAGTGGCATAGACTTGCTGAAGATTAATTTCCTCTACTAATTGGCTACCCATTATGGTGGTTTTTGAAGCCTGGGACTCACTTAAGAAAGGGCCTGTTATCTGGAGTCCCTAGCAGGCTGAAAATGCTAAGATTTGATAGATATAATCAAGACAGCCAGAAGTCACTATCTGCCCATTTGCTCTGGCTGGCATCTTTAGGAAGCTGAATATGTATCATTCTCCTTTCTCAAGTATAATTGTGCTTGTGCAGGGAAGGGTTGCTTTTGCTGAGAGACCGCTTATCTTCATAAAATGCCTATGGTTTATTCATATACGGTTACCCTGGCACTGAAAAGAGAAATGGTTGTGTGTTGTTTCATTGCAAACTTTAAGTAATAAAAGTCTATAGTTGTGATTAGTTTGAGCATTCACATTTTCTTACCCCTGAAATGAGGCAGTAGCTTCTTTTCTCATTTAATTTATCTTTAATAAGATGGTTGATAAGCCTTAAGCCATGCTACACTTTAAAATTTCGGTAATTCCTTAAATCCCCCAGCAGATGGAGACGTGGAATTCTTTGCTCCTTCACTGGAGCCTCTGCTGTTGCCCCAGGTGACTTTGATTGACTTCTAGTTAAGATGCAGTGTCAGGTTTTGCAAATGAGCTAATGAATATGCTCTTTTGCACTTCTTTTCCTCCTCCTGTTGGCCTGCTTAAGAGTTCTTACTTACTCTTGCGTCTCATAAGATCATTATCATTACTGATCTTCCCCAGTAGATAAGAACAATATTTTCTTTAGAGACATATTCTCAGCAAAGCACAGAACAGAGAATCCTCTGAGCTCCAGGGGAGGACGTTTAAATCCCATGTGAGCCTTTCACAGGCAGCATCCTGCCCATGTTTTGATTCAGAGTAAATCCCAGAGGTCAGATCCTTTTTCAGCCAGCAGGGTAAAATTTGGTCACAGTTTTCTGAGATCAGCATAGCAGGTAGAGAGCCTCTCCTCTGTGGCTTGTGGCTCTGCATACCCACTGACAGAAAGAGGAAGGGATTATTAACAGTCTTATTTTGAAAGGGTCTTCTGATTCAAGTGATTATTTTTCTTTCCTGCCTGATTCTCTTATACCTAGTTTATAAGTATTAAAGAGGAGATCTCTCTAAGACTCATCTTTGACAAATGCAATAAAACCTTTCAAAAATATTAATTGGTGTGAAGCCCTTTAGAAAGTCATGCCATTTGTTGCATTTCCTGCCTTTATTGCTATTTCTACTAATCACCTGGGAAAAATTACTGGTTTTTAAATTCTTAAGTCCAGTTCTTTCTAAGCTGATAAACTTTCCCCCAGTAAATTAAAAAGAAAAGGAAGGTAACCTTCCGAGGTAGCTCATGGGAGTGGTTGCTAACTCTTAATAATTGAAAATGAAAGTTGGTTAAAAAAAACAAACACATACACAAGATAACTCACCAAACATGAATTAATAAAAAACAAGTGGTGATAGAAGGCATGCTCTTTAAGGGAGCTGGTAGTTTGTCGTGTTTATTTGTTTTTTATTATAAGGCTTCCTTCATTATTTGAAGACTCATCTTATAAATGTGTTCTTTTCCAAGCCAAATAATGAATTACATTCATGTAAGACATTTTTACTTACCTTGTATGCCTTAATAAGAGCAACTGACATGGTTATTTCATAAATGTCTATCGACTTACTGAGTTCTGAGAATAGGACACATCTGAATTCAGTAGGCCCTGTGGTCTAGATCCTGTGTTTTCAGATTAAAGAACTTTCCAAAGAAAAGGAGACTCTTTGTTTTTTGCTAAGAATTTACATGATAGAAAAAACGTATGTCTTGGTGTAACACTAGATGCTGTGACAAATAAACCTCACAATGTCAGTAACATTGTGGACCTTCATTCCCATTCACATTATAGTCTAGTATGGTCCCAGCTTGGAGGTGGTTGGGTTGGGAGCTTGTTACACATAGACATCCCGGTTGAAAAGGACTCTGCATCTTCACCATGTATTTTCCAAGTTTCTAGATGTCAAGTGGACATCCAGATGGCACAGGAAAAGTCCCTGGAGGATCTGTGTGGAAGTTTCTGTGGGCCAAGTCTGCAAGTGGAGAGAAAGGCAGCTGGGAGTATGGTTTAGTTAGATGCACAGAAGAAGAAGAAAAGGACATTTGATGAGTAGCTGGCAACTTCTGCCCCACTTGGCCTAGGAGGTTATTACTTAATAAAATGGTCCTGGTAAATTATTACAGGAGAACATTATTTAAATTGAATATAATGATGACTTTTTTGTTCTATAAAGGAGTGCTATCTTTAAAAATCCCATTAATTGACTAAAATAATGTTTTGAGAATTAACTTTATGATGTTTTGATGTAAAAGTCAAGAATTAATCCATAACAAGTAGATCTTATACAAGTGGATTTTTTCCTAAGCTTTATATTATTAAACCATACCCTAATATTTTCATAAAATATTCTCTTACCTTAACTCTGATAATTTCCCAGATAGAGCAAAGATATATGAGCATATATTGCTACTTAATTCAGTAAAGCAAATATCAATGAATAAATGTCAGCTTTTCCAGGGAAATCACTGCATATAACCTCTCTGGATAATATATTTATCAAAAAATCAATACTAAAAGTAAACGGATTTTTAATACATCTGAAGGAGCTTCTTAATAAACCAGAATGCTAACCCATAATTTAAAGCTGTTGGTACCAGTAGGTACTTAGAGATGACATCATTATTTTTGTAGATTATTCTTCATAGTGGTCTGTGTGCTACATTTAATTCAGTTTTTACCTTGTGCTGGGGAGATGTGATTTATTTTAGAGGCATGTAAAGACTATTCTGGCTTCTCTTTCCACAGAGGAAAACCCCAGAAGGTGCATGAAGAGCCTGTGACTCTTCTGATCTCTTCCCTTATGTTTTGCTCTATTCAGTGCTGAGTGGTTTTGCCTGTCTTCTCTTGTCTGTCATCCCTCTGAAAACATCTGCTTAACTTCCCCGGGCTCATACCCCTTGTTATTTGGGCCTGTATTTCTCAAACTCTTGCTATCCATTGATTATATGACTGACACATAATAAATTTTTTTAAAGGTCAATCACAAATTTTAAAATAATTTTTGAAAAATTGTATTTTAAATTAACAAAAGTGTTCTTTTGTTTATTTGTTTTTTGCTTTTTATTTTGAGATAGGGTCTCATTCTGTCGCCAGCTGGAGTGCAGTGGTGTGATCACGGCTCACTGCAGCCTCCACCTCCCCAGGCTTTGGGGATCCTACCACCTCAGCCTCCCAAGCAGCTGGGACTACACGACGCAACACCACACCTGGCTAATTTTTTTGTTTTTTGTAGAGATGGGGTCTTTCTGTGTTGCCCATGTTGTTCTCAAACTCTTGGGCTCAAGTGATTCAACCACCTTGGCCTCCCAAATATTAATAAAAGTAGCCTTTTACTAGTAAAATATGTATTTTTTTAATTTTATTACCAAGTTATCTATATAGATGGCCCTTGAGATTTCTTTCTATAGACTCTGCAAGGACCAAATCAAGAAATGTCCCACAATTAAAAGCTAGACATTTGGATATTTCTTTCTTTGGCTCACTGCAAGCTCCGCCTCCCAGGGGTCACACCATTCTCCTGTCTCAGCCTCCGGAGTAGCTGGGACTACAGGCGCCTGCCACCACACCCGGCTAATTTTTTCTATTTTTTAGTAGAGATGGGGTTTTACCGTGTTAGCTAGGATGGTCTCGATCTCCTGACTTCGTGATCCGCCCGCCTTGGCCTCCCAAAGTGCTGGGATTACAGGCGTGAGCCACCGTGCCCGGCCAGACATTTGGATATTTCAACTTGGAGATAATAATAAATACATTCCCAGAACACAGTTTGATGGCATTTGGCTTGTACATTTTATCAAAGTGTTAGGGTGTGGTTTCTAGTTATGTTCTGTCATATGCCCAATAGGAAGGTAGCTGTTAGCATAGTTGTTAAGAGCACCCTGACTTCAGCTCCTCACTATGTGACCTCGTTCAAGTTACTGACGTCTCTGAGCCTCGGTTTATTTGTCTGTAAAATGGGGGAGTTTATGACTCACACCATGATGTTGTTACAAGAAGTAAATGAGTGAATGTGTACAGAGCTTAGGACAATGTCTGATGCAGAATCCAATTAATCATTTTCTTTTCTTATGGTTAATACTTTTAATATTGTATCTCACAACGAGGAGCTCTTTCTCTTATAAAACATCTTAAATTTTTTTCACTTACCTTCCTTCTAAATGACATTGTTCCACTGTAGCAAAGCAGTTCTCCTCCTCCGTGCACAATGTGCTTGAAATGTGGTTATTTGGAAATTTGGCTAAAAGTTGGTTATTTTCCCCATTCTTCCTTATTCAACAGTGGCTCAAGATTGAGAGGATTATTGATATGGAAGGGAAGTGCTGGGAAGAGAAGGGTGTGGTCACTGGAGAGAGCTCCACGCCCGACCGGTGCTCAGGGACCTAGGTGAGGACAGGCACTCCTGCCTTTGTGCCCAAATGTTGCGTTTCCTAAGACCACCGTGGCCCACCACACCCCCATCTTGTCCCTATGAAAACCCCAAGACCTTTGCAGGCAGACACACAAGCAGCTGGACATTGAGGGGAACACATTAGTGGAGGAAGACATAAGGGGCTGGAGGTCAAGAGGACGTCGAGGGGAACACAGCGGCAGAAGAGCACACCACCAGACACTGGCACACCATCGGCCTACGGAATGATGTGGAGTTTGGCCCGGGGCAGTTGGAGGAGAGCCTGGGCCGTTGGAGGAGAGCCTGGGCCGCTGAGCGGCCCGACTCCAGGGGAAAATCATCTCCCTTCTGGCTCCCCTATCTGCTGAGAGCTACTTCCACTCAATGAAACCTCGCACTCATTCTCCAGTCTCACGTGTGATCTGATTCTTCCGGTACACCAAGGCAAACTCTGGGATACAGAAATCCCTCTGTCCTTGTGATAAGGCAGGGGGTCTAATTGAGCTGACTTAACAAAAGCCGCCTATGGACAGCTAAACTAAAAGAGCACCTGTAACACACGCCCACTGGGGCTTCAGCTGTAAACATTCACCCCTAGACACTGCTCTGGGGTTGGAGCCCCTCACCCTGCCTGTCTGTATGCTCCCCTAGAGGTTGGAGCAGTGGGGCACTGAAGAAGTGAGCTACTCCCTCTGTCATATGCCCTGGGAAGGGGACAAGGGAACCTTTCCCATTTCATTATGATGTTGAATTCCACCTGGGTATGTCGTGATGTGAGGGTGAGGACAGGAGGACCATAGGGCCCAAGTCTTATCCTTAGGCTTTCCACATTATCTTCCAAAAAGGATAAACGATAAGGGATAGAGACTTGTGAGTAAGATTAAAAGTAGAATATATTCATCATATCGCCAAACCTGCTCAATCACACTGCTGACAGTGTACCAAGAATTAGTAAAGTGTACTTTTTAGATTGTGAGTAGCGTAACTATATTACATAATAATTTTTATTATTTGAAGTGTTAATATGTTAAACACTTAAAGTAATACCACTTAAAAATTAAATCTTGGCATCTATTTAATATGCCAGGGACCTCACAATAGAATTGAAATGGACTCTTGGACCTCAAGTTGCCCTGTACCAACTGTTCCCTGGGAATAAATCAGGTATGGAGTGGTAGTCAGTTGCGGCTGTCAGCTCCCTCCACAGATACCTGGCCAGTGCTCCAGTAGCACCAACCTCAGAGGACTGTTCCCAGTCTACATCCTGGCTTACAAAAGCGAGGCTCACATGTATTTAAATCAGGCTCTTCTCTTGTCAAAAGATCAAAGTTGTAGAGCACTTTTCCCTTGTGATCACCAGCTGTATTAAGAGCTGATTCACGGGCTGCACTCAGGGGTTTGGCTGCTGGCAGGTATTGTGGATCGTCATTGTTCTCCATCGAGTGCCTCTGATTTTCTGTTGCCATTGTATTTTGGCATTAGACTGGTGGCCAGCGGTGTCATTTGATGTAGGAATTCTGTCAGTAAGCTCTTCTGCCTTCTGTCTGACCATAGCCTGGTTCATCAGCCTTGCAGCTGTTTTTAGGAGCATCTTAAAGTGTGATTTGTTTTTTAAACCTCTGAGGAGAAGGTTTCTGTTTTTTAAACGTCTGAGGAGAACAATTTTGAATGGTGCCTGTGTAACTCAGGGTTCTTCTCTTTCTTTCCTGACAACATTCTTAGGTTTATAGAAGAAATTAATGTGCTTGTTCTGGGAAAAAAAAAAAAAAAAAGCTATATTGGAGTACCCAGAGAAGCCACTTTGAGACTTTTGTAAACTCTTTGTCATGTCATTGTTTGTGAGAGTGTTATGACGGTCAGTTTACAGAGGAGCTGGGGTAGATGCATTGCAGGTCAAGTTACATCTGACCTTTAGCTATTCATCTTCTGCCTTCCTATTTGTACTTTCTCTATTTTGGCAAAATCTATGAAACCATCACTCTTTGAGATATTTTTGAATGAACACATACTTATTTACATTGTATATTTGTATCACACAAAGTTTTGTTCACCAAGATATTATCACTATTTTTGTTGCTATTTTTTCTTTTTTCTTTTTCTTGTCTTTTTTTTTTTTTTTTTTAGAGAGACAGGGTGTTGTTCTGTCACCCAGGCTGAAATTCAGTGGCAAGATTATAGCTCACTGAACCTTGAATTCCTAGCCTCAAGCAATCCTTCTGTTTCAGCCTCTCAAGTAGCTAGGACTACAGGCATGCACCATAATTTTTTAATTTTTTTGTAGAGACAGAGTTTCACTGTTTTGCCCAGGTTGGTCTTGAACTCTTGGGCTCAAGTGATCCTCCTGCCTTGGCCTCCCAAAGTGCTAGAAATAAACCACTTTTGAAACAGGATTTGTTTTTGTGAATTTGGACTCAAACACAACACAGCAATAACAAAGATGGTAGATTTAACAGATGTGATTAGTAACGAGCAGATGATGTAAATACACATTAACGGATGTTCACTGGTGATTGGCTGAACCTGCAGAGATCAGTGCCTGTGAATGGCAGGTGCCCCTTATGCTCACACAAGTCACAGGCCGGGCTGCAAATCACAGTACAGATCCCCTAACTTTGAATTTTGAGGAAAAGAAACACGTGCGTAACCTATAAGATTAAACAAAAATCACTTGCATTACTATGCAAACTTAGACCACATGGCTCAAAAAGGGTGGGCAGGAGAGTATGGATACACTTTTAACCCTGCCTTTGCTGGAGCCAATTCATTCCGGGAGAGCAGCGTGAGAGCTCACCTCACTCCACGGCAGGTCTGAGCAGAGTACAGCAGTGTCACCCAAGGGGGTGTCTCTGATACCATGGGCCATTCCCAGGGTAGGGGAGCAGGCCAAATGCCACAGTCCTCTGAGGCTCAATGGCTCTTCAAGTCCACCAGACTTCAAGCAGTGGAGTCCAAGCAGCTCTGGATGCTATTGTCAACCTCCAGTCACATCACTGGGTTCAGATTCACCCCCACACCCGTATCACCATAACACAGTGCTTTACAATCTTAGGCCTAATTTAGCCAGTCATCTGGGGACCTTTGTCCAGTGGTGCACTGAGCCTGAGCATGCCAGCCTAAAGGGGAATTTTGTTGTTATTTCCCTCTGGATGCATGTATATAGCACACATGTAACTTTTAGGGACCAAACAATTATTACTAAGGTGACTGTGAACATCATGACTTATATTTCACATCTGTGACACGTATGCAGTGGCTGCATCACCACTGGGGGTCACCAGATAGAGGTCAGTGCTTCATGATGCCACGTGTCCACAACAGATTCAGCTCCACTCATGTACCTGTCCTTTTTCACCCTGAGCACTGGCTTCTAGGTTCTCTAAAATGAAGATGAAACGCCTACTTGAGTCCAGTGTCTAGGGCTGGGCTTTAATCGGTGCACATGGCCTCATCCCTCATGACCCTGCTCCACTGTCCTGAAGCACCTGCAGTTGCCGGGCCTTGCCTGTCTCCCTGCTGTCACTGCTCATGACACTGGTCTGTGAAGGCTCCTGTCCTGTCCTGAAGTCCACCAGACATTTGCTGTTTGTCCTTTGTGCTCCTGTTGCTTCATGTGGAGATTAACATGGTGCTGCCTTTATTTCTCTATTGCATTTAATGTGCTCACGTCCAATGGATGAGCCTCTCTTCTCCTTAAGATTAGGGTGTTCCTCCATTCAGAGTAGCCTCATCTTTGACCCTTCAGTTTGTTTGTGTAACGTTGCAGTGGTCTTCAACATTGCAGTTGAAGATGACAATGTTGAAAAGAGATAATTATGCAGATCATCTAGATGGCTTACTAGCTAGTTAGATGCATGTGAACTCATGTGGGCTTTTAGGCTGTTGTCTGAAAGTACTCAGTTGAGCGTAATCCTCACTTCCTCTGGCCTTCAAATCTGGGAAAGCAGCACCCAGGAGAGTGTGCTGTGATGACAGCAGCAGCGGAATCCCTGGAACATCGAGTTCCTAGAAGCTTGTCTTTTTCATAGCAAGGGCCTGGATGACACCTGCAGTGTTCCAGGCAATCTAGTGTGTTCTTTAGCCACATTCTTGAGAGCTGCTAATCTTAAATTTAGGGTTTGTAGCTGCTGCTGCTGCCAGCACTGGTGGACACTTCTTCCAGCTGCAGAATCCCCTGTAGTGACTGGGATTTAATTTTTAACCGTGATATCTGGCTTGACTTCAGATGTCCCTGTGCTATTTTCATTGAAGCAGGGGAGGACTCTCCCATTCAAGTTAGGACTCTCTAATTAGATTCATTAATTAGGTCTTGTGGTCTGCTGGTGATAGGTACCCTAGGGTTAGAGGTCTCCCACTTGAGTGACAGAGATGAGTGAGCTTGTGATATGCTATCTGAGCAAGAAAGAGTAAATAAAATACCCACGAGGGTTGGTAGTTCAAAAATCTGATGGAGATTGGTAGCACAACAATGTGAACATACTTAACATGATTGAACTGTACCCTTAAAAATGGTTAAGATGGGCTGGGCGTGGTGGCTCACTCCTGTAATCCCAGCACTTTAGGAGGCTGGGGAGGGCAGATCACAGGGTCGGGAGTTTGAGACCAACCTTGCCAACATGGTGAAACCCTGTCTCTACTAAAAATACAGAAATTAGCTGGGCGTGGTGGCAGGCACCTGTAATCCCAGCTACTCAGGAGGCTGAGGCAGGAGAATCGTTTGAACCCGGGAGGAGGAGGTTGCAGTGAGTAGAGATCATGCCATTGCACTCTAGCCTGGGCGACAGGGCAAGAATCTGTTTTGAAAAAAAAAAAAAAAGGTTAAGATGGTAAATTTTATGTGTACTTTATCACAATTACAAACAAAACTTCTTAAAAAATTATCTCAACACCTCTCAATCTCTTTCAGTTCAGCTCTGATTTTTGTTTTTTCTTTAGACCATATTTTTGTGCATGATGTGAAATAAAGGCCAAATTCATTTTCCCTCTTTCTTTCTCCTTTTCTCTCCTTATGTCTTCTTAACATTCTTCTTGCTTCCTGCTAACTTCCAATATGGAAACTCACATTCCCCAACACTGTAATTTAAAAGACCATTATTCTCTGTTCTGTACCTTTGTCATAAATAAACGTAAATACATAAACATATACATATATGTATTTATGTATTTGGGCTCTTCATTCTGTTCCATTGCTTAATTTGTCCATTTTTGCACCAGTAATTACACAGTCTTGACGACTATGGTTGTATGCTGTGTTTTGATATCTGCTAGACCAAGTCCCACCTTGTCCCTTTTCATGTTAAGAGTATCTTAGATACTGTTTTAATCTGTTTGTGTTGCTATAACAAAATACCCAAGACTGAGTAATTTATAAATAATAGAAATTTATTTCCTGCAGTTCTGGAGGCTGGGATATCCAAGACCAAGGTACTGATGGATTTTTTATCTGGTGAAGGCTCACTGCTTCCAAGATAGTGCCTTGCTGCTGCATCCTCACATGGCAGAAGGAGGAAGGGCAAAAGGGCAGATGGAGCTCTCTGAAGCTTCTTTTATAAGGACATGAATCCTATCCATGAGGACAGAGCTTTCAGGGCCCAATCATCTCCCAAGTGCCCCCCTTCTTCATACTGTCACCTTAGAAGTTAAGTTCTAATATACGAATTTTGGAGAGACACACACATTCAAGTCATAGCCAATACTACTGGCATTTCCATGGGAACCTTAAAGGGAGCTTTTCAAGTAGGGCTTTGGTTATATTAAATCTATAGATCAGTTTGGGAGAGGTTAATATCTGCAATATATCATGTTTTTTAATCAGTGGTTATAATATCCCTATTTATTTAGATCTTTTTTCTTGTTAATTGAGGCATGAATATATATACCTTTTAAGGAATATATATAATCTACTTACCTGATAATTCCTTGAACACCTTTGGTTAGATTTATTCTTGTTAGTTGATATTTTTTGATGCAATTCTAAATGTTGTCTCTTTAAAAAAAATGTTGCTGATACATAGAAATGTATTCTACATTTGTGTGTTGAACATGTTTCTTCCTGCCTTGTTAACTTCAGTTACAAATTCTTTAAGTTTTTCTGTAGATTATTTTGGAATTTTTATATACATATATAACATTCTTATTTTGTTCCTGATCTTAAAAGGAAATATTTCCCTGAAACATCATTAATCATTAAATAATGGTATTTACTAAGACCCCTTTATGCTGTCCTTACCTTTAATTGGGGTACAAGGCATGGCAGTATCTGTGAAAGTGACAGGATACTACCCTGCCCTAAATCTAGTAAGTGTTGTGGGATATTTGGATTTGGGCATCTTACAAATATGAATCTAGGTGTATCCTAAGCAATAAAGTTGTCCCAGCTACTGCAAGCCCACATTAATTGTACCTATTACTAGTATGAACATTGGAAACATTAAATCTCCCCCCTTCAGTTGATAGCACTTACATTAAATAGCCAGGTGAGCGCCAAAGCATACACTAAATCTATTACAGCACTTCCCAATGTCATTTTTGGTCATGGTGGAAATGTTAACAGCCATGCATTGCTTAACCACAGGGATATGTTCTGAGAAATGACTGAAAATATGTTTATCAATCTTTTGTTTATAAATTCATGTTTTTCCTTCAATGCAATGGAACCTTGTGCATGATACCGGGGCAATGGTAAGCTCTTATTACTCTAAAGGGAGTGGCTGAGGGCAAGGTCAGATGCATCAGAGAATATAGTTAATAAGTTTCAAAGTTTATTTGTAGCCATCACATGCAATACAAAATAACAGAAAGCAAGTTTTCTTATTAATTTAAGGCTACCAGTTTGACAGGTTGGAGTATCATGGAATGGACAAATCAAATAATTGAATAAGAATTTTCAGAGAAGTAATCCAAATCTTAGTTATCCAATTTAAAGATTACAGTTGGTCATATAGTCATGTGTCTTTTAATAACAGGGATATATTCTGAGAAATGCATTGTTCAGGCAGTTCTACCCTTGTGCAAAGATCATAGAGTGTACTTACACAAACCTAGATAGTAGAGCCTATAAGACATGTTGGCTGTATGGTATACCCTATTGCTCCTAGGTTACAAACCTGTACAGCATGTTACTGTACTGAATACTGTAGGTAACTGTAACACAATGATAAGCATTAACGTATATAAACATATGATGGCATAGAAGACTTAGAAAATATGGCATACAAGATAAAAACAGCACAGCTGTATACGGCACTTACAATGAATGGAGCTTGCAGGACTGGAAATTTCTCTGGATGGGTCAGTGAGTGAGTGGTGAGTGAATGGGAAGGCCTAGGACATTACTTGACACTACTGTAGACTTTGTAAACACTGTGTACTTAGGCTGTATTAAATTTATTTAAAAATATTTTCTTCAATAATAAATTAACCTTAGCCTACTGTAATGTTATTTTATAAATTTATAATTTTTAAACAAACTTTGACTTTTGCAATAACAGCTTAAAACACAAACATACAGCTGTACAAAAATATTTTCTTTATATACTTATTCTGTAAGCCTTTTTCAATTTTTAAAAATTTATTGATTTTTTTTCTTTACTTTTTAAACATGTTTGTTAAAAGGTAAGACCAAACATCTTACCCTAGGCCTAGAATTGGTCATTGATATATCACTGTCTTTAATCTCCGCATCTTGTCCCACTCACTGGAAGGTCTTCAGAAGCAGTAACATGCATAGAACTGTCATCTCCTAGGATAACAATGCCTTCTTCTGGACACCTCCTGACGGACCTACCTGAGGCTGTTTCACTTTTTTTTTTCATATGTAGGAGTACACTCTAAAATAACAACAAAAGTATAGTATAGCAAATTCATAAACCAATAACATAGTCATTTATTACCTTTATCAAGTATTGTGTAGTGTACGTGATGTATGTGCTGTATTTTTACATGACTCGCAGCACGGAAGGCTTTTTACACTGGCAGCACCACTAACACATGAGCACTGCATTGCACTATGATAGGATGACTGTAGTGTCACTAGGCAATAGGAAGTTTTCAGCTCCCTTAAAGTCTTATGGGACCATCCTTGTGTATGTATTCCATCACTGGCTGAAATGCTGTTGTGTGGTGCATGATTGTATATTTGTGCTGTCCAGTATGGTAGCCACTAGGTGTATGTGACCATGGAACATGAAACCTGGCTAGCATCACTGAGGAGCTGAAGTTTTAATTTTAATTAATAAATTTTAAATTTAGATAGGCAGATGTAGCTAGTGCTTACTATATTGGAGAGTATAGTGGAGAAAGTACATTTAGAAATGTCCTATGTCCTTCCTTCTCTTAGGGTTAGCAGCCTTTGGGCAGAAGAACTTTCTCCTCCTCCCCTCTCCCTTCTCTGAGGCTCTCACCGACCTTGTCCAGTTTGCCGCAGCTGCTAAGCTTCACTTGCCGCTTGTTCCCTGAGGATCATCACCTTGGGCCATCCACTCAGCCCGTTTCACCTTCTGACTCTGTTTGCTCAGGGTCCCGCTGCTGCTTCCTGTGTCCCTGAAGAAAGGAGTAAATGTGCTCTCTCTTTCCGAGGGGCCACCACTGAGTCAGGGAATTGTTTTATTTATTTAACCCAGTAAATAATTTCAGAACTTTCAAAGTTAAGTGCAGAGGGCGGTAAAGATGATGCCACATCACCTAGGCAAGGTTGTTGCAGCTCCAGAGGGTTGGATGGGGTTTGTTTGTGGAGGATTACCACTGAGACATGGGGACAGAGGGGAGCCCTGGTGACAGAGGACACCAGATACTCATTGGCATCAGCATTTAAGGGAAATGTTTATTTCTACCCTGTTTTCTGATACTTTAATATGACAGCCCACTGCCGTTATTACAAATGTGTAGTATTTAACGCTGTATTGCAATTTGGAAAGACTCCTAGATAAATCTGAACAAGTGATTATGTCACTTTGGAATCCGATTTCCTAGTAAATTGATTTTTTTCCTGCAATAAGAAAGCTAGTGTATTTCATTTCTACCGAAAGTATGACATCTCTTTATTGATTCTTTGATTCAGTCATTGATTACATCATTCACTCAACAAATGATTATTGAAAAACTGTTATGTTTCATGTACTCTGCTGTGTAGAATATATTCAAATGTAAAAAAACTCAGGGAAGTTACAGTTTACTGGGGATATAGACAAATAATTCTAATTGTATAATGGCAGAATTATGGGACGTCAATGCTGGGTAATACAGAGTGTTACGGAAGCACGGAAGAGGGGAACCTAACATGGGTGGTATACAATGCTTCAGAAAGGGGGTGGTATCCAATCTGTGACCACCAGGACTGTAAGCATTTATGGTGGGAGGATGGGGAAAGGAAGAATGTTCTAGATAAATATATTGGCAGGTTATTGCTGTTGTAACAAGTTACCACACACTTTGTAGCTTAAATTAAGAAAAAACTTCTTACCTTACTGTTCTAGGGACTAGAAACTCCCAAATGCGTCTCACTGGGCTGCATTGCTTCTGGAGGCTCTCAGGGAGAGTCAGTTTCCTTACTTTTTCCAGCTTACAAAGGCTGCTTGCTGTCCTTGGATTGTGCTTCTTTATCTTCAAAGCCCGGAGCTGGACATCTTTAAATCCCTAACCCTGGCCTCCTGCCTTTGTCTTCCACTTGTAAGGACTCTTGTGATTATGTGGTGCCCACCTGGATAATCTCCCCATCTCCAGGTCAGCTGATGAGCAACTTTAATTCCCTCTTTCCATGTAATTTAACATCCTCATGCATTCTGGGGATTAAGACATGTACATCATTGGGGCTGCTATTATTCTGCATACTACAGCAGACAAAAGAACAAAGTGTGTAGAGCTGAAATAAATTTAGCATGGCTGAAGGTTAGCCCATGGGGAAGGAGATGAGAAGAGAAGGGGCTGAAGAAGGAAGCCAGGCAAAAATGTGATTGACTTTCATTCTAAGGAAAATGAGGGGCTGTTAAAGAATGATATTAATATAATTAGATTTGAGTTATTGAAAACTTCCTCTACCTGCATTTGGAGGCTCTTCACTGCCTACTTCACTGGCTATAAATTGAAGCTAATTAACTTAGAATTATCAGAGCTTAACCCGAAATCTGAGACCGTAAAGAAAAAAAAGAATATCTTTATGTGTAGGCAGAAGATCAAAAAAGCAATTCTGAAAAGAATTTAATTACAGGCTATTCAAGATATTGATCAATATTTGGATGAAGACTCTTTCATCTGGTGAATACCCAGGTGAGCCTAAACTTACACAAGAGGATTTACTGGTTTATGTAAGTGAAAATTCCAAAGGTACTCCCTTAGGTATAGCAGGGTCCAGAGGCTCAAATGATGTCATTGCTGCTGTCCTCTGCGTTGACTTCATCATCGGTCGGGGTGGACTCTTCCCTTGTGGAGCTAAGATGTCAGCAACAGCTGCGGGCCATTACCCTCCTGGATCACACACCCCAACACTGAGGGGGAAGGGCTGGCAGTAGTTCAAATAGAAGTCCTGGAGTTGAGTCTCACTAGACCACCTTGAGCTGTGTGTTCATTTCTGAGACAGTCACTGTGGCCAGGGAGATGTGATCTTGGGCAGGCCGGAGTTAATAGTTGACTACCCTGCTATTTAGGCAACTCTGAAAGCTTGCTTCTGTAAATAGCAGTATGTTTTGAGAGCTGGGCTCTGAGCTTTGTAACCAAAATTCAATTAAAACTGTTTAAATGGGACCACTGTGTAAATTTCTTTGTCATATGTTATCATTAGTATGGATCTAAAAATCTATCATATTATTGCTGTTCTCTGATTGTTCTCTACAGATGGGCCTGGATTTGAAATCTTAAGATGTACATGTCTATGTTCTGTCAAATTTTCATTTAAAATCAGCACAAAGGCTTTTGGTAATTGACATCATTTGCCTGACTTTGAAAATGGAAATATTTAATTAAACTTTATATAATAATGAAAGAAAATCATGCTTTTATTTTAGATCACTTTCTTCCCTTGAGCAACTGACTGTCTCTTTCAGTCTTTGTCAGCAGATTTAATCTCACTTCCCGTAAATGCTTTTCCATCACATTATCTTCATTAAAATACAGATGTTCATTAGAATCATCCCGTGTTCTTTAGACATTGAATATGTAATGACATTCTGCTCCCAGCATTTCTGTCATTTGTGCCTTAACATTTGTAAATGGGGCATCTCTTTTCTTTTAAGGGTACAATTTCAGATTGAGCCAATGGAAAATATACTCGAGTGTGGTTATTTCCCTGATTGGCTTTATTTATGTTAAAAGTGACTGAAGCACTTGAAGTCACTCTTCATCTTTATCCTCTTCTTCTCAGAGGTGCTGCTCTTCACTACTCAGCCTTCACCAACACATCTCTGCAGATGACTTGAAGCACATCTCCAAATCTGATACCTTTTTCTACTTCCATTTCCAGCTTTGTTTTTCACATTTGTAACAGTTTTGTGAACTTAACATCTCTTAAACTGCCCTCATTATCTCTGATGTCTCTGCTGTGCTGACATCCACGTTCACACTGTCACCACGGCTCATCATTTCTTCCCTGGCAGTTTCTACCCATTTCTTTCCAGAATGATTGCTACCAAGTATTTAGTGCCTTATAAGATTTCTGAACCTCTTCAATAACCTGCTGTGCTTCTGTTTATGAGATCTTTCACTTCCATCTTGGTACAATTGAGATAGAAAAACTTTCTAAAACACTATTAAAGCCTGAAGAGTTTTCAGAGTTGAGCTTTATATTCCCACTCCTTCTTTTGACAGCAGGTTGAGAAGCAATTTTTCTCAAGTATTAACCCTTGGTGATTGTATTATTTACTCAATACTTACTTGTTCCATGTGCAGCTGTCTTATCTTTTAGTCTGGACTGTAACTTCTGGGAGGGTAGAAGACATGGTTTATACTTTCCTGTACAAAGTGTATACAGAACTGAGTACTAATCTTTATAAAAGGCAAATGCTTAGTAAATTTACTGTGAAGGTGATAAAAGGGAGTTTTGAGGTTAAGTGAGGAGGTTGTCTTTTTTTCAGAATGGCAGAATCAGTTAAAATGGATAGCTCCCTTCAACCCTAAATCAAAGACTAGAAAAACATACCATATTTGTAATGTTAAAAGTATTTTAATAATACATACTCAAGCTTAAAATCAAGAAAGGGAATTCTTCAGGTGTCAGAAATGAAGAGGGAGGCCACAGCATTGAATGGCAAGGGGAATAACTTGAGAAGATATATGTAGTGGGGTCTACAGTTATAAGCAGAGGCTGCAGGCTGCCAGCCTAGTGGCATACCAGAAGTGGGCTGAGACTTGGGCAGGGCAGTCCCACTGGACATACTCTGAACTGAATCCACGGTGGAAGCTGGGCCCTAGCTTTCCCTTTTCTGTTTGATGAGCCAAATTTTCATTGTGTGGAAGAACCAAGCTCAGAAACTAATGTCAAATTTGGTCTGCAAATTAGGACACCCCATATGACCTCATCAGGGATGTCTCCACAACCCAGGTTACTCAGGGGACTTCCATGAGGATAAAGGATTCTGAATTATTATGAGCTCACAGACAAATATCACAAGCACATTAGAAAATCCACTGGGTGACAGCTAGTCAGCAGACACAGAAACAAGATTAATCAATTACAGATAATAAACACTAAAGGACCACAACCTGCAAGGAACAATAGGGACATTAAAATTAATTGCAGACTAATTTGGGGGAAGGAGAGTCTGCAAATAAAAATATAGCAATGAAAAATTTTTAAAAAATCAATAGATTGATTTATGAGCAAAAAGGGCATCATTGTCCTGGAAAGATGGAGCCATGACCACATTCTGTATTACTTTGTGCAGTGCAGTGCAGTGCAGTGCTGGGCTGTGGCCAGAGATTCTGGCTGCTCTGTAGAGCGAAGGCACTGCTGGTGGTAAGGTCATTCTTCATTTATTTTCCCCTTTCTCTTTAAATTTAGATGACCTTATTTTTGTTGCTTTTGTAATGTGGAGGTGAATTTATAATCTTTGTTTACAAAGAACAAGGCAATACACCAGCTGGTAAGATGATGCAAAAGCCTAAAATTGTGCTAGTGATGGAAGGGAGAACCTATGGGAAGAAGGTTGCTTTTTGGAAGACAAACTTTATTTTCTTTTTCTTTTTCCCATTTTCCCTGACTGCATTGTGTTCTGTGCCAGAGGTTTGTGGCCCTCTGCCTTTCCCACCTCCCTTTGGGGTAGCTACAGGTAGTATCTCCTTCATCTGTGGCACCTGGGCAGTTCTTTTTTTGAGAGTCTTGCTTTGGGCAGTGGTGCCCATCATGAAATAAGCAATTTTCGTTTCGTGTCCTAGATTTTTCTCCTATGCTAGACCTGGGTCTACTTCCAAGTGTTCACGTTTCTTCACAGATTTCAGTTTTCAAAGTTGGAAGTGTTGAATGTTTTTTCTTGTAGTGCTGATACAGAGTAGATTTGTGATGAGATGTCTACTGCCATGTCTCTTTCAGGAAAGACTCTTTCTTCTTACACTGCCATGGAACATGGTCAGCAAATACAGAAAACAGAAAAGTAAACTTTCTGTAACCTAACTTGACTAAAGTTTATTTAAATGCAGGATATTCAGCTGTTCTCTGACACTTTAGTTGTTGCTTTAAATTAAAAACAGCCGATACGCATAGGTTCTTAAAAAGCTTGTTCATGCCCTATCCACAAGTTCTTCTATTTATCCAACCCCCACCACCTCCTGCCCATGTTGTGTGTCCCACAATAAGCGATTTCTGGATGTCTAATTAAAGTTACTTAAGTATCAAAAAGGCAGCTAGAAAAAAAGGTGTATCTGTGCCACTCATGTGATTGCTTGCTGTTCTTTTTTTGTTGTTGTCATCTAAGTTATTTTTGGAAGCCCCCAAGTGAATAAACAAGTGCACCACTCTGTTGAGAAATGAAAGATAAACATAGCATAATCGGCTAAGACTGGGATCATGACGTGATGTGTGCCTGTGTCGTATTGCTGACGTTTATGTGTTTGAAGAATTACATCTAAGTAATATTTGAATATGTGTGATTTTTGACTTCATAATATTTGACACAGTGTGAGTAGAGTCTGTGTAATGTTACCATTGGTTAAATGGGTGTAGGTTGTGCCCCCCGTAATTTACCCTGCAGATACAGACATAACCTTTTATTTTTTACTCCTCGGATTCATAGCTCTCTTTGTCTCACTCCAGAGATAGAGTAGCATATCCTTCCTGCTATCCAAGGAAGACGCGTGTTCCTATGTCCCTGCGTCTTATGCATATTCATAACACACCGAACCCTGGTGGTTGTGAGCGATGGATGGAGCTTGAGGGATTGTGTTATAGGCAGTCTCCAAACTGTGTGTTTGCCAATATTTCTTTCTTCATCTCTATTTCATCAAATCTGTGAACTAGAAACAAAATTGACAGCACGGAATTCAATTTTCCCTTTCCGTGTTTTCTGGCACTCCCTTGGATAATTAGAGCCATGTGATGAAGTGGTGCAGACGGAGGTGGAGGTGGCTGAGGGCACGGAGGAGAAGCGGGGCGGGGGTGCTGGTCTAGGAGGCCCCCCTCCGTCCATGGAGAGGCGAGTTAGATTTGGTCTTAACAGTGGGGAAAATAGAACTTATTTACTGTGAGATTCCACCCAGTCATTTCTGAGATGAAATCTGTGTCTTCTTAATTTAAATGGATGAACCTCACTGCATATGGAAAACATAGCCTGCCTTTCTTAGAGAAACTCTGCCTTTGTGAGGATTAAAGCAAAGAGTTGTCCTAATTTTTAATTCTTCACTGGATTCAAGTCATAGGAAATGAGCCTGAATTTGGTGACATACTTCAGATTTTTTTCTGTTGTGCTCAATCTTTTTGTTTGACAAAGGACTGAGGTCGAATTGTTGAAGTTACATATGCAAAATCAAGAGATCTCAGCTAATCTTGAGGAAAGTTTTTGATGAGTTGGATAGGAAGTTAAACTCTAAATATAAGAAATGAGAAATGTGTTAGAACAGAGAACACTTTATTAGCTTATTGGTATTATAACTGTCTCCTGAGTTTCCTTCAATGTGTGACTCTAATATTCTATAATATTCAACGTGAATCTGCAGTGAGTATAAGATGTTCACTTCTGATTTGTAGCACATTCCTTATTGGAAGAAACATAAGCAATACAGACTCCCAGATTTTAACAACAACAGTAATAACAGCTGCTGATTACGGAGTACCTGCTCTAAGTCAGACGCCCTGGGAGGTTTTCCCCATGGATTTAATTCTCAGCAGTCATTACCCACATGTGACAGTTAAGGACCCTGAGACTTGAGGAGGCTAAGGATTCAATCTCAGGCCCTGGAGCTGGTGAGTGTTCCCATGAGGCTTTTAGCCTGGCTTTCTCTGTCATCAGCCCCCTTCATCACCTGGTGTTTTCCAGGATGCCGGTAGGAGGCAGCAGGCTAGAGAGTGAAGCTTTCTCTCCAGGGATTGGCCAAATCACTCTGCTTCTCTGTGCTCCATTTTCCATCTGCAAATAATAGCACCTAACTCATGAGTAGGGCTCCATGAGTTAGTTCAGGAAGCGAGATTTGAAGGGTCACCAGGCACACAGGAAGTCCTCAGCAAGTTCACAGTCATGTAGGTCTCCCTTTCCTACCCCTTCCATAGTTAGCTGCTGGGACCACTCTTCTCCCCTAGACCACCGCACTCATGCCCCTTCTTCTCCAGCCCAGGTGCACTCTCATATGTTGGCCTTTCCAAGACAGGGTGCAGGGGAGGGGATAACTCTGCCTCTGTAGCTCCTTGGTCCTTCACGTGGCCACTGCCCCTCCTGTGTTACCATGACCTCTCCTCCTGGCCTCAGCTCTTGGCCTGAGGCGCCAGCGCCTCCTTTCTCTGCATTTCCTACCATAAACTCATCCTCTGCCCCAACACCCGCCCTGTTGTGATTAAATGCTCTGGGTACCTGAGCCCCTTTCCATGTTACAGTGATGTTTTACTAGATCCCTTCCTGTGATGTTTATCTTCCCCTAAAGATGATAAGGGGAGGGTGATGGTAGACTACGGAGGAAAGAATGAGAGGATTATTTTAATAAAAGGATTGGGAACAGAAGACACAAGTGCCTTAAGGGATAGGAGCTATAAAATTCTTACGAAAACCTCAAGGTGTGTTCCTGTTTCAGGGAATATCTGCAATATTACATTCTTTGGCAACAGATTGTCCAGAGTGATTATTCCTGAGCTTCTGTGGGACTTGGTGAGTTTGGAATAATAGGAGGCAGGTGGAACCTGGAGGTGGGGTTAGGGGAAAGGCAATGAGAGAGCCAGCTGGAATCAGAAATAGCCAGCTTAGGGATCTGCAGTAGCCAAACACCCCTCGCACCTACTCGCTGCCTTTCTCACTGCCCCCACCACCTTTCTCAAGCTCTAGTCCTTGTTCCTCTAGGCCTTGGGAACTGCCCTTTGGCATGTTGAGGTTGAGATATGAATGAAGATAGGACCTCAAAATGCAAGACAAACTGAATTTTCCTCTGGTACAGTTTTAATCTGATAGTTGGTTTCTGTTGTACATGTGTTACTGTGCTGTGAGGATACAGTGTGTTATGTTGCTTCATTATGAATAGCCTGGGGATGCAAATTACTTGAAGTACATAGTTTCCCTTAAGAACGTTTATTATGATTTCTATATAGTCTGCTTACAAATGAATTTCTTGAGCAAAGCCTGTTTGTAAGCAGTGGTTGTTATGCATTTGTGCTTGATTCATAAAGCATTAGAGTTGCAATGGAAATAACCTGAGCCTTAGTTTCCTGAGAGACACCTACTTAGTAGCTTGTGTGTGTTGGGGAAAGAGAGACTGGGGTAGGGGGAGGAGGGACAAGGATTTAAACAGAGATTTGAATTGTACTGTCTGTGGAGTTGGCTGGGGGGCATTAAATCTAGGGATTAATTCAAGCAAAATGTCATATGTATGTAACCTTTATAAACTGCATTGTATTTATTAAGCCTATTTTATATAAATTCAGCTTCAACTAGAGGGTTATTCTCCATAGCATTATTTTTTCTATTCAAGCATACAGATTTTACCAAAACCCCTTTTCAGTACCTTTAATTCTTTCTGCTAGGTCATAGGAAGGATTTTCAATGACGCTATTAATTTAACTTCATTTTAAATGAATAAAATCAGCACATCCACAGTTTGGATATTTTTCTGAACAATTGAATACTTGTTTTATTTTATCTTTTGCCCAGTAATTTTTTTTTCAACCAATATTGGGCCAGTGGCCACCAGTCATATTGCAGCATAGGCAAGCAGTGTGCCTCATGAAATAATCCTATAGGAAATAAAATATGCAGAAATCAATAAGGTTTCATGGAACAGTTTCTGCAAGGAGCAGAAAGGCAAGCGTGGCTCAATAAAGTGGCAACAGCCTGTGACAACAAGCCCAGAACTGGTTTCCATCAGAAATACCCTTTTACTGAGCACAGTGAATATTTCTGTGATATCGCATCCCCATGTAGCAGGAGCATTTTGCCCTGGTTGCACATCCCCAGCAAGGGGCTTTGCATAGGCTTTGCACAGGATGCTTGGGAGACTCAAACTCTTTCCCCACCCTGAGATGGAGTCTTCCTCTGCTGCTTAGCATGGAGCTCAGTGGTGCAATCATAGCTCACTGCAGCCTTGATCTCCGGGGCTCAAGTGGTTCTCCCATCTCAGCCTCTCAAGTATCTGGGAATGTACCACCATGCCGAGTTCATTTTTTAATTTTTTTATTTTTAGTAGAGATAAAGTCTTGCTATGTTGCCTAAGCTGGTCCAAACTCCCAAGCTGAAGCATTTCTCCCATCTCAGCCTCCTGACATGTTGGGATTACAGGCATGAGCTACTGTGCCCAGCTGAAGACTTGAAGTCTTGATGCCAAAGGGAGGGAGGATTTGTTGTCTACTCTTTGGTATTCCTGAGAGTGACACATGGGGCTGGGTTCTCTGTGGCACTGTTACACAAGTCAAGCAGATCCCTTGGAACTTTATGTGGGAAGTATTGTTGGGCAATTATAATCTATATTCTGAATACTTGAAAGGGTTAATATAACCAGTGTTTGGGCATTTGGGTGGTGTTTGCACACATATATATATATAGCAGCCTCTTCCTGAGAGAGTGGATAGATTAATATCCGGAATTACTTTATGTAAAGTTTTCCAGGGTATGTTATTGGAGTGAATTTGAACTCTGGTTCTGAAACCTTTTATATAATAGTTATGTCCATCAAGGCTCTTGTGCACTGATTCTTAATCAAGAAAAAAATGAATTAAATCCCCTTAAATGAGTTAAACACATTTTTAATTTAATGTGTTATTACCAACTTTATCTCTGTGATAACAGTATTGGATGAATGAGGCATTATTGAGTGACTGACACTTCTCAAATTCCCAGTTCTTCCCTGCCCATCATTCACTTCCTTTAAGTGTTACTTTTTTCCTTATTTCAGCTTTTCAAGTGACTTCTGACATTTTAAAAAAACGGTTTTGATGAGGCCATAGGTTCTCTTAGGTGCTTTGTGCACTGCTGTTGCTCTTCCTTTTATCTCTCTCTTTCCATAAGCAGGAGCATATTTGCTTTTCTCTTTCTAGTCGAGGTACCTAGAGGCAGCCCCATTCACATTTGTGGGACTGATGGTGAATGGTATTTTGCAGTGGAAAGGAAGCCTCTTAGGTCTTAAGCTCCATGGGTTTAAGCACAGGAGGGGCATGAGCTGCTCCAGGAATCTCCTGCAGCTATTTATAAAAAGATGGACTCTTTCTCTTCCCTAGGGGAGAGTATGATGAATTGTCATGGCAGTGTGTGAAAATAAAACTCCACAAAGCAGCCCAGGAGAGCTGTGTAATCAGTCTGGAATTTAAAATATCCGGTTGCCAACTTCACCAGTGAATGTTGAAAACTGAGACTTGGAAAGTTTTTTTTTTTTTCTTTGACAGCGATACTTGTTCAAAGTGTACTGGCTTATGATGGAGAAATTGGGTCTAGATGGTCTAGCTCTTTGAAGAGTGAACATTAAGTGCCACTGCACAGCGCATGAATGAGGCATGAAATGATACCATCAGAGCAGCAGGGGCGCAGAGGTGCTTGGTGGATCTTGTCAGTCTGAGGTTGAAACGAAGCACAGAAGCACAGAACAGGGTATGTCTAAAACCTGACATGGCTTCTTTGTGCTATTCATGTGCACCTAACAGTGCCTTAGCCACCTAGCTCTATGAGACATCATGCTGATGAATTACCCCTGTGACTTACCTGTGTGCAGGTTATGCCCACTTTGGTGATGTTTCCTTTCTAGAGGGTCTCTTTCTCTTGTTCTGTAAGAGACAAACATATGCCAGTGCCATGTTCTTTTATAGAAATGAAAGTACAAGGGATAAATGAGTGAGGGGAAGGGCAGAGGGAAAGAAAATGTGAATGTAAGGATACAGTAGATGCACAGTAGTGTGTTGTGATCTCAGTACAGTAGATTAACGTTAGTGTGTTAGGACCTCAAGGAGAAATTTAATAGCTGAATCATTGCTGAGATTGACAAAGATCAATCTCAAATGCTTGGAACCGTAGCCAGTAAGACTATTTCTCAAAGACAGAGTGCATCATTTATTTATGGGCTCTCCGTCCATGCTGCAGTTCAGTTATTGAATATCCTTTAAATGCAACATTCTTGGTAACCACGTAAGAAATACTCAAATATTGAAGACAGAGGACCTGGCTCCAGGGCATTTATCATCCAGATGTGGGCCCCCTTCCTATTCATCCTGCTTGGAACTTCGTGGGTCTTCTGGACTGAGAGAATATGTGCCTTCAACTCTGGGTACTTTTCTTCTCTTATTTCTTTAGTTTGGTCTGTTACTTTCTCTATATTCTTTTAAGTATTTCTTCTTAATTTTTTTTCATATTAGGCATATGTTAAAACTTCAAAGTTCTTGCTTGTCTTAACTTTTCTTTCACGTTTTTTCATCTTTTTTTTTTTTTTTCCTATGGGAGATGAGTTGTCTTGTGGGATAATTCTTTGGCTCTATCTTCTTACTAATTTATTACTCAGCTGTATCATTTCTCCTGTTTAGACCAAATGTTGTTTTTCCTCATTTAAAAATTGTCTAAAAATTTCAGATCACCTTTAAAAAAGTATTATTAACATGGCAGTCTATTTTCAGACCCCTTTTTAAATCTCCCCTTCACTTTAATACTTATTTACTAAAGCGTTCCTTATACTATTGGTTATGTTTGCTGCTTCTCCTTCTTGGTCTTCATTTTCTCCAAATGTTTAACACTTTGTGGTTGTGTACACATCTCCATGCTTGACATCTGATAGTATACAACTTGTGAGGTTATACTTGTTTTTAGCTACTTTTCTTCAGGGATTGTGGGAGATGGGTGCTGAGAGGGGTGTTTGCTAGTGCTATGGGGATCCCTGTTCTTCCAGGGTCTGGGCAGCCTCCTACAACAAGCTTGCTGGGGCCTGCTGTGTGTACACACTGTGTCAGGCTGGGTGTACCTCCTTAAGCACATAGGTGGTAAAATAAGTACCATGGTAAAATTATGGCTTAGGGCTCAGGGTAAAATTAGAAAAAGGGAACAGATTACATCCTGCTGTGGGCAATAAGAAACACTTTCTGCAAGATTCTGAAATGGACCTGGAAGAATGGATGATGTTTCAACAGGAGGTAATGAGGAAATGTAATTTCAGTGTGGGCACCTGAATGGACAAAAGGAAAGGTGTCATGGAAAACAGGTTCTGGGAAACCTGCATCATCTAATTCACTGGAGAGGGATAATAGTGATGCTATAAATAGCAAATGAAGTCAGTTGGGCTCTTATATGTGTTGAGCACCACCATCCATCTGAATAGTTGCTTAAGCCAGAAATTGGGGCATGGCCCCAGCTGCTTCTTCCTTCCCTTCATCCAGAAAATTAGCAGTTCCTGGATTTTCTTCCTCCAGAATGTCCCTCAAACCTGTCCTCTTTTGTCTTTTCTCAGGTCTGCCACACTTGTCTCAGTCATTGGCAAAATATCCACATTTTATACTTTTGTTTTGAAACTGACAGAATTGTCCCAGAAAACTGATGTTTATGGTTTCTTATTTAAATAAGTACAGAAATTTACCCTCCCAGTCTTAAATCTTGAGAGAGTTACATTTATCTTATCTGAGTTCTTTTTTCAGGAAACCAACCATCAGTCCTCCCAGATAGTATCAAGGAACTGAAACTTTCCAGATCATAGCATCAGGACAATGAGACACCAGACCCCTCACCCAGCATGATTGCCTAGCCCACCACCTACTGCCTGTTGGCTAACTCCTCTTCCTTACCCCTTCCTGGTTCCTGTTTTCTCACACGTCATTACATTTCTTTCCTACTATGTAAGTCCTTAATTTTAGTTGGCTTAGGAGATGGATTTGAGACTGATCTCCCATTCTCCTCTGCCGCAGTACCCGAACAAAGCCTGGCAATACTCTTTGTCCTAGTAATTGGCCTCCTGTGTGGCAGCAGTGGCACCTATCTGTACCATACCTTTGACATTTTGGTGGCAGTTCTGTGAATGCAGGAAAATTGATTGTGGAATAAAGTGATACATTTGGTTTGGGGCATGTTTCTATCTTATTAATAGTATATTTTCCCTCATAGAGATGTCTAGTACGCAGTTAGAAATAGAGGCCTAAGCTGGGCATCATTGCGCTTGCCTGTGATCCCAGCTACTAGGTAGGTTGAGGTGGAAGGATCGCTCGAGGCCAGGATTTTGAGACTGTAGTTTGCAATGAGCATGCCTGTGAATAGCCACTGCGCTGTAGCCGGGCAATAATAATATTAATATATAGATGACCTGTCTTTAAAAAAAATAGAAAAGAAAAGAAATAGAGGCCTAGTATTTGAGGGAAAGGTTATTGATAAAGCAGCACATTTTGAAGAGATTGTAGTTTAAAGTATGGGAATAGATTTAATATATGGACTGCAAATCAATAAAGAAAGGCAAAATGAGGTTCTACTACAAAATCAGTGGAACTCCTAAACATAAGGAAACAGCTGCCCTCATGTAGTGAACACAAGATCCACATTGTTTGAAGGACACCAATGTATGTTCTGTCCTCTCCCTTTGAAGAGAGTCTAATTTAACAGGTGTGATAAGACATCAGTAACAGTGACTAGTGTATCACTGAGTGTCAAGTGAGTGATATGTGCCTTAGGTCCCGGTTTATATTCTGGAAGATCTAATAGCTTTACCAAAACCAAAGAATTCTGTGATAAAATAAGTTTGGCAGTTCCTTTACTCCAGGACTTAATAAAGTTAACACATCTGATTATATACAATATTTTCCCCACCAAGTACTGGAAAGTTGTGTTCTGCTGGTTAAGGACTATTTCTCTGTTGTAGTAATCCCTAGAAGCTAGAGTCTCAGAGTTCCTATGGCGTAGACAGTTGGCATAGAGATTTTCCAATTAGTTTCGTCCAACTTTTCTCTTGCATATAACCGAGAAGAATTTTTAAACAATAATGTAAATAATATACTTCCCTCATACACTTGTAAATTGACATGCAAAGCTTTTAAGAATTGTAAGTTGAAAAATATGAGTAAAGGATGTCATTTCTAATAAATTACAAATATTGGCACTTAAAAATTAACTGGTATAATTATTCTTCTAAAGATGTCATCTACAATCTACATTCCTTAGTACTGTGAGGCCTATTATTTTAATTTTAAATCATGAACAAGTTCTTCTTTAACATTTAGAAATTTTACGTCATTCCTTTTTTTGGAGTCATTTCATTCTACATCCTCCATTGAATTTACTTCTAATATCATGTGTTTGCTTCCTTAACACCTTTATAGCTTACCCTTTCATGTTTCTCTACATCTAAAATAAACACATAAATTAAAGGAATACTTTACAAAAGTCTCATTACCATAAAGTTCTGTTGTAAAATCAAATTCTAATGGATTGAATCATCACTACAATGATCAGTAACACACAGTTGATCTGAACAACATAGATATACTCAGGGCTGATAAATGATAATTAAGCATAATAACTGAAATTTCATTTGAAATGCATCTCTTTGAGAAGAAAACGTCTTTTATTTTTTCTAGTTAGTTAATTACTTTTTTTTTTTGAGATGGAGTCTCACTCTGGCGCCCAGGCTGGAGGACGGGGGCGTGATCTCTGCTCACTGCAACCTCTGCCTCCTGGGTTCAAGTGATTCTCTTGCCTCAGCCTCCCGAGTAGCTGGGATTACAGACATGTGCCACTATGCCTGGCTAATTTTTGTATTTTTACTAGAGACTGGGTTTTGCCATGTTGGCCAGGCTGGTCTTGAACTCCTGACCTCAGGTGATCTGCCTGCCTTGGCATCCCAAAGTGTTGGGATTAAAGACATGAGCCACTGCCCCCAGCCTTTTTCTAGTTAGTTTATTTACCTATGAGTGATAATGACATATTGCTATAACGGGTATCAGTAGATCATATTGATAATCCAGTGTAAACCTGACATTAAGGAAAGATACAGTGGTACCTCATAAAATATTTATGTATTATGTGTAATAAGTTGATAGAAATGTAATATTAGATACCATTTGGGGTTATTATTGTACTACTCCTGCTCTTTTCTAGTAATTAACAGTTGGCCACTACAAACTTGCACTTGGATAAAATATAAAATGTGTTTTTTATAATTACAAAAGCGTTCCTAGCTTTATGAAAGATTTTAAGTGATTCAATATGTGAAGTGATTTCTATGCTCTTTTTCTGTCATATTATTCCATGAAATAAGGCATACTTGTACAGGGATGAACTTTGGCTGTTCTGTTTCGCTATAACAGTATGATGGATAGCATTATCTCTGGTAAGATAATTGGGGTCAGACTGTAAAACTGGAGTTGCGTTTGCACCATGTGATTCTCAGAAGTCTTGGGATGTGCAGATCCAAGGCAGGCTGTCGTGTTCCTGTGTGCTGTCTTAGTCCGACTGCTGGTCTCCACTTGGAGTAAGACTCCCAAAAACTGGAAGGGAATGAGACTACAGACCTCTCTATCTGAGCTTTGAAAGAGGAAAAAATGTTTCAGGCCAGAAAAGAAAGCTCTGCAAGGCAGATGGTACACAGGGAAGATGGTGTCTGTCCTTAACCTCACACTCCCTGGGTCAGGGCAGCCTAGGGATTTTGCAAGTTATTCACCTCCCTCCCCCAGGGCAAAATTACTTCCCTTTTATCTTAGCCAACACCCTCTTTGGAGGAAGCTCTTAAAGTTGTGAGGGAAAAATGTCACTTAATTTCTGGGGAATATGATTTTATACAACAGCAGTCTCTCCTCTATACTAATTTAGTTTTTTTTCCGACGAGTCTTGTATTGGAAAGTAGCTTAATAGTTAAGAAACTGTTATTAATTTCCTTGGCTAGGTCTAGGTATTATGACCTCTCCATGAGAGCTTTAAAATGTATCTAACCATTCAGTTCCTTTACTTCGTTCAGTCATTCATGAACAGTTTCAACTCCATCCTGGGGTAAGATTAATTCCTTCCTTCTTTGTGCCTCTTCCTACCAGGTACAGACTAACATCCTAGCTCCTGCAACACTCAATTGCTCCCTGCATGCCTGGTGTCCTCCTACTGGACTCTGAGATTGTATTCACCTATGTATCTACTAGAAGGTGGGATACACAGTGAATTCTGGGAGAGGATAAAGAAAGAACTGCCCTAAGCACTTGGACAGTATTTAATCCTCTCTTTCTTTTAGTAGCTATGAAATCTTGGGGCAGCTTTTGCTCCCCCAACATGGAAACAATAAGCCCTGCTCACAGAGTTGTGGTTGAAATTAAACATCAGTAAAACACTCTCTGTGCAGGTGCCTGTGAAATGCTTAATTCATATGAAGTGCCACTCTTAGTGTTACTGGTGGAGCAAATGCACAAATGAATCAGAGAGGATTTGTTGATTCTGTGAGGCTTGTGAACACAGCTCCTGCCCATGGAGGATTCATGTTCCAGTAGAGCTGGATACATAGGAATGCGTCATGAGAGTACAGAAGGGTGGAGAGGATTATAGACAGAGCCCTAGAAACCTCAGGTGTGAAAAGTGTACTTCTTTTTAAGGTTAGGCTTGAGGAGGCTTCCTGGGAGAGGTAAAGCCTGAGCAGTGACTTGAGGAAAGGGTATTATTCTTGTCTAGATGGTCAGTATGGTAAAGTAGAGACAGTGGGCCTGAGAAATTTCCAGTGGTTTCTTACTTCTGTGGTGTTATTGATATGGAAGAGGGGCAGGGGAGTGCTGGGAGGAGAAGGTGAGCCCCTGACTTGGGCTTCACCCCCAGGCCTGTGCCTATGGACATAGGTGAGGACAGGCACTCCTGCTTTTGCGCCCAAATGTTGCATTTCCCAAGACCACCCTGGCCTGCCGTGCCCCCTTCCTGTGCCTATAAAAACTCTGAGACCCTAGCAGGCAGATACACAAGCTGCTGGATGTTGAGAGGAACACATCGGCAGAAGAAGATAGAAGCGGCTGGATGTTGAGAGGACGTTGAGGGGAGCAAACTGGCAGAAGAGCATACCAACAAAAAAGCACACCGACAGATGTCATCAACCAGTGGAATAGCGCAGAGTTTGGCCAGGGCAGAGGAGAGCCCAGGCCACTGAGTGGCTCAAGTCTAGGAGAAAAGCCTCTCCCTTCTGGCTCCCCCATCTGCTGAGAGCTACTTCTACTCAATAAAATCTCGCACTCATTCTCCAAGCCCACGTGTGATCTGATTCTTCTAGTACACCAAGGCAAGAACCCTGGGATACAGAAATCCCTCTGTCCTTGCAGTAAGGCAGGGGTCTAATAGAGCTGACTAACACAAGCTGCCTATGGACAGGGGCTTCAGCTATAAACATTCATCCCTAGACACTGCCGTGGAGTCAGAACCCCACAGCCTGCCCGTCTGTATGCTCCCCTAGAGGTTTCAGCTGTGGGGCACTGAAGAAGCAAGCCACACCACCATCGCACGCCCTGAGAGGGGGACAAGGGACTTCTTCTCGTTTCATTTTGAAGGGGAAGGAGCCTAGAGTGGGAAGCAGGCCCCTCCATGAAGGACTTTTCCCCAAGAGGCAGCCAGGAGCCATTGAAGTGATATATAAAGTGAATATAAAGTGGATGGTCTCATGTTAATTTGTGAAGTCACCAACCCCTGTTTGTGAAGTGCGTTGCTAAGAAATACTTTTGCTTTATCTTAAGCTTGGGTGAGACTGTGCAGGATCTTCTGGGAAAGACATGGAGGGGTCTCTTACAAGACCTCTTGTTGTGCCCGCCTGTATCCAGCTTCCATATTAGCTATAACCATTCAGTATAGCCAGATGCCATACTGAATGGCAGTGGGAAGCTTTGTCCTTGGAGCTGCCTGCCACAGGTACGTCTACAGAGGTACATTAGTTCCTTGGCTGTGAGCTGCAAGGAGGGCCTGGCCGGGGGTTGGTGAGGGCTTGCTCTGCTCAGAGGGTCAATTAAATAACTAGGTTCAAGCTGCCCTAGCTCATTCCAGTCAACACGCACCTCCAACTGAATAAAAGATCATTATCCTAGAATGTGGCCTCTGCAAGTCTTCAGACAATAACCCCCAAGTACATTCGCTTTACACAAACTTGCTTTACTTTTATTTTTTGTGTGATTCTTGAGGAGAGAACACTTAGAATCTGTTGGCAAGACACTGATTTTGACTGTAGAGGTAATTATGACAGACACCCTAGCAGCTTATTGCTGGAAACTGGCCCCTTCGAGGCACCCCCAGTCAGAGTGTGTTCCCTGGGGAGCCTCACCTCTTCAGTTCAGAAATGTTTCCCTGGAAGCCAGGGAAACATGGCTTATGTTGCCAGGCTGATGATCCTCTGGGCACAGCCACCTCCCGTGGGTGACTTCCCCGGAAAGCACCATGGTGGCCTTGCCTCTCTTTGGCTTCTCTCATGGCAGCTGGGCCCTTTCCATTGATTCTTCACAGCACAGAGACCAAACTGCCATTTGCAGCCTGCCTTTTCCAGAGGCTCAGCTGCTGTGGAGGGAAGTGCAGCATGGAAATAGAGCAGCAAGTCAAGGTCTACACATGGGCTCTTCTGCTGACTCCCACCTGCCTCCCCTGGCCCTGGTCAGCTGCCCCACAAGGACTGGGAGAGTTCCACAAGTTAGCCTGCCTGTGGAGCTACTGATTAGAGAAAGAAGAGGAAATTCTTCTGTAACCCCAATTCAAATCCCACCTCCTCATTCCCTCCTAGGACTGATCTCAGTGTTAGTGGTGGAGAGAAAACCCATCTGGTAGAACTCACTCTCAGCCCCAGGACATTGTTCTGGCTCTATGGCTTAGCAAGGCAATCCCATAATAGTCTACCATGGACACTCTCCATAGTCTGGGTTCCTTGGAGTTAAACAACACCTTATTGGGTAGTATGTGAACAGTTCGTCCAAGGTGGGCTGTGCCATGCGGGGACAGTTGCTTTTCAGTCCCTCTCCAGTTAGAATCTAGAGAAATATCACTGTGAAACAAGGAAAAGACATTCTTGTTGCCGAATGTGATAATGTATTATAGATATCTGTGTAAAGTAGCCCTTTTTTTACTCATAAGACAAATATTTAGAATTATGATGGAATATGGTAGTTTCCTCTTATCCACAAGGGATATGTTCCAAGTCCCCTAGTGGATGCCTGAAACCACCAAGGCAAGTACCGAATCTTATATATACTATGTTTTTCTCCTATGCATAAATACCTATGATGATGTTTAATTTATAAATTGGGCACAGAAAGAGTTGAACAACAATAATAATAAAATAGAACAATTACAATAATTTGCCAGTATCACTAGTCTTGTGCTTTGGGGTCATTATGAAGTAAAATAAGAGTCCCTTGAACACAAACACTGCAATACCCCAACAGTTGGCCTCATAACTGAGCTGGCTACCAAGTGACTCATGGGCAGGGCAGGTAGTATCTACAGCGTGGATCTACTGGTCAAAGGGATGGTTCATATCCTGGGCAGGACAGAGTAAGATAGAATGAGATTTCATCACACTGCTTAGAACAATGCACAGCTTGAAACTTATGAATTGTTTATTTCTGAAATTTGCCACATGATATTTTTGGACCATATTTAATCATGGGTAACTGACACCATGGAAAACAAAGCAGCAGATGAGGGAGGACTACTATATTGCCACATTAGAAATATATCTGCTTAAGATGTGACTCCAAATATAGTTCTACTTCCTTCCTTCATCAAATAATATTTTACATTTATATTTATTGACATCACCTTGCCCCGATGTGTACTTTTAAACTATGCTTTACCTCTTTCTGAGGCTCAATACTTCTTGTCTCCCATCAAGTTTCACAGGAGGTCTGTGTATATCCAGAGCTATTGAAGCAAACTCTAAAATATCTCATCCACTTCAGAATGCCTGGCCTGGGCTATTATAATGCGGAAATATGCTTACCTCCCCTTGTGATTTATTTGAGTCAAAACAATTTCTAGCTATAACATTTCCATTTATAGTGACTGAGAAAAAGGGGCAACATTAGTGATAGAACTCATTCATTTGCATTTGACTTGAGAGTTTCTGTTCTGATTGGTACTTTCTATACTATGAACTTATGGACTGATATTTACAATTTCGCCAATAGATAGAGTCAGCAGAGAATCTTGCATATAAAATGGGCACAGAACATTTGTAGGTGTAGTTTCGTTGCTCAGGCTGTTTGATGTGTTCTGTGGGTGGGAGAGGAGTGTTATCTCCAGCTTGTTCTGCATTGTCATTTTTTAAGGCGAGCCAAGCATTCTCAAGTTGCTTTTGCTTTCATTACAACCCTTAGAATGAATTCTCTCAAGGCCTCTGCGGACCTCGAACCAAACCCACCTAAATAAATGGCCAAATTCTACTCTGCCTTCTTGGTTTTCGTCCCTGTCACCTGAAATGCTCAGCCTCTCATGGCTTCCCTGGTGTCACACACTCGTGAGCCTATTCTTGGCCATCCTCTCTTGTTTTCACACTGCCTTTTGCACTTCCTTTCCTGCCGCAGCTGTGTGCTGTGGGCCAGGCTTGCTCTCTGGGGAACATTTGTTGTATAGTCTCAGTGACATCCTGTGCAGTGTAGGATGTTCAACAGCATTCCTGGCCTCTGCCTGCTAGATGCCTACACCCCTCTTGACACTCAGAAATGTGTCTAGGCATTGCCACGTGTACTCTGGGAGACAAGAGTCTCCTCTGGTTGAGAACCGCTGTCCTAATGTTTCTCACATTTGTAGTATCCATTCTACTCTTGTTGCCCTATTCAGGATTTAATATTCTGTAGCCCCAGGATGCTTACAAAGCTTCCCCATGCAGAACTCTCTTCCCTCCGCTCCCTGCAGAGACACAGAATAGAGCAAGCTGACACTGGTGTTTCCCTGGGTGAAAGGTTATTTGGAGACTTCACAAGTACAGACTAAGAAAACAGAACGATGGTATTGTGGGGACATGGGAAAGGGGAATGCCTGCATTTCACACGTTTACTTCCACAAACAGAAGGATGCCCATGGACAGGGGTGCCCAGCAGGCAGATATAAATTCAGCCTTGGTGTGATCATTAAGTGTCAACTTGATTGGATTGAAGGATGCAAAGTATTATTCCTGGGTGTGTCTGTGAGGGTGCTGCCAAAGGAGATTAACATTTGAGTCAGTGGACTGGGAAAGGCAGACCCACCCTCAGTCTGGGTGGGCACCATCTAATCAGCTGCCAGCGCTGCTTGAATAAAGTAGGCAAAAGAAGTTAGAAGGAGCAGACTTGCTGAGTCTTCCAGTCTTCATCTTTCTCCCGTGCTGGAAGCTTCTTGTCCTCGAACGTCGAACTCCAAGTTCTTTGGCTTTTGCACTCTTGAACTTAAACCAATGATTTGCCAGGGGCCCTTGGGTTGGCTTCCCTGCTTTTGAGGTTTTGGGACTTGGACTGGCTTCCTTGCTCCTCAGCTTGCAGATGGCCTATTGTGGGACTTCACCTTGTGATCGTGTGAGTCAGTACTTCTTAATAAACTCCCCTTCATCTATACGTCTATCCTACTAGTTCTGTCCCTCTAGAGAACCCTGACTAATATACTTGGACGAAAGGGGCCCCAAGCCCCAACCTGCTCACTGGATGGATCTGTCTTTATTGGCCCCTTGCACTGGCTATACAAGAGCCAAAGGAGTGAGTGCCCCCTTGTCCTTCCCTCTCTAACGTGCATATCTTCCATCCCCACTCCTCGGCCACTTTCACTGTCATCTCACAGACAAATCCCTGGTCTTCATCCGGGCCTCACTGTGGTCTCCCTTTCTAGTACCCCTGAGGTCAGAGCACCATTGTTCTTGCCTGAGCATTACCTGGACTCTGTTATGAGCTAGTCCCACTTTCCTGTGCTGCATTTGGGACATCACTGTTCAGAGAAAGCCTCTAGAGGAAGTAGGGTCTCTCACTGTTCTGCGGGTGACATCAGTCAGGAGAGTGTGCACCGGTCATGGTGGGGACACATGAAACAACTCCATGGGGTCTTAGGTGCACCAGGCAGCCCAAGAGCAGGTGGACATGGTGATGTGGTTGGATTTTCGTGTGTGTGTGTGTGTGTGTGTGTGTGAGAGAGTGTGTTTTTCCTCAGTAGCATTTTCTTTATTTGTAAGAAGAGATCTTTTAGCATTTTATAAAATTACTTTTATTGCTCGTTTTTTCCCTTTGTAACTTTAAGGGTTTCCTTCTCTCTTCTTTTTCTATTTACTTATTTTTCCTATTAGTAACTACTAGACTATTTCTGTCAGCAAGGTACATTTTTAATATAGTTGTATTTTCTATTTTCCTGTCCAGTTACTAAGATTAAAAGCTTTGCCTTGCCGTTAAGAATGGAACAAAACACCATCCAAACTGTGGTTAAAACATGGTTTTCTTCTGGGATGTGGTAAAAGGAGAAAGCCCTCATCATCCCAGCATGCTTTGCCTAAGCTGACTTACAACAGAGTTGTGCCCTGGCTGTCAGTGCATGAACTCTGGCCCCAGGGAGGCTCTCTGGGCAGGCAGTGCTACTCAACATGGTGTCGGCTGCTTGCTGGGGCTCCCAGGATGCATGGAACCTCTATCGTATTTTCCAGACTTAAGCTTCTCTTCATGGATTTACACCAAATGCTTAAACACGTCTGTCTGTTTTTAAGATTTTGAGATATTGGTCTTCTCTTAGTTCAACTAGCATCAAGGCTTGCTGCATTTCACGTGTAGGGCCATCAGTGCTACTGGGACCAGCATTTCTGTCCAGCAATTAAAGGAGGAAATTGCCTAGGAAGAAGTGGCCGGGAGCCAGGAGGCTGAACTAAATAGCATTCCAAATTAGTTGCAATTGTCCTAAAGAGGAAATTGCTAAGGCCCTGGTTCCCAAACTGTGGGCCAAGGCTCCCTGGAGTACTGGAACAATTACACCATGTTGTAAGTGTTCACGTTTTCAAGGGAAACACAGCTAGATACCATGCAGAGGACTATTATGAGATTGCTTAGACTTCGCTATTTAATAAATGGAATGGATAGGTCTTGATTTTGGCATAGGAGTGCCATGAAAAAAAATCACTGAAAGATAAGAGCACTATGAACTGAGAAAGTTTGGCAACTTCTGCTCTAATGGGATAATGAAGGTTTTTGAAAAGCTGAGGATATAGCCAGGCGTTTGTGAGGGATGGAGGATAGGTGTATAAAAGGATATGAGGGAGGAGAAGACACAGATTTGGAAGGTGGATAATTGGGCCAAAATGACTCTTAATTTACAAGGAATAGAGGTTGGCTGATCCCTATGGTGCCATGGGCTGGCAGCTCATTATGTTATCCCTGACATACAAGCCCCAAAGCTCCCATCCCCTAGAAGTAAGCACCACCCTAAGCCCCTCAGACCAAGCATTTGCCTCTGTTTTTACCTTGGCATTTATTCATTCACGAAATATTTTTTCAGTATCACCTGCATGCTAGGAGCTAGGGAGATGGTAGTAAGCAGAACAGATGGAAATTCCTGACGTCTTGAAGCTTATGTTTTTCTAGAATAATATTGAATGGGACATAGTTGGTGTTTCCTGTGTGCCTGGCATTGTTCTAAAAGCGTTCCATATATTAACTCATTTAATCCTCACTACACTTCTTCCATAAGGATAGATAGGATTGCCATTTACATTTGTCTGGTGTTAACAGTGACTCTCAGAGCACCTTGTTTCTTGTCCTCATTGGATGGCATCCCTGTCAACCTGATATTGGTCGAGAGCTCACGTACAATAGTAGCATTCAGAACCTCTCTGTGTCACCAAGTGAGGCTCTGATAGGTGATGTGAGCCCGCTGTGTGTTACCTCGCAGAAAGCTACACGCTGCATATTGACTAAGAAAACTTCTGTCCTAGCACATCTTCATCTCCATATGTGAGATTTATATTTCATAAAACTTATATATGATGAAGTATTTAAATTCAATGGAAGCTACATTCACAAAATGGTAAGCCTTGCTTTGGGAATATCCCCTATTAACATGCCTTTCTAGGGCTTGCTCTTCCTGTACAGCAAGCTGACTAGTACTGGCATTGCCACTCAAACAAGTTTCTGATCATAATGAAGAATGGCTAACTTATTAGTTGTGCTATCCTGGGATGTCAAGCATTGTTAAATTTGAAAATGTGCACTGAACATAGAAAAATGGTTTATTTCATTTATTGTGAGGCTCAGTTGTTTCCTTGAAAAGCAGAAACTAAGAAATTAAAGATGTTGAATATTTCATGGTTATAACAAATGAAACTCTCATGAAATAAAAGAGTTCACATTGTTACTTTATTTTCCAATAATGAAAGTACCATTTGTTCCTCATGGAAAATACCGAAAATTATCAAACAAAATAAAAGTAGCTCCCATCATATTATCCAAAGAAAATAACTTTTTGTTGTGTTTCCTTTTACCCTTTTTCTGTGCATAGATAAGCTTCCATTTTTTTAAATTAAAAACTTACTGTGGGCTAGATGCAGTGGCTCATGCCTGTAATCCCAGCACTTTGGGAGGCCCAGACAGGCAGATTGGTTGAGGCCAGGAGATAGAGACTAGCCTGGACAACATGGTTAGATCCCGTCTCTACAAAAATTAAAAAAAATTAAAAAATCAAAAAATAAGCCAGCTGTGGTGATATTCACCTATAATCCCAGCCACTTGGGAGGCTGAGGTGGGAGGATTGCTTGGGTCCAGGAGGTCGAGGCTGCAGTGTGCTGTAATCATGCCACTGTTCCCCAGCCTCGGTGACAGCAAGGCCCTGTCAAAAAAAAAACAAAACAAAACAAAAAACAAAACATCTTATTGTGTATGGACTGTGTTCAGAGCACTAAGGTTTGCTTTGGAGCAAAGTAAAATAAACATATGTTCCCTGTTAATACAGGTATAAAGAAAGGCAAATTACTGTGTCCCTCATCTTAAAAACAAACACAGTACTTTCTTTCAATCGTACATCACTCTCGACTCTCCTGTCTGCCCCTTATTTTTCTTCTCATAGCTGTCGAATTGATTTCATTAAAGATAGCTGTGGCCTTGTAGCCCTTCTCGACTTTCTATTAAAATTCACCTAATGGTAGAGGTGAAATAAAATGTGCATCTTCACCCCTTCACTGTAGCACTCCCCACAGCTTTACTCTGTTTTACAAGACTCTCCCAGTCTCTTGAGAGCAAATTATTTGAGGTTAAGGACTTAGGGCTTATCTGTCTTTTTACCCTTGGAAAATAGTGCATGTTTAATAATGTTTGCATCTTACTGTGAGAGCCTTCGCTCCAGCACATGAATGATCTTGGGCACCAAGCACCAAGAATCACCTAGATTTGGACATCAGAAGCCAAAATGGAATCAAGCCATACACTGAATGTTCAGGGAATCTGTCTTATCTTTATGAAGGCTTCTCGGCATGGTTGAACTGGTAGTGTTCTGATTTCCCATGTGAGCATGTGTGCACATGTCAATACATGTATATATCTATAGTGGACATGTTGTCCATGATTGTCGGGAGGCATGGTTTTCTCACAACTGTGGGCGTGATTAATTACTTGCTAGAAAGTCCACCCACATATTTCACCTGTATTGTTAGAGGGCTATTTACCAGACACTTCAGGGGCTTTAGAGAGGCACTGGATAATGCCCATGACCACAGGGGGTTCATCGTCTGGAGCAGTGTGAGAGTGGCTGACATGATGATCTGAATTAGCAATGGCTGATAATCCAAATCATTTGGGAAGTTTTTTAAAAAAATTGTGCTTGTATAGGTGTGTAAATATGTGCATGTGTGTATAATGTTTATACGTGGTCCTATCTCATAATTAGTAAAGTCAAATGAGGCAGGATTCTAGAATTTCAAAGCTTTCAGGATGGTTCAGATGAGTGTAATTAGTTTTGGGAACTAATGAGTTAGAATTCTTAATGTCAAAAAAAGTTTGTCAGAGGGCAAACTGAAACCTGGAAGTGACAAGAGGGCCACGTCTCATGCTCCCTCACGTATGCTGCATTGCCCTATATCCTGCCACTGCTGAACCCACGCAGGGAGGTGCTTCATTTATGAGTGAGGTGAAACTGCGTTGAGAGTGGCGGAAGTGTGCTGTGCAGTACATCTGTGTGAAAGGATTCCGTATTTTTCTAGACTGAGATGAAAAGTAGGAAAGAACTACAGTAAAAGAGATTAGTCAAATGCAGAAGCAGTGTACTAGAAGCTGTCTAAGGAAAGCTGGATTTTAGAACTAGCCCTACTGGTCCTACAGCTGATATAGTACCCGTGCTGCATATATTTAGTGTTCTTGTAAAGGTAAATGAGGGAATAAGTATGAGAAAAAAAAATTTTAAAGATAAAAACATTTACATGAATGATGGCATTATATAAGTATTGCAATAAAGAACCACTTTTCTTCTCTCTCTCTCTCTTTTTTTTTTTTTTTGGTCTGGCCTCTAGTTAGAGTTCCAATAGTTTACATTCAGTGCTGTTAATTCCCACAATATCAAAGATCTGCATTTCCTGTCAATACCTAATTGTATTTTGAAATTGAAATGATTTTTGGATAATCTGCCATTTGGACTATCTGCATCATTTTTATCATAAATGATGGAAACCTGAATATAGATGATGATAACAGTGATATATTTGTGACATACTTGTATGGTTCAAAGCACTTCTGTTGAGAGGAATAAACAAAACAACATACATAAATGTTAGAGACATTTTTGTGCATAATATTTTCAGGAAACTTGTATCTATGTACGTAATAATTATATATTTGCTTTCCTTAGAATTCAAGATGACACTCTTCACATTCGAGATAATAACAGATGCATATTTGATATCCAGGAAAATAGTTATATTCTATGCTAGCTAATCAACGTATTTGTATTTCAGAGATGGGTGGCCAGAACTAGATTACTAATTTAAAGTGACGTTTTTACATCCTGGGTTTGTAGATAGGTGGGATATCCTTTCAAAAATTATATATATAAATAAAACATAAGTTTGTGTTATGTTATTGAAATATTAAAAGCATGGCTGTTAGATTGCTCTTAAAGATATCTTAAGTCAAGGTGACCTATAAATCTCACAGTATTATAAAGGATCTGCAAGACCATTTGCAAGACTTGTTAGTATATGTGAGGCTTATGAAATGGAATTATTTCATTTGGTCATATAAAAGCTTTCATGTGGTACTTCCAAAACATTTCTATTCTAGCAGAAATGAGATTGCTCTTTCTTAGAAAGGGATTTCCTAACCAGAGTCCTCCTGTATTGGGAATTGGAATCTCCCTCCCTCTCTCACTCCCTCCTTTGTTTACTTAAGTATCTATGTACTTTCCCCCCTTTTCTGTGTGTGTCAGACATTTCAATGTTTGAGTATTGATTATCCTCATTTTTTTAATGTTCAAGTGGTAATTACATTATTTAACAAATATTGTCTTGTACTTTTTGGAAAGGATGTTCTAGTTAACTTGGAGCCAAATGGCATACCTCATTTCTCACGACTCTTATGAGTTAAACTCTCATTAACCTAATTCAATATACTTCATTGTTTTGGTAAATTTAATATAACAGAATGTAGTAATGTAGTATATTTATTCTCCATATCCATTCCTTTACTTTCACTTCCCAAACCCACATTTCCTGTGGGCCCTTCCCCTCTTACTGGGCATGTGTTTCAGGTGGAGCCCCATCTCTGGCTGGAGGAGTGGGACACTCCTCAAGGCTGGCCAATCAGAGCCTCAGTTTCCCCCAGCCATGTGACTGGTTCAGAGGTAAGAATGTGACTTAGATACCACAAGTCCATGTAATTCCATCTCCCCGTGTACACATTTACAGACATGCACCACTTAACAAGGGGGATATGTTCTGAGAAATGCATTGTTAGGCAATTCCTTTGTGCAAACACCACAAAATGTACTTGCACAAACCTAAATGATATAGACTACTACACACCTAGGCCATTTGGTATAGCCTGTTGCTCCAACCACCATATGTATGGTCTGTCACATGCCATCTGCTGTTGACAGGAAAGTCCTTAGGCAGTACATGACTTACCTATGTAGAGATCGAGTTCATCCAATCAGAGTGAATAATGAGACGTATGTCATAGTTGCTAGGAGGAGATGTGTTCTATTTCCCAAGGGCCTTGAATAGGTCGCATAAGGCCCACTGAAGCTGCCAATCATCCTGTCTAAAGAGACAGCAGCTGTCCTTGAAGAGGTCCTTTACATCCCTTGTAAGTTGGATTCCTAGGTATTTTATTCTCTTTGAAGCAATTGTGAATGGGAGTTCACTCATGATTTGGCTCTCTGTTTGTCTGTTATTGGTGTACAGGAATGCTTGTGATTTTTGTACATTGATTTTATATCCTGAGACTTTGCTGAAGTTGCTAATCAGCTTAAGGAGATTTTGGGCTGAGACGATGGGGTTTTCTAGATATACAATCATGTCATCTGCAAACAGGGACAATTTGACTTCTTCTTTTCCTGATTGAATACCCTTTATTTCCTTCTCCTGCCTGATTGCTCTGGCCAGAACTTCCAGCACTATGTTGAATAGGAGCGGTGAGAGAGGGCATCCCTGTCTTGTGCCAATGAAATAAAAGAGGATACAAACAAATGGAAGAACATTCCATGCTCATGGGTAGGAAGAATCAATATCGTGAAAATGGCCATACTGCCCAAGGTAATTTATAGATTCAATGCCATCCCCATCAAGCTACCAATGACTTTCTTCACAGAATTGGAAAAAACTACTTTAAAGTTCATATGGAACCAAAAAAGAGCCCGCATCGCCAAGTCAATCCTAACCCAAAAGAACAAAGCTGGAGGCATCACCCTACCTGACTTCAAACTATACTACAAGGCTACAGTAACCAAAACAGCATGGTACTGGTACCACAACAGAGACATAGATCAATGGAACAGAACAGAGCCCTCAGAAATGATGCCGCATATCTACAACTATCTGATCTTTGACAAACCTGACAAAAACAAGCAATGGGGAAAGGATTCCCTATTTAATAAATGGTGCTGGGAAAACTGGCTAGCCATATGTAGAAAGCTGAAACTGGATCCCTTCCTTACACCTTATACAAAAA